>NC_056002.1:68351420-68996014 GCF_018446385.1 Zingiber officinale
TGATTAAAATTATTTTAAACTTAATTAAAATTATTTTAAAATTGATTAAAAATATTTTAAACTTAATTAAAATTATTTTAAACTTGATTAAAATTATTTTAATTAAAATTATTTTAAACTTGATTAAAATTATTTTAAACTTGATTAAAATTATTTTAAACCTAATTAAAATTATTTTAAACCTGATTAAAATTATTTTAAACTTAATTAAAATTATTTTAAACTTGATTAAAATTATTTTAAACTTGATTAAAATTATTTTAAACTTGATTAAAATTATTTTAAACTTAATTAAAATTATTTTAAACTTAATTAAATTTATTTTAAACTTAATTAAAATTATTTTAAACTTGATTAAAATTATTTTAAACTTAATTAAAATTATTTTAAACTTAATTAAAATTATTTTAAACGTAATTAAAATTATTTAAACTTAATTAAAATTATTTTAAACTTAATTAAAATTATTTTAAACTTGATTAAAATTATTTTAAACTTGATTAAAATTATTTTAAACTTGATTAAAATTATTTTAAAATTAATTAAAATTATTTTAAACTTAATTAAAATTATTTTAAACTTAATTAAAATTATTTTAAACATAATTAAAATTATTTTAAACAAAATTAAAATTCTTTTAAACTTAATTAAAATTATTTTAAACTTAATTTAAATTATTTTAAACTTAATTTAAAGTATTTTAAACTTAATTAAAATTATTTTAAACTTAAGTAAAATTATTTTAAACTTAATTAAAATTATTTTAAACTTAATTAAAATTATTTTAAACTTAATTAAAATTATTTTAAACTTAATTAAAATTATTTTATACTTAATTAAAATTATTTTAAACTTAATTAAAATTATTTTAAACTTAATTAAAATTGTTTTAGACTTGATTAAAATTATTTTAAACTTAATTAAAATTATTTTAAACTTAATGAAAATTATTTTAAACTTAAAAAAATTAATTAAAATTATTTTAGACTTAATTAAAATTATTTTAAACTTAAAAAAATTAATTAAAATTATTTTAAACTTAATTAAAATTTATTAATTATCCGTCGTCCGAACAATCTGTTCGGTCGACCGAACTGAACTCTTTTAATATGCCACATGACGAATGTTCAATTATTCGGTCGACCGGACCATTTTATCGGTCAACCGAAAACATAACTCTCATCTGTTCAACTACCCTGTATCCGTGTCAAAATTAAAGTTCCGGTCGACCAAACCATTTTATCGGTCGACCGAACGTCTTCTCACCGGTCAAAAGGACGAGAGATTTAAGGGATCGGTCGACCGAACCCTTGATCAGTCGACCGATCATCTTCTATAAAAGCAGAAGCTAGCAACCCTCACAACTCATCCAAATCCATTCTTCTACTCTTCTATCTCCTATACTATTTGTCGATTCCAGCCTCTTCCCATCCGAAAATGCCTCGGTAACTTTCTTTATTCTATTCCTTTTAATATTTTTGCACAAGTTACTTATTGCATTATTATTTTTTTTTTATAGTGAGAAAAGTAGAGCTATTGCACAAAGAGAGGCTAGCTCTCTTAATCCTAGCCAAGATCCTAGGTTTTCTACCGAAGAATTGTGTCTATCCTTTCCTAATAAAAAATTTAAGGTTATCGGTACTCGTTGTTTGGATCTCCAATTCTATCACACCTTTTGTCCTGAGGTCATAGAGATCAATCAACACTATCAACTTGATAGCATCATCTTTTGTAGACATGCATACAATCCTATTCTCTGTTCGGAATTTTACCACAACTTGTGCGAACTTGATCCCCATCATTTTAGGACTAGAGTTGCTACTCGAGACATGTTGTTTGATCTTGACATGTTTCTTTGATTTCTACGGATCCAACTGTCAGTTAACCGTATCTTTTTTAGTAAGTCTCTTCCTGATCCATTACCTGCTCCTTTTTCTCATCTGACTTTAGACCTCATGTATGCTGACTTCTTTGAGGGACCTCGTCCTAAAAAAATGTCAACTGTACCTCTTAGTCCAAGAGATAACGCTTTTTATAAGATGGTTGTGTCTTGTGTTTATCCTTTATCATCTGGAGATCAGGGCGTTTTGCGTCCAGTTCATCTTTTTCTGATGTACGCCCTTAAACACAGACTAGACTTTGACCTAAGCTACTGGGTATTCAGATTTATCATTTACTATTCAGGGTACAGTACTTCACTTAAGGTTCATATGATTCAGTGTCATGTTCTTACTGCTTATATTGCCAATCTCGGAGTAGGAGTTCATCGAGGCGAGTTGATTGAGTTGCCTGACTTTGATCTTGTCGGGGTTAGGCAATTATCCTTGGCTGGGATTAAGACAAGCGCCGAAGGCCTTGTGTACAAACGAACACATCCACACTACATCCCACCGGTTGTTGACGATCCTATTGATGAGGATGATCCGATTCCTGTTACTGCGCCTCCTCCTGTGGTCATTGATCCTGGATTTGCCATGACACCCTTCTTCGATTTTCCTCAAAGCAGTTCATATGCTCCTCCTCCTCCTCCAACTAGTGACTTCTTTACCCGTCTGCGAGATGATATTTTCAGTCGCTTTGACTCATTGGAAACAAAAATGGATGATCAGTACAGCTCTCTTCAGGGACAAGTTGCTGATATTCGTCATGAGATGATAGAACGTACTAATGCATTACAGAAGGAGCAGCAGAGGATTTTTGATTATCTGAGAGATAATGAGGATGAGGATGAGTGATTTAAGGATTTATCTTTTGTGACTTATTGTATGTAACGACCCAATTTTCCATATTAGGAGTTCTAAAAGTTCTTAAAAATATTTAGAGATGCTATAGAAAAATTCTAGAGATTTTTAGAGATTTTTAGAAATTTTTAGAGTATTTTTATGCAATTTTTGGAGGTCGTTTGGTATTTTTACTAAACGAAAGAAGTTTTGACAAAAAAATGTCCAAGCCGAGATTTGAACCAGCGACCTTTGACTCGGTCAAAACCATCCTAACCAACTGTGCTGGCGGTCATTGCTATTAAATTAGGAAGTGAAATATATTTAAGCAATAGTTAGAACGTTTGAAATAAATTGGAATAAAAAGTGTGCGGTGGAGGAATCGAAGCCTAAACCTTTGATTCGGTTAAAAGCCGGCTAACCAACTGGGCTAGCAATTGTTATTTGATTAAGTAAAGGAAGAATTTTATTTAAGTAATAGAAGTTAATAGCAAGAAATAATAGGAAGAAAATAGATTGCAGCCGGGATTCGAACCAATGCGCCGGGCCTTAATCAGAACGCAGCCCACCAACAGACCAGCCGAACTTTTCTTAACTAAATCTATATTGAAATATATTTAAGTAGTACTAGTTAACAGAAATATGAGTATTAAAAGGAGAACTTAGGTTTTAGCTGAAACCAAATTTCTCCTCCTCCCTCACGCGCGCGACGATGATCGGCGGAACCGCAGAAAAGCTAGGGCTTTGTTCTCCGGCGCCGGCGAAGGCCTTTTTCCGGCCGGTCTTTACAGATTCGAGGTTCCCTAGTCGAAGAGAGCTCGTGGGCACGAGGAAGGGTTGAAATCTCGAGGTTTGAAGCTTCACCCGAACCCTAGACCTCCTTCCTCCTCTCGGTTGTAAGTCCAAGCAAACAAGG
This sequence comes from Zingiber officinale, assembly GCF_018446385.1. NCBI lineage: Eukaryota > Viridiplantae > Streptophyta > Magnoliopsida > Zingiberales > Zingiberaceae > Zingiber > Zingiber officinale. Next base: position 68,355,057 of record NC_056002.1, read on the forward strand.
GGTAAGTCGCTTACTCACCTGCAGTAGGATAGCTTCGGATTTCTATTTCTTTTGTGTTTCGAACTTGTTCTGTGAAGAAGGTTAGATTAGGGTTGCTGCCATGACCTTCAAAGGAAGAATAGATTGTGTTCTTATCTAAATCCTTTGTGTCCTTAAGTTATCTAAAATAGTTTAAGGATTCATGTTTCCTTCAGTCTTTAGTTTTCTGCCGAGAATATCAGAGAAGAGAAACGGATTATATTGTTTCGAATTATAGATTTGGTCCGGTTGTGATCCCTCTTACCAGATGTCTAGTTGCCCATAATGATTTAATTAGGGTTGCTTACAAAAGGGTTAAGCTGTGAATTTGATATATATGTAATCAGTATTTGCTTTGGTTGCTTGTGGTTTGCAATAGAGTAATTCGGATTCCTTTATTTACTGCCATGAATTGAAGTTTATATTGTTGGTTTTCTTTGCCATCTGATGAAGCATGATTTGGAGAATTAGGGTTGCTTACAAAAGGGTTAAGCTGTGAATTTGATATATATGTTGGTTTGAATAGCTATGTATAGCATTTTGCTTCCCTTATATTACTTTCTTGCCGTGGAACTATAAACAACTCCCACCGGTAGGCATGAGCATGAGCAGATCTATTCAAGTGAGCATTTATATTCATTCAAGTAGAAGTAGGCATGAACAGATACATTCAAGTGTGCATTTACATATTCATTCCGTTACTTGCTATTTAGATTTAGTAAATAACATGAACATGTGCAGATTTAGATTTCTAGTTCCTTTGCTATTGGAATAACATGAGCAGATTTCTAGTTTCTTATGTTATTAGATGTGCATGAGTAGCCTTCCTTCTAAAACAATCAATTTCTAGTTTCTTTAGAGCTTAATATGCAGAATTGTGTTAGCTTAATATGCAGCATTTTAGTGTGCAGATTTTTATTAAGTATTAGTGTGCAGAATTCATTTACCCTTAGATAAACATGTGCAGATTTTTATAAGCTTAGCATGCAGATTTTTATAAGCATAGTATGCAGATTTTAATATGCAGAATTTTATTAGCATAGTAGGCAGATTTTTTGGGTTAAGCATTTCAAAGTTAGATTTTGCTTAAACATTTCAGTTTCTTTTAAAGAAGTATTCTTTTAGAAATATTAACAAGTATAAGAAAGATAAAGAAAAGAAAGAAAAAGGCCAAGGCCTTAAGTAGATCCCAAAGTTAAGACTTTAGGGATTTTGGCACACAAGATGCTAAAGAAAATGCCGAGGCATTATATAGAAGTATTAAAAGATAACAAGTATTTTACTTTTATCAGTGGCACTATACTGGACTCTCTATCCTTGGGTTGGGCTCCCATAGTCGTCCCTAGGTTTAGATAACCTAGTAGTAACGGCTCGGCCGACGGTCGACGGTCGACGACCATAGGGTCGCCAAATGGGCCGCCAAATGGGTCGGGTCGTTACGAAAGTAAAAGCACAGTTGTCGGGCCCAAGAAGAAATTGATTATTATTTTGAAGTATTATAAGTATAAGTTTTTGAACAAGTAAACGAGTTTTACATAAACATAAAGTATTAAAGATTAAGTTAGAACAAATGAAATAAGTTTCATATAGTTTTAAAAAAATCAGTAAGTTTAGTTCTTTATTATACCATGTTTATCTAGTGGATGAGTAGTTTTCATGTTTACCTATTAGATGAGTAGCATGATTAGCTATTAGAATTACATGAGTAGATTCCTTAGCTTTTCTTTACTATTAGTTTGACATGAGCAGTTATGTTTATGCTTTATTTCTTTTTAGAGCATATAGTTTCTAGTTATTTTCGTATACATGCACATTCGTGATTTTGTGAGTTAGATAGCGCTTACTAAGCAAATTTTGCTTATAGACTACACTTCCTCTTACTGCAGATACAGGAAAGGGAAAGATATAGAAAGGAAGGCGACAAGGAGGTGTTCGAAGGATGTGTGATGCCAGGACTATGGAAGCCTTGGGACTAGGAAAGAAGTTTTAATTTAGTTTCCGCATTTTAGTTATTGTAAACATTTGAGTTGTATTTTAAGTGCATGTCATTTTAGATTATTCTGTTTAGATTGCATGTAGGATGAGTTCAGTTTAGTAAGTAGATATTTGTGTGTTATTTTCTTTATTTTGGATTTATTATACTGCGTGGTTGATTGATATGTGTTCCAGCCGCTTGTGGCTGAGTATATATTGCATGTATTGTTGAATATGGTCACCGGTACAGGGGAGATTCTGCCGAAATTTTTCGGTAGGGTTTCCATGTGATTTTTAATCATACCGGTTAAGTAGAGTTAGTAGTTAAGTAACGGTCATCCTTAGAGAGTAGTAGTAGTAAGAAGGGTGGTCGTTACATTGTATCTATTACTTACCTTGAATTATGACTATGTTTAATCTTCAGTGTTTCTTTTTTCCTGTCTTTAGTAGTTTTTGATAAATTTTGTAGAATAGGTTCTTTGATTATGAAAATTACTATCTAGTCTATTTTTCAAATTTATTTTTGTAAAAATCCCCATTTCAAAAATTTTTGTTTTCAAAATTCTTTAAATTTATTTTCTGGAATAGCCTAGGTCTTACCGTAGAATTGCATGTTCCTATAGTTCTAGGAGCCAGCATCTCACAAGCACAGTAGGATCCCTTGTTTGATAACTTAGAATGGGTGAGATGCTTAGGTCCTAGCCCTAGATTTCAGATGCTTATGTCAGTACATCACTATAAATCTGGGCTTTAAATAACAAACATTGATCAATTTGAGTTAACTAGTAAGTAAAACCTTGCTAGTTCTAAAATGCTCAAATTAACCAACCTGAGTCAAATTGCTACTATCTTGTGATAGCTGGCCTTGGACAAGGGTTGGACATTTCATCATAAGGACAAATTTTCCTTAGTTTTTCTATATCCATGCTTGGACTTTAGGAATTTGTCAGTTTTAGGGGGAGCTTCAAAACAAGTTTTTAGGCTTATACTATTTTGATCAAATTTTTCAGAAATTCATTCTCCTAAAAATTTATTTTATTCATTTAAACTTAAAATGCTTTAATTTATTTAAAATTTAAGAATTTTTCAAAATATTTCTTGCTTTAGTTTTTTTTTAATATAATTTTTTTAAAAAAAAAACGTTGTTAAACTTTTATTCTTTTAAAAAAAAAATTCGAATGTTTTCATTTACTTAATATTTCATTTTTTTTAACATATAATTTTAGAATTTTTCAAACTATTTCTTGCCTTAGTATTAAAAAAAAATTGTTAAAGGTTTTTAAATTTTTTACTTAAAAATTATTTTCAACATATAATTTTTGAATTGTTTCTTGACTTAGTATATTTTTCGTAATGATTTTTATAAGTCTATTATTTGATTAGTCTATTCTAAATTTACTTGTTTTTTGTTCTGCCCCTATTTTTGATGTGTGTCAAAGGGGGAGAGATAGTGAATTCAGGGGGAGAGTTAGTTAATTCAAAGGGTGAGTTAAAAGTTAAATTGCTTGCTTATTTACTTGTTGCATATTTGTATGCTTGTTGCATATTTTTAAACTTAACTTTGAACCTTGGTTGCCAAACATCAAAAAGGGGGAGATTGTTGGTGCAAACTGCACCAGAATCAAACCTGAGTTTTGATGTTGTCAAAGGTTCAAGTTAAGTCTTGTTGTGATCTAACAAGTTTACTGAGTGTGCAGAATGTTTACTCAACCGGGAAAGACCTAATTGGAGGCTAGGCAGAAGAAATCTTAGCAGATCGTGGAACCTAGGTGAAAGTCCAAGAAGGTTGGGGGGAGACAAAGCTTGGCAGTGTGATCGAGAGGTCTGAAGGACCGAAGATCAAAGGAAAAGTCCTGGGGAGCCGATCAAGGCTGAGTGAGAAGTCCAAACTAGATCTGGAGGATCAAAGTTTGGTGGGTAGGTTGAGGTAAGCAAACTGGAGGAGCGACAGTGAGGTCGAGTTCCCGGAGGGAACAACCTTAAGCCACTGATCCAACTGAAGAAACCGAGAAGGTTTCCAAGTTGAGATCAAGAACAGTTCTACTGTTCTTTTATTACTCATGCATTATTATACTGTTATGCTAACATCTATGTTGCAGGGTGTTTTTTGTTCAAACACTGTTTTGCAGGTCTAGGCGGATCGGTCGACCGAACCAGAGGACAGGTCGACCGAACCAAGTAAGATCAGCACAGAAGTTAGTCCAGACCAGAACTGAGCCAGAGTCCGGTAGAAGCTTGATCGGTCGAACGAAAGGTAAGATCGGTCGATCGAACCTGTTGACTCAGCAAGCCAGTTCATCAGCACCGAATCAGCAAGCAAAGGAAAGAAGGGCTGATCGGTCGACCGAACAAGAGGATCGGTCGACCGATCCAATCAGCATTTAATCATCATTAAAGGGTGATCTCGACAGATTTCAGCGAACAAGGAAAAACCTTGTTCGGTCGACCGATAAAAGGGTTCGGTCGACCGAACCATTGAAGGCAAATTAAAGCATAATTACGAGCCAGCATCAGATTGCCAGCTGGAGGTGATCGAAGCTGGTTCGGTCGATCGAACAGGGGATCGATCGACCGAACCCTCAGTACTCCTATAAAACCAGGCTCGAAGACAGAGGCAAAAACAACTTTTCTGATCAACACTTGTGCTCGTTTGCAATCTGTCCACGCTATAAGTTTTCATCAAATTTGCAAGGGACTTCATCCGATTGCCGACCGAGCTACGACTTAAATTCTGCAATTGTCGGTATAGCATTATTTTTGTACTGCACTTTAATTCTGTAAGATAGTAGAAGTGTTACTATCTTACATGTCTGTACTTGTGCGATTCACTTCTTTCCGAGGAGTTCGGAAAGAAGGATTTGTAAGACCGTTAGATTCGATAGAGGGGGGGGGGTGAATATCGATTCGAAAAAACAAGAGTTTAAACGCAGCGGAAAAGTAAACGAACACAGTTGTTTTTTACTTCGTTCGGAGCCTGTGACGACTCCTACTCGAAGGCCCGTGGTCCTTGACCACTTTCGTTGGGCAATCACTATCAATTCGAATATTACAGAGTTAACTACAAGAATTGACAGATAAAGAAAATACCGACAATAGAATTGAAACAAAACCAGCACTGAGTCGGAGAGCTTTTTCGTAGCGTCGCAAGAGCACAGAGCAGCAGATCTTGGATTCTTTGTTGATATTAAGCTCCACCCTTGCCCCTTCTTTTATATGAAGCTCAGGGCGCCCCGGATCCCTTCCAGGCGCCCTGGTGAGACGTGGCAGGTCCAACCAGTGAGCTCCACGTGGCGACGCACAATCAGGATAAAGTTTGCCTCCCGGGCGCCCGGACCTCCGGGCGCCTGGATTCCTTCCGGGCGCCCGGACCCTGTTTTCCCGCAGAATCCGTCCTGCAAGACAAACGTTAGTCCGGAGGCAAATATATATCCTGTAAAACAGATTGTTAGCACAATTAAAGTTCAACAAAGTAATAGCAAAGAGTATGACTTAGATTCTGTCTTTCCGAGACCGGAATCTAGTCACGATCTCGACTTAGATATCCGAAATGGATCTAAGCCGGATCGACGCCTAATGTTCCCTTCCCGGGAACGCGTCCTCGCAGTCACTCCCCTCCAGTGACTTACCTTACTTACCTGCCAGACGTCCGGTCAGCCCTTCGACCCGTCTGGACTTCTCGCCAGCTATCCGGTCAGCCCGTCGACCTAGCTGGACTTCTCGCCAAGCGTCCGGTCAGCCCGTCGACCCGCTTGGACTTCTCGCCAGCTATCCGGTCAGCCCGTCGACCTAGCTGGACTTCTCGCCAAGCGTCTGGTCAGCCCGTCGACTCGCTTGGACTTCTCGCCAGCTATCCGGTCAGCCCGTCGACCTAGCTGGACTTCGTGCCAGACATCCGGTCAGCCCGTCGACCTGTCTGGACTTTTCCTGCACACTTGATCAAAGTGTCAGACAACAACACAACTAACTTAACCTATTTGTCATTCATCAAAACCTAGGTTAGACCGTTAGTGCTACCCGCACCAACAATCTCCCCTTTTTTGATAGAATGACAACCTGGTTAAGTTAGTGAAAACATATGCAAGAAACAACATGCATTTATGTGGTTTTAAAGTTTGTTAGTTTGTATTTTCAAATTGGTTTAGCTAACTTAACCACCTAACCCTCCTCCCCCTTTGGCATTCATCAAAAAATGAACAAAGGTAAATAATCATAGTGAAGACTTACTGTAACAGGTAATCAAATTTTGAAAGATAACTAAGTTTGGTTCAAAATTTGAAAGATAAAAGTGCAATTTTTAACACCAAGTTAAAAAATAGTCAAGTTGACTTGGGGTAGACAAGTTGAGTTTTGAAAAGTTAAAGTTAATCAAGTTTAACTTTTCAAGCGTGTAGAAATTTTCAAGACAGGTTTTTCAAATTTACTTTTTATGTTTAAGTAACATTTAATTTTCAAAAAGGTAAATTTTTCAACTTCGATATTTCAAACAAAGCAAAAATTAAACTTTTCAAGAAATAAAATTTTTGCCAAAATTAATTTTTAAGGCTAATTTTGGAAATAGTTAATTTTTCAAATCAGGTTTGAAAATTAGGTGGGATTAAACTTAGTTAAATTTAACTTTTTGAAAACTGGTGTTTTAAAAATAAGTTAGTTAATAACGCTTAAGGAGATAATTAAAAAATAAACCTCCCCCTGAATTTGATATTCTTTTAATTTGATATTCCTTTAATTTATTAATCCTCCCTATTTATTAATTTTTCTAGGGGATTTAAAAGAAATTGAACCTCCCCCTGAATTGGTTACTCCCCTTAATTTAATATCTCCCCTTGAATACTAAGGTTTGGTTGTGTTAAATTTCAAAGCCCTAACACATTTGTCTAATTTAGTAATACATATATTATTATCTCTGTATCCTTGGTATAACTGTTTATTTGAATTTGATTAATCAATTATTAATTAATTTTAGATTCAGGTGCTTAATTTTAGTTTAAGGTTAAATAAGATAAGATTTTATTAATTCAATAACAGTTAAGCATTATCAATAATTTATTGATTAGTTTTCACTTGATTTAATAATTTAATACTTAGTGAAATAATTTAAATTTCATATTACTTGATTGAGCTGGTCAATGAAAGTGTTAGTTATAATTATGATTATTAAAAAAATTTTAAAGGGATTACTATAACAGTATTTAAAAGGAATTTAAAATGATTTTTATAATATGTTTTATGTCAATTAACATATGTTTGATTCAGTTTTGATTTTAGATTTAAATTAATATTAGTGGTTAATTTAAGTTTAAGTTTAATTTCAAGTTCTAAGTTAAAAATTTTAATTTTAATTTTAATTTCAATATTAAGTTTTAATTTAAGATTTAATTTTTAGTTAAGTCAAATTAAAAATTAATTTTAAGGTTAAAATGATGTTTAAGATTAAAAATGAGTTTAAAGTCAAACTAATAATTTTTAAATTAATAATATGTTTTTTTTAAATGATTTTTAAAAGAGTTTTTAAAATAATTTTTAAAAATGTTTTAAAATAATTTTTAAAAAAATTTTAAAATGATTTTTTAAAAGAGTTTTTAAAATAATTTTTAAAATGTTTTAAAATAATTTTTTAAAAGAATTTTTTAAAGTTTATAATGATTTTTAAAATAGTTTTTAAAATGTTTAAAAATAATTTTTAAAATAATTTTTTAAAGTTTAAAATGATTTTTAAAAGAGTTTTTAAAATAATTTTTAAAATGTTTTAAAATAATTTTTAAAAGAATTTTTTAAAGAGTTTTTAAAGAATTTTTAAAAAAAAATTTTAAAGAATTTTAAAAAATAGTTTTTAAAGAATTTTAAAAACAGTTTTTTTAAAGAAATTTAAAATAGATTTTAAAGAATTTTTAAAATAGTTTTTAAAGAATTTTTTAAAATAGTTTTTTAAAGAATTTTTAAAAATAGTTTTTAAAGAATTTTTAAAATAGTTTCTTTTAAAGAATTTTTAAAAATAGTTTTTAAAGAATTTTTAAAATAGTTTTTTTTAAAGAATTTTTAAAAATAGTTTTTAAAGAATTTTTAAAATAATTTTTAAAGAATTTTTTAAAATAGTTTTTTAAAGAATTTTTAAAATAATTTTTAAATATAGTTTTTAAAGAATTTTTAAAATAGTTTTTTAAAGAATTTTTAAAATAGATTTTAAAGAATTTTTAAAATAGTTTTTAAATAATTTTTAAAATAGTTTTCTAAAGAATTTTTTAAAAATTGTTTTTAAAGAATTTTTAAAATAGATTTTTTTAAAGAATTTTTAAAATAGTTTTTTTTAAAGAATTTTTTTTTAAAATAGTTTTTTTTAAAGAATTTTTAAAAATAGTTTTTAAAGAATTTTTAAAATAGTTTTTTAAAGAATTTTTAAAATAGATTTTAAAGAATTTTTAAAATAGTTTTTTAAAGAATTTTTAAAATAGTTTTTAAAGAATTTTTAAAATAGTTTTTAAAGAATTTTTAAAATAATTTTTTAAAGAATTTTTAAAAATAGATTTTAAAGAATTTTTAAAATAGTTTTTAAAGAATTTTTTAAAATAGTTTTTTAAAGAATTTTTTAAAATAGTTTTTAAAGAATTTTTAAAAATTGTTTTTAAAGAATTTTTAAAATAGATTTTTTTAAAGAATTTTTAAAATAGTTTTTAAAGAATTTTTTAAAATAGTTTTTAAATGAATTTTTTAAAATAGTTTTTTAAATAATTTTTAAAAATAGTTTTTAAAGAATTTTTAAAATAGTTTCTTTTAAAGAATTTTTAAAAATAGTTTTTAAAGAATTTTTAAAATAGTTTTTTTTAAAGAATTTTTAAAAATAGTTTTTAAAGAATTTTTAAAATAGTTTTTAAAGAATTTTTTAAAATAGTTTTTTAAAGAATTTTTAAAATAATTTTTAAATATAGTTTTTAAAGAATTTTTAAAATAGTTTTTTAAAGAATTTTTAAAATAGATTTTAAAGAATTTTTAAAATAGTTTTTAAATAATTTTTAAAATAGTTTTCTAAAGAATTTTTTAAAAATTGTTTTTAAAGAATTTTTAAAATAGATTTTTTTAAAGAATTTTTAAAATAGTTTTTTTTAAAGAATTTTTTTTTAAAATAGTTTTTTTTAAAGAATTTTTAAAAATAGTTTTTAAAGAATTTTTAAAATAGTTTTTTAAAGAATTTTTAAAATAGATTTTAAAGAATTTTTAAAATAGTTTTTAAAGAATTTTAAAATTTTTAAAGAATTTTAAAATAGTTTTTAAAGAATTTAAAATAGTTTTTAAAGAATTTTTAAAATAGTTTTTAAAGAATTTTTAAAATAGTTTTTAAAGAATTTTTAAAATAGTTTTAAAAGAATTTTTAAAATAGTTTTAAAAGAATTTTTAAATAGTTTTTAAAGAATTTTTAAAATAGATTTTAAAGAATTTTTAAAATAGTTTTTAAAGAATTTTTAAAATAGTTTTTTAAAGAATTTTTAAATAGTTTTTAAAGAATTTTTAAAATAGTTTTTAAAGAATTTTTAAAATAGTTTTTAAAGAATTTTTTAAATAGTTTTTAAAGAATTTTTAAAATAGTTTTTAAAGAATTTTTTAAAATAGTTTTTAAAGAATTTTAAAATAGTTTTTAAAGAATTTTTAAAATAGTTTTTAAAGAATTTTTAAAATAGTTTTTTAAAGAATTTTTAAAATAGATTTTAAAGAATTTTTAAAATAGTTTTTAAAGAATTTTTAAAAATAGTTTTTAAAGAATTTTTAAAAATAGTTTTTAAAGAATTTTTAAAATGGTTTTTAAAGTTATTATAATTTGAATTTGAAATTTGAAATTTAATTTTAATTAATTTTAATTTAATTTGAAATTTGAAAATTAATTTTAATTTGAAAATTATTTAATTTATTCCTTATTCATCTCACCCGATCTAGATTATCAATCAGGGAATCCTATAATTTTGTGAGATGAATTAGATTTAATTATAGAGTTTGGTTTAACTTGTGTTAGATTCAGGTTTAACTTTGGTCTCAACAAATAGGCATTCTTCGGATCAACTTCTAAGCTTGGTGAGTCACCTGGACATCATTAGAAGTAACCAACCCTTCGAGGTTTTCCGAATAGTCCTATCCACGGAGCTTAGTACCAAACCTTGGTCTACCTAGTTAGGATCCGTAAGGGGTAGCTTCGGTCAGTTCCACTTGGCCAAATGCACCAGATCGAAGCCATATCTTTCTAGACATGCGATGCCCAAGCTTCCCCAACGTACTATCATCCAAAACTTTTTAAAAGAATTTTTTAAAGTTTATAATGATTTTTAAAATAGTTTTTAAAATGTTTAAAAATAATTTTTAAAATAATTTTTTAAAGTTTAAAATGATTTTTAAAAGAGTTTTTAAAATAATTTTTAAAATGTTTTAAAATAATTTTTAAAAGAATTTTTTAAAGAGTTTTTAAAGAATTTTTTAAAAAAATTTTAAAGAATTTTAAAAATAGTTTTTAAAGAATTTTAAAAATAGTTTTTTTAAAGAAATTTAAAATAGATTTTAAAGAATTTTTAAAATAGTTTTTAAAGAATTTTTAAAATAGTTTTTTTTAAAGAATTTTTTTTTAAAATAGTTTTTTTTAAAGAATTTTTAAAAATAGTTTTTAAAGAATTTTTAAAATAGTTTTTTAAAGAATTTTTAAAATAGATTTTAAAGAATTTTTAAAATAGTTTTTTAAAGAATTTTTAAAATAGTTTTTAAAGAATTTTTAAAATAGTTTTTAAAGAATTTTTAAAATAATTTTTTAAAGAATTTTTAAAAATAGATTTTAAAGAATTTTTAAAATAGTTTTTAAAGAATTTTTTAAAATAGTTTTTTAAAGAATTTTTTAAAATAGTTTTTTAAAGAATTTTTAAAAATTGTTTTTAAAGAATTTTTAAAATAGATTTTTTTAAAGAATTTTTAAAATAGTTTTTAAAGAATTTTTTAAAATAGTTTTTAAATGAATTTTTTAAAATAGTTTTTTAAATAATTTTTAAAAATTGTTTTTAAAGAATTTTTAAAATAGTTTCTTTTAAAGAATTTTTAAAAATAGTTTTTAAAGAATTTTTAAAATAGTTTTTTTTAAAGAATTTTTAAAAATAGTTTTTAAAGAATTTTTAAAATAGTTTTTAAAGAATTTTTTAAAATAGTTTTTTAAAGAATTTTTAAAATAATTTTTAAATATAGTTTTTAAAGAATTTTTAAAATAGTTTTTTAAAGAATTTTTAAAATAGATTTTAAAGAATTTTTAAAATAGTTTTTAAATAATTTTTAAAATAGTTTTCTAAAGAATTTTTAAAATTGTTTTTAAAGAATTTTTAAAATAGTTTTTAAAGAATTTTTAAAATAGTTTTTTTTAAAGAATTTTTTTTTAAAATAGTTTTTTTTAAAGAATTTTTAAAAATAGTTTTTAAAGAATTTTTAAAATAGTTTTTTAAAGAATTTTTAAAATAGATTTTAAAGAATTTTTAAAATAGTTTTTTAAAGAATTTTTAAAATAGTTTTTAAAGAATTTTTAAAATAGTTTTTAAAGAATTTTTAAAATAATTTTTTAAAGAATTTTTAAAAATAGATTTTAAAGAATTTTTAAAATAGTTTTTAAAGAATTTTTTAAAATAGTTTTTTAAAGAATTTTTTAAAATAGTTTTTTAAAGAATTTTTAAAAATTGTTTTTAAAGAATTTTTAAAATAGATTTTTTTAAAGAATTTTTAAAAGAGTTTTTTTTTTTAAAGAATTTTTTTTAAAATAGTTTTTTTTAAAGAATTTTTAAAAATAGTTTTTAAGAATTTTTAAAATAGTTTTTTAAAGAATTTTTAAAATAGATTTTAAAGAATTTTTAAAATAGTTTTTAAAGAATTTTTAAAATAGTTTTTTAAAGAATTTTTAAAATAGATTTTAAAGAATTTTTAAAATAGTTTTTAAAGAATTTTTAAAATAGTTTTTTAAAGAATTTTTAAAATAGATTTTAAAGAATTTTTAAAATAGTTTTTAAAGAATTTTTAAAATAGTTTTTAAAGAATTTTTAAAAATAGTTTTTAAAGAATTTTTAAAAATAGTTTTTAAAGAATTTTTAAAATGGTTTTTAAAGTTATTATAATTTGAATTTGAAATTCGAAATTTAATTTTAATTAATTTTAATTTAATTTGAAATTTGAAAATTAATTTTAATTTGAAAATTATTTAATTTATTCCTTATTCATCTCACCCGATCTAGATTATCAATCAGGGAATCCTATAATTTTGTGAGATGAATTAGATTTAATTATAGAGTTTGGTTTAACTTGTGTTAGATTCAGGTTTAGCTTTGGTCTCAACAAATAGGCATTCTTCGGATCAACTTCTAAGCTTGGTGAGTCACCTGGACATCATTAGAAGTAACCAACCCTTCGAGGTTTTCCGAATAGTCCTATCCACGGAGCTTAGTACCAAACCTTGGTCTACCTAGTTAGGATCCGTAAGGGGTAGCTTCGGTCAGTTCCACTTGGCCAAATGCACCAGATCGAAGCCATATCTTTCTAGACATGCGATGCCCAAGCTTCCCCAACGTACTATCATCCAAAACTTCACCAGTACTACTTGTCAAGTTAAACTTTTTGTCCCTGTTTATTCTATTCCTAACTACCCTGCCAGGTAGGTTGGTTTTTAGGTACCCTACCGGGTAAGTTTGTTTCGGTTACCCTGTCGGGTAAATTATTTTTGGAGGTGCCAGCTATTCTGGAGCCTCCCCCTAAATTGTTGATTTTTATTTTTAAGATTTCTTGTATAATTAGAGTTAGTTTTAGTTAAGTTTTAATGTTTAATTTGTAATTTAAATTTAAGTTTTTAATTTTGAATTAATTAAATTGGTCAAATTATCTTTCTTTAAGGGTTTATCTTTTAACTTTTTATTAATTGTTAATTTTGAATTTTCTAGATTATTTTTGTTTAATATGTTATCTTTAACATTTAATTTTAAGTTTGTTAACTTCCGTTTTGATTTTATCAAAGTGTTTGATTTTATCCTTATATTTTCTTTACCTTTTAAGTTGATATAATTAGTGGAATTTATTAAATAAGTCTTATCATTAAAATTTAATTTTTTGTTAATTAAATTATCTTGGGTTTGGATAGAATTTTCTAGATTGATATTGTCTAGATTATTAAACAATTTATTACTTGTGTCTAGATTGATATTGACCTTGTCATCCTTTTTGTTTGAATTTTCAAATTTTGTTTAGGTTTAAATTCGAATTTTTAGATTTATTAATTATTTTCAGATTTTCTGTATTTTCTAAATTAATTATATTTGTTTTATCAGAAAATATCCTAGGGGTATTTTCTGTATTTTCTGAATTAATTATATTTGTTTTATCAGAAAATGTCCTAGGGGTATTTTCGCAAGTATTGTCATGTACACTATTTTCACATATACTTTCAGATATATCCAAATTAACATGCACATATTGTAACGACCCGATTTTCCCTATTTCGAGTTCCAAATGTCTATAAAAATATTTGGAAATGCTTTTAAAATATTCTAGAGATTTTTAGAAATTTTTAGAGTATTTTTACATAATTTTTGGAGGTCATTTAGTATGTTTACAAAAAGAAAGAAATTTTGACAAAAACTGTTGAAGACGAGGTTCGAACCTACGAGCTCGGGTCGGACTGACCCAGCCAAACCCGACCCAACCAGCTGAGCTACACGGACTTTGTCAATCTAATATGGAGCAAATTGATATTAAAGCATAGTTGTGATTAAACCCGAATATAAGAAAGGAAATTAGGTTTTCATTTCCGAAAAACCAAAACAATTTCTCTCAAAAATCCCTCTCCTTCTCCCTCGCGACGGCGCCTCCTCTACCTAGGCGATTCTGGCGGCCGGCCAAAGCTTCCCGAGGGGCTCTCTTCGACTCCTTAAGGTCGCCTTGTCAAGGGAAGCACGCGAGCACAAAGGAAGCACCGCGAGCTTGGGTTTTCTCCGAACCCTAGATATCTCTTCCACCCTTCGGTTGTAAGTCCAAGAACCGGCGGTAAGTACTACTCACCTGTGGTAGGAGTTGCTCCGAATTTAGGGTTTTTATCTCCTTGCTTCCGGACTTTGTTGTGTCGATTTTTTGAAGTGCTAGGATTTCCTCCTTGCTTTGTTGAGATGCCATCTTCGGTTTCTGTTAATTGAACACCAGTAGCTACCATTTGCTATTAGATATGCATGCAAGTTTCCTAAATTTCACTAGTTTTTAGTTGGGCACGAACAGCCCTCAATTCAGGTACATAGTGTTAGTTTTCTTCCTGTTTGATAACATAGCAAGCTTAGTTTACATGGATATACATGGGCAGATCATTTAGTTTCCATTTACTATTGATTCTTGTTCTTTCCTTTACCAGTTACAAGCATGAGCAATTTTCTTGTTCCTTTGCTGTTAGTTGTTTTCACTCCGCCATTAGTTTGAGCACGAGTAACTCCAGCTTAGTTCCCTTAAGCAGAGGCAGATTCATCCTTTTTACATAGTAGCTTAGTTTTCCTTGCTAATGCCATGCATCTGATTAGTTTTATGTTGGTATTTCAGCCTTGGATTTCCATGTTTCCAAACATGTACAAACTTTGTTAATTAAGCATGCGGCTTGTATTTTTACTTGCTATTAGATGAGTAGGAGTGGCCTTGATTTTTGGCAGAATTTTATGCTGTTAGTTCTTTATACCATGTAGATTAGAGCAGGTTACAACATTTCTTGGTTATGCTGTTAATTTCTGATGCAGTTAAGTGATAGCATGTTCTGTCAATGCTGTTTGCTTCTTATACCATGCAGATTAGAGCATTTCCTGCTATAGTTTCCCTGTTAAACTTGAAAAGAACAGCTCTGTATTAGTAGGTCTGGTTAGATTTCTCTTCTTGTGATGTATAGTGGAACGAACAGCCCTCTTTGAGCTTACTGTTTGGTCCTTCCTATGCCAACTCAATAAAGCTAGTCAGCCCTAGTTCCCAGCATTCCAGTTCTGAGTTTCTAGTTCCTGGATTAACATGAACAACCCTGTTTTATAATTTGGAGTTAGCTTGTGGTGCTACCTTCCTAACATTTCAGAATTTGATTACTTGGCGTTTCATTTGTTTAGTTCCTTAGCCTTTTAACCTAAAATTTAGAATTTCACAGCTTTGTTTTAGGCTTGAAAGTTTCTTAAATAAGCTTGAGTAGTTTATTACCCAAGAATGACCTTTATTTAAAGTATGTAGTGTTAGTTTAATGGTTTTCTTGAACATGAACAACTATTAAGTTTACCTCGTAGTTTGATTGGCTTTGCTTTATTTTTATAGCATGCTTAGCTAGTTTCAATCCCTTACTTGTTGGATATTTACAGTGTTTAGTAAGCTTAAAGTTGCTTACTTAAAAGTTCAAACTAGCTCTCTTTTGCTTTATTTATAGCATGATTAGAATCATTCCATACTTGATTTTACAGCATGTTTAGAAGCACTAAAATAGCATCCTTTGCCATGTTTTCACCGTATGATTCAAAGGCTTTAAATTGCTTTCTTTAGTTTAGCTTATAGCATGATCAGTAAGCTTTAAGTTACTTGTTTTATTCTGTTATATAGCATGGTTAGTTGATTATACACCCATACTTGTTAAGTATATTTAAAGGACTCCCACAATCTTTAATAAAAGATAATAAGGAAGATAAAAGAATAAGAAAGATAACAAGTAAGTCAAGCAAGAGGCTAGTACCCGACATCCAAGAGCTTGTCGTTAAACAAATCCAGGTGACCATTTCCGAGGTCTTGGCCCTGGTAGACCGAGGTCTGCTCTTTTAGGATTGGTGGCTCGCAACCCCAACCTATTAGGGAACGCGCATGAGATGGTACTAAGCCTGGGCCCAAAGAAAAGAAAACCAAAAGAAAGAAAGAAAGAAAGAAAGAAAGAAAGAAGAAGAAAGTAAAAGATAGAAATTAAAAGATTAATTTCTATTACAAGGATATAAGAAAATATAATAAGTTTTATGCTTAGAATAAATAAAAAGTTAGTTTCTTTAATTCTAAGCTTACAGTGTTCATTTCTTATTATCCTGTTAGATAGTGAGCATGTTTAGTATTCAGTTTCATTTTCTGTATACCATGAGCACATGCAGATTGGCTTTAGCATTTCAGTTTCAGTATTATTGCATTACATTTATGCATTTCGAGTTTTGTGAGATAGATTAGTACTTACTAAGCGTTTTCGCTTATAGATCTTTTGTTTTTTTCCTCCTACCGCAGATAAAGGAAAAGCTAAGATATGAAGGGAGGCGACAGGGTGGTGGTGATGATGGATGTGTGTGGTGACTGAACTATGGAGAGGTCCAGAGGGGACTAGCAAGACTTATTTATTTAGAGTTTATGTCTAGTTTATTTTCCTTATTTCTGTTATGAAATTATGAGTTTATGATTGAGTTTGATGTGCATTGTAGCTTATTATGCTTCATTTTGGGAGCTTGAGTTTAGTTCATGTGGCTAGATTAGTTTTTGATTATGATATGATTTATTACTGCGTGGTTGTGAATAAATTGTGATCCAGCCGCATGTGGCTGTGTATATATCTTGTGTATTATAGATTTGGTCACCGGTACAGGGGAGACTCTGCCGAAATTTTTCGGTAGGGATTTCACGTAGTTAAGTAGCGTACCGGTTAAGTAGAGTTAGTAGTTAAGTAACGGTCACTCCTAGAGAGTAGTAGTAGTAGTAAGAAGGGTGGTCGTTACACATATTTTAAACTACTACTAGCAAGGGTGTTTTGGTAAATATTACTAACCTTGAGCGCAACCCCTAATTCAGCAGGCTTCTCCGTTGGATCTGACTCGAGTCCGGATTCGACTTTAACTTGATCTTCTAGCTCCATTGGCGTCTCGTGAAGCTTGATCAACTGGGTCCACAGCTCATATGCATTCTTGTATTTTTCTAGTCTGCATATGATATTGTTAGGTAAAATATTACAAATAATTTTACTTACGTTTTTATTCAGTTCCGAGTTCTGAGAAGGTTTTTTCAATATTAGCATATAATCGATATCTACGCTTCCTAAGAAGCATTCCATTCTTCGCCTCCAGTAGTTGAAATCTTCATCGTACGGTGGTGGTTCATTGGGGTTCCATCCTTCTTGAAAAGACATTGTTCTTGCACACAATGAAACAAAGACAAAATCCCAAGACTTGGTCTTGGATTAGCAGTGCTGGAAAAAATAATATTTCACTAAATTTTTTTTTTTTAAATAATAGAATATTATTAAAATATTAATAAAAAATATTATCTCAAATTTTTGAAAATGTAATATTTTGTCGATACTAAATAATAGTGAAAAGATGACGATGTATTTTTCAAAAACAGTTTTGGAGGGAAAAAACGAAAGGCGTAAGGTTTTATTTTAAAGACAAACGATATTTAATTTTTCTTTCAAAAAGTCCCCCCTTTGCCTTATTGGTGGTTGCACCAAATCAGAGCGGTACCTGCTCTGATACCACTTGTAAGACCGTTAGATTCGATAGAGGGGGGGGTGAATATCGATTCGAAAAAACAAGAGTTTAAACGCAGCGGAAAAGTAAACGAACACAGTTGTTTTTTACTTCGTTCGGAGCCTGTGACGACTCCTACTCGAAGGCCCGTGGTCCTTGACCACTTTTCGTTGGGCAATCACTATCAATTCGAATATTATAGAGTTAAGTACAAGAATTGACAGATAAAGAAAATATCGACAATAGAATTGAAACAAAACCAGCACTGAGTCGGAGAGCTTTTTCGTAGCGTCGCAAGAGCACAGAGCAGCAGATCTTGGATTCTTTGTTGATATTAAGCTCCACCCTTGCCCCTTCTTTTATATGAAGCTCAGGGCGCCCCGGATCCCTTCCAGGCGCCCTGGTGAGACGTGGCAGGTCCAACCAGTGAGCTCCACGTGGCGACGCGCAAGTTTGGATAAAACTTACCTCCGGGCGCCCGGATCCCTTCCGAGCGCCCGGACCTCCTATTTCCAGGAACTCCTTCTCCTGCAAAATAGAGTTAGTCCGAGGCAAATATATATCCTGTAAAATAGATTGTTAGCATAGTTAAAGTTCAACAAAGTAATAGAAAAGAGTATGACTTAGATTCCGTCTTTCCGAGACCGGAATCTAGTCACGATCTCGACTTAGATATCCGAAATGGATCTAAGTCGGATCGACGCCTAATGTTCCCTTCCCGGGAACGCGTCCTCACAGTCACTCCCTTCCAGCCCGTCGCCCCGCCTGGACTTCTCGCCAGCTATCCAGTCAGCCCGTCGACCTAGCTGGACTTCTCGCCAAGCGTCCGGTCAGCCCGTCGACCCACTTGGACTTCTCGCCAGCTATCCGGTCAGCCCGTCGACCTAGCTGGACTTCTCGCCAAGCGTCCGGTCAGCCCGTCGACCCGCTTGGACTTCTTGCCAGCTATCCGGTCAGCCCGTCGACCTAGCTGGACTTCGTGCCAGACATCCGGTCAGCCCGTCGACCTGTCTGGACTTTTCCTGCACACTTGATCAAAGTGTCAGACAACAACACAACTAACTTAACCTATTTGTCATTTATCAAAACCTGGGTTAGACCGTTAGTGCTACCCGCACCAACAGGATTATAGTGTTTTGCCCATCGGTTCGGTCAAGGACCGCGGGCCTTCGAGTAGGAGTCGAGCTAGGCTCTGAACGAAGTAAACGATTGTGTCTCCTTTCTTATTTTCCGCTGCACGATTCTGACTTAAAAAGAAAAGAATAGTTTTTAAAAAGAAGCGATATTCACCCCCCCCCCCCTCTATCGCGCTACTCGATCCTATCATATAACTCCTTATGTTGGGAACCTGTTGGTGCGGGAAGCATCCGACGATCGAATCTGAGTTTTGATAATGGCAAAGGGTTCAAAGTTAAGGTGTTTTGTGATCTAACAAGTCTGTTAAGTGTTTCAGGAAAAGATCTGACTGTGGTTAGGCAAGGTAAAAACCCTAGGGAGTGGTAACCCTAGGTCATAGGGGGTGGTAACCCTATGCGGAAAGTCTTGGTGGGTCGAGTGCTTCAGGCAAAAGTCCTAGGGGGGTAACCCTAGGTGGAAAGTCCTGGTGTCGCGAACCAGGTGAAAGACTGGACCAGCCGGGAAGCAGAAGTCCAGCAGAAAGTCCGGAAGCATCGAGCACCGAGCAAAAGTCCAGTCGATCTGGAGGATCGCACTGGCATCAGGTAAATCTCCTGAGTGGAGTAGGTGAGGACGTATTCCCCGTAGAGGGAACAGTAGGCGTCGGGTCGACCTAGAGTTTTCGGTTGGAAATCCGAAGTCAGACCCGGACACTCCGGAGACTGTCATTATATTCTCTTATCATATTTACTGTTGTTTTGTGCTAACTTTGATTTGCAGGGTATATGTTTGGGACTAACACTTTTGCAGGATCAAATGAGCACAAGTTAACCTCGGATGAACAATGTCTGAGGCGCCTCCATGGAGCTTGGAGGCGCCTCAGGTGCGAGCCGAAGCTAGCTGTCCAGAATGGTTGGAGGCGCCTTGAAGGAAGCTCAAGGTGCCTTGAACAGGTGGTTTAAGGCACCTTGGACAATGATGAAGGCGCCTTGAGATGGATAATCGGCAGCGGTCAAAGCTTCATCGTAGAATAATTTCTGGGATAAAACTTAGGGATTCAAGGCGCCTTGGAGCTTGATGAAGGTGCCTTGAACACCCTTTATAAGAGGGTCTCGACTAGCAGCTCTCGATAACTCACTCCAAGCAATCCTTCTGCGACTAGCTGCTAACGACACGATCCCGAAGTGCTGCAATGACCCCCCGACGACCCGGAGCTCCGAATCTTCAGTTATTGATATTGTCGTCGGTATAATGTAAGTATTTCTTATTGATTATTGTACTTCACTTGTAATTCTATTCGAGCTATTAGTTGTTGTCCACGGAAAGCGATCAAGGATCGCGGGCCTTCGAGTAGGAATCGATCTAGGCTCCGAACGAAGTAAATTCCCCTGTGTCTCTGTGTTTGTGTTTCTTTATTCCCCTGCGTGTTTTAACTCCGATAGTTTTACGAATCGAACGAAATAGCCACGAGCCCTATTCACCCCCCTCTAGCGCTTCTCAATCCAACAATTGGTATCAGAGCGGGGTCGTTTTGAATCGGTGCAACCACCATTCAAAACAATTTTTCGTGGTTTTATTTTTTCGGAGTCAATTAGAATTTAGCTTTATAGCTATATTCTAATTCTTTTCTCGAATCAGTTTTTGCTCGAGGTTGGTGCAACACCACCTGAGTTCATGTTCTATTTTTTATACTTCCCGCACTACTAATCCAGGACCAAGTCCTGGAATTTTCTTGTCGTTTATTTTTTTTAGTTGATCTAAAATGGCCCAACAAGAGGGTTATAGCACTGTCCGTCCCCCGCTCTTCACCGGAGAGGACTTTGGTTACTGGAAGGGCAGAATGGAGAACTTCCTGAAGATCCAGTTCGAGACGTGGATGATCGTCAAGACTGGTTTGGATCTGCCAATGGATAAAGACGGCAACCCTACACCCTGCGAGGATTGGGAACTTGCATTAATCAAGAAGGTGGAGGCAAATGCCAAAGCAACTTGTACCCTCCAGTGCGGACTAACAAAGGAGAAGCTAAACCGCATCGGTCCATTCTCAAGCGCCAAGGAGCTAAGGGAGAAGCTGATCGAGCTTCACGAAGGGACCTCTGATACCAAAGTAAGTAAGCGTGATTTACTATTCAATAAATTGTATAACTTAAAAATGCAGGAAAATGAGACGGCAAGCCAGCTACACGCACGCATTCAAGACATCCTCAATTCTCTCCACGGAATCGGACAAAAGGTAGATAATCGGGACGTCATAAGGTACGCACTAAACTCGTTTCCGAGGAGCACATTGTGGGCATCAATGGTAGATGCCTACAAAGTCTCCAAGGATTTATCTTCAATAAAGTTAGATGAATTATTCTGTGAGTTTGAATTACATGAGCAGACTAATGCACAGCCAACCGAGAAGGGGGTTGCTTTGGTTGCAGGTACCAGTCGAACGCACGAACCGAGATCACGACGAAGAACTGAACCAGAGTTAGAAGAAGAACCCGACTCAGATGATGAAGATGAAGAACTAACAATCGAGCTCATGAACCTTGTGAAGAGACTCTACAAGAAGAAGAAAGGCTTTAACAAGAAGGACCTAAAGAAGGCAGTCCAATCCAAGGAGGCTCAACCAAGTTCTAAGGTAAAGTCTGAAGTGATCTGCTACGGGTGCAACCAGAAGGGGCACATCAAGGCCAACTGCCCTAATCAAAAGGATGCAAAGAAACAAAGAAGGAAGAAGGCCTTAAAGGCGACATGGGACGAATCTTCCTCAGAAGACGACGACGACGAACTCGATCAGACGAGTTTACTTGCGCTGATGGCCCGGGACCAGATCGACGAATCCGAGAGCGAGATCGAGTCGGAGGCCGCGTCCGAGCGAAGCCACAGATCCGTATCCGTTTCCGAAGGGCCCGATCCCTCTGTAAGTATCCCTCGACTCAATAACTTAGTCAATTATTTATTACAAAAATTAGCTAAGTCGAACCTTAGAATTAAGTCACTTCTAAAGGAAGTAGCTGTCACTTCTAAAGGAAGTAGCTGTCCTTAAAGAAGTGACTGACTCCAAATCTTTGACTGAACCAGTTCAGACTGGAAACTCAACTCAAGTTCAAAAACTTGAAGAAGAGAACTCCAGTCTGGAAACTCAAGTCAAGGATCTGGAAAAAACACTAGAACGGTTTTCTTTAGGTTCCAAGAATCTTGACCTAATTCTTGGGACACAAAGAGTCGTTTACAGTAGAACTGGTCTAGGATTTAAACCAAAAAGAAAATATAAATCCTACTTATCTCTTGTAGAAAGAATAAATAGAAAAACAGTCCAAGCATGGGCCCCCAAGTCCAAATTGATTAATCAAGTTGGACTTGGTCAATATTGGATCCCGAAGGATCAATTACACTACCTCGATAGACCATATCGAGGCTATGATCCAGGGGGAGCAAAAAGAAAAACGATACAAATAAAACGAACTTAATTTAAAATTCAAAATTCAAAATTAAATTAAAATTTTAAAATTAAATTAAAAATTCAAAATTAAATTAAAAATTCAAAATTAAATTAAATTAAAAATTCAAAATTAAATTAAAAATTCAAAATTAAATTAAAAATTCAAAATTAAATTAAAAATTTGAAATTAAATTAAAAATTTGAAATTAAATTAAAAATTCATAATTAAATTAAAAATCTGAAATTAAATTAAAAATTAAAAATTAAATTAAAATTTTGAAATTAAATTAAAAATTTAAAATCAAATTAAAAATTCGAAATTAAATTAAAATTTCAAAATTTAAAATTAAATTAAAAATTTAAAATTAAATTAAAAATTCAAAATTAAATTAAAAATTTGAAATTCAATTAAAATTTAATTAAAAATTCGAAATTAAATTAAAATTCGAAATTAAATTAAAATTCAAAATTCAATTTCATTCAAATAAAAAATAGAAGGAGGATCCAGAATAGCTGGCACCCCCAACTAAACTTAGGCACCCGGCAGAGTAATTAAGGTTAGATTAAAAGGAGCTAGGTTTAATTTGATCCACGGTACTGGTAAAATTTTTGGATGATAGTACGTTAGGGAAACTTGGGCATCGCATGTCTAGGAAGATATGGCTTCGACCTGGTGCATTTGGCCAAGTGGAACTGACCGAAGCTACCCTTAAATGAATCCTAACTAGTTAGACCAAGGTTTAGTATTAAGTTCAATGGGTAGGACTATTTGGGAAACCTCGAAGGCATGGTTACTTTAATGAGGTCCTTGTGACTCACCATAGCCCAGAAGTTTATCCAAAAAACGCTTACTTGTTGAACTCAAGACTAAACCTGAATCTAACACAAAGTTAAACCAGAACCTCAAATAGAACCTCAATTCATCTCACAACAATTATAGGAGTACCTGATTGAAAATTTAGATCGGGTGAGATGACTAAGGAATTTAAAATTTAAATTCATAACTATAATTAATTCAAATTAATATAATTTTAAATGAAATTAATCTCAAAAATCTTTTCAAAATCAATTTCAAAATTACTTTCAAAATCTTTTCAAAATCAATTTCACAATTACTTAAAAAATCTTTTCAAAATCAATTTCAAAATTACTTAAAATCTTTTTAAAATCAATTTCAAAATTACTTAAAAAATCTTTTCAAAATCAGTTTAAAAATCTTTTAAAACTTAAATTTCAATATTATTTTAAATCTTTTAAAACTTAATTTCAAAAATCCTTTAAAACTTAATTTAAAAATTATTTGAAAAAAAAAAGGCACACGTGGCGCCTGAACGAAGGCGCCTCCCACTCAAGGGAGGCGCCCTCAACAGCGGTGGGAAATTTCCCGCCGACCTGTTTAAGGTGCCTTAAGGAGCCTTTAAGGCGCCTTCCCTCAGCGTTTTTGCAACGAACAGAAGCTCCTCCTTCTATTCGTTCTCTGCCGAAATACAACCCAAGTACGATTTTCCCCAACCAAGGTGCCTTCAACCCATCTCTTCCTCCTTTAACCCTTGCAATGCCTCCTAGGTATACTCTACACTCTTCTCAATCATCTATTACATAAACTTCATGCTTGTTTTGCTATTTTTTTCTTGTATAATGACAAAAATAGGAAACGTCTTATTGTTGATCATACACCGGCTAGGGCCCCTTCCACGGACCCTAGATTCCCCTCGGAGCAACATAGGATAGATTTCGCTAGGTTCACCTTTGAGTCTATCAAATCTAGATATATTGGTAGGGAATTTTTATCCCAATACTGTCAACCTGCAATCCAGATGATAAACTACTATCATCTAGATAAACTGGTTGACTGTACCACTACAGTCAATCAAGACCTGTGTGCCCAGTTCTATCACAACCTTGAAAAGGTTGATGATAGCACCTATTCCACCAGAGTTGGTTGTACTGACCTTCAGTTTACTCCCTCCCTACTTCGCACCATCTTAGAGCTTAGGGAGTCCCAGTGTACATTCTTGTGTTACCCGAGTAGGGAGCTACCTTTCGGTGATCCCTATTCCCACATCACCTTAGATGACATCTACATGCATTTTTTTCGGGAGGAGAGACCCTTGGGCCTGACGGAGTTCAGGTCTACTCTTCTTCGCGTTCAGGACTATGTTATGTACAAAGTCCTGACAGCATGCATTCTACCCATCTCATCTTGAGACATCTCGAAGATGTGATCAGCCCACTCGTTCTTTTTGTACGCCCTCAGCCAGCACCTAGATATAGACATAGCTCTACATATGTTTCATAACATCATTCTTGCATCTAGTACAGTGATATCTGGAGTGATTCATATGCCCTACTGTCATATCCTAACCCAGATATTCTCCAGCTCTAGGATAGACATTACTAGAGGGTCACTCATTCCACTTACCATTTATGATGAGTTAGGCTAGCGTAGCCTTAGATTAGCGGGTGTAGAGGTCACTGCCGAGGGGATTCTGGCCTGGAAGGGCCGACCACCACCAATTGCTGCTCCTAGTGCTCCAGAGGCCGAGGATGTACCAGGTGAGGGTGAGGAGTGGCCCGATTTCCTGGCAGAGGACTTTTTCACAGATCCTTCCACCTCTGTCGGACCCTCCACATCAGCCGAGCCTTCATCTTCGGCATCACTCTCCATCGAGGATAGGCTCACCTGACTTGAGGTTCACTCCATTGAGACTCGACGCTTCCTCCGATCTCTCCGATCCAAGATAGTTGCAGGTTTCGAGCCCCTCCGAGGCGAGATACGGTGTCAGGGACAGCCTCAGCCGACACCCGAGCAGCCTCTAGCCGATCCTCCAGCTGACGATCCACCTGCTTGACTCTATCCTTTTAGATTGTCTGGATATGTCACTCACTTTTGGACCTGGATAGTTTACTCACCTTTTGGTTGTATCTTGGAGTTGGTTATCTTATGTTTAGCTGACTTATGTTCTTAATTCAGTACTTATTTATCACTTTTTCAAAATTGTGAGTAAAATTTCAAAACCACTTTTAAACTGTTCTTTTTAAAATTCTAGGAAAAATAATGATTTAAAAAATCTCATTTTCTTAGAATTTTCAAAATTTGAATTTACCATAGAGATCCTGTTCCCCTAGACTTAAGCCAGAGCATCTCACAAACACCTAGGTATACCTTGCTTGTGTTTGAAAAACATAGAATGGTGTAAGATGCATAGGATACAACCTGGACTCAAGAATGCTTATTTCTATGCATTAATATGAGTCTGGGCGTTAAATACTTTATTAACAGTAATCAAGTCAAGTCTTCCAGCCTTAGTCAAATCTAACTAGACTAAATGACTTAACTTGACTAACCAGGTGAAAGCTGCTGCCCTCTAGGCAATCAGCAAGTAGCTAAAGGTTAGACAGTTGGTGAAGGAAATGGAAATATTAAGCTTAAGGATGCTTGTACTTTAGGGCTCTGATACCTGATCAAAACAAATTAATAAGTTAACAACTATTTAACTTGACTCATGCTTGGACTTAAGGACCAACCAATTTAATTAAATTAAATTTTAGTTTCTCACTCTTCATCCTAAAAATTAAAAAGTTCTTACTCCTATGTTTTCAACATTAAGTATTGTTTTATTCAAATTAAGCTAAGTATCTTTTCACTTAAGCTCTATTTTCAAAATTCATTGTTTGCAAAAGACTAAGCTAAGTAGTTCATATAGAAACCTTCAAACTTTTTCAAACTTAGCCAACCTTCAAATCTAACTTTTTATAAATTCTTGCTAAGCCATTTTTACTTACCTAAAAGTATTAAAAATCATTGCTTTCAAAATATTTTTTTTTTGCTTAGTAAAAAGAGACTTCAAATTTCTTTAATATTTTCAAAATTTAGCTAAGTATATTTCAAAAACAACTAAGTTTCAAAAGTGGCTAAAATCGTTCTTAACAGCCTACTAAATATTAGCCTTTTAAACTTAGGTGAAAATTTTTTCCCAAAGTCAATTTACCATTTATAAGCCTAATCTGTTTTTCAATAAGAAAAAATTAAAAAATTGCTTAAAACTGGCTTATTTTTTGATAAATGGCAAAGGGGGAGAGTAGGAAATTCAAAAAGTAAAAATCTATCTAATTCAAAAGTAAAAGGAAGCCCTGTATTAAGGGGGAGCGTCACAAAGTTTAAGTGTTAGCTTAAGTATGCTTTTATTTGAATTTATATACATAAGCTTGCTCACTTAAAATCTTTTAATATATTCATGCATTTGTTTTACTTAACTTTGAATTTGGGTTTCCATAATCAAAAAGGGGGAGATTGTTGGTGCGGGAAGCATCCGACGATCGAACCTGAGTTTTGATAATGGCAAAGGGTTCAAAGTTAAGGTGTGTTGTGATATAACTGTAGGACCGTTGGGCCGGCTAGAGGGGTTGGTAAATAACCTGTCAATAAAAAATAGACAACCCTTCCTTGAACGATTAAGCTAACACTTGTAAAATGAATTAAGCAGATAAATAAAAGCATAAAAGAAAAAGACGAGGCACCAGATGTTTACTTGGTTACAACCGATGTGGTTGTTAATCCAAGGAAGATTAAGCTCAAAAACTCCTTCAGGCGGAGAAGCCTCTTACAGCGTTTAGGCACAGAAAATAGAAGCTTAACTACAACTAAAGCACACAAGTGTTTGGAAATAGAATGATCGTGATAGTTGAAAAGCTTCTGGACCAAGGCTATATTTATAGCCTTGGTCGGGGCGCCTGGATGGGTTCCGGGCGCCCTGGGGGGATAAAATTTATCCCCCAACGGTTGGATCGAGTCAAAGCTTGATCCTGTGAAAAGTCCTTCCGGCGCCCGGATGGTTCCGGCGCCGGACAGCCCGGCGCCGGGCCAAAAGTCAACCAGTTGACTTTTGGTCGTTCTCTCGTTCAGCCGCCTCGTCCGGTCTTTCTGCTCGGCTCCGCTTGCTTGGGTGATCTCGACATCCGAATAGGGCTCACCCAACCCATCTTCCGGTCTTCTCGAGCGTGCTTCCCTCCGCTTCTCGTCCCTCGAATTACAGCGTGTCCCTTCTCGTCCACCAACAGACATCCACAGACTTGTCCCTCGGCCGCACCCGTCTGACCTTCGCGATAGCGTCTCTTGCTCCCGAGCAATCTTCCGCTCCGGCTTTAGTCGGAACCACCGCGCGCACTTCCTTCTTGTCCGCCGGTGTACTCTTTCGCAGCACCTCGTCCCTCGGACGCACCGCGTGCCGTCCTTCTCGCTAGCTGCGTCTTCCGCTTGAGTACCTGTGCTCCTAAGCTCCTGCACACTTAGACACAAGGTTAAATACAATGCAGGACCTAACTTAACTTGTTGATCACACCAAAACAACCTTGGGGTTCCAACAATCTCCCCCTTTTTGGTGTGATCAACCCAAGTTAAGCTAGGGTCAACAATATATATGAAATTAAACAGTTCATTGCAATAACATGCAACATGATAGAAAAAATTAAATTTCAAACATTCCAAATTTTAATTTTCAATTTCTTCTACCTCCCCCTAGACTTATACTCTCCCTTCTCCCCCTTTGATCACAATAAAAATAGGGTACAAACGAAATCTAAGGGTTGACATTAAAAAAAATTTTGAAACTATATTTCAATAATTTTCAGGGAAATATTTCTAAGTCAAGACAAATTTCTAAGTCATTCGACATCAAGATTAAGAAGTTTCTAAACAGAGAGCTTTATGCAAGAAAATTTCAGAGAATTAATAACATAAAGAGAAATTTTCTATGCATTTATTTATTTATATATTTTATGCTTTAATCAGAAGGTTTAAATTTCCATTTTAATTTATCAAAAATTCTTAAGTCATACTTTTTCAGATTTAAAGCAAAAAATATTAAACATACAACAATTTGTATCATGTTAATTTCTATTATTTTTTGAATTTCAAGTTCACAAAAATATTTCAATAGCATTGATTCTAACTTGATGAAATTTTTCGATGCTATAAAAAATTCTTTCGACAATGTGTAAAATTCATTTGAAAGAATATTTTGTAATTTGCCAGAATTTTTTAACAATAAGAATTTGCCGGAATCTATTAATAATAGATTTCTCAATCCGAAAATATTTTTCGATGAATCAATTTCTAATTCATAAAACTTTTTCAATAAAGTAATTTGTAATTCCAAATTTTTAGGACCAGAAAAAGTTTTCGATAATATTTCTAAGTTGCATAATTCTTTCGAAAAACTTCTTTGTGATTCACAAAAGTTTTTTAGCAAAGTTTCCAACTTGCAAAATTCTTTTGTTAAGATATTTTGAAATTCGAAGAACTCTTTCGATAATATTTCAAATTTGCAGGATAAGTTTGACAATTGATTTTCTAATATAAAAAACTCTTTCGATGATTCGCAAAAATTTTCAGGCAATTCTTCGATTGAATCATTCAATTGATCAGAGGTTCGAGTCCATACCTGACTTACCTTGTCAGTAATTGATTCTCCCCCTATCGAGTTGCTTTCTTCCGAAGATTCTCCCCTTTCATCGATCTCGGGATGTACTTCGGCTGTTGTAGTACTTAGCTCGATTTCGGACTCTTCTGTCAGTGGCTCGGTGTCTATTGAGGTGTCAGCATCTGAAGGTTCTTCGTAGAGCTGCAAGAACTTTTCCCAAAGTTCTTTTGCGCTTTCATAATCTGCGACCTTTTTGAAATCTTCCTCTGGTATTACATTCAGAAGATAATATTTTGCCCGCCCATTTGCCATAGACTCCTCACGTTGCTTTTCGTTCCAGAGGCGTAGATCGAGTCTTTCTCCGTTCGTGTTCTTTGGTTCTTCATAACCAAATTTCATTATTAAAGAAATACCAGAATCTGAGTTAAGGTATACCTCCATGTTTTGTTTCCAAATAGAAAACTCCCCCTCGAATGCAGGTGGGTAGTCGCTAGCTCCGGCCATCGTTTTTGTTGCGTCAGACGGCGGTTAGTCCTTCTGAGGCGTACTCGGCTCTGATACCACTTGTAGGACCGTTGGGCCGGCTAGAGGGGTTGGTAAATAACCTGTCAATAAAAAATAGACAACCCTTCCTCGAACGATTAAGCTAACACTTGTAAAATGAATTAAGCAGATAAATAAAAGCATAAAAGAAAAAGACGAGGCACCAGATGTTTACTTGGTTACAACCGATGTGGTTGTTAATCCAAGGAAGATTAAGCTCAAAAACTCCTTCAGGCGGAGAAGCCTCTTACAGCGTTTAGGCACAGAAAATAGAAGCTTAACTACAACTAAAGCACACAAGTGTTTGGAAATAGAATGATCGTGATTGTTGAAAAGCTTCTGGACCAAGGCTATATTTATAGCCTTGGTCGGGGCGCCTGGATGGGTTCCGGGCGCCCTGGGGGGATAAAATTTATCCCCCAACGGTTGGATCGAGTCAAAGCTTGATCCTGTGAAAAAGTCCGGGCGCCCGGATGGTTCCGGGCGCCCGGACAGCTTCGGCGCCGGGCCAAAAGTCAACCCAGTTGACTTTTGGTCCGTTTCTCTCTTCTGGTTCAGCCCGCCTCGTCCGGGTCTTTCGCTCCGGCTCCGCTTGCTTGGGTGATCTCGACATCCGAAAGGGCTCACCCGAACCCATCTTCCGGTCTTCTCGGCGTGCTTCCTCCCGGCCGTCCCTCGGAATTACCACGTGTCCTTCTCGCCCACCAACAGGTACTCATCCACGGACTTGTCCCCTCGGTCGCACCCCGTGGCTGACCTTCGCGATAGCTGCGTCTCTTGCTCCCCGAGCAATCTTCCGCTCCGGCTTTCGTACCTCGGAACCACCGCGCGCACTTCCTTCTCGTCCGCCGGTGTACTCTTCCGCAGCACCTCGTCCCTCGGACGCACAACGTGCCGTCCTTCTCGCTAGCTGCGTCTTCCGCTCGAGTACCTGTGCTCCTAAGCTCCTGCACACTTAGACACAAGGTTAGAAACAACGCAGGACCTAACTTAACTTGTTGATCACACCAAAACAACCTTGGGGTTCCAACAATAACAAGTCTGTTAAGTGTTTCAGGAAAAGACCTACTGTGGTTAGGCAAGGTAAAAACCATAGGGAGTGGTAACCCTAGGTCATAGGGGGTGGTAACCCTATACGGAAAGTCTTGGTGGGTCGAGTGCTTCAGGCAAAAGTCCTAGGGGGGTAACCCTAGGTGGAAAGTCCTGGTGTCGCGAACCAGGTGAAAGACTGGACCAGCCGGGAAGCGGAAGTCCAGAAGAATGTCCAGAAGCATCGAACACCGAGCAAAAGTCCAGTCGATCTGGAGGATCGCACTGGCATCAGGTAAATCTCCTGAGTGGAGTAGGTGAGACGCGTTCCCCGTAGAGGGAACAGTAGGCGTCGGGTCGACCTAGGATTTCCGGTTGGAAATCCGAAGTCAGACCCGGACAGTCCGGAGACTGTCATTATATTCTGTTACCATATTTACTGTTGTTTTGTGCTAACTTTGTTTTGCAGGGTATGTGTTTGGGACTAACACTTTTGCAGGACCAAAGGAGCACAAGTTAACCTCGGATGAACAGTGTCCGAGGTGCCTCCATGGAGCTTGGAGGCGCCTCGGGTGCGAGCCGAAGCCAGCTGTCCAGAATGGTTGGAGGCGCCTTGAAGGAAGCTCAAGGCGCCTTGAACAGGTGGTTTAAGGCGCCTTGGACAGTGATGAAGGCGCCTTGAGATGGATAAAGGGCAGCGGTCAAATCTTCATCGCAGAATAATTTCTGGGATAAAACTTAGGGATTCAAGGCGCCTTGGAGCTTGATGAAGGCGCCTTGAACACCCTTTATTCTGCGACTAGCTGCTAACGACACGATCCCGAAGCGCTGCAACGACCCCCCGACGACCCGGAGCTCCGAATCTTCAGTTATTGATATTGTCGTCGGTATAATTTAATTATTTCTTATTGATTATTGTACTTCACTTGTAATTCTATTCGAGCTATTAGTTGTTGCCCACGGAAAGCGATCAAGGATCGTGGGCCTTCGAGTAGGAATCGATCTAGGCTCCGAACGAAGTAAATTCCCCTGTGTCTCTGTGTTTGTGTTTCTTTATTCCGCTGCGTGTTTCAACTCCGATAGTTTTATGAATCGAACGAAATAGCCACGAGCGCTATTCACCCCCCTCTAGCGCTTCTCGATCCAACAGAACCATGGTGACTTCAGGTCCAAGGACTAATAGTCATACTAATAGCCACATGAGAAAGTATATGACACTCATATAACGATCCATGATACTTTCTCATGGCGGGTCATTCAGTATACATTCTCCAATGCATACCCATGTGTCAACTTGATATCTCCATATCCATAACTTGTGAGATCAAATCATCGAGTTGACCTACATGCTAGTCTCGTCACATTAACATTGTCCCTGAATGTTAATACTTGACTAGGAATGATTAAGAGTAGCGTTCCCTATATCATCTCACTATCGATTCAACCAATCGATTAATATAGGTAAGAACCTTCTATTTAAGGACGCTATTATACTTAGTTATTTGGCACCAATACAAGTAAGCATAATAACCATAAACAAATGCTTTTATATATATAAGAATATGATACAACGAGTCCATACAACAATCATCAAATGATTGGCTCTAGGGCTCTAACTAACATTATTAACCTAGATTACTAGGACATAGTTTCCTTCTATAATCAACAACACACACTATAAGTAATATCATTTCCCAACTTATCGGGCCTTTTGATTTATCGAGCTAAATCTCACCCTTTGATAAGTTAAAGAAATGAATACTAAATATATGTGCTTGTTATTATATTAGGATTAAGAGCACACACTTCCATAATAACTAAAGTCTTGTTCTTTTATTAAGTCAGTATAAAAAGAACTTATCTTAAATGGTCCTGCTCAATACACTCAAAGTGTACTAGTGTAATTTTATAATTAAGATAAACTAATATCAAATTACACTACGACTATTCCAATGGTTTGTTCCTATCCATCTTAGTCGTGAGCTACTGTTTATAATTTATAAAGAACCGATAACATGATCTTCTGTGTGTGATATCACACACCATGTTATCTACAATATAAATTAATTGAACAACTACACTTAGCATATAAATGTAGACATTTTTGACCAATGTGATTCTTTATTTCAAAATAAATGTTTACAAAAGCTAGGCTTTTAGTATACATTCCAACAATCTCCCACTTATACTAAAAGACTATGCTGCCATTTATCCTGTCATACACCAGATTCCCAACCCTTCAACATGCCCATCAAAAGATCTTGCCTTAAGGCCTTAGTGAAAAGATCCAGGTTATTATCTGATGCAATCTAGGCGACAACAACTTTTCCTCGTTATACGATATCTCGTATTGGGTGGCACTTGCACTCTATTGTGTTTACTTGCCTTATGGACTTATAGTTTCTTCGAGTTTGCCACTGCACCACTATTATTACAAAAATTGTAATAATTTTTGGACAAACTAGAAATCATGTCTAAGTCCATCATGAAGTTTCTGAGCCATATAATTTCTATGGCTACCTTAGAGGCTACCACATACTCAGCTTCTATGGTGGAGTCCGGAAAAGCACCTATGCTTAACACTCCTCCATAGTTATGGCTTCACCTCCTAAAGTAAACACAAAACTCTGAGGTTGACTTACTATTGTCCCTATCAGATTCGAAGTCTCAATCCTTGTAACACACAGGGAGCAAATCATCTGCCTTTGTAAACTAGCATATAATCTCTAGTCCCTCTAAGGTACTTTAATATATGCTTTACGGCAGTCCATTGTCCTGGTCCTGAGTTACTTTGATATCTGCTAACCATGCCCATGACAAAATAGATACCCGGTCTCGTGCATAGCATACATTAGGCTTCCTACAGTTGAAGCATAAGGAACTGCCTTCATTTCTTCTATCTCTTTTAATGTCTTCAAAGACATCTCTTTAGATAAAGATACTCCATACCTAAAAGGTAGAAAAACCTTTCTTGGAGTCTTGCATGCTAAAACGAGCTAGAATCGTATCGATATATGAAGCTTGGAATAAGCACAATATTCTTTTCTTGTGATCCCTTATTATTTTGATCCCGAGAATATGTGCATAATCTCCCAAGTCCTTCATATCGAATTGCTTGGACAACCATACCCTTACTTCCGACAACACTTTGATATTGTTTCCAACTATCAAAAATGTCATCTATGTATAGTACAAGAAATACCACCACGTTTCCGTCACACTTCTTGTATACACAAGACTTATCCGGTTTATTGAATAAATCCATAAGACTAGATTACAACCGGATGTTCCAAGACCTAGAAGATTGCTTTAGTCCATAGACCGATTGAGCTTACATACAAGATGCTCTTTACCCTTTGCAATGAATCCCTCTGGTTACTTCATATGGATATTTTCTTCAAGAATTCCATTAAGGAAAGTTTCCTTGGCATCCATTTGCTAAATCTCATAATCCACATGAGCAGCAATAGATAAAAGAATCTGGATAGACTTTTAAGCATGGCTACTGGTGAAAAGGTTTCCTCAAAATTAATACCCTTTTCCAATAAGCCTTGCTAGAAGGTTTCCACCTTCCTATCTGTCATTCTTTTTCTTTTGTAGACATATTTACACCCAATGGTTTTTACACTATATGATGGTTCTACAAGCTCCAGACTTACATAGATTCTATTTCTATATTCATTGCTCTTTTCCAAGATATTACATCTTTATCTTGGAATGCTTCATCATATGTCCGGGAATCAGGTTCATGTTCACCAGGGATCAAGTCTAAAGACTCTCCCAAAACATGAATCTTTTAGGTTACCTAACAACCCTCCCACTATGATGAGGCACTTTATGCAATTGTGTATCATTTGTGATTCGTGTTGCAGTTTCTTGTGATATTTCATCTTGTACAGTTGGTACTAGATTAGACGTGTCCTTTATTATTTCCTTAAGAACAAATTTACTTATGGGCTTGTGGTTCATTTCATAGTCCTCTTCTAAAAATCGGGCATTGGTGCTAACCATCACCTTCTGATTTTTAGGACTATAAACCTCCTTTCGTTTCTCTAGGATAACCCACAAACAAGTGAACTCCTGTTCTTAATTCTAACTTATCAGTGTCTCCCTTCAGCATTGTGCTGGACTACCCCAAATCCGAATATGCTTTAGACTAGGCTTACGCCCATTCTACAATTCTATGGGAGTAGAGGGTTCTGACTTAGAAGGTACTATGTTCACTTCCGTTTCCAGAGTATATCCTCAAAACAAATTTGGTAATTTCGAATAACTCATTATTGATCTAATTATTTCCATAAGAGTCCTATTCCTTCGATCTACTATATCATTCTGTTGGGGTGTACCAGGTGTAGTCAGTTGGGATTAAATTTCGACTTCTGATAAGTGACTCCTAAACTCTCCTAAGAGGTACTCGCCACTACGATCTCATCGTAGTGTCTTGATATTTTTACCTTAACGTTTCTCCACATCGGCCTTGTACTCAAAGCACTTAGAATTGCGGCGCATTAAGTAAATATACCCGTATCTCGAATAGTCGTCTATAAAAGAGATGAAATATTCGAAACCACCTCTTGCCTGGATAGTCATAGACCCACACAAATCAGAATGAACCAATTCCAACACTTCTTTGGCTCTATACCCCTTAGACTTAAAAAGCCTTTTTGTCATTTTTCCTTTCAAGTAAGACTCGCAGGTTGGAAGTTTTCCACCACCAATGAACTCAAAAGTTCATCGGTTATTATCCTTTGAATCCTACTCAAGTCAATATAACCTAGCCTTAGATGCCAAAGATATGATTGGTTCATTTCCAAAGGTTGCTTTCTCTTATTAGAGTTAGAAGATGTGCTATTAATTTCCATTTGTTGCATCGTGAAATTTATTGGATTTATATAAATTGTCAACCAACGTACCAGAACAGATAACTTTCCTCTTTTTCTTGATAACAACTTTGTTATCAAAAGAGATAGAATATCAAGTTCTTTTGAATAGTTTAGAAACTGAAATCTAGTTCTTTCTAAACTTAGTAAGTAAAGAAAATTTCTCAAAATCCATGTTTTATTCCTATCAGAGGATAAACATCTCCCACTGCAATAGCTGCTACTTTTGCAATAGTGTCCATGGAGACAGTGTTTTCCCTTTCATATAGTTGTCAGGTTTCCTGGAACCCCTACAATGAATTGCAGACATAATTAGTGGCTCCCATATCTACACACCAGGTACTGGTAGATAACACCACTAAACATGTTTCAACAACTAATGAATAAAATACACTTTTATTGTTCTTATTTCTGAGAGGGCAGTCCACCTTAGAGTCCAAGTTTTGTTTCCAATCATTGGGACTACTAAGTCTATTGTATAGTATAACAACTAGGGGATTGACAAACATTTGAAATCCTAAGAATCACAAAAAATATTTGGTCAAGTCCAACACCTTAAAATCCCCATGAATTTTGTACGCCACGATAGTGTGGACGTATACAAAATCAAAGAAGAGATTTTATCCATTAATTTTATTATCTTGTCAACCTAACTTTATGACAAATAAAATTAATAGTTGGTCTATCTCTGATCAAATATTTTGTCAAAACTTTGAATTTAAAATAATATTGATTCCTCAAAATAATATCATTTAAATTCACCAACACCTCAAACACCATGAATTTTGTATGCCACGATAGTGTGGACGTATACAAAATCAAACATTTGTAAGAGGAGGGTTAAACTCATTAATAACCTTGTCAACCTATCTTTATGACAAATAAAATTTCCTCAAACACTGTGAATTTTGTATGCCACGATAGTGTGGACGTATACAAATCCAAACATTTGTAAGAGGGGTTTACCCATTAATTTTATTATCTTGTCAACTTGACAAATAAAATTACCTCAAACACCGTGAATTTTTTATGCCACGATAGTGTGGACGTATATAAAATCTCAACATTTGTAAGAGGGGGTTTTAATTTTATTATCTTGTCAATTTATCTTTATGACAAATTAATAGTTGGTTTTCCTTCGGTCACACAAATAATAGCAGTGACTCCGATGGGGAGGATACTATTAAATGTGCTTAAGTGTATACCATTACTTGACACTTAGTCCATTAAATAAGATTGTGCCCCTTCCGATGGGGAAGATCACACGCTCCTAATTAATTTCCTATAGTCATCCTAAATGGAAGTTTGATCTAGTGATCCACAAACAAACTCATCCGATATGGAGGAAGGCACTAAGATCCAACGCACAAGTTTGTTTGCATCACTTACAAACCAGTAATGGAGACCATGGAATTTATTTAAAAATCCCTCTCCCACTTAGTTATTTAAGGTGAGGAATTTTAACCTAGCAAGCACACCTCACACACATCACAGTAAATAAAAGCAATAAATATGGAAATTAATTTTCCAACTATTATGACCTTTTCCATCACTGTCCTTCGCATGCTACCAACCCTAGGGTTCATGTCGTCAGGTCCATCGAGCTTCCTTTTCCGCTGCGCCTCTGGTCCTCCAATAACACCACACCTCGCAAGGATACGATCCGTGACAAAATAAAATAAAATTTTACATACATCGATCCTATATTCCACAAGGGAATGTACATCAAGTCTAGATCGAACATAAATGTAAAATCCTAGGGCTAATATAGCTCCTGCTGTATTAGTTAAATACAATCATGCACACACAAAAATGCCCTTGACATGTCCAAGGGTCCAATCACACACAATAACCGTAAGCCATAATAGTTGGAGCCTGCAACCACAGAGTTAGCATATCCTACTATTATCCTGCCTAAATTATGTATGACATGTGCATAATTAAACTGAAAATCAAACACACAGAGGCAAATCCTAGCTCTGATACCAATTGTTGGTTGGTCCTAGGAAGATCGTACTGGTTCCACTGTACAAAAATTTTGTACAAGGCCTAAACTTTTCCTAACAACCTATTGTGTTGTTTAGAAATTAAATTCGGAATCGCAAACGGAACTTAACATTATTGATTCCAAATTTAACTTATTTATTCTTAATGGTTTAGACTTGGATCACAAACGATGCTTAACATTATTGATCCAAATCCACCTATGTTATAAATTCAATTAAATATTAATTTTTAAAATTAGCTTCCAGGACTGCATGGCGAGGCACTAGTCCTTCTTGGGTATGGGATCATCCACCACTGCCTAGACAAAGCCGTTTAAAGAAATTTAATATTTAATTTCCTTATATAACTCTAGGTTTAACCAAAAGGAACAACGAATCATAAATTCAAAAAGCAAAACAAAAGAAACACAACTCCAAATATCTAATCTGAAAATCTAGAATCTCTAGCCTCTTGTGTTTGGAATTCATTACAAAGAAAAACTAGTATGATGCGGAAAAGAATTACTAGTTATACCTTTCTTTGTATGCAACGACCTCTTGATCTTCTACTGTATTCCTCTTCTTATATCGGACGTCGTGTGGGCGACGATCTACCGAGACAAGAACCACCCAAGCTCCTTCTTCACCAAGCTAGTTTATGTTAGTCTCCCTGTGTTTAAGATGTCGAATGTCCACTAATTAATTGAGTTACTGACAACTCACTTTAATTAATATCTTAGTCCAAGAGTAGTATCACTCAACCTTATTGTTGTGTCAGACTAAGTCCACCTGCAGGGTTTAACATGACAATCCTTATGAGCTCCTCTTGGGGACATTATCAACCTAGATTACTAAGACACAGTTTCCTTCTATAATCAACAACATACACTATGAGAATATCATTTCCCAACTTATCAGGTCTTTTGATTTATTGAGCTAAATCTCACTCTTTGATAAGTTAAAGAAATGAATACTAAATATATATGCTTGTTATTATATTAGGATTAAGAGCAAACACTTCCATAATAACTAAGGTCATGTTCTTTTATTAAGTCAGTACAAAAAGAACTTACCTTAAATGGTCCTGCTCAATATACTCAGAGTGTACTACTGTAATTTTATAGTTAAGATAAACTAATACCAAATTATACTACGACTATTCCAATGGTTTGTTCCTATCCATCTTAGTCATGAGCTACTATTTATAATTTATAAAGAACCGATAACATGATCTTCTGTGTGTGACACCACACACCATGTTATATATAATATAAATTAATTGAACAACTACACTTAGCATATAAATGTAGACAATTTTTACCAATGTGATTCTTTATTTCAAAATAAATATTTACAAAAGCTAGGCTTTTAGTATACATTCCAACAAAGACGTGTTTTATACCTTTCCACATTACCATTTGAATCTCGTTTGATTTTAAAAATCCACTTACAACCAATGGGTTTCACACCTTCTAGTAATAGGATAAGTTCCCAAACTTTATTGTCTTGCATTGACTTATACTCCTCATTCATTGCCTCAATCCACTTTTGAGAATTTGAATCTTGCATGGCTTGACAAAAATTAATCAGATCATCCTCCGCCATACCATCATTTTCCTCATGTTGTTAAAGTAGTGCTCTCTAGTGGACCTTCGTAAAGGCACTTGTTCTACATACATTGGTTCTTAAGGTTGTTGAGTTTGTTCTTCTGGGAGTTGATTAACAATTTTTTGTTGTTCTGGTATTGCATCCTGATCACTGACAAGAATAAAATCCTAATCATTATTAGAAGCAATCATAGGAATATAAATCATTTCCTCTTGAAGAGTAGTGGGAATACATTCCTCCTCAAATACAAGGTCGGTTACTTTATTCTTCCCCCCAAACTCAATATTCTCAAAGAACGTTGCAGTTCCCATCTCAAAGATGGTCTTTACTTTAGGATCATAAAAGTTATAGTCCCGTGATCGCTCAGAATATCCAATAAAGTAGCTACTTACAGTTCTGGAGTCCAGTTCCTTATCATGTGGCATATATGGTCTAGCCTCAACTGGACATCTCTAAATATGAAAATGTTTGAGACTTGGCTTTCGCCTTGTTCGAAGCTCAAAAAGTGTTTTAGTAGCTGCTTTAGTGGGTACTCGATTTAGAATGTAAGCTGCTGTCTTTAATGCTTCTCCTCAGAGTGGCATTGGTAAGGTTGAATGACTAATCATACTCCTTACCATATCCTTAAGAGTTCGATTATGTCGTTCATCTACACCATTCATGCTTGGTGAGCCTGGCATGGTGTACTGTGGGATAATTCCACACTCCACTAGGTATTGAGCAAAAGGTCTTGAGCACTGTTCACCTGAACCATCATATATACCGTAGTATTCACCACCATGATCAGATCTAACTTTCTTAATTCTTTTGTTTAGTTGGTTCTCAACTTCAACCTTAAATGATTTGAAAATGTCCAATGTTTGAGCCTTCTCATAAATAAGAAATAGGTATGCATATCGAGAATAATCATCAATGAATGATACAAAATATTATTGACCATTCCAAGAAGGTGTTGGAAATGGTCCACAAACATCTGTATGTATCAATTCCAATACTTTTATAGCTCTATATGCACCATCTTTCTTTCTTTTGGTTGTTTGCCCTTAATGCAATCAACACAAACATTTAGGTTTGTAAAATCAATGGAGTGTAAAATTTCATCCGATATAAGTCGTTCAACTCTATTTCTAGAGATGTGTCCTAAATATTTTTGTTATAAGGCACCTGAGTTTTCATTATTAAATTTAAGCTTAGTACCACGTGATTCAACATTTAGGGTTTCAATATAAGAAGCATTTATATCAAGAATATATAGATTGTCATAAATTATAAGTGAATCAGTACCAACAACAATAGAATTAATAGATAAACTGAATTGACTGTTTCCAAACAAACAATAGTAACCTAATTTATCCAAAACAGAAACAGAAACCAAATTCTGTCTAAATGACGGTACAACAAAAGTATCTATTAAGTTTAAATAATAACCCGTGTTTAACAACAATCTAAAATACCCTATTGCTTCCACCTCAACTAACTTGTCATCACCCACATAAATGCATCTTTCAACATCAGTTGGCTTTCAGTAACTCAGGCAACCCTGCATTGAAACACTGATGTTAGTAGTAGCACTAGAGTCTAACCACCAAGTGTTTCGAGGAACTGAAGTTA
Source organism: Zingiber officinale (assembly GCF_018446385.1). Taxonomy (NCBI): domain Eukaryota; kingdom Viridiplantae; phylum Streptophyta; class Magnoliopsida; order Zingiberales; family Zingiberaceae; genus Zingiber; species Zingiber officinale. Next base: position 68,395,152 of record NC_056002.1, read on the forward strand.
AATTTACTTCAGAACAAACCAAATTAAAAAATGTACCCTTTTTCGCACGCCAGGCATGGTACTTAGGACATTCTTTCTTGACATGATCAAGCTTGTTACAGAAGAAACAACCTGTCACGCCCCAAAGGAGTCCCTGCTAGAGGAAAATCCGGTAACATCTTCCCTGTACCGGTGACAATCTAAATCATATATACATCCATAAGAATACATCAGCCCACACGATTGGGATATATATACAACCACACAGTTATATATATCAAACAAACCAACGATTGTACTAAAACACAGTGGAAATCGAAAGAAAACCCATACAAACTAAAAAGAAGGCTGCTAGTTGGCTAGGCTTACACAACCATAACAAAACAAATATAACTCCATATAGCAAACTCCAAAAAAAAATGTCAAATTTATACAACACCAAGTCCACTAAAAATATAAGACAAGTAAAGCAGAGATAAAATCAAAAAACAAAAATAGTCCTCGGATATGACGTGGAATCGGCAAACAAGATACTCTAAGCGACACGACATATCTATGTGCTAACCTGAAAAACAACAAGAAAAATAAGAGGTAGTGAGTAAAACATACTCAGCGGGTATCGAGCAGACATGCATAGTAAAATATAACTACCAGTAATAATCATGCAGTAGAGTCTCCTGATCTATAACAGGAAATGTAAAAATTGGACAAGGGGAGAAGCTGTACTCACCAGGACCTCCTATCTGGATATAAGGGTCGTCAGACCAAATGCCTCAGGTTTTCTATATGTATGTTAATCATATGCAATCACCAAAATGCAGCAATCACAAGCAATAAATGCAATCCATGCATATGATGCAAATGGCATGATCACCCTTGACGCCAGTCAGCCACCTCACACGCGATGGTGAGGTCGAGTGGGTAGGGTTATGACAACTGTGCACTCTGCCATCACTACTCCTAAGTGACCGAGTGGACAGGATATTGTCGGAGTACACCTATCCTCCTGCCCCAAATATAGTGGGGGAGCCTAAGTTCTCATCTCCCTGTGTCATAATCAAGAGGAGGGATCCTTGTCTACTACTACGCTACAGTCATCGCTACCCATGAGCGGACCAGCGGAACCCTAACAGAGCAAACTGCACACACCCTACCTGATATACCACTAACCCATAAGTGGTTGTGTGTGCAGATCATGTAATTAGCGATGTGCTCAACAACAATGGAGCTGACAATCGCTCAACATGCAATCATGCAATATGGTGCATGCCACTATGCATGTAACTCCTGAAAATACCAGCCTCCTCATAATGTGTACCAAAAGGAAAACCGAATCCATAACAATGATCTAGGTACACATGCAAGATAGAATAATGAATTGCCCTCCAATAACTCATTAATTCTGGAAGGTTACCTGCTTGTTCACTGTTGGAGCACGTTCATCATCGTAATGGTGAACGTACTAGTGCGATATCACTATCCAACATTAGTAGATGCCTGAAACTTAGCAATCTATCATTGCATCTCCTAAATTAGAGGCTAGGGTTAGCACTTACCTCAGATTTTGGAAGCTAAGAAGAGATTAGCAAATGGAGCTACAATTTTCCTGGGATCTGGCCAGAAGTGACGAGACCACTGTCCAAATTAGTTTGGTTGTCCCATTCAGCAAACCAGCACCCAAATTCCTAAATTCAGGTCTAGGTTTAGTGCATACCTCAAATCTGACAACCAAAAGCCCTAGATCGACGATGGAGATGAGAGCTCACACGACTCGGATCAAGCGGAGAAGGGAAGATTCATAGGTGAGCTCGAGCCATGGCCGAATCCCACTGCTCGATCGACGATCCTCTGGAGGAAGGTTGGCATCGGTCGTTAGCGCAAGGAGGTGCGACGATGTCAGCGGGGCCAGCGATCTAGGGCAAAGGCATGAGAGGAAGGCTCGGCACTGGTTGGCTCACTCTTGTAGTGGCCGAAGGTGGAAGGGAATCGATCTGCCGGTGCTAGGGCAGAGGAACAGCGGTTGGATCCGTGTCGATGATGAAAAGGAGGGGAAGAGGAAAGGGAATCGACGCAAGGGAGAGGGCCAATTGTTTTGTACGCGTGGGAGAAGAGAAGCGAGCCATCGTCGGGTTGGGGAAGATGAAGAGGAGGTCAGCGCCGCGAGAGGGAAGGCGGCGTCGGGTTGGGGGCGGGTTCGGGGAAGAGGAAGGGAAGATCGGCGCTGCTCGGGCGGATGAGAGGAAGAGAAGGGAAAGAATCGGGAGATTAGGTATTTATAAAATTAACTTAGGTTTAGGCAAATCAAAACCTAAGTTTTACTCCTCAATCAACTCCCATTTTTGGGTATTTCAAACAGGCTTTTCCCAAGCCTATAAATTCATCCCCTTAAACTCGTCATACGAGCTCCAAAAAGTTCCTAGAAAACTCCTAAAAATTTCTAAAAATTCCCTTAAGGTTATTCATCCATTAAACATTATTATTATCTGGTTACGATATTTTACATTCTTCCCCACTAATAAAAAATTGGTCCCTAAATTTCATTATTTACCAACAGTAAGTACTAGCAATAGACAAACAGATAAATGTTGAATGGAACTCTAATCCACATACCTCAAGTAAAAAGTTGAGGGTATCAAGCTCAAATCATATCCTCGAGCTCCCAGGTAGCCTCCTCGTCAAAATGATACTGTCATCCGACTTTAACCAGCCGGATAGTCTTGTTCCGCAGCTAACGCTCCTTGAGGTCTAGAATCCATATCAGAACCTCCTCGTAGGTAACATCAGGCTGAATGGGAGCTGATATATTTGACAGAACATGTGCTGGGTCAGGTACGTATCTCCTCAGCATGAACACATGAAATACATCGTGAATGTCTACCAGAGCTAGTGGTAGTGCCAAACGGTAAGTTACCGCTCCAATCCTCTCCAAGATATGGAAAGGCCCAATGTATCGTGGAGCTAGTTTACCTCGGAGACCAAATCTCTTCACCCCTTTCATGGGTGAGACTCTCTGAAATTCATGATCGCCAGTAGAGAACTCTAAAGGTCTCCGTCTTTGTCTCCAATCATCATAACTCTTCTAACGGTCCTGCGCCTCAGACATCCTCTATCTGATAGTGCGAACCAACTCTGCCTCCTACCGAACTCTCTGAGGTCCTAGCGGCTGGGCCTCCCCAACCTCCTCCCAAAGGGTGGGTGTCCGATAAGATCTACCATACAACGCTTCAAACGGTGCCATCTGGATAGCCGAATGATAGCTGTTGTTGTAGGCGAACTCTACTAATGGCAGGTGGTCCTCCCAGCAGCCTTCGAAACCCATAACGCAAGACCTCAGCAAGTCCTCTAATGTCTGGATGGTCCACTTTGATTATCCATCTGTCTACGAATGGAATGTTGTACTAAATCAGAGCTGTGTGCCCAAGGCCTGCTGCAAATCCTGCCAGAACCAGGACGTGAACCGTGGGTCTCTATCCGATATAATGCTCAAAGGAACACCATGAATTCTGACGATCTCCCGACAATACAGCTCTGCCAATAGATCCAGATAATCAGTCTTTCAAATTGCCAAGAAGTGTGCGGATTTGGTTAATCGGTCAACGATTACCCAAATCGTGTCATAGTCTCGTCATGTCCTAGGCAATCCCACCACAAAATCCATGGTGATATACTCCCATTTCCAATCCGAAATGGGAATCATCTGAAGTAAATCGGTAGGTCTCTTGTGCTCAGCCTTCACCTGCTGATAGACTAGACATCTAGTTACAAACTCCACGATGTCTTTCTTCATGTTGTTCCACCAATAGAAACGCCTCAAATCTCGATACATGTGGGTTCCGCCTGGGAGGATAGAAAAATGGGAGTGATATGTTGGAACCCCAAGGTTGTTTTGATGTAATCAAACAAGTTAAGTTAGGTCCTATTGGTTTTTGATCCCTATGTCTAAGTGTGCAGAAGCTTAGGAGCGCAGGAAGTTGAGCGGAAGACACGTCTAGCGAGAAGGATGGAACGGGAAGGGAGTCAATGGTCTCGGTGTATCCGAGGGATAAAAGAACTACGAAAGAGTACACCGGTGGATGAGAAGAACGTACACGATATTCGAGGGATGAGAAGCTAGAGCGAAAGCCTGCTCGAGGAGAAGAACGAAATTGAGTTCGAGTGAGCCTTATTTCGATTGGCTGAAATCACCCAAGCGAGCGGAGCCAGAGTGGAAGACCTGGACCGAGGCGAGTAGCACCGGAGCAAAGACCTCTGGCCAAACAACCTTGCTGAGTTTAAGGGTTTGAGCGCCCAGACCCATTCCAGGTGCCCGGACCAGTCCAAGCGCCCAGAGCAATTTCGGGCGCCCGGAACCTCTTTTTATCCACGATTGACGTGGATATTAACCGTTGCGAAGGAGATAAAGTTTTATCCCCTTCCAGGTTCCTAGAACCCTTCCAGGCACCCCGACTAAGGATATAAATACAGCCTTGGTCCAGAAGCTTAACAGAACAAGAATTGTTGAGCAACACTTGTATACGCTTTCCACTTTATTTAGCTTCTTCATTTTTGTGTGTAAATTGCTATAAAGAGTCTTCTCCACCTAAAGGAGAAAGTAGTGTGATTCATTTCCTTGGATTAACAACCTCCCCGTTGTAACCAAGTAAAAATTCCGGAGTCTCTTTCTTTTCTATTTATTTAGTTATTTTTGTCCGAGAAGGATTTCTTTTGTGATTTGTGCAGGGTTATTCAACTCCCTCTTTTAGCTGGCCAAACGGGTACCAACAAGTGGTATCAAAGTAAAGACAGCTCAGAAGGACTAACCCCCGACTGAAGCAATGAGATGGCCAGAGCTAACATCTATCCACCAACGTTCAAGGGGGAGTTCGCGTTTTGGAAGCATAGAATGGAGTTTTATTTTAAAACCGATTTTAATATTTATCTAACAATTAAGTATGATTTTGAAATGCCCAAAAGTAAAGAAGGAGAAGAACTTGAGAAGCATCAATGGACTGAGGAACAACGTAATGATGTTATGACAAATGGTAAGGTTGAGTCCCGCCTTCTAAGCGTTCTACCTGCCCAGGACACGACAGAGTTAGAGAATACAAGAGTACAAAAGAACTTTAGGAAAAGTTCTTAAATCTCTATGAAGAACCAATTGAAGATGAATCCAACTCCTCGATGGACACCAAGTCGTCATCGAAAGAATCCAAGACCGAAGAAATTGCCGAGACAACCCTTATAACCGAATTCTTTCCTGAGGACACAGCAAGCTCATCCCAGATGAGCATCGATGAATGGGGAGAATCTTCAGAGGAAAGTAGCTCTACAGGGGGAGCATCATAAGTCGACAAGGTAAATCAGGTACGGTCTCTACCTCCTGACCAAATGTTTAAACTTATAAAAATTTTGTCGAAAGATGCCTCTAAATTAGAAATTGAAAATAAAAAATTATTAATAGAGAATAATGAGTTAAAAGGAACTCTAGCAACAGCTTGTCAATTAGAGGATTTCGACAAACTAAAAATAGAAAATGAAATGTTAAAGGAACAAATACAAACTTTAAAAGTTTCTGCATGTTCAAAATTCTTTCCTTCGGACTTTAAAAATTATAATAGACTAAATTAGACATTTAAATATCATAATGGACAAATTAAAAATTTATCAAGAAAGCATATACCTAAAAAAATTCCTATTAATCCGGTAGGAAGAAATATATTCTAGATTCCAAAATCATGCTTGTATTAAATTTTCTTTATTGTGATTGAATATTTTTTTATTTTAACTTGTGTTCAAAATAAATTGGATTCATTTTTTTAAGGAAATATCTCTTTTTTTTTAAATTCTTTTAAGAGTTATCCCTGCTAATTTTTCCTCTGAGATTTTTTTTTCTAAAATGAATGCTAAGTGGACTTACTGATAAAATAGATAATTATTTTATATATTTAAAAAAAATATATTAGATTTCTTTTTGGATAAATATAATTGCCTTATATAATTTCTTTATTGCTTTAAATGTTTATCTAAAAGCATTCTTTTATATAAATCTTGAAAATATATTTTCTTCTATCAAAATGCATATTTTTCAGAAAATATTTTCAAGGTTTCCAAAATTATCTTAAGGCTTCCAATTTCATTTTTTTTTTTAATTATTCACTTAAACTTGAATTTAAGATTCATAAATTTTTCAAGTCATTTTAACTTGATAAATTCAACGTTTCTTTTACAAACTAGGAACTTTCTTACTTTTTGAAAAAGTACCCTTAGATCTTTTTTAGTATCCCATTTTTTATGTGATCAAAGGGGGAGAAGGGAAGATTAAGTCTAGGGGAGGTAGATTTTTAAATTAATATTTTTAAATTTTTGCACTTTATTGTAGAATTTATTGTTTTAACTTTATGTATATTTACCCTAACTTAACTTGAGCTGCTCATATCAAAAAGGGGGAGATTGTTGGAATCCCAAGGTTATTTTGATGTGATCAAATAAGTCAAGTTAGGTCCTATTGGTTTCTGTCCCTGTGTCTAAGTGTGCACGAGCTTAGGAGCACAGGAAGTCGAGCGGAAGATGCGACTAGCAAGAAGAATGGCATGGGAAGGGAGCCGACGGGCTCGATGGATCCGAGGGATGGAAGAGCTGCGGAAGAGTACACTGGTGGATGAGAAGAACATACGTGACATTTGAGGGATGAGAAGCTGGAGTAGAAGCCTGCTCGAGGAGAAGGTCGAAATTGGATTCAGGTGAGCCTTATTTCGATTGGTTGAAATCACCCAACCGAGCGGAGCTAGAGCGGAAGACCTGGACCGAGGTGAGCAGCACCGGAGCATAGAGCCCGGATCGAAAAAGTCAACCTTGTTCGACTGTTCCATCCTCTCCAAAGGGCAAAACCAGAACTAGCACCGACACTAATCTCTGCTTCAGCTCTTAGATACTAGTCTCGCAGGCTTTTGATCACGTAACTTCACGTCTTTCCTGGTCAGGCGTGTCAGCGACATAGCAATGCGAGAGAAACCCTCAACGAACCATCTGTAATATCCAGCAAATCCCAAGCAATTGTGGATCTCTTGAACTGATTTCAACTGTTCCCGGCTGGTGATGACCTTGATCTTCTGAGGATCTACCAAAATACCTCTGCTAGAAATTACGTGTCCCAGAAAACTGACTGAGGGTAGCTAAAAAGCATACTTGCTGAACTTTGCATATAGACGATGTCGTCAAAGAGGCTCCAAGACTATGCGAAGATGTTGTGCATGTTCCTCCTCGGAGCGCAAGTAGATAAAAATGTCGTCGATAAAGATGATAACGAATCGATCTAAATACTCTAGGAAGACACGATTCATCAATTCCATAAATACCGCTAGAGCATTGGTATGCCCAAATGGCATTACCAATTCTCATAATGTCCGTATATAAGGCATACTCAGCCATAAGATTACTAGCAAGGAATCTGTAATCCGATCACCAACTACATATCACCAAATCCATAAATATCACACATGACACCCACTATGTCACCATCAACAACAAACCCAAATAATAGATCATCAAAATAATTATCCACTAATAGATCATCAAAACAAATATCCACTAATAGATCATCAAAACAAATATCTAGTAATAGATCATCAGACAACCACATAACTCAACATTTACTTGTTGGTTGCTACTCGGAATATCGTACTGGTTCCCCTGTACAAAAATTTTGTACAAGTCCTGAACCTTTTCCTAACAACCTATTGTGTTCTTTAGAAATTAAATATGGAATCACAAACAGAACTTAACATTATTGATTCCAAATTCAATTTATCTGTTCTTAGTGGTTTAGACTTGGATCGCAAATGATGCTTAACATTATTGATCCAAATCCACCCATGTTACAAATTTAATTAAATATTAATTTCAGATATCGACTTCCAGGTTAAACATGGCAAGGCACTAGGCCTTCATGGGTATGGGAGCATCCACCACTTCCTACACAAAGCCTTTAAATGAAATTTAATATTTAATTTCCTTATACTAACCCTAGGTTTAACCAAAAAGAACAATCGAATCACAAGTTCGAAGAATAAAAGAAACACAAAATCGAAAACATAAATTCGATTACCTAGATTCATTAGCCTCTTGTGTTTGGTATTTCAAAATCTATACAAAGAAAACTAGTATGATACGGAATAGAATTACTAGTTATACCTTTCTTTGTAAGCAACAACCTCTTGATCTTCTATCGTATTCCTCTTCTTATCTTGGACGTTGTGTGGGCGACGATCTACCGAGACGAGAACCACCACCACCTTCTTCCTTGCAAGTTTCGGCCACCAACCTTTAAGCTCCAAGGGATGCTAGAACAAAGCCTCCTTTCTCTCCTTCTTCTCCAAGAAAAATCCGGTCACCACAAGAGCTCCAAGAGAGGGTGCCGCCGGCCACTAAAGAAGAAGATAAAAGGAAGACTAGGGGTCGGCCACACCAAGGAAGAGAGGAGAGGGAATAATATATGATATGTTATGAGGTGAGACACCTCTTCCATCTCTTTTATATTCCTTGGTCGTGGCAAATAAGGAAAGATTTATAAATAAAACTTCCTTATATTCCTTGCCATTATTTAAGAAGGAAATTTTAATAAAAATTTTCCTTTTAAACTCTTAATGGTCGGCCACCTCATTGTCCTCCAAACAAGGAAAGTTTTAAACATAAAATTAAAACTTCCTAATTTGTTTCCGGAAATTTTTAAAATAAAAATTTCTCTTTTAAAATTCCCTTCATGGTTGGTTATAAAAGGAAACTTTTATAAATTGAAATCTCTCTATAAAAACATGTGGATGATTTACAAAAAGAAAAATTTTCTCTAAAATTAAAATCTTCCTTTTAACTACAAATAAGGAAAGATATCAAATATTTCTCTTAATCTTTTGTAGAAAACTATAAAAGAAAATATTTATAATTTTAAAACTCTATTTTAAAATCATGAGGATGGTTACAAAAAAGAAAAGTTTTATCAAAAATTAAAATATTCCTTTTAACTACAAATAAGGAAAGATATCAAACCTTTCTCTTAATCTTTTGTAGGAAGCTATAAAAGGAAAGATTTAAATTTTAAACTCTCTTTTAAAACCATGGTTTCCACATAAGAAAAGATTTTAAAAAATAAAATCCTTTTATTTTATTTTGGCCGACCCACCTAGCTTGAGCTCCAAGCAAGGGTCGGCCACTAACTTGCACCCATTAGCCTTGTTTTGGTCGGCCCAAGCTTGGGCTCCAAGGTAGCTTGGCCGACCACCTTAAGGAGGGTAAAAAGTGGGTATTTGGTGGATATAAAACTTTATAAATAAGAGGCTACGATAGAGACTAAGAGGAGGAATTGGTTTTGATCTCCCGATGAAAATAAGCTTCCCGTGTTCGCCCCGAACACCCAACTTAATTTCATCAATAATAATTCATACCACTAAAAAATTATTATTGAACTACCGCACCAATCCCAAATTACATTTTGGGCTCCTTCTTATCATGCGTGTGTTAGTCTCCCTGTTTAAGATATCAAATATCCATTAATTAAATGAGTTACTAACAACTCACTTAATTAATATCTAGCTCCAAGAGTAGTACCACTCAACCTTATCGTCATGTCGGACTAAGTCCACCTACAGGGTTTACATGACAATCCTTATGAGCTCCTCTTGGGGACATTATCAACCTAGATTACTAGGACATGGTTTTCTTCTATAATCAACAACACACACTATAAATAATATCATTTCCCAACTTATCAGGCCTCTTGATTTATCGAACTAAATCTCACCCATTGATAAGTCAAATAAATAAATACTAGATATATGTGTTTGTTATTATATTATGATTAAGAGCACACACTTCCATAATAACAAAGATCTTGTTCTTTTATTCAGTCAGTATAAAAAGAACTTTCCATAAATAGTCCTGCTCAATACACTCAGAGCGTACTAGTGTAATTTTATAGTTAAGATAAACTAATACCAAATTACACTACGACTATTCCAATGGTTTGTTCCTTTCCATCTTTATCGTGAGCTACTGTTTATAATTTATAAGGAATTGATAACATGATCTTCTGTATGCGATACCATATACCATGTTATCTATAATATAAATTAATTGAACAACTACACTTAGCATGTAAATGTAGACATTTGACCAATGTAATTCTTTATTTCAAAACAAATGTTTACAAAAAGCTAGGCTTTTAGTATACACTCTAACAATCTCCTACTTATACTAAAAGATTATCTTGTCATCAACGCTGCCATACATCTGATTCTCATTCCTTTAACATGTCGATCAAAAGCTTTCGCCGGAAGGGCCTTAGTGAAAGGATCTGCCAGGTTATCCGCTGATGCAATCTTGGCGACAACAACTTCTTCTCACTTTACGATGTCTCGTATCAGGTGGTACTTGCGCTCTATGTGTTTACTCGCTTTATGGGCTCGTGGTTCCTTCGAGTTTGCTACTGCACCACTATTATCACATTAAATTGTGATGATTTTGGGCAAACCATGAATCACATCTAACTCCATTTGGAAGTTCCTAAGTCATACAGCTTCTTTGGCTACCTCAGAGGCTACCACATACTCAGCTTCCATGGTTGAGTCTGAAATGCATTTCTGCTTAACATTCCTCCATGCAATGGCTCCACCTCCTAAAGTAAACGCATAGCCTGATGTAGACTTACTATTGTCCCTATCTGATTGGAAGTCAGAATCCATGTAACCCACAGGGAGCAAATTATCTGTTTGATAAACCAGCATATAATCTCTAGTCCTTCTCAGGTACTTTAATATATGCTTTACACCAGTTCAATGTCCTTGTCCAGGGTTACTTTGATATCTGCTAACCATGCCCATGACAAAACAGATATCTGGTCTCGTACACAACATAGCATACATTAGGCTTTCGACAGCCGAAGCATAAGGAACTGCCTTCATGTCCTCTTTCTCCTTTGATGTCTTCAGAGACATCTCTTTAGATAAAGCTACTCCATGCCTAAAAGGTAGAAAACCTTTCTTGGAGTTTTGCATGCTAAAACGAGCTAGGATTGTATTGATATATGAAGCTTGGGATAAGCACAACATTCTTTTCTTACGATCCCTTATTACTTTGATCCCAAGAATATGTGCACATTCTCCCAAATCCTTCATATCGAATTGCTTGAACAACCATACCCTCACTTCCGACAACACCTTGATATTGTTTCCAACTAACAAAATGTCATCTACGTATAGTACAAGAAATACCACCACGTTTCCATCACACTTCTTGTTTACACAAGACTCAACCGGACACTGAATAAATCCATACGATTGGATTACTTCATTAAACCGGATGTTTCAAGACCTTGAAGCTTGCTTCAGTCCATAAATAGACCGATTGAGCTTACACACTATATGTTCTTTGCCTTTTTCAATGAACCCCTCTGGTTGCTTCATATGGATGTTTTCTTCAAGACTTCCGTTAAGGAAAGCTGTCTTGACATCCATTTACCAAACTTCATAATCCATATGAGTAGCAATAGATAAAAGAATCCGGATAGACTTAAGCATGGCTACCGGTGAAAAAGTTTCCTGATAATCGATTCCCTCATTCTGAGTGTACCCTTTCGTAATAAGCCTTGCTTTAAAGGTTTCCACCTTCCCATCTGTCCCTCTTTTCCTTTTGTAGATCCACTTACATCCAACGACTTTTACACCATCTAGTGGTTCAACAAGCTCCTAGACCTTATTAGAATACATAGATTCTATTTCAGAATTCATTGCTCTTTGCCAAGATTCTACATCTTTATCTTGGAGTGCTTCATCATATGTTCGGGGATCAGGTTCATGTTTACCAGGGATCAAGTCCAAAGACTCTCCCAAAAACATGAATCTTTCAGGTTACCTTACAACCCTCCCACTATGATGAGGCACTGTCTGTGGTTGTGTATTATTTATGATACGTGTTGCAGTTTCTTATGATATTTCATCTTTTACTGTTGGTAATAAGTTAGGCGTATCCTCTCTAATTTCTTCTAGAACAATTTTATTTATGGGCTTATGGTTCATTATATAATCTTCCTCTAAAAATCGAGTATTGGTGCTAACAATGATCTTCTGATTTTTAGGATTATAAAACAAACCACCTTTCATTCCTTTGGGATATCCTATAAACAAACAAACTTTTGTTCGTGATTCCAACTTGTCGGTGTCTCCCTTCAGCACATGTACTAAACTACACCAAATCTGAATGTGTCTCATGTTAGGACCTTTGGATGGCTAGAGAGGGGGGTGTGAATAACCTCCTCTAAAACTCAATCAATTTTCTCACAAAACTTTGTTAGCACAGCGGAAATAAGCAAAAAGAAAACTGATGCAAGGAAAAGACACAACCCACCACTAACACACAAAGATATACTAGGTTCGGGGATAACTTTCCCCTACTCCTCGGCGTGTCCGTAAGGTGGACGATCCCCTTGATCTTTCGGTAGATCACACCCCGGACAAATTCCGGCTAGGTATTTCTCCTTCTCGGTGAAGTAACCTCTCCATAAAGTCACAGAAAAGATTTGAAATGAAGCACAAGACTTACAGAATTCAGTGGCCAAAAGGAATGAACAATAAACTTACAGCCACGAAGCAAAACGCAAAGACAGAAGGGATTCCTCAGCCAAGAGCTCAACAACACAGCACTCTTGCTTGATCGACAGAGAGTTTTTCAAAATCCTTACCAAACCTCTCTTCTGCCTTCTTCTTATTCTGCTTCTTTCTCACTATCTTCAGCCAGAGCCGAATCACTATCACCTGTATCGAATCACTGCCACCAACTCAGGCATCGCCAATCACTCTTTCTCCTCATCTGGTTCTCTGAACCCACACCAATACCATCCATGGTCTTCACTGGTGTCTCTGATCTCGAACCAATAAGCAAGAGTCAAGCTGTTTCCAACTGATCACAGCCAGTGAACGTTGACGCTCCAATTGCACCATTCGCAGTGAAACACAGTAGAAAGAGCACTTGGCCTTATTCTTCTGATGGAGCTTAATTTGAAATTAAGCATTGGCACGACACCTGCAACCTGTAACTCAAAAAGCTTGCAGCAGATGGTTAGATCAGGTGAATCAGAAATCGCAGAGAAATAGCAGAAGACAAACGACATCGTTGTGGATCGGTCAACAGACCGATCCATAGTCATCCGGACCGATCAGGACACATCCTGATCGGTCTGGGATGATGCTGATCGGTCTGTGGACCGATCAGCCTATGGGTGGATCGGTCCACAGACCGATCCCCTATCTCCAATTCATCGCTGCTTCGATCGGTCGGACCGATCAGATAATCCACAGAATGTTCTGTGTAGTTACCGATCGATCACGAGACCGATCAGATAACCAATGTATCACTGGATCGGTCTGTCGACCGATCCAGATAACCAAAGTATCACTGGATCGTCCAGTCAGCCAAAGTATTACTGGATCGGTCAACAGACCGATCCAATGCCTCTGTTGGTTTTAGAGCTTCCCAGCCCTAAACCCTAATGTCTTCCTGGTCCAGAGAACGAGCTACCGAGCCCTCTCTGACCTAGTCTGGAGAACAAGCTACCGAGCCCTCTCCGACTTCCATGTTCGGTCCAGAGACCGAGCTACCGAGCCCTCTCTGACCTAGTCCGGAGAACGAGCTGCCGAGCCCTCTCCGACTTCGTCCGGTCCAGAGAACGAGCTACCGAGCCCTCTCTGACCTAGTCCGAAGAACGAGCTATCGAGCCCTCTCCGACTTCGTCCGGTCCAGAGAACAAGCTACCGAGCCCTCTCTGACCTAGTCCGAAGAACGAGCTATCGAGCCCTCTCTGACTTCGTCCGGTCCAGAGAACGAGCTACCGAGCCCTCTCTGACCTAGTCCGGAGAACGAGCTACCGAGCCCTCTCCGACTTCGTCCGGTCCAGAGAACGAGCTACCGAGCCCTCTCCGACTTTGCGTGTCAAGTATCCGTACTCAGACTTTTCCTCTCCATATGATCAACCTTGATCATTAATCAGTCTGAGTTTAATTAATATCTGATACAAACTTAAATCAGTGTCAACATCAAAACAACAGCCAGGTCAGACTGTATTAACAATCTCCCCCTTTTTGTTGTTTGACAACACGATTTAAGTTTAGATCAAAAATGTTCATATTTCCCTAATTTTAGGGGAATCAAGATCCTCCCCTAAGACAGACACAACACCATGTAAGGATAGAGGAATCAAGATCCTCTCCCTAAAGCCAAACTTTCATTTATCTCTAAACTTAGTTATCTTCTCCCCCTTTGTCAAACACTGAAAAGGTGCGAATTAGGTAAGAAAACGTTAAAGGACTCCCCCTTAACCCATACTGTCTTTTTCTTAATCCACCTAAAATGCCCTCTAAGTGTATTATAAGATAGTAATAAAGAAATAAGAGACATACAAGACATGGCATATGAACAGCAAATTAATAGCCAATAGGAAGTGAAACATAAAGAAAAATAAGAAAATGAGCAGCATAAATATATGAAATCAGCAAGTATCCAGGTCAGACATAAGTATCCAACAAACAGTATCCAAAACATAGATACTCAAAATGACATCATAGAACAATGTGTATCAATCAGCCTCCTCATCATGAGGAGCATCAGCATCATCAACGGGAGGAGTGCGTCCCTGAGGTGGCATGCCGCTGCTCGAGGATGGATAGCTCGGGAAATCCTGCGGAGGTGGGTATCTGGCCATCCATCCCATAATCGCCTGATGTGTCACCAACTGCTGACTGCGTAGATCATCGTAGCACTGGTCAATCCGAACGCGCAACCCGTGGAGCTCAGCAACCAGCAGCTCATCGTGCCGATCAATGCGACTCTCCAGCTCGACGATCTGCCAGCGCAGATCAGGATCTGCCTCTCCATCGTCAGCAGCAGCAGCAGGAGGAGCAGCAACAGGAGCAGCCGCAACCTGTCGTGGAGGTCCCCGTGGTAACTCACCTAGAGCTCTTCCATCCTTCCACCGAACCTCCCCATTTTGTCCTATGATACCAGACTTGGAAAATGCCCGTTTCCCAATTCTGCAGTCCTGCCTGACCATCTTGACTATTCTACCCTTGGAGACATCAATCTGAAGGGTCTCGAGCCAATCTGTAATTATATGCCCATAAGGCATATAAACAGTGAAGTTGTTTGGCTCGCTATAGGAGATGATCGAAAAATAGATGCTAGACATGATGTCAAAGTCGAGACGCCGACGCAGTCCATAAAGCATCAGGCAATGATATGGTCGGATCTCAGATAAGGGTTTAGATGTGATTGGCAGAAGGTAGTTTGTTACAATTTTAAAGAGAATGTAATCTGGGGCAGATAATCTCAAGGCTGCAAAAGTAGGAAAATCAACATCTAATTCATCTAGTCCACCCGGTCTAGGATGTCCAAAGAAATACTCATAAATGGAGTCAGATGAAATATCAAAAGGAGAAGGTAAGGGGTCTGGTAAGTCAGGATATATAGAAAAGACATTTCCTGAACACCTACAGCAAGCAAGGTAATCAAAGAAGGCTGAGAAACTGAAATCAAGAGTCTGCTTAGCAACTTTTGTTTTATAACTTACATCATTAGTTTGATGAAAATTGTTATAAAACTCAGATACTAAGTCATAATTGATATCTCACTCTAAATAGACAAGTGAATCAAGTTTGTAATAGGTAATGATTTCAGATACAGATGAACAAAATTCGTCCATGAATTTTCGATCCACATACCTACAAGGGAGCAATTTGAAGGTCCGTTGTTTAAAGGCTTGTTCAAAATGGTGATTTGGGAATCTCCCGGAGACAGATGGTTGGGGTCGGGAGGGAACCTTAGACTTAGACTTCTCAAGCGACTTAGAGGTCCCTTCACCCACTTGTTTCTTCCTAAGGTTTAACAATGTGATACAATGGGGCAAATAAGTGAGCACCGGAGCCACCAACACCCGAAAGCCAAAACAAAATGCACAGATACGGTGAGAAACGAAACTGAAATGTCAAGGTGAGTAGTTCTAGAGAAGTATGGAGTTACCTTGGTGCCATTGAAGTATCTTTTGGCTAGGGCTTCGGCGTCCAAAGAGAAGAGAAGAGTTGAGGTGTAGGGAAGAGTCGGCTAGGGCTTCCGCGTGAAAGGAGAAAAGAAAGGATCAGGAAGATTTAAGGGAGATGGGTGTCCAGGTGTTGAAATGATCGGACGGCTGTCCGATCAGGAGATATCAGGAACCTCCTGATCGATGTGTAGACCGATCAGAAGACGATCAGTAGACTGCTGATCGGTCCCTAGAATGATCAGGGAAACTTCTGATCGGTCTGTAGACCGATCAGAAGGTGATCAGTAGCCCTCTGCGTACTAGACTGACCTGATCGGTCCCCGGCCCGATCAGGGAACTCCTGATCGGTCTGTAGACCGACGATCAGTAGGCTTCCTGGCGTACAACATGAACCTGATCGGTCCCTGGACTGATCCAGAAAACTCCTGATCGGTCTGTAGACCGATCAGTGTCTGATACTGAAATTTCTCCATTAATTTCAGTAACTGAAATTCGTAAAGGTGTTCGATAATTCGTATAAGTTTCTCCAGTGAAACTTCCAAATCCAGTACCTAGACTCTAAAGAATCTACACGCATAACTATTTCCTAAAGATCATGGTCTGAAATTGATTATAGCCCGAAGGTTTCAGACATTTAGAAAAATAGACAACTCAAGGCTTGAAACACTGAAATTTCCGACATTGTTATGTTCAGTTTCAAGTTTGTCAAAATATAACCAAATTGTTATCCTTATTTCAAGTACTTGTCCTAGTTTCAATCAAAATCATGAAAAGTATCGGTCAAAGGTATCAAACAGTCCATCAACCAGAGTTACATAATTTCTAGGCAAAGGTTCAACCAAGTTTCCTTGGTTAGAATATATGAGCAAGATCTAGGAACCAAATACATATGAATTATGTAATGGTCTTCCCCATACTCAATTTATGTCTCGTCAACCTAATTATTCAAGGGATGCATGATACATTTTGTATAATTCGGCTGATCCTAGCATCTCACCCCATTTCTAGCAAACAAAAATAATTTGTTAAACCTTATAGTTTCTGTGAGATGTTCCCAAGTTGCCCAAATTAATTTCTCAATTCCTCTTGTCGTTTTAATGTCCTTATCGATCATGATGGGGTCCTAATGGCTTATTGAGCCAAACACATTCCCAATTCTCTCCTCAAATGACTAAATTCATTTTCCGGAAGAGGTTTGGTGAAAATATCGGCTAGGTTCGATTTTGACTCAACATATGTGAGCGCAATGTCTCCCCTAGCTACGTGATCTCTAATGAAGTGATGACGCACTTCAATGTGTTTGGTCCTTGAATGATGGACTGGATTTTTCGTTAGGTTTATTGTGCTGATGTTGTCACACAACACTTGCACTCCCTTATACGAAAGCCCATAATCTTCTAGGGTGTGGATCATCCACAACAATTTTGATACACTCTCTCCCATGGCAATGTATTCAGCCTCGGTCGTGGAGAGGGCAACGCAATGTTGCTTCCGACTTGACCAACTAACCAATGATGAACCTAAAAATTGGCAACCCCCACTAGTGCTTTTCCGATCCAATTTGCACCCAGCATAATCGGAGTCGGTATAACCTATCAAATCAAAAGACTCAGTACGAGGGTACCAGAGGCCTACTCTAATTGTGCCCTTGAGGTATCTCAGAATTCTCTTAACTGCAATTAAATGAGATTCCTTGGCACATACTTGGTATCTAGCGCACATGCCCACAGTAAAAAGTATGTCCAGTCGACTAGCTGTGAGATATAGAAGACTACCGATCATGCTTCTATATTGCGTTAGATCAACTGGTTTTCCATTCTCATCATTGTCAAGGAGAGTGTTCGTCGCCATTGGAGTGGATACTTCCTTAGAGTCACTCATTTTGAATTTCTTGAGCATCTCTTGAGTGTATTTTGTCTGATGGACATAGATGTCATCTCGAGTTTGTTTGATTTCAAGTCCAAGGAAGAATGTCAATTCTCCCACCAGACTCATCTCAAACTCACTTTCCATGTGAGTGATAAATTCATTCAAATAGCCCTTGTTATTTGAGCCATAAATTATGTCATCGACATACACCTGGGCTACAAATATGTTTTCACCATCTCTACGCAGAAATAGTGTTGGGTCTATTTGACCTCTTACAAAACCCTTTTCTAGTAAGTAAGTTGACAACCTTTCGTACCAAGCTCGAGGTGCTTGTTTAAGCCCATAAAGAGCTTTCTTGAGCTTGTACACGTGGTTTGGAACTTCGGTATTCACAAACCCCGGTGGTTGTTCAACATAGACCTCTTCTTTAATGAAACCGTTTAAGAAGGCAGATTTAACGTCCATTTGATAGAGCTTGAAGCCTCTATGTGCAGCAAATGTTGGGTTTTTCGGGCCTCGAAAACCACTTTTCGCGTCGCGGAAACCTCGAATCACCCAAAGTCGTAGATCCGTGCAAGGAAAAATCGAATGAACTTACGAGTACGAGTTTCAAAATTTTTAGATCTACACTAGATAAGAGTTATACCTTCGAAGCGAGCCCTTTCGCGTTCCCGCTCGTCCAAGGAGTTGCCGGATCTCGAGAGTGTCAACGTAGACACTCCTCTAATGATATCCACACGAACAAGGAGTGTCTCCCACACTCAAAGGATGGAGAAGAGAGCCCCAAGTGTGCTAGCACTTTCTAGAGCTCTCGAATGGGATTGGAAAGGAAGAAAAGAAGAAAGTACAAAAGAAATCTTATACACTCACTAGTAGTATCCTTCCTTTGTGTCCTTCACTCTTCCCATGCTCTTGGATTCACTCAACCACCTTCTCCACACCATGGAAGTCCACGGCAACAGCAGCAAGGAGGAGGAAGAAAGCTTGGAAGAAGATGAGACAATTACCACCCTTCAATTGCCACAAAACCAAAACTCCTTTTACATTAGTGTGGTCGGCCACCACATTGTAACTCCCTAATTAATGTGGTCGGCCACATTAAAACCAAGGGGAGAGTGTAACCCCCATGAGGTGGCATGCCTCATGAGGTGGAGGTGATGTGGCAAGGATGAGTCATCCTTATGATGTGGCAATACATCAAGTCAAACTTGATGTTTCAATTTCTACTTGGTCAAGTCAAACTTGACCAATTGTCTTCCTTGTTGAGTTAAATCCAACCTTTGACTCAAGTCAATTTTAATTTAATGAATCTCAATTCATTAATATAAATTGACTCAATGAATCAAATCTAAATTAGACTCATTCAACAATTGAATCTAATTGAGTCTAACTCAATAAGTCTAATTTGAATCCAATTGGTTCATCATATGAACCCAATCCAATTGGTTCATCATATGAACCCAATCTCCATCCACTTGTTCTTTGTGTGTGACCCAATAGGTTCTTGTAACGTTGGCAATGTTTCTAAACTTCTTTAGAAACATAAGCAATGAGCGGCATCTAGCAATACATCATTGCTACCCAAGTTACAAGAAATGTTGAGATCCAACATCACCTTGTGACTATTAATTGTGACTCCTCACAATATATGACAAGTGTCCTTCTATCCTAGACATCTAGATTGATCAATGTGAGGCATAGACCATATCATCCTCTGACCAATCTAAATCTTGAACTCCAAGTAGACTCACTCAATCAAATGAGCTCAATATCTCATATTGACTCATTTGGGTATGGCCATACACTTCGTGGTCTTACTCTATCAAGAATATCGATGTCACTCCCTCATATAGGAGGGATAGATCTCATCTACATCACTCACATCCCTCTGTATAATTCGTTACATACCCAGTAATCACCTTTATAGTCCACCCAGTTACGGGTGACGTTTGACGAAACCAAAGTACATAACTCCTCATGTAGGGATCCATGGTGACTTCAGGTCTAAGGACTAATAGTCATACTAATAGCCACATGAGAAAGTATATGACACTCATATAATGATCCATGATACTTTCTCATGGCGGGTCATTCAGTATACATTCTCTAATGCATACCCATGTGTCAGCTTGATATCTCTATATCCATGACTTGTGAGATCAAGTCATCGAGCTGACCTACATGTTAGTCTTATTGTATTAACATTGCCCCTGAATGTTAATACTCGACTAGGAATGATTTAGAGTAGTGTTCCCTATATCATCTCACTATCGATTCAACTAATCGATTGATATAGGTATGAACCTTCTACTCAAGGACGCTATTATACTTAGTCTATTTGGCACTAATACAAATAAGTATAATAACCAAACAAATGCCTTTATTAATATACAAGAATATGATACAATGAGTCCATACAATCATCAAATGATTGGCTCTAGGGCTCTAACTAACAATCTCCCACTAGCACTAGTGCCAATCAGTATAGGCTCTAAGGCCTAATGACCTAGTGTGACCATCATGCTTCCTCTGTGCCAAAGCCTTGGTCAAGGGATCTGCGATGTTAGCCTCTGTAGGTACTCTGCAAATCTTCACATCTCCTCTATTGATAATCTCTCGAATGAGATGGAAACGCCGTAGTATGTGCTTGGTCCTCTGGTTGAGCGAGGTTCCTTCGCCTGTGCTATAGCTCCATTGTTGTCACAATAGAGCTCAACTGGGTCAGCGATGCTAGGAACCACCCCAAGTTCAGTGATGAACTTGCGGATCCAAACTGCCTCCTTTGCTGCCTCTGATGCAGCAATATACTCGGCCTCTGTTGTAGAATCAGCTACTGTGTCCTGCTTCGAACTCTTCCAGCTCACAGCACCACCATTTAAGCAAAACACGAACCCCGACTGCGATCTATAGTCATCCTGGTCGGTCTGGAAGCTAGCATCACTGTAACCCTTTACAGCTAGCTCATCATTGCCTCCATATATCAAGAAATATTCTTTAGTCCTTCTTAAGTACTTAAGAATATTCTTGACCGCTATCCAGTGACTTTCACCTGGATCTGACTGGTATCTGCTCGTCATGCTTAAAGCATACGAGACATCAGGTCGAGTACATAGCATGGCGTACATGATCGATCCTATGGCTGAGGCATAAGGGATCTGATCCATACGGTCTCTCTCCTCTCTAGAAGAGGGACCTTGAGTCTTCGAAAGACTCACGCCATGTGACATCGACAGAAATCCCTTCTTGGAGTTCTGCATGGCAAACCGAAGGAGTACCTTGTCAATGTATGTACTCTGACTTAGGCCAAGCAATCTCTTAGATCTATCTCTATAGATCTGTATCCCTAGAATGCGGGATGCCTCACCTAAGTCCTTCATTGAGAAGCAACTCCCTAGCCATGTCTTGACAGACTGAAGCATAGGGATGTCCTTCCCAATGAGTAGTATGTCATCCACATACAATATGAGGAAGACAACTATATCTCCTACAACCTTCTTGTAGATACAAGGCTCATCTTCGTTCTTGATGAAACCAAACTGTTTGATTGCATCATCGAAACGAAGATTCCAGCTCCGAGAAGCTTGCTTTAGTCCATAAATGGACCTATGCAGCTTACTAGTATGCTGTGGATCTACAAAACCCTCAGGTTGTGTCATGTACACATCCTCGAGCAGGTTTCCATTCAGAAACGCGGTTTTTACATCCATCTACCATATCTCATAGTCATGGTAGGCTGCAATAGCAAGCATGATCCGAATGGACTTAAACATCGCTACTGGAGAAAAAGTTTCATCATAGTCAATACCATGAATCTGCTTGAAACCTTTAGCTACCAAGCGACCCTTATAGCTAAGTCCATCCATGTCAGTCTTTCTCTTAAAGACCCACTTGCACCCAATGGGTTTTACCCCTTCAGGTGGATCAACCAAAGTCCATACTTGGTTGGTGTACATGGATTCCATTTCGGATCTCATGGCCTCTAACCATTTCTCGGAATCTGGTCTCATCACAGCTTCCTAATAGGTGGTGGGCTCATCCTCTATGAGCATAACGTCATCATGGTCAGACAAGAGAAATGAGTATCTCTCAGGCTGACGACGTACCCTATCAGACCTGCGAAGAGGTATGTCTACTTGAATCGGTTGTTGTTCCTCAACTCCTTGTGGAACATCATCCACAACACTTTGTGGCTCCAGTTCAACTTCCATCGAGGCTTCAGTGCTAGTATTCGCATCTTGAACTTCTTCAAGATCGATTTCCTCCACTAGTCTTTCTAGAAATAAAGTCTCTTTCTAGAAAGACCCAGTCTTTGCCACACCTTGTGTTGATTGGGAATGTAGAAGTAATATCCCTTAGTTTCCTTGGGATATCCAATGAAAAAGCACTTGTCGGATTTGGGTCCTAATTTGTCTGAGACTTGACGTCTAACGTAAGCCTCACAACCCCAAATCCTCATGAAAGACACCTGGGCATCTCTCCCAGTCCATATCCTATATGGTGTCTTTATCACGGCCTTTGATGGAACTCGGTTGAGTATGAAAGCTGCCGTGTCTAGAGCATATCCCCATAGATATATCGGAAGATCTGTATGACTCATCATAGATCGTACCATATCTAATAAGGTACGATTCCTCCGTTCGGATACACCATTCCACTGTGGTGTTCCAGGAGGAGTGAGTTGGGATAGAATCCCACACTCAGCTAGATAGTTACGGAACTCATGGCTAAGGTATTCTCCACCTCGATCGGATCGAAGTATCTTAATACTCTTGCCAAGCTGGTACTGTACTTCATTCTTGAATTCGTTGAACTTTTCAAAGGATTCGGACTTATGTGTCATTAAGTACACATAACCGTATCTACTGAAGTCATCAGTAAATGTG
Organism: Zingiber officinale; assembly: GCF_018446385.1. Lineage (NCBI taxonomy): Eukaryota > Viridiplantae > Streptophyta > Magnoliopsida > Zingiberales > Zingiberaceae > Zingiber > Zingiber officinale. The sequence goes on from NC_056002.1 coordinate 68,417,937, forward strand.
ATGAAGTACCTATAACCGCCTCTAGCAGCGACATTGAAAGGGCCACATACATCACTATGTATGAGTCCTAACAAATCAGTCGCTCTCTCGCTGTGCCCACTAAAGGGAGTCTTGGTCATCTTGCCTCGTAGGCATGACTCGCATACCTCATATGATTCAAAATCAAATGAGTCCAGCATACCATCCTTATGGAGCTGGGATAAGCGCTTGTCATTTATATGACCTAAGCGACAATGCCAGAGGTAGGTTTGGTTCATGTCATTTGACTTGAACCTCTTGGTATTTATGTTAAAGATAGGGCTCTCAAGGTCTAGAATATAGAGTCCGTTTATTAGAGGTGCACTACAATAGAACATATCGTTTAAATAGACAGAACAACATTTGTTCTTTATTATAAACGAGAACCCTTTCTTGTCCAAACAAGAAACTGAAATTATGTTCTTAGTCAAGGCAGGCACATAACAACAATCATCTAATTCTAGTACAAGCCCAGAGGGAAGAGATAGATGATAAGTTCCTACAGCAATAGCAGCAACTCGTGCTCCATTGCCTACTCGTAGGTCTATCTCACCCTTCGTCAATGCCCTGCTATTTCTCAGCGCTTGTACATTAGTACAAATGTGCGAAGCACATCCGGTATCTAATACCCACGATGAAGAAATAGAGAGGTTGACTTCTATAACATGTATACCTGAAGTAGAAATCTTATTTCTCTTCTTCGTAAGATCTTCCAGGTATTCTTTGGAGTTCCTCTTCCAGTGTCTTGCTTGTCCTTGATATAGGTGACAAAGATGTTCAACCATATCGTAAGCGCTCATCAACTCATGTTGCTTCTTAAACTCAGAGTTCATGGTTGCGAGCATAAGACATGACACATCTAATGCGTCATCTTGATGCTTCTTGTAAGCATCCGATCATTCATGCGATGGCAAGGTGAGGAGCCTCCAATGGGCTGCTCCGTAGAATACGCTTCCTGAGTGAGAACTATTCTCGGTTCCTATACCATCCGAAATTTGCTTCCGTTGAGCTTGTCCTTCTTAAGGATGGAACGCAGGGAGAAAGAGTTCATATTCGACGTCATGGTTATCTACAACAGAAAATTTGCAGAAATAAATATCATATTCTTTTAAAATCATTTAATTAGGCCTTTAATTAAATGATGCTCCCACTGAATTCTATAATTCTTGTGGGACAAGATCCACATCATACTAACCCTTGAGTTAGCTTTGGCTAATACGCCCAAGGCTTAGTATGATCGGTAGGTAACGATTACCAATTACATCTCTATGCAACTCTTGTTTATAAAATCAATATCCGTATTTATATTAAAACTCGAGTTAGCTTTGGCTAATACGCCCGAGAGTTAATATAGATGTGATTTTGACCTATCTTTTCCAACCGTTGGAATAATGCCTATAGTTGACTCGATCCAACCGAGTAACTAGGAATACTCAATCTAATTGAGTTTGTATTCACCCATGCGTTGATAGGCGGGACCAAGATTGTCCCTCCGTACCCTACCAAGATAATATGTATTGCTCTGCTTTGGCAGATTCAACAATACATGTGATCGAGGTAGTGATAGGTATCACGGCACGGTTAGGCATTTAGAGTTGGTTCGATCGAGATCTAATCTAATCAAAAAGGATGCATCTTGTGCACGACTTAGATCTAATCTAATCGCAAGGGTGCATCATGTGCACGACTTAGATCTAATCTAATCGTAAGGCACTAATTAATTAATTACTTATTAAACATGCATCATATACATAAGCAATTAACTAATTAATCTATTTGTGATTTAGTCATGGCCCTACTACGATTTTCTCAAGCCAATGAGAAGATCGAATGGTCAACCTAGGGTCAATAGCTTCTCCAAGCTCCTCCCTTTGACCATCTTGTGTTGCTCATGCCCGCCTTGGAACTCCGTCTCGTGTGGACCCTCCACCGCTCCAATTTGTACATTACAATTTGAAACTCGAGTTACATTCGAGTCTAAATCTAATTTACAACAAGAATATAAGAGAAGGCACGACGCGCAGGTCGCGAATAAATAAAAACATACAACACGCGCAAACACATAACGGCACGCAGGCCGTATTATGAATTACAACACAACCAATCATATTGGGTTTTTGGGCCATGACTATCACAAAATTAATATATAATTCAAAATTATATATTTTCATAATTTTCTATAATTTTAAAAATAATTTTTTTACAATTTTTACAAGTAAAATTTCCCGGCGGTCCCGTTTAGCGGTTTCGGGCGCAATCGCGGAACGGTTCCCCTTGCGGGGCCCAGAGGCAGCGCCCCTACCCGCGATCTAACCATCGCGAGGGTTCCTTTGCGATCCAACAGCGCCTAAACCCGCTGTCCCAAAATGATTGGGGCCGAAACATTGCCGTTTCGGAAAAATCTTCCCGGCGGGTTCGTTTTTAGCGATTTCGGGTGCAATCGCGGAGCAAATCCCCTTGCGGGGTTAGGGGCAGTACCCCTACCCACGATCTAACCATCGTGAGTTGCTCCTTTGCGATCTAATGGCACCCAAGCCCGCTGTCCCAAACGGATTTGGGGCAAAACGAAGCCGTTTTGGAAAAATCTTTCCGGTAGCCGAAGCCTACAAGTGCCGAGGCACTTGTGCTTCTCTTCTACGGAAAAATTACCCATAAAAACTATAAAATCATAATTTTACATAAAATTACAGAAACTTTAGTTTTCATAAAACCAAAAATCAAACTCGTACAAGCCTTGCACGTGGCTCTGATACCACTGCTGGGTTTTTCGGGCCGCGAAAACCGCTTTTAGCGTCGCGGAAACCCCGAATCACCCAAAGCCGTAGATCCGTGCAAGTAAAAACCGAATGAACTTACGAGTACGAGTTTCAAAATTTTTAGATCTACACTAGATAAGAGTTATACCTTCGAAGCGAGCCCTTTCGCGTTCCCGCTCGTCCAAGGAGTTGCCGGATCTCGAGAGTGTCAACGTAGACACTCCTCTAATGATATCCACACGAACAAGGAGTGTCTCCCACACTCAAAGGATGGAGAAGAGAGCCCCAAGTGTGCTAGCACTTTCTAGAGCTCTCGAATGGGATTGGAAAGGAAGAAAAGAAGAAGGTACAAAAGAAATCTTATACACTCACTAGTAGTATCCTTCCTTTGTGTCCTTCACTCTTCCCATGCTCTTGGATTCACTCAACCACCTTCTCCACACCATGGAAGTCCACGGCAACAGCAGCAAGGAGGAGGAAGAAAGCTTGGAAGAAGATGAGACAATTACCACCCTTCAATTGCCACAAAACCAAAACCCCTTTTGCATTAGTGTGGTCGGCCACCACATTATAACTCCCTCATTAATGTGGCCGGCCACATTAAAACCAAGGGGAGAGTGTAACCCCCATGAGGTGGCATGCCTCATGAGGTGGAGGTGATGTGGCAAGGATGAGTCATCCTTATGATGTGGCAATACATCAAGTCAAACTTGATGTTTCAATTTCTACTTGGTCAAGTCAAACTTGACCAATTGTCTTCCTTGTTGAGTTAAATCCAACCTTTGACTCAAGTCAATTTTAATTTAATGAATCTCAATTCATTAATATAAATTGACTCAATGAATCAAATCTAAATTAGACTCATTCAACAATTGAATCTAATTGAGTCTAACTCAATAAGTCTAATTTGAATCCAATTGGTTCATCATATGAACCCAATCCAATTGGTTCATCATATGAACCCAATCTCCATCCACTTGTTCTTTGTGTGTGACCCAATAGGTTCTTGTAACGTTGGCAATGTTTCTAAACTCCTTTAGAAACATAAGCAATGAAAGGCATCTAGCAATACATCATTGCTACCCAAGTTACAAGAAATGTTGAGATCCAACATCACCTTGTGACTATTAATTGTGACTCCTCACAATATATGACAAGTGTCCTTCTATCCTAGACATCTAGATTGATCAATGTGAGGCATAGACCGTGTTATCCTCTGACCAATCTAAATCATGAACTCCAAGTAGACTCACTCAATCAAATGAGCTCAATATCTCATATTGACTCATTTGGGTATGGCCATACACTTCGTGGTCTTACTCTATCAAGAATATCGATGTCACTCCCGTCATATAGGAGGGATAGATCCCATCTACATCACTCACATCCCTCTGCATAATTCGTTACATACCCAGTAATCGCCTTTATAGTCCACCCAGTTACGGGTGACGTTTGACGAAACCAAAGTACATAACTCCTCATGTAGGGATCCATGGTGACTTCAGGTCTAAGGACTAATAGTCATACTAATAGCCACATGAGAAAGTATATGACACTCATATAACGATCCATGATACTTTCTCATGGCGGGTCATTCAGTATACATTCTCTAATGCATACCCATGTGTCAGCTTGATATCTCTATATCCATGACTTGTGAGATCAAGTCATCGAGCTGACCTACATGTTAGTCTTATTGTATTAACATTGTCCCTGAATGTTAATACTCGACTAGGAATGATTTAGAGTAGTGTTCCTATATCATCTCACTATCGATTCAACTAATCGATTGATATAGGTATGAACCTTCTACTCAAGGACGCTATTATACTTAGTCTATTTGGCACTAATACAAATAAGTATAATAACCAAACAAATGTCTTTATTAATATACAAGAATATAATACAATGAGTCCATACAATCATCAAATGATTGGCTCTAGGGCTCTAACTAACAGCAAAAGCTAGCATTAAACGAATGGACTCTAGTCGGGCCACGGGAGCATAAGTCTCAACATAATCGAGGCCTTCGACTTGACTATAGCCCTTGGCTACAAGTCTTGCCTTGTTTCTTATGACTTCTCCCTTTTGGTTTAACTTATTTTTGAAGACCCATTTGGTTCCAATAATGGTGGTCTTCTTAGGTCTAGGAACTAAGTCCGTCACTTGGCTCCTTTCAAATTGACCTAACTCATCTTGCATAGCCATGATCCAATCAGGATCGTGCAATGCCTCATCAACTCATTTTGGTTCGATTTCTGAGATCAAGGCGACCTCATTAGACTCATTTCTAAAGAATGATCTAGTCCTAACCCCCTGTTAAATGTCTCCCATAATCTGGTCTTGGGGATGACTAGAGGCTATCCTAGATTGCCTTGGTGTTGGCGGTACCTCATGAGTGGTCTCACTAGACACAGGCAAGGGCTCAGTATCAGGCAAAGGATCAGACTGAGCCCTCTCTTGCCTTTGCTCATCATCATCGGAGTCAATTTCGACTCTTTCTATGTTTTGATCATTTAAACTTAGATTTCTAAGTTCAAATTGAATTTCTCCTACATCCCTTGATTGATCATTTGATTTAGGAAGTTCTTCAAATGCTACATCCGAGGACTCTTCAATCAATTTAGTGCTATTGTTGTAGACTCGATAGGCTTTGCTGATGAGAGAGTACCCGACTAGTATCCCTTCGTCAGCCTTAGCCGTGAACTTTCCAAGATGATCCTTGGTGTTCAAGATAAACACCTTACAACCAAACACCCTAAGATGTTTAATTGTAGGGGGTTTCCCAAACCAAAGTTCATGGGGAGTCTTTCCTAAAAACCTATGTATCAAGACTCGGTTTTGCACATAGCAAGCGGTATTCACAGCTTCAGCCCATAAGTAGCTCGGTAGTGAGTACTCATTGAGCATGCTTCGTGCAGCCTCTTGCAAAACTCGGTTCTTTCTCTCCACAACCTCATTTTGTTGTGGGGTCCTTGGAGTAGAGAACTCATGCCTATATCCTTTTTCTTGACAAAATTCTAAAAATCTATGGTTTTGAAATTCTCCACCATGATCACTTCTAATTGTTTTAATTGTTGTTGATTTTTCATTTTCAGTTCTTCTACAAAAAGAAACAAAAACATCTATGGTTTGATCCTTATTTTTCAAAAAGAAAGTCCATGTATATCTAGTAAAATCATCAATGATCACTAAGCAGTATCTACTTCCATTCAATGAAATAACATTACTGCAATCAAACAAATCCATATGCAATAAATCTAAAGCAGTAGATGTACTTACAGCGCTTTTACCTTTATGAGACGCTTTTGTTTGCTAACCCTTTTGACATGCATCACATAATTTTGTCTTTTGATACTTGATGCTTGGTAAGTCTCGCACTAATCCTTTGTTGGCCAGCTTTCGAATATTCTTCATGTTTACGTGGGCCAACCTTCTATGCCACAGCCATGATTCTTCTTCTTTTGACATGAAACACTTAGCAGAGGCATTAGTAGCACTTTTAAAAGATACTTGGTAAATGTTATCTACCCTTGTGCCTACTAGTACCGTGTCAAGTGTGTCAATGTGTTTGACCATACATTGACTTGAATGAAACTCAATTGTGTAACCTGTATCACACAATTGGCTGACACTTAGGAGATTAAAGTTCATCCCCTTGACTAGAAGGATATTTTTTATTTGGAGACATTCGGATATATGAATATCTCCAACTCCTATAACCTTAAGGCTACCATTATTACCAAAGGACACATTACCTCTATTTTTGTTTTGAAGGGTAGTAAAGAGTGATTTGTCCCCGGTCATGTGCTTGGAGCATCCACTATCAACAAACCAAGTTGATAGATGCTCCCCCTTGACAAATGCCTACAAGACACAAAAGATCGATGTTTTAGGTACCCAAATCTTGGGACCTAATGCATCTACAATGAAAGACCTAGGAACCCATGCCTTAGTCACACCCTTCCTAGTCTCATGAACCCTAGAAGCATGTGATCTATGAAATTGGGTTCTAGACACTAAAGAAATGAAACTAGACTCCTTATGTTGATATCCTAACCCAGCCTTGTTGTAGACCGCCCTTTGGGCATTTAGAATCATATCTAAGGTCTTAGAGCTAGTTGAGAATTTCTCAAGCATTTTCTTGAGTTTCTCAACTTCACTCTTTAGGGCTTTGTTTTCATCCTCAAGAAGCTCTTGATGTAGGTCATCAACCTCATCTTCCCTAAGAGTCTTCAAGTGTTCTACTTCATCTTTTAGTGATTTGATTTCAGTTTTTGATTTCTTAAGCAAAGTAGATAAATGTACAATAGTTTTATAGCATTTTTCTAAGTGAGGAGAAGTTACCTCTTCATCATCCGAAGATGATGAAGCCGCGGTTGATGTATCACTTCCGGAATCCGATTCCTCCCTTACCATGAGTGCTAATTGACGAGTATTTTTCTCCTTCTTCTCTTCCTCCGATGAGCTTGAGGAGGATTCATCCCAAGTAGCTTTGAGAGCTTTCTTCTTCTTGGCCCTTTCCTCCTTCTTCTTGAGTTTTGGACACTCGCTCCGATAGTGTCCTTTCTTGCTACACTCATAACACGTAACGTTAGTCTTATCAACATTTTGATCAATAGACTTACCTTTCCCTTTGTATCTCCGGCTCCTTCTCATGATTCTCCTTACGAAATTGGCCATCTCGCTCGATGATGATCCACCTTCATCATCGGACTCGGAGGAGGATGAGGATGTAGGAATCTCTTTCTCCTTCTTCTTTTCTTTCTTCCTTCTTCCATCCTTGCTCTTTTCTCCTGCAACTAAGGTAATACCTTTCTCTTTTTGACCCTTGTTAGCAAGTTCATGAAGTTCCATTTCACAAAAGAATTCATCTAATTTAACAATTGAAAGGTCCTTGGAGACCTTTTAGGCATCTACCATAGATGACCACAAGGCATTCCTCGGAAAGGCTTTGAGAGCGTACCTTACAAGATCGCGATTCTCTACGCGTTCATCTATAGAATGAAGACCATTGATGATCTCTTTGAACCTTCCGTGTAGTTCACTTACCGTTTCATTTTCCTTCATGCTGAGATTTTGTAGTTGGTTTAGGAACAAGTCTCTCTTGGCGATCCGAGAGTCTCGGGTTCCTTCTTGGAGCTCGATGAGCTTGTTCCACAAATCTTTTGCACTCACAAAAGGGCCTACCTTGACAAGTTAATCTTTGGCTATCCCACATTGTAGAGTGACCACCGCCTTGGCATCGGCTTGTCCTTTGCGAGTTTGCTCGGCGGACCACCTTGACGACTCTAGTTCCTTACCTTCTTCGTCCTTCGGAGGTGTGAACCCTTCCTTGACCGAGAACCACATGGAGATGTCGGTCTTGAGATAATACTCCATACGGCTCTTCCAATATTGGAAGTCCACTCCGTCGAAGTAGGGTGGACGATTGGTGCTAAAACCTTCCTTCATAGCCATCTTCTTGCTCTCTAGGGTGTTAATCCGGATGAAGAGCGCCTTGCTCTGATACCACTTGTTAGGACCTTTGGATGGCTAGAGAGGGGGGTGTGAATAGCCTCCTCTAAAACTCAATCAATTTTCTCACAAAACTTTGTTAGCACAGCGGAAATAAGCAAAAAGAAAACTGATGCAAGGAAAAGACACAACCCACCACTAACACACAAAGATATACGAGGTTCGGGGATAACTTGCCCCTACTCCTCGGCGTGTCCGTAAGGTGGACGATCCCCTTGATCTTTCGGTAGATCACACCCCGGACAAATTCCGGCTAGGTATTTCTCCTTCTCGGTGGAGTAACCTCTCCACAAAGTCACAGAAAAAATTTGAAATGAAGCACAAGACTTACAGAATTCAGTGGCCAAAAGGAATGAACAATAAACTTACAGCCACGAAGCAAAACGCAAAGACAGAAGGGATTCCTCAGCCAAGAGCTCAACAACACAGCACTCTTGCTTGATCGACAGAGAGTTTTCAAAATCCTTACCAAACCTCTCTTCTGCCTTCTTCTTATTCTGCTTCTTTCTCACTGTCTTCAGCCAGAGCCGAATCACTATCACCTGTATCGAATCACTGCCACCAACTCAGGCATCGCCAATCACTCTTCCTCCTCATCTGGTTCTCTGAACTCACACCAATACCATCCATGGTCTTCACTGGTGTCTCTGAGCTCGAACCAATAAGCAAGAGTCAAGCTGTTTCCAACTGATCGCAGCCAGTGAACGTTGACGCTCCAATTGCACCATTCGCAGTGAAACACAGAAGAAAGAGCACTTGGCCTTATTCTTCTGATGGAGCTTAATTTGAAATTAAGCATTGGCATGACACCAGCAACCTGTAACTCAAAAAGCTTGCAGCAGATGGTTAGATCAGGTGAATCAGAAATCACAGAGAAACAGCAGAAGACAAACGACATCGTTGTGGATCAGTCAACAGACCGATCCATAGTCTTCCGGACCGATCAGGACACATCCTGATCGGTCTGGGATGATGCTGATCGGTCTGTGGACCGATCAGCGTATGGGTGGATCGGTCGTGAGGACCGGTCAGGGTATGGCCTGATCGGTCTGCAGACCGATCAGGGATTAATGAGTCCGGTTCCTTTCACTCCTGAGATCGTCACCTGATCGGTCTCAAGATCGATCAGGATATGACCTGATCGGTCCTACAGACCGATCAGGGTTCATATGGATCGGTCCACGGACCGATCCACTGTCTTTTTCCTTCTCGCGACATCATCTCCTGATCGGTCTACAGACCGATCAGATTACACTCAGTAGGCTACTGAGTGTTTCCTGATCGGTCTTCAGACCGATCAGATTACACTCAGTCTGGAGAACAAGCTACCGAGCCCTCTCCGACTTCCACGTCCAGTCCAGAGACCGAGCTACCGAGCCCTCTCTGACCTAGTCCGGAGAACGAGCTGCCGAGCCCTCTCCGACTTCGTCCGGTCCAGAGAACGAGCTACCGAGCCCTCTCTGACCTAGTCCGAAGAATGAGCTATCGAGCCCTCTTCAACTTCGTCCGGTCCAGAGAGCGAGCTACCGAGCCCTCTCTGACCTAATCCGGAGAACGAGCTACCGAGCCCTCTCCGACTTCGTCTGGTCCAGAGAACGAGCTACCGAGCCCTCTCCGACCTTGCGTGTCAAGTATCCATACTCGGACTTTTCCTCTCCACATGATCAACCTTGATCATTAATCAGTCTGAGTTTAATTAATATCTGATACAAACTTAAATCAGTGTCAACATCGAAACAACAGCCAGGTTAGACTGTATTAACATCTCAGACTAGGCTTACGCCCATTCTACAATTCTGTGGGAGTAGAAGGTACTAAGTTCAAAATGTGCGCTGCCGTTTCCAGGGCATATCCCCAAAATGAATTTGGTAATTCAGAATAACTCATCATCGATCTAACCATTTCTATAGGAGTCATATTCCTTCGTTTTGTCACACCATTATGTTGGGGTGTACCAGGTGCAGACAATTGGGATTGAATCCCAGACTCTGATAAGTAATTCCTAAACTCTCCAAAGAGGTATTCGCCACCACGATCAGACCGTAGTGTCTTAATACTTTTACCATAACATTTCTCCACATCAGGATTGTACTCTTTGAACTTATCAAAGCGTTTAGACTTGCGGCGCATCATGTAAATGTACCCATATCTCAAATAGTCGTCTATAAAAGAGATAAAATATTCGAAACCACCTCTTGCCTGGATAGACATAGGACCACACAAATCAGAATGAACCAGTTCTAACACATCTTTGGCTCTATACCTCTTGGCCTTAAAAGGTCTCTTGGCCATTTTTCCTTCCAAGCAAGATTCGCAAGTTAGAAAGTTTTCCAACACTAATGAACCTAAGAGTCCATCGGCTATAAGCCTTTGAATCCTACTCAAGTTAATATGACCAAGCCTTAGATGCCAAAGATATGTTTGGTTCATGTTTGAAGGTTCATTTCTCTTATTAGAATTAGAAGATGTGTTATTAATTTCCATTTGTTGCTTTGTGAAAGAAATTGGATTTAGAGTATACAAATTGCCTACTAATGTACCAGAACATATAATAACTCTATTTTTCTTGACAACCACTTTATCATCAAAAGAAACAGTATATCCATCCAAAAATAGTTTAGAAATTGAAATTAAATTCTTTCTAAAAGTTAGTACATAAAGACAATTTCTCAAAATCAAAGTTCTATTCTTATCGAATGATAAGTAGATGTCTCGCACTGCAACAGCCGCCACTTTCGTAGCATTGCCCATGTAGACGGTTATCTCTCCCTCATATAGTCGTCGGGTTTCCTGGTGTTAGCTAGAGCCCTAGAGCCAATCATTTGATGATTGTATTTTGGACTTGTTGTATCATATTCTATATAAATAAAGGCATTTGGTTTTTGGTTATTATACTTACTTGTATTGGTGCCAAATAAACTAAGTATAATAACGTCCTTGAGTAGACGGTTCTCACCTATATCAATCGGTTAGTTGAACCGATAGTGAGATGATATAGGGAACACTACTCTTAATCATTCCTAGTCGAGTATTAACATTCAGGGACAATGTTAATGCAATAAGACTAGCATGTAGGTCAACTCGATGACTTGATCTCACAAGTCATGGATATAGAGATATTAAGTTGACACATGGGTATGCATTGGAGAATGTATACTGAATGACCCGCCATGAGAAAGTATCATGGATCGTTATATGAGTGTCATATACTTTCTCATGTGGCTATTAGTATGACTACTAGTCCTTAGACTTGAAGTCACCATGGATCCCTACATAAGGAGTTATGTACTTTGGTTTCGTCAAACGTCACCCGTAATTGGGTGGACTATAAAGGTGATTACTGGGTATGTAACGAATTACGCAAAGGGATGTGAGTGATGTAGATGGGATCTATCCCTCCTATATGACGGGAGCGACATCGATATTCTTGATAGAGTGAGACCACGAAGTGCATGGCCATGCCCAAATGAGTCAATATAGGATATTGAGCTCATTTGATTGAGTGAGTCTACTTGGAGTTCAAGATTTAGATTGATTAGAGGATGACACGGTCTATGCCTCACATTGATCAATCTAGATGTCTAGGATAGAAGGACACTTGTCATATTTTGTGAGGAGTCACAATTAGTAGTCACAAGGTAATGTTGGATCTCAACATTCTTGTAACTTGGGTAGTAATGATGTGTTGCTAGATACCGCTCATTACTTATGTTCCTAAATGGGTTTAGGGGCATTGCCAACGTTACAAGAACCTATAGGGTCACACACTAAGGGCAATTAGATGGAGATTAGGTTCATTAGATGAACCTAAATGATTACGTTCATATGATGAACACAATTGGATTAAGAGTAATCCAAAGTAGGCTAATTGAGTTGGACTTAATTTGGTTCATGTGTTAAGTGAGTCTAATTTGGACTTAGACTCATTTAATTAATTTAATTCAATGAATAGAGATTCATTAAATTAAAATTAACTTGAACCAATGGTTAGATTAGATCAACCAAGGGAGAGAAGTGGTCAAGTTTGACTTCACTTAAGTAGGAAGATGAAGAGTCAAGTTTTGACTTGACTTTGACTTGACCAATGCCACATCATCAAGGCTTCTTCATTTGGTCAAGTTTGACTTGATCAAATGCCACCTCATGGAGGAGATCAAGAGACTTGACTCTTGATATTCCATGGGGGTTACATGCCTTGAAGTGGTCGGCCACTTTTAGGTGGAATGAAAATTGATTTTTCATTCAAGTGGTTGTAACTCCATCTTCTTCTTCCTCTTGAGTTTTCTTCTTGCTCTTCCTCTCCTCCCTACTGATCTCTAAGGTTACTAGCACATCCTTAGAGATTTTTTTCTCCATCTCTTGCTTGTGTGGATACACATAGAGAAGTGTCTACTTTGACACTTTCGAGATCCGGCGAACCGAGGACAAGCGAGATTGCGAAGGGCTTCGCATCGAAGGTATAAATCTTTCTTCATGTAGGTCTAGGAGTAGATCTAAGTAGAAACTTGTACTCATATTTAAATTTTGAAATCTATCCTTCGCACGAGATCCAGTGGCATGGGTGATTCGGGGTTTCCGCGACGCGAAAACGCGATTTTCGCGGTCCGAAAAACCCAACAGTGGTATCAGAGCCACATGCGAAGCGAGTACGAGTTTAGATTCATATTTTTATGAAAAATATAGATCTGTAAACTTTCTGTAAATTCATGTTTTTATAGTTTTAATGGGTATTTTTCTCGTAGAAGTGAAGCACAAGTGTTTAGACACTTGTAGGCTTCGACTACCGAGAAGAATTTTCCGAAACGGCAATGTTTCGCCCCAAAATTTTTTGGGACAGCGGGCTTAGGCGCTGTTAGATCGCAAAGGAACCCTCGCGATGGTTAGATCACGGGTAAGGGCACTGCCCCTGGCCCCGCAAGGGGATTCGTTCCGCGATTGCGCCCGAAAACGCTAAACGGGACCGCCGGGAAAAATTTACTCATAAAATTATAAAAATTATGAAAATTACAAAAAATTATGAAAAATATATAATTTAGAATTATATATTAATTTTGTGATAGTCATAGCCCAAAAGACCCAATGTGATTGGATTTGTGTTGTAATTCATAATACGGCCTGCGTGCCGTTATGTGATGTGCGTGCTGTATTTTTTTATTTTATTTTCACGACCTGCGCGTCGTGCCTTTCTCTTATATTCTGGTTGTAAATTAGATTTAGACTCGAATGTAACTCGAGTTTCAAAATTATAATGTAAATTTTGAAGCGGTGGAAGGTCCACAAGAGACGGAGTTACGAGGAGGGCGCGAGCAACACAAGGTGGTCAAACGAAGAAGCTTGAGAAGCTGTTGACCTTAGGTTGACCATCCGATCTTCTCATTGGCTTGAGAAGATCGTAGTAGGGCCATGACACAATCACAAAATAATTTAATTAATTGCTTATATGTATGTGATGCATGTTTAATTAAGTAGTTAATTAGTGCCTAGCGATTAGATTAGATCTATATCGTGCACATGATGCACCCCACGATTAGATTAGATCTAAATCAAGTATTTGATACGCATCATCGTTTAGATTAGATCTAAAACGCGTCAACTCGTAATGCCTACCATGTCGTGATACCTACCACTGCCTCGATCGCATGTTGTTATTGAATCTGCCAAAGCAAAGCAACACATACTATCTTGGTAGGGTACGGAGGGACAATCTTGGTCCCGCCTATCAACGCATGGGTGAGTACAACTCAATTAGATTGAGTATTCCTAGTTAACTCGGTTGGATCGAGTATAACTATAGGCATTCTTCCAACGGTTGGAAAGATAGGTCAAAATCACATATATATTAACTCTCGGGCGTATTAGCCAAAGCTAACTCGAGTTTTAATATAAATGCGGATATTGATCCTATAAACAAGAGTTGCATAGAGATGTAATTGGTAATCGTTACCTACCGATCATACTAAGTCTTGGGCGTATTAGCCAAAGCTAACTCAAGGGTTAGTATGATGTGGATCTTGTCCCACATGAATTATAGAATTCAGTGGGAGCATCATTTAGTTAAAGGTCTAATTAAATGATTAAGAATATGATATTTATTTCTGCTTTTATTTCTGTTGTAGATTACCATGACGTCGAATACGAACACCTTCTCCCTACGATCTATCCTCAAGAAGGGCAAGCTCAACGGAGCAAACTTCCTGGACTAGTACAGGAACCTGAGAATAGTTCTCACCCAAGAACGTAAACTGTACGTTCTAGAGCAGCCCATTCCGGAGGCTCCTCCTGCCACTGCCCCACGAGCTGACCGAGATGCTTTCAAGAAGCATCAAGATGATGCATTAGATGTGTCTTGTCTAATGCTCGTGACCATGAACTCTGAGCTTCAGAAGCAACACGAGTTAATGGGTGCTTATGATATGGTTGAACATCTTCGTCAACTGTATCAAGGTCAAGCGAGGCATGAGAGATTTGAGATCTCAAGGGCACTGTTTCAGTGCAAGATGTCAGACGGGGCTCCTGTAGGCCCATATGTACTCAAAATGATTGGGTACATAGAGAACCTACAAAGGTTGGGGTTCCCACTTGGCCAAGAGCTGGCCATTGACCTGATCTTGCAATCCTTGCCGGATAGCTACAGTCAATTCGTTCTAAACTACAATATGAACGAGATTGACAAGCCACTGCCCGAGCTGCTTAGCATGTTAAGAACTGCTGAGCTGAATCTTAAAAAGGCTAAGCCCAACACTGTTCTGATGGTTCAGAAACATAAGGGCAAGGGCAAGCCCAAAGGCAAGGGAAAGTCTCATGCCAAGGGCAAAGGCAAGGCATTGAAGCCTAAAGGAGGGGTCGCCAAGGATGCTACCTGGCACTGGAAGAGGAACTGCAAGGTATACTTGGAGGATCTTAAGAAGAAGCGAAGTGAGACTTCCACTTCAGGTATATATGTTATAGAAGTCAATCTATCTATTTCTACATCATGGGTATTAGATACTGGATGTGCTTCTCACATTTGTACTGATGTGCAGGCGCTGAGAAATAGCAGGGCATTGACAAAGGGCGAGGTGGACCTACGAGTAAGCAATGGAGCACGGGTTGCTGCTGTTGCTGTAGGGACTTACTTTCTATCTCTACCCTCTGGGCTTGTACTAGAGTTAGTCGATTGTTGTTATGTGCCTGCATTAACTAAGAACATTATATTAGTTTCTTGCTTGGACAAGAAAGGTTTCTCATTTACAATAAAGAACAAATGTTGTTCCGTCTTTTTAAACGATATGTTCTATTGTAGTGCACTTCTGATAAACGGACTCTATATTCTAGACCTTGAGAGCCCTATCTATAACATAAATACCAAGAGGTTCAAGTTAAATGACATGAACCAAACCTACCTCTGGCACTATCGCTTAGGTCATATAAATGACAAGCGCTTATCCCAGCTCCATAAGGATGGTTTGCTGGACTCATTTGATTTAGAATCATATGAGATATGCGAGTCATGCCTACGAGGCAAGATGACCAAGACTCCCTTTAGTGGGCACAGCGAGAGAGCGACTGATTTGTTAGGACTCATACATAGTGATGTATGTGGCCCATTCAATGTCGCTGCTAGAGGCGGTTATAGGTACTTCATCACATTTACTGATGACTTCAGTAGATATGGTTATGTCTTTGAAAAGTTCAAAGAATTCAAAAATGAAGTACAGAACCAGCTTGGCAAGAGTATTAAGATACTTCGATCCGATCGAGGTGGAGAATACCTTAGCCATGAGTTCCGTGACTATCAAGCAGAGTGTGGGATTCTATCCCAACTCACTCCTCCTGGAACACCACAGTGGAATGATGTATCCGAAAGGAGGAATCGTACCTTATTAGATATGGTACGATCTATGATGAGTCACACAGATCTTCCGACATACCTTTGGGGCTATGCTTTAGACACGGCAGCTTTTATACTCAACCGAGTTCCATCCAAGGTCGTGATAAAGACACCATATAGGATATGGACTTGGAGAGATGCCCAAGTGTCTTTCATGAGGATTTGGGGTTGTGAGGCTTACGTTCGACGTCAAGTCTCAGACAAATTAGGACCCAAATCCAATAAGTGCTTTTTCATTGGATATCCCAAGGAAACTAAGGGATATTACTTCTACATTCCCAGTCAGCACAAGGTAGTTGTGGCAAAGACTGGGATCTTTCTAGAAAGGGACTTTGTTTCTAGAAAGACTAGTGGGAGCGTGTTCGATCTTGAAGAAGTTCAAGATGCGAACAATAGCACTGATGCCTCGATGGAAATTGAACTGGAACCACAAAGTGTTGTGGATGATGTTATTCCACAAGGAGTTGAGGAACAATAACCAGTTCAAGTAGATATACCTCTTCGCTGGTCTGATAGGGTACGTCGTCAGCCTGAGAGATACTCATTTCTCTTGTCTGACCATGATGACGTTATGCTCATAGAAGATGAGCCTACCACCTATCAAGAGATGTGATGAGACCAGATTCCGAGAAATGGCTAGAAGTCATGAGATCCGAAATGGAATCCATGTACACCAACCAAGTATGGACTTTGGTTGATCCACCTGAAGGGGTAAAACCCATTGGGTGTAAGTGGGTCTTTAAGAGAAAGACTGACATGGATGGACTTATCTATAAGGGTCGCTTGGTAGCTAAAGGTTTCAAGCATATTCATGGTATTGACTATGATGAAACCTTTTCTCCAGTAGCGATGTTTAAGTCCATTCGGATCATGCTTGCTATTGCAGCTTACCACGATTACGAGATCTGGCAGATGGACGTCAAAACCGCGTTTCTGAATGGAAACCTACTCGAGGATGTGTACATGACACAACCTGAGGGTTTTGTAGATCCACATCATACTAGCAGAGTATGCAAGCTGCATAGGTTCATTTATGGACTAAAGCAAGCTTCTCGGAGCTGAAATCTTCGATTCGATAATGCAATCAAACAGTTTGGTTTCATCAAGAATGAAGATGAGCCTTGTGTCTACAAGAAGGTTGTAGGGAATATAGTTGTCTTCCTCATATTGTATGTGGATGACATACTACTCATTGGGAAGGACATCCCTATGCTTCAGTCTGTCAAGACCTGGCTAGAGAGTTGCTTCTCAATGAAGGACTTAGGTGAGACATCCCGCATTCTAGGTATACAGATCTATAGAGATAGATCTAAGAGATTGCTTGGCCTAAGTCAGAGTACATACATTGACAAGGTACTCCTACAGTTTTCCATGCAGAACTCCAAAAAGGGATTTTTGCCGATGTCACATGGCGTGAGTCTTTCGAAGACTCAAGGTCCCTCTTCTAGAGAGGAGAGAGACCGTATGGATCAGATCCCTTATGCCTCAGCCATAGGATCGATCATGTACGCCATGCTATGTACTCGACCTGATGTCTCGTATGTTTTGAACATGACGAGCAGATACCAGTCAGATCCAGGTGAAAGTTACTAGATAGCGGTCAAGAATATTTTTAAGTACTTAAGAAGGACTAAAGAATATTTCTTGATATATGGAGGCGATGATGAGCTAGCTGTAAAGGGTTACAGTGATGCTAGCTTCCAGATCGACCAGGATGACTATAGGCAGTCGGGGTTCGTATTTTGCATTAATGGTGATGCTGTCAGCTGGAAGAGTTCGAAGCAGGATATAGCTGCATCAGAGGCAGCAAAGGAGGCAGTTTGGATCCGTAAGTTCATCACTGAACTTGGGGTGGTTCCTAACATTGCTGACCCCATTGAGCTCTATTGTGATAACAATGGATCTATAGCACAGGCGAAGGAACCTTGACCAAACACATACTACGGCGCTTCCATCTCATTCGAGAGATCATCGAGAGAGGAAATGTGAAGATTTGCAGAGTACCTACAGAGGCTAACATCGCAGATCCCTTGACCAAGGCTTTGGTACAGAGGAAGCATGATGGTTACACTAGGTCATTGGGGCTTAGAGCCTACACTGATTGGCACTAGTGCTAGTGGGAGATTGTTAGCTAGAGCCCTAGAGTCAATCATTTGATGATTGTATTTTGGACTTGTTGTATCATATTCTATATAAATAAAGGCATTTGGTTTTTGGTTATTATACTTACTTGTATTGGTGCCAAATAAACTAAGTATAATAACATCCTTGAGTAGACGGTTCTCACCTATATCAATCGGTTAGTTGAACCGATAGTGAGATGATATAGGGAACACTACTCTTAATCATTCCTAGTCGAGTATTAACATTCAGGGACAATGTTAATGCAATAAGACTAGCATGTAGGTCAACTCGATGACTTGATCTCACAAGTCATGGATATAGAGATATTAAGTTGACACATGGGTATGCATTGGAGAATGTATACTGAATGACCCGCCATGAGAAAGTATCATGGATCGTTATATGAGTGTCATATACTTTCTCATGTGGCTATTAGTATGACTACTAGTCCTTAGACCTGAAGTCACCATGGATCCCTACATAAGGAGTTAAGTACTTTGGTTTCGTCAAACGTCACCCGTAACTGGGTGGGAATTATGCAGAGGGATGTGAGTGATGTAGATGGGATCTATCCCTCCTATATGACGGAGCGACATCGATATTCTTGATAGAGTGAGACCACGAAGTATGCCCAAATGAGTCAATATAGGATATTGAGCTCATTTGATTGAGTGAGTCTACTTGGAGTTCAAGATTTAGATTGATTAGAGGATGACACGGTCTATGCCCTCACATTGATCAATCTAGATGTCTAGGATAGAAGGACACTTGTCATATTTTGTGAGGAGTCACAATTAGTAGTCACAAGATGATGTTGGATCTCAACATTCTTGTAACTTGGGTAGTAATGATGTGTTGCTAGATACCGCTCATTACTTATGTTCCTAAATGGGTTTAGGGGCATTGCCAACGTTACAAGAACCTATAGGGTCACACACTAAGGGCAATTAGATGGAGATTAGGTTCATTAGATGAACCTAAATGATTACGTTCATATGATGAACCAAATTGGATTAAGAGTAATCCAAAGTAGGCTAATTGAGTTGGACTCAATTTGGTTCATGTATTAAGTGAGTCTAATTTGGACTTAGACTCATTTAATTAATTTAAATCAATGAATAGAGATTCATTAAATTAAAATTGACTTGAACCAATGGTTAGATTAGATCAACCAAGGGAGAGAAGTGGTCAAGTTTGACTTGACTTAAGTAGGAAGATGAAGAGTCAAGTTTTGACTTGACGTTGACTTGACCAATGCCACATCATCAAGGCTTCTTCATTTGGTCAAGTTTGACTTGACCAAATGCCACCTCATGGAGGAGATCAAGAGACTTGACTCTTGATATTCCATGGGGGTTACATGCCTTGAAGTGGCCGGCCACTTTTAGGTGGAATGAAAATTGATTTTTCATTCAAGTGGTTGTAACTCCATCTTCTTCTTCCTCTTGAGTTTTCTTCTTGCTCTCCCTCTCCTCCCTACTGATCTCTAAGGTTGCTAGCACATCCTTAGAGATTTTTTCTCCATCTCTTGCTTGTGTGGATACACATAGAGAAGTGTCTACTTTGACACTTTCGAGATCCGGCGAACCGAGGACAAGCGAGATTGCGAAGGGCTTCGCATCGAAGGTATAAATCTTTCTTCATGTAGGTCTAGGAGTATATTTAAGTAGAAACTCGTACTCGTATTTAAATTTTGAAATCTATCCTTCGCACGAGATCCAATGGCATGGGTGATTCGGGGTTTACGCGACGCGAAAATGCGATTTTCTCGGCCCGAAAAACCCAACACCTGGAACCCCTGCATTGTATTGCAGACATGATCAGTGACTCCTGTATCTACACACCAAGTGCTGGTAGATAACACTGCTAAACATGTCTCAACTACTAGAGAATAAGATATATCTTTATTGTTCTCTCTCCTACAAGGACAGCCCGCCTTCCAATGTCCAGACTGGTTATAGATAAAGCACTTACCCTTTGGCTTCTTCATTCCAACTTTTGGTCTAGTACTAGAGATCTATTCACCTTCTTTGCTGAGCCAGCTTGTTTCTTTTTCTTCTTCTTGCCTTCCGACTTAGAAGTAGAACCATTTTCAGCAAAGTGAATTTGAGAATTATGACAAAATAACCCTTCTGTTGCCTGAAGTTCTGTCAGTAATTCTACCAATGAATACATCCTCTTATTCATATTATAGTTCAGGCGAAACTGCTCAAAACTTCTAGGTAGCGTTTGGAGAATAATATCGACCTGGGTTTCCCCATCGATTTCAGCTCCAAGGATTTGAATTTCATTCAAGTAAGCCATCATCTTTAGAATGTGATCCCTTACGGGAGTCCCCTCAGACATGGTGGCTGTCATTAATTTTCTCATTACCTCTTACCTAGCAGCCCGATTCTGGTGTTCGAAGAGTTCCTTGATATTGTTCATTATATCATAAGCTGTTGGTAAGTCCTGATGCTGATGTTGCAGCACATTTGACATCGAAGCCAAAATGTAACACTACCCCATCTCATCTGCCTTTACCCATTTCTTATGATACTCAATCTCCTCTTCACTAGAATCACTATTAGGCGCATCAGGGCAAACCTCTGACAGTACAAACTTATAGCCTTCAACAGTTAAGACAATGTCCAAGTTTATTTTCCAATCTATATAATTAGGACCAGTAAGTTTGTTCTTTTTCAGTATAATGGCCAGTGGGTTGAAAGTCATCCTAAGAATCACAAAATAAAGTTTGGTCAAGACTCTAAACTTAGAATAATATTGATTCCTCAAACAATATTATTTAAATTTACCAACACCTCAAACATCGTAAATTTTGCATGCCACGATAGTGTGGACGTATACAAAATCAAACATTTGTAAGAGGAGGTTTTACCCATTAATTTTATTCTTGTCAACCTAACTTTATGACAAATAAAATTAATAGTTAGTTTTTCCTTCGGTCGCACAAATAATAGCAGTGACTTCGATAGGGAGGATACTATTAAATGTGCCTAAGTGTATACCGTTACTTGATACTTAGTCCATTAAATAGGATTATACCCCTTCAGATGGAGAAGATTACACTTTATAACTATAATAAAGGAAGTTTGATCTCAAACAAACTCATCTGAGGAAGGCACTACCAACAGCAAGTTTGTTCATCACTCAACATAAGGAATGTGGAATTTATTTACTTAATCCCTCATCCCACTTATTTGAATTTATGATAATACTTGGGCATACATACCTCATAATAACACAAAAAGAATAAGGGTCAATAGGAAATTAATAGTAGGATTCAACATTATAGTTCATACATCACTATTACCTCTGTCTAAGCCTGCTGCTGTTTTGTCCAAAGTTCTTCTTTGTCCCTCAATAGAGCAAGGATACGATCCATGATAAAAATTAAATTTTACATATATCGATCCTATATTCCACAAGACATGAAGTCTAGATCGAACAAAAGTAAAACTTAGGCTAATCGACTGCAGATTTAATATTACAATCATGCACACACACATAAAATGCCCTTGACATGTTCAAGGGTCCAATCACACACAATCACATTAAGTCATAATAGTTGGATCCTGCAACCACAGAGTTAGCATATCCTACTATTATCCTGCCTAAAATATGTATGACATGTGCATAATTAAACTAAAAACCAAACATACAGAGGCAAACCCTAGCTCTGATACCAATTGTTGGTTGCTACTCGGAATATCGTACTGGTTCCCCTGTACAAAAATTTTGTACAAGTCCTGAACCTTTCCTAACAACCTATTGTGTTCTTTAGAAATTAAATTTAGAATCGCAAACGGAACTTAACATTATTGATTCCAAATTCAATTTTTCTGTTCTTAGTGGTTTAGACTTGGACCGCAAATGATGCTTAACATTATTGATCCAAATCCACCCATGTTACAAATTCAATTAAATATTAATTTCAGAGATCGACTTCCAGGTTAAACATGACGAGGCACTAGGCCGTCTTGGGTATGGAAGCATCCACCACTTCCTAGACAAAGCCTTTCAACGAAATTTAATATTTAATTTCCTTATAGTAACCCTAGGTTTAACCAAAAAGAATAATTGAATCACAATTTCGAAGAACAAAAGAAACATAAATTCGATTACCTAGATCCATTAGCCTCTTGTGTTTGGTATTTCAAAATCTATACAAAGAAAACTAGTATGATGCGGAATAGAATTACTAGTTATACCTTTCTTTGTAATCAACAACCTCTTGATCTTCTATCGTATTCCTCTTCTTATCTCGGACGTCGTGTGGCCGACCATCTACCGAGACGAGAACCACCACCACCTTCCTCCTTGCAAGTTTTGGCCACCAACCTTCAAGCTCCAAGGGATGCTAGAACAAAGCCTCATTTCTCTCCTTCTTCTCGAAGCAAAATCCGGCCACCACAAGAGCTCCAAGAGAGGGTGTCGCAGGCCACTAAAGAAGAAGAGAAAAGGAAGACTAGGGGTTGGCCACACCAAGGAAGAGAGGAGAGGGAATAATAGATGATATGTTATGAGGTGAGACACCTCTTCCCTCTCTTTTATATTCCTTGATCTTGGTAAATAAGGAAAGATTTATAAATAAAACTTCCTTATATTTCTTGCCATTGTTTAAGAAAGAAATTTTTATCAAAACTTTCCTTTTAAACCCTTAATGGCCGGCCACCTCATTATCCTCTAAATAAGGAAAGTTTTAAACACAAAATTAAAACTTCCTAATTTGTTTCCGGAAATTTTTAAAATAAAAATTTCTCTTTTAAAATTCCCTTCATGGTTGGTTATAAAAGGAAACTTTTATAAATTAAAATCTCTCTATAAAAACATGTGGATGATTTACAAGAAGAAAAGTTTTCTCTAAAATTAAAATCTTCCTTTTAACTACAAATAAGGAAAGATATCAAATCTTTCTTAATCATTTGTAGAAAACTATAAAAGGAAAGATTTATAATTTTAAAACTCTCTTTTAAAATCATGAGGATGGTTACAAAAAAGGAAAGTTTTATCAAAAATTAAAATCTTCCTATTAACTACAAATAAGGAAAGATATCAAACATTTCTCTTAATTTTTTGTAGAAAGCTATAAAAGGAAAGATTTAAATTTTAAACTCTCTTTTAAAATCATTGTTTCCACATAAGAAAATATTTTAAAAAATAAAATCCTTTTATTTTATTTTGGTCGGCCCACCTAGCTTGAGCTCCAAGCAAGGGCCGACCACTAACTTGCACCCATTAGCCTTGTTTTGGCCGACCCTAGATTGGGCTCCAAGCTAGCTTGGCTAGCCACCTTAAGGAGGGTAGAAAGTGGGTATTTGGTGGATATAAAACCTTATAAATAAGAGGCTACGATAGGGACCGAGAGGAGGAATTGGTTTTGGTCTCCCGATGAAAATAAGCTTCCCGTGTTCGCCTCGAACACCCAACTTAATTTCATCAATAATAATTCATACCACTAAAGAATTATTATTGAACTACCGCACCAATTCCAAATTACATTTTTGGCTCCTTCTTATCATGAGTGTGT
Source organism: Zingiber officinale (assembly GCF_018446385.1). NCBI lineage: Eukaryota > Viridiplantae > Streptophyta > Magnoliopsida > Zingiberales > Zingiberaceae > Zingiber > Zingiber officinale. The sequence goes on from NC_056002.1 coordinate 68,441,752, forward strand.
TAGTCTCCTTGTGTTTAAGATATCGAATGTCCATTAATTAAATGAGTTACTGACAACTCACTTAATTAATATCTAGCTCCAATATTAGTACCACTCAACCTTATCGTCATGTCGGACTAAGTCCACCTGCTAAGTTTACATGACAATCCTTATGAGCTCCTCTTGGGGACATTATCAACCTAGATTACTAGGACACAGTTTCCTTCTATAATCAACAACACACACTATAAATAATATTATTTCCAACTTATCTGGCCTCTTATTTATCGAACTAAATCTCACCCATTGATAAGTCAAAAAAATAAATACTAGATATATGTGCTTGTTATTATATTAGGATTAAGAGCACACACTTCCATAATAACAAAGGTCTTGTTCTTTTATTCAGTCAGTATAAAAAGAACTTTCCTTAAATGGTCCTGCTTAATATACTCAGAGTGTACTAGTGTAATTTCATAGTTAAGATAAACTAATACCAAATTACACTACGACTATTTCAATGGTTTGTTCCTTTCCATCTTAGTCGTGAGCTACTGTTTATAATTTATAAGGAATTGATAACATGATCTTCTATGTGTGACACCACACACCATGTTATCTACAATATAAATTAATTGAACAACTATACTTACCATATAAATGTAGACATTTGACCAATGTAATTCTTTATTTCAAAATAAATGTTTACAAAAAGCTAGGCTTTTAGTATACACTCTAACATTACTCCCATAAATCATTAGAAATCAACATATCACAATATATAATCTCATAATATCCCTCAACCTCAAACCATCCTCAACAATAATCAAACATGATAACTCCCTAGTGACTAATTTTCATCGTATCGAGTACCCTAATATCCAAAAGATATGAGTATAAAAACTCTACTAATCCTATCCAAAAATAATGTCTAAAGTGTATGTCAAATCTCATCCATTAGATACTCAGATATTCACAATAAAAGAATTCCAATCCACATTTCAAAGGATCACTCAACCTCCAGACTAAGAGTCTACCCATCAAGGAATATCACCACAAATCTCATAATTATACTCGTAAATGTCTTCCGACAAATGTCAACAAAAGATCGAACATTCCAATCTGAATTATAAACTTCAAGACCTTGGTAAAATGATCATGTGGTCAAGGTCTCGAGCTACTCGATAGAGACAATGTTAGTTGAGTCGACTAACATTATCTTGTATCCATCCCTACTATATTTGCTCCACTTGAGGTTCAGTAACCACAAGTGACGAGTCATGAACACAAGGGTAGAGGAGCACTATCACTAGATAGCTTATCGTAATAACTGTCAATCAACCCACTGCTCCTCGAAGATCATCAGCTATATTTCCACTCAGTAATAGTAGAATTCATACGTATTAATCAACTAACTCCACCTTCTCCGCGTCATTATGGGTTGTACATCACTAGGTACATCAAGGATATCTAATCATATATGATCAGTCCATAAGTCAGGATCTCCCATGGAACAACATTAAGCGAATTGACTGATCATCACCTTATATCCATCATGCTACCAAAAGAGGTAGTGAAGTACTCACTCTCAAAACACCTCAACGTAATCACCAAATGAAGTCTTGATCTCAAAAATCATCATCTGTTTCTTCCTTCATGTGATGCCCTGTCACATAAAAGATAAGCAGCTAACTTCACCTTTTCTTACACCAGTACAAATTATACATCTAAATGTACTCACCAAGTTATACAACCAAGTAACGGCTGTATCTCATAAATGTTAAGCAGGTAGCTTTACACCTTTCCCATAACACTGGGGGTATCCTATCCAAATGTACTTTCTAAGTCATCCAACCAGGTATAAACGATCCAGGGTTAAAGTCCTCATGGAATAGAATACGTCAATCCTCTACAGACTAACCAAGCAGACAATGGTATACAGCTAATTCAGTCTTCTCTATATTGGTACTGTTGGTGCGGTTAACACTAACGGTCTAACCCAGGTTTTGATGAATGACAAAATAGGTTAAGTTTATTTTGTTATTGATCTAACACTCTGACAGAGTGTGCAGGAGAAGTCCAGACATGTCGACGGGTTGACCGGATGTCTGGCACGAAGCCCAGCTAGGTCGACGGGCCGATCGGATAGCTGGCACGAAGTCCGCGGCTTAGGTCGACCGGTGATAGCCGCACGAAGTCCAGATGGGTCGAAGGGCGACCCGACGCCCAGCGGTAAGTAAAGGTAAGTCACTGAAGGAGGAGGTGAGGACGCGTGCCCCGGAAGGGAACTTAGACGTTGATCCTACTTAACAATTTCGAACTCTAAGTCGAGATCTCGACTAGATTCCGTCTCGGAGAGATAGAATCTAATTAATACTATTTCGCTTATTATAACTATGCTAATAATTTTTCGGAGATATAAGTGTCTCGGACTAACGTTTCACAGGAAGGAAGGCCCGAATAAAGGGTCCCAGCCCCAGAAGGTACACTGACAAAGATTTATCCCAACGTCATTTCGCATGTGGAGTTCACCGATTGCCTTGGCTTACCAGGCACCCGAAGTTCCAGCGCCCAAACCTCCTATATAAGGAGGGTCAAGGTCAAGCTCAAAACAACTAAAAACACGCTCTCTCATCTCTCCGTGATATGCTAAAGCTCTCCAACAAAGCTCTGTTCTTTTTCTTCTTATTGTTTATTGTCGGTATTCTCTTTCTAGCATTTCTGTACTTAATTTTTGTAATCAATATTCGAATTGCTATTTGATTGCCCATTGAAAGCACCCTCGCGTGCGGGCCTTGGATTAGTAGTCGTTAAAGGCTCCAAACCAAGTAAATTAACTCTGTTAGCATTAGTTTTACTTTTCCGCTGTGTTTACTCGACGAAATTTTAAATCGATATTCGCCCCCCCCCCCCCTCTACCTCTATCGACTTTCATGATCCAACAAGTGGTATCAGAGCAAGTACCACTCTGATTTGGTGCAACCACCAATCAGACAAGGGGTGAAACTTTCCTTTTACTCGTTTTCGGCTTTCAATTTTTTCGCATAATTCCAAACTAGTATTATTACCTTTTTGGAAGTATTTTTCATTGCAATTAAATCTAAATTGGTGCAACACCAATTTAGTTCCTTTTATTATTCTTAATTCTTCCCGCACTACTAATCCAAGACCAAGTCTTGGGATTTTGTTTGTCGTTGCTTTATTGTGTGCAGGGTCATCATGTCTCAGATCGAAAGCTTCAGTATGGTATGTCCTCCCCTATTCAACGGGAATGATTTTCCGTACTGGAAGAAAAGGATGGAAGTCTACCTGAAGACGGACTTTGACCAATGGCTCAGCGTCACAAAAACCTACAGAGCACCAGTTGACAACTCCGGAAATCTACTTGATCCGGAACAATGGACTTCGGACATAAAGAAGAAAGCATCGACGGAGAACCAGGCAATCAACATGCTATAATGCAGACTAACAAGGCAAGAGCTGAACTAGGTAGGACCGCACCAGAACGCGAAAGAACTATGGGACAAGTTGATCGAGCTGCACGAAGGAACCAGCGGCGCTAATGTCACGAACAAGATTTGTCATTAAATAGAATATTTAATATAAAAATACGAGGAGAAACCTTCATCTGCACTCGATGATCAAAAATATAACACATCCACACAATCATCCACCATATATAATCAAACAAAACAAGAATACTCGACACACGAAAACCACCCTACTTAACTACTCACAGAAGCTCAAAACCAGATGAACTCACCTCTTCTCGCCTACAGGCATATAGTAGAATAAAATCCAAATCCAAATCCATCGACATAATAAAATCCGTAACATGTCCATAAGTAGATTAATCCAAAAACAAAACAAGTTCAAAACATAGTCTATGAAAGAAAAACCAAAAGACTAATCATATCCTCGAGGTCTGCAGGGACCAGCAACTGGAACTCTCTCCTGAAAATATCAACAATGGAGGCGGGGTGAGTCCAACACACTCAGAGTACAACCGATATAAAAGGGAACAACACCCAAGACTAATCATGCATACTCTCCGATAAGAAAGATAAAATGATCCAAGTAAACAGAGAATATCACTAATCAGTCCCGAGTATAAGGTCAAAACGTCAGAGGATAAGGAAATCCCGTATTTATGTCAAACATAGGTATCAAACAATACGCAGATATAAACGCAAAGAACACAAACCAAGCAATAAATACATCACGATACATGATGCCAACGATGATCCGTCACCCCCGACGCCACGATCATCTCACACAATATGGTAGGGCCGAGTGGGTGGGGTGCTGACAATAGTGCTCGTCGTCACTACTCCGGGATGAGTGACCGAGGGATGGACGCGGATGAATACACCTATCCTCCTACCCCAAATCATAAATGGGGCTGATGCCTCAACTCCCGACACTGCGATGAGGAGGAATCCCTGTAGGATAACACGTCAGGTCACACTATCCGGAGCGACTAATGAGTCCCTATTGCTGACAACTGCTGAATCGACCACTAACCCCAACGCAGGTGGTGCAGATCCGTAATCATGGCATCGGCATAATAACGGAGCGATTATGCGCGACAACGATGCAATCGATATGGTGCGTAATAACATAAAAACATCTGACCTAATCCATATATATAGAAAAGTACACCCTAGGTCAACGAATCAAATCAAAGGTACACTGAAAGTATAAAACCTAGGTCCTAACATGGTGAAACACGGTATATCACTACCCCTATAAGCACGTATAAACAAATAATAAAGTATACATGGGATGCAAATCAAGCAATCAATCAATCATGTATCAGATAATGGGTAGTGACTAACCGAAATAAATAAAGGACATAATTAATGCAACTTGTTAAATTCACTACTATGTATATCAAATGACATAAGTCAAAAGTACCCGCCTCCGATAAAATGGTCCAAATCTGACTCCGAGATACTCGTCTCGCGTCAAAGTCCTGTGATATCAAACATACATTTTTATTTAGCTACAAATTAAACGAATAGTTAAATAAAATCCTTAAGAACAAATTTAGGGATAAACCCTAAACCATAATCTCGACCTTCCTAAATTAAATCCAACAATTAACTAGAGTTAATTTCCCTTTAACCCTAATCATAACATTAGATTAAAAGTCTAAAGCTAATCAAATCTACCTATTCCAAACATAAACATAATCAATCTACTCGAAGTTCAAAACCCTAAACCTTACCTCAATATCCCAGTCGGGGTCACTGATCTACTGCCAAAAGTAGTGGCTGCTGGACCAAAGAGCAGCCCACAACACCCCAATTTCCGGATCCACCAAAACAGCACAACCTACTGCAATTATCGGATCGAAATGAATCAAAAGGTCAACACCACAACAAACCAGATCAACAATTAATCAAAATCCTTGCACCTACAAAATTTCCAACCAAACTAAACCTCACCGGGGACTTGATCAATGGCAGAGGGCACTAGGGCAAAGGATCTTGTCGGCTGCCGGCGCTCGGAAGAGGAGAAGAAGACTTGGTTCGGAGCTAGGGCACCAGCAGCAGGGAGTCGGCTGTGTCGCGAGCCCACAAGAGGAGGAGTCGCGGCGGCAAGGCACAGTGGTGGCAGCCGGCACTAGAGCTCGGCTGGATCCGCGTCGGTGAAGGGAAGAAGGCGTCGGCTCTGTGCAGTGGCGCTTGGCGTCACGGCGGCAGTGAGGAGGGGGCGTCGCCGGTAGGGAGAGGGAGGCAGCGGCGGTTTGCTGCGGCGCTGGTTAGGGCAAGGAGAGGGCTGAGAGGAGTCGGACCAGAGGAGAGGGAAAAGGAGGCAGTGGCGGCGGCTGTTGCGGCGCCAGTTAGGGCAAGGAGAAGCTTCGGGAGCGCGAGGGAGAGAAGGAGAGTCGGGCACAGTAACGGGAAGGAGTAAGAAAAAGAGAAAAAAAAATAAATAAGAAAAGGAAAAAAGAAATAAATAAATAAATCTTTTCCTCTCTTAAATGGGTAGCCCAAACAGACTTTTCCGGACCCCGTTTTTATCCCAGTCAACTCGTCCATACGAGCTCCGAAAAATTCCCGAAAAATCTCCAAAAATTCCCTTATTAATATTCACTACGATTTTACATTCTCCCTCTAATAAAAATTGTCCCAAATTTCATCATCTACCATCTACCATCTAACAACAAGAAAGAGTGTAGATGTTGAACGGTAAATAAACATCTAAGTGAAAAGATGGGGTATCGAGGCTGATAGTATCCTCGAGCTCCCAAGTAGCCTCCTCATCCGAACGCCGTCATCCAACTTTCACAGTAGGATAGTCTTGTTCTCGCCTTCGATCTAAAATCGCACATCTAATCTCCCAATGTGACGCCTAAACGGAACTAGGATATCCACAAGACATATGTCGTGACGTATCTCCTCAATATGACATACGGTATACGCCGTGAACTCCCAAAGAATCTTGGGGGTGCCGCTGTTACGCTCATCCAATCCTTTCCGAGATCCGAAAGGTCCAACGATCACTGTAGCCAAGCCGCGAGGCGAATCTCTTCACCCTTTCGTGGGTGAAACTAATATACACGGTCGCAAATGGAGATCTCTAAGAGTCTCCGACTCCGTTAGCATAACTCTTCTAGCAGCCTTACGCCTTTGACATCCTCCGTCCGATGGTATGGACCAACTCTGCATCCTGCTGTCCGAATCGCTAAAAGTGCGCGGATTTGGTTAATCGATCAACGATGACCCAACTGTCGTGTTCTCGGCAACCCTACCACAAAGTCCATGATAATGTGATCCCACTTCCACCCGTGAATAGGAATCATCAGGTAATCCCGCAGTCTCCTGCTCACTTCACTGCCGATGCACAAGACATCTAGCTAAAATCGCGATGTCTTTCTTCACGTCGCCCACCAGGAACGCCTCAAGTCTCGATACATACGGTCCCGCTGGATGGATCGCAAATCGAGAGCGATGTACCTCAAGTAGCTCCAAAACCGGATGACCGATACGCATTAACCGCGAGTATATAATACGCAACTTTCGGTTGAAACTTTCAAGCTATCCTATCGCCAACGGACCATCACGATCTCCGGCCTCCCCAATCCTCATCCCGATCGAGAAATTGCAGTGGTAACCAAAATACCTCTGCTCCCTGCCTCGCCTCAAGGTCTAATGTGGAGAAACTCCGAACCAAATCAGAATAAACTCTAAGCTAAAGTCCTCCTCAGGACTTCCTCGCTTGCTGAACCATATTAGTTTTCCCCGTGATAGTCAATCGTCGTCTAATCCTTGAGACTCCATCCATCTCCTCTGTCGGATATTAAGTTCCTTCTAAGTAAAAAGATCTTTGAGACTTTTATGGTCCGTGAGAATCTCAAATGTAACGCCATATAAATAATGTCGCCAAATCTTCATGGCAAAAATAATGGCGACTTGCCAGATCACGTATGGTAGATCTTCTCACGCCCTTCAACCGAAGAAGCATAGAGACTACCATATCGCGTCGCATCGTACAAACCCACGAAACCTATAGATGCGTGCGAGGACATATCCGTCCTCTCCAAGGTAAAAATTCAAAATCGAGCCGACACGGTCTCCGCTCTCCTATGTCGGGTCTTGTCATCCTCGGTCACCGCGTGAACTTTACATGGTCGCGCAGCAGCTGTAGCAACCGAGAAACCCTCAACGTATCTCAGGAAATATCGAGCCAAACAAAGGAAGTTGCGAGCCTCTTCTATAGACTCCGTCTACTTCCAACGGTAACAACCTCGATCTCCTGTGGAACCACGGTATACTCCTACTGGTGACCGTGTGTCTCAAACATCATAACAAAAGACAATCCAAACCAGCACTACTGATAATCACATATAGATGTTCTCGTCGAATCATCTCTAGATCTATGCAAAGGTAGTGTACGTGACTCACCTCGGATCCGTAATAGATCACAACATCGTCCACAAAGATAATGGAAACCTATCCAAACATCCTCGACATACCAGGATCATCGAGTCCCTGAAAACATCTAAGGCACTGTAAGCCTATATGGCAAAAACCAAGACACATAATGTCCGTATCACAGACATTCATATCCATAAGATCTCCGATAATAAATCGAAAAATCTGATCATCATAACATAAATCACCAAAGAATAAATCCTCCAGGTGAGAGCAACGCCCATCACAGAAACACCACATACGTCAAATAATCTCAATATGGGGAGCAACACTCCACCACAAATAATCAAATATGTATTCATAAATATAGGAGCAATGCTCCGCCAAAGAATCAAGTGATATGGAACGCCCACCACAAAACAATACCTAAGTACCCCTAAGGCACCTAACTATCCAACTAGAGACTACAAGATCTCTCTACCACAATTCGCTGTGGTTAGCCTAGGATATAACAACCTAGTAACTAATCAAATCCATCATCAACTCTATCAGCATCCTAGTGAGTCATCCACTGATAGGAAAATTAGTTGATGGGTTAATTCAACAAATGACATGATGCAGTCACTCCACATTCTGCATTCAATATAAGTAGAATCATCATACTGCTACCAATGTATGCACCTAGCACACATGCTCACACAACATATGTATGATCAACAAAATCCTCCAATGATTATACAGTATGATACCTCCAACAATACATACCGAACACGTGTGCAAAAATCAATGTAGGTAAAATCAACAATACACCTCAAACAACACTCACATGACATATCTTCACCTATGCCAAGAGTATAACCAACATATACTTCCAATAAAACATACTAAACCCAGGTGCACTCACAAATCAAACATAATCAAAAAGTTACCTCAGATACCACACCAAACACATATGTACATATCCCAACTCAGATTAAATCGACAAAATGCCTCCATCAAAACACCACCGATGTACTTATACTACATCTCGGATTTAATCAACAAGATATCTTCAATAATACATCTAGATACATACACCGAACTACATATCTATAATCCACAAGGAACTTTCAAACCATATCAGAACAAGGATACATATACTACTTGCAAATGGACAGTCTACCACAGGACTCCTACAACACATAACAATCATAATATACATCCAACATCAGCATACCAGCTCAATCAAAGAGACCAACCTTATGCTACCAACACTCATGGGTTACGGGTATATCTAAACAAAATTCATGCATATGTATCAAGCATGAATACATCAATCAAAAGCAACCCAAAATAAAGCAGCCTAATCATCCAGTAACATCCCTGCTCTAGGTTCAAAGGAACTGGTATCGAACAAGAAAGATATACACACCATGATATAACATCATAAGTCAATATCATAGACTACCAAGACTATATCTAATGGGAAAAAAATTTATCATCATAAATCCAAATGTACTCTCCCAGTATACACTAGTAACGATTATATCCGATAAGTGTTAAGCAATTTGCTCTACACTTCCTTACATCAGTGGGGTCACATATCCCAATGCACCCTCTAAGTTATCCCACCAGGTATATACAGTCCACGGTCAAAGTCTTCACGGACTAGGATACATCGATCCTCTAAACCAATCCAAGCCGATAATGATATATGGCTAAATCAGTCCTTTCCACGTCAATACAAAACATGTACTCAAATGTGCTCTAAATACATAACTAAGCACAAATAACCTAAAGGTTCGAACCTCTAAAAATAGAGTATGGCAATCCTTTACTGATCAACCAACAAAAACTAAATCACTCATCTACTAACTAATAAAAAATACCTTAATCCTCCACAAGCAACTAAGATATATCCAACCACATAATACCATATGCATAAATGTGTACGACCCAAAAGATAAAGTCAGAATTCAAGATCATCAAGACACTCTCATTTTTATCCTCAAAAATATCAACCCACATAATATCAGATGAATCAGTCTCTACTCCACATGAGAGCAAGTTAGCATTCAAAACATCAAATCATTATTTATCCACATAGTCCAATATCAGAGTAAGCAAATATCAATTTTATTATCCTATTAATTAACCACATAACATTTACTCTCACAAACCATTAGAAATCAACATATCACAATATCTGATCTCACAATATCCCTCAACCTCAAACCATTCTCAACAATGATCAAACTTCTCCCCAACGATTTTCATCTTATAAATTCTAATATCCAAAAGATACGAGTATAAAACCATCGGCTAAGTCAACAGGAATACGTAGGTATCATCCTCAGCCTAATAAATAGAAGGTCGTGCCGGCCCATCTCCATCTCTACTAGGATAAGCTAACTCATGATGGTACGACTAAAATCACGAGACTATAATCCTGATCTCTATTAGGTCGACAAGATCGCTACAACCCATCACACGTGCACGGGTAAATGCATAACCGTATTAAAAGATAAAGTATATACACGTCATAACTATCATAAAATAAACATCATACCTATAAGCCGTCTAGAGATGTTCCGTCGCTATCCAGTCCCAACTTCGACCTCAAAATTCAACATGAAAATCATCGTAAGTCCATATAAATCCGAAACGTAAGTCCGAAACATAAACATAATGGAAATCAGTAGCTCTGAAAATAAATACCCAAGTTTATTAGTAAACTAGGCTAACACTCAAATCCGTAACACCAAAGCAGGTATCCACCCACTCTGATACCAATAAATTGCATCGATAAATCTCAAAATCCATAACACGAAGATCAACCAAGTATCGCCAAACTTGGCCCTGATACCACTAAATTGGTATCGTTATCCCAAATATCCTAAATACGAAAATAAAGATCGTAAACTTAAGCTCGATACCACCAAATTGTCACGCCAGAGAGTCCTCATAAAGAAATTTTACAGATCTCCTACGCAGGCATAACCGAAACTTTCTACATATCTCCATACCTCAGCCACATGCGGCTGGAATAATAACAATAAATATAACACAACCACACAAACATCCACGCAGTTATATATAATCAAACAAAACAGTAATACTCTGACTCGAAAATCACCCTACTCAACTACACTCGTAAAGCTCAAAACCGATTAACTCACCTCTTCTGCCGTCTAGGCAGGCATGTAGTAGAATAAAATCCAAATCCAAATCCATCGACATAATAAAATCCGTAACATGTCCATAAGTAGATTAATCCAAAAACAAAACAAGTTCAAAACATAGTCTATGAAAGAAAAACCAAAAGACTAATCATATCCTCGAGGTCTGCAGGGACCAGCAACTGGAACTCTCTCCTGACAGCATCAACCTGAAAATATCAACAATGGAGGTGGTGAGTCCAACACTCAAGAGTACAACCGATATACAAAGTAGGAACAACACCTAGACTAATCACGCATCCCCGATAAGAAAGATAAAATGATCCAAGTAAACAGGAGAATACTGTACTAACCAGTCCTAAGTATAAGGTCAACACTCAAGGGATAAGGAAACTCAGTTTACAAACATAGTATCAAACAATACGCAGATATAAACGCAGAAACACAAACACAAACACAAGTAATAAATACATCACGACATGATGCAACGATCCGCCTCTGGTCACCGACGCCAACGATCATCTCACATAGTAGAGGCCGGGTGGGGTGGACAACCGCACTCGCCCACTACTCCCGGATGAGCGACAGTGGATCGGATTGGCGAGTACACCTATCCTCCTACCCCAAATCATAACGGGGAGCGAACGCCTCAACCATACATCGACGACGGAGGAATCACGGATAACACGTCAGGTCACACTACCCACGAGCCGACCAACTACCATTTCGAGAGTCCTCAAGAACACACACTGGCTCGAATCGACCACTAACCCATGAGTGGTGGTGTGTGCAGATCCACGAATCGGACGTGCTCAACAATAATGGAGCGGACTATCGACAAAGATGCATATCACGCAAATGTAACCATAAAAACATCCCGACCTAATCCATATATATAGTGGCACCCTAGGTCAACGAATCATATCGAATCAAAGGTACACGTAAAGTATAAAAACCTAGGTCCTAACACGGTGAAGCATGGTATATCACTACCCCCTATAAGCATGTATAAACAAATAAAGTATACATGGGATGCAAATCAAGCAATCAATCAATCATGTATCGATAATGGGTAGTGACTAACCGAAACAAATAAAGGACATAATTAATGCAACTTGTTAAATTCACTACTATGTATATCAAACGACATAAGTCAAAAGTCCAAACTGGTCCAAATCGACTCGAGATACTCGTCTCGCGTCAAAGTCCTGTGATATCAAACATACATTTTTATTTAGCTATAAATTAAACGAATAGCTAAATAAAAATCCTTAAGAACAATTTTAGGGAAAAACCCTAAACCATAATCTCGACCTTCCTAAATTAAATCCAACAATTAACTAGGGTTAATTTCCTTTAACCCTAATCATAACATTAGATTAAAAGTCTAAAGCTAATCAAATCTACCTATTCCAAACATAAACATAATCAATCTACTCGAAGTTCAAAACCCTAAACCTTACCTCAATATCCCAGTCGGGGTCACTGATCTACTGCCAAAAGTAGTGGCTGCTGGACCAAAGAGCAGCCCACAGCACCCCAATTTCCGGATCCACCAAAACAACACAACCTACTGCAATTATCGGATTGAAATGAATCAAAAGGTCAACACCACAACAAACCAGATCAACAATTAATCAAAATCCTTGCACCTACAAAATTTCCAACCAAACTAAACCTCACCGGGGACTTGATCAATGGCAGAGGGCACTAGGGCAAAGGATCTTGTCGGCTGCCGGCGCTCGGAAGAGGAGAAGAAGACTTGGTTCGGAGCTAGGGCACCAGCAGCAGGGAGTCGGCTGTGTCGCGAGCCCACAAGAGGAGGAGTCGCGGCGGCAAGGCACAGTGGTGGCAGCCGGCACTAAAGCTCGGCTGGATCCACGTCGGTGAAGGGAAGAAGGCGTCGGCTCTGTGCAGTGGCGCTTGGCGTCACAGCGGCAGTGAGGAGGGGCGTCGGCACCTAGGGCTCGGCTATTAGGGCAAGGAGGAAGATGATCGGGGTGGCTCGGTGCGTCGTCGACGGCTAGGGCTTCGGCAGCAGGGGAATTAAGGATTCGGCGTAGGCTGTGGTGGCGGCGAGAGGTGGCTAGGGCAGAGGCTAGCTTCCGGCCGAGAGGGGCGGACGGCGGTGTCTCGTCGGACCAGAGGAGAGGGAAAAGGAGGCAGTGGCGGCGGCTGTTGCGGCGCCGGTTAGGGCAAGGAGAAGCTTCGGGAGCGCGAGGGAGAGAAGGAGAGTCGGGCACAGTAACGGGAAGGAGTAAGAAAAAGAGAAAAAAAATAAATAAGAAAAGGAAAAAGAAATAAATAAATAAATCTTTTCCTCTCTTAAATGGGTAGCCCAAACAGGCTTTTCCGGACCCCGTTTTTATCCCCGTCAACTCGTCCGTACGAGCTCCGAAAAATTCCCGAAAAATCTCCAAAAATTCCGAAAAATTCCCTTATTAATATTCGCCTACTTCCGGTATTTTACATTCTCCTCTAATAAATTTGTCCCCAAATTTCATCATCTACCATCAACAAGTACTAACAACAGCAAAGAGTGTAGATGCTGAACGGTAAATAAATCACATACCAAGTGAAAAGATGGGTATCGAGCCCTGATAGTATCCTCGAGCCCCAAGTAGCCTCCTCATCCGAACGATGTCATCCAACTTTCACCAATGGATAGTCTTGTTCGCAATCGACGCTTTCCTAAAATCGCGACGAATCTCCTCAGGTGACGCCGCCAAACCGAACTAGGATATCTCGACAAGACATACGTCCTACTGCACGTATCCTCAATATGGTATACTGCTTACTCCTCCCGCCAAGAACTGGGTGCTAACCGCTGTTACTCCCAATCCTTTCCGAGATCCGAAAGGTCCAACGTATCACTGAGTCTTTACCTCCGAGGCTAATCTCTTCACCCTCGGGTGAAACCATAAATACATGGTCGCAAACGGAGATCTCTAAGAGTCTCCGACTTGCTAGAGATAACTCTTCCAGCGCCTACGCTTGACATCCTCCGTCCGATAGATGGACCATTCTCGCCAATCGATCAGGGATCCCTCCGAATCGCTGCGGATTTGGTTAATCGATCAATGATTACCCAAATCAGATGCGGCTCGCCGTGTTCCCTGCAACCCTACCACAAAGTCCATGATAATGTGATCCCACTTCCACCTGTGAATAGAATCTACAAGTAATCCTCGCAGTCTCGGGTGCCTCACACTGCCGATGCATAAGACATCTAGCTACGAAACCGCTCTTTCTTCGTCGCTCCACCGAGAGGAACGCCTCAAGTCTCGATACATACGTCCCGACGGATCGCAAATCGAGAGCGATGTACCTCCTCAAGTAGCTCCGAAAACCAGATGAGACCGAGATACGCATAACCAAGTATATAATACCGCTTATTGGAAACCTCCATCGCCTTGAAGCTATCCTACCGCCAATGGACCGAATATCGATCTCCTACCGGCCTCCTCGAATCCTCATCCCGATCGAGGATCGAGCAACCATGGTAACCAAAATACTGCCTCGCCTGTCCTCGCCCTCAAGGTCTAATTCGAGAAACTCAACCAAATCAGAATAAAACTTATGGCAAGCTAAAGTCCTCCGACTTCTCGCTATGCGCTAACCATATTAGTTTTCCCGTGATAGTCAATCGGATAACATAATCCTTCAGAACTCCATCCATCTCCTCCGTCGGATATTAAGTTCCTTCTATAAATGATCTTTGAGACTCTTATGGTCATGAGAATCTCAAATGTAACGCCATATAAATAATGTCGCCAAATCTTCATGGCAAAAATAATGGCGACTTGCCCGCATCACGCTGTGGTAGATCTTCTCATGCTCCTTCAACCGACGAGAAGCATAGGAGACTACTATATCGCGGCTTGCATCGCACAGCGCCAAACCCTCGAATAGATAAGTGCTGCAGGACATATCCGTCCTCCGTAGGTAAAAAATTCAAAATCGAGCCGACATCGGTCTCCGCTCAGCCTAAGCGGTCTTGTCATCCTCGCCAAGTGAACTTCACGCTTTACAGTCGCGTTGCTGATATAGCAACCGAGAGAAACCCTCAACGATCTCGTGAAATATCGAGCCAAACAAAGGAAGTCATGAGCCTCTTCTATAGACTCCGTCTACTTCCAACGGTAACAACCTCGATCTCCTGTGGAACCACGGTATACTCCTACTGGTGACCGTGTGTCTCAAACATCATAACAAAAGACAATCCAAACCAGCACTACTGATAATCACATATAGATGTTCTCGTCGAATCATCTCTAGATCTATGCAAAGGTAGTGTACGTGACTCACCTCGGATCCGTAATAGATCACAACATCGTCCACAAAGATAATGGAAACCTATCCAAACATCCTCGACATACCAGGATCATCGAGTCCCTGAAAACATCTAAGGCACTGTAAGCCTATATGGCAAAAACCAAGACACATAATGTCCGTATCACAGACATTCATATCCATAAGATCTCCGATAATAAATCGAAAAATCTGATCATCATAACATAAATCACCAAAGAATAAATCCTCCAGGGTGAGAGCAACGCTCCATCACAGGAAACACCACATATGTGAGAGCAACGCTCTACCACAAATAATCTGAAATATGTATCTGCAATAAATATAGGAGCAATGCTCCGCTACCAGCAATCCGTGATATGTGGGAGCAACGCTCCACCACAAAACAATACCTAAGTACCCCTAAGGCACCTAACTATCCAGCTAGAGACTGTACAAGATCTCTCTACCACAATTCGCTGTGGTTAGCCTAGGATATAACAACCTAGTAACTAATCAAATCCATCATCAACTCTATCAGCATCCTAGTGAGTCATCCACTGATAGGAAAATTAGTTGATGGGTTAATTCAACAAATGACATGATGCAGTCACTCCACATTCTGCATTCAGTATAAGTAGAATCATCATACTGCTACCAATGTATGCACCTAGCACACATGCTCACACAACATATGTATGATCAACAAAATCCTCCAATGATTATACAGTATGATACCTCCAACAATACATACCGAACACGTGTGCAAAAATCAATGTAGGTAAAATCAACAATACACCTCAAACAACACTCACATGACATATCTTCACCTATGCCAAGAGTATAACCAACATATACTTCCAATAAAACATACTAAACCCAGGTGCACTCACAAATCAAACATAATCAAAAAGTTACCTCAGATACCACACCAAACACATATGTACATATCCCAACTCAGATTAAATCGACAAAATGCCTCCATCAAAACACCACCGATGTACTTATACTACATCTCGGATTTAATCAACAAGATATCTTCAATAATACATCCAGATACATACACCGAACTACATATCTATAATCCACAAGGAACTTTCAAACCATATCAGAACAAGGATACATATACTACTTGCAAATGGACAGTCTACCACAGGACTCCTACAACACATAACAATCATAATATACATCCAACATAGACATGAAAAATCAGCATACCAGCTCAATCAAAGAGACCAACCTTATGCTACCAACACTCATGGGTTACGGGTATATCTAAACAAAATTCATGCATATGTATCAAGCATGAATACATCAATCAAAAGCAACCCAAAATAAAGCAGCCTAATCATCCAGTAACATCCCTGCTCTAGGTTCAAAGGAACTGGTATCGGAACAAGAAAGATATACACACCATGATATAACATTGCAAGTCAATATCATAGACTACCAAGACTATATCTAATGGGAAAAAAAAATTTATCATCATAAATCCAAATGTACTCTCCCAGTATACACTAGTAACGATTATATCCGATAAGTGTTAAGCAATTTGCTCTACACTTCCTTACATCAGTGGGGTCACATATCCCAATGCACCCTCTAAGTTATCCCACCAGGTATATACAGTCCACGGTCAAAGTCTTCACGGACTAGGATACATCGATCCTCTAAACCAATCCAAGCCGATAATGATATATGGCTAAATCAGTCCTTTCCACGTCAATACAAAACATGTACTCAAATGTGCTCTAAATACATAACTAAGCACAAATAACCTAAAGGTTCGAACCTCTAAAAATAGAGTATGGCAATCCTTTACTGATCAACCAACAAAAACTAAATCACTCATCTACTAACTAATAAAAAATACCTTAATCCTCCACAAGCAACTAAGATATATCCAACCACATAATACCATATGCATAAATGTGTACGACCCAAAAGATAAAGTCAGAATTCAAGATCATCAAGACACTCTCATTTTTATCCTCAAAAATATCAACCCACATAATATCAGATGAATCAGTCTCTACTCCACATGAGAGCAAGTTAGCATTCAAAACATCAAATCATTATTTATCCACATAGTCCAATATCAGAGGAAGCAAATATCAATTTTATCATCCTGTTAATTAACCACATAACATTTACTCTCACAAACCATTAGAAATCAACATATCACAATATCTGATCTCACAATATCCCTCAACCTCAAACCATTCTCAACAATGATCAAACTTGATAACTCCCCAATGACCAATTTTCATCGTATCAGGTACCCTAATATCCAAAAGATATGAGTATAAAAACTCTACTGGCTAAGTCAACAGGAATATGTAGGTATCATCCTTTACCCAGCTAACAATAGCAGAGGCTGGTATGTGCCTCCATCTCCTACTAGTAGTAACAGAAGCTAAAACTACTGATGGTATGATATGAAAAATCACCAGAGACTATAATCCTTGATCTCTATTAGGGTCGACCAAGATCAGTGGCTAACCCATCACATGTAATATGGGCTACAACAACCAGACATGTATTAAAGATAAAGTGTTAATACATGTCATAACTATCATAAAATAAACATCATACCTATAAGCCGTCTAGAGATGTTCCGTCGCTATCCAGTCCCCAACTTCTGACCTCAAAATTCCGAACATGAAAATCATCGGAAGTCCATATAAATCCGAAACGGAAGTCCGAAACATAAACATAATGGAAATCTGTAGCTCCGAAAATAAATACCCAAGTTTATTAGTAAACTAGGCTAACACTCAAATCCAGAACACCAAAGCAGGTATCCACCCACTCTGATACCAATAAATTTGGTATCAGATAAATCTCAAAAATCCATAACACGAAGATCAACCAAGTATCGCCAAACTTGGCGCTCTGATACCACTAAATTGGTATCAGGTTATCCCAAATATCCTAAATACGAAAATAAAGATCGTAAAACTTAAGCTCTGATACCACTAAATTGTCACGCCCCAGAGGAGTCCCCGTCCAAAGAAATTTCAAGAGCATCTCCGACGGACACAAACAAACTCTACATATCTCCACCTCAACACATAATAATAATAACAATAAATATAACACAACCACACAAACATCCACGCATATATATAATCAAACAAAACAAGAATACTACCGACTGAAACCACCCTACCAACTACACTCGTAAAGCTCAAAACCAACGAACTCACTCTCGCGGCAGGGCGTGTGTAGAATAAAATCCAAATCCAAATCCATCGACATAATAAAATCTAATATGTCCATAAGTAGATTAATCCAAAACAAAACAAGTTCAAAACATAGTCTATGAAAGAAAAACCAAAAGACTAATCATATCCTCGAGGGTCTAGGACCAAAGAATCGAACTCTCCCCAACATCAACCTCGAAAATATCAACAATCGGAGGCGGGTGAGTCCAACACTCGCAGTACAACTGATATACAAAGTAGGGAACAACACCTAGCACTAATCATGATACCTGATAAGAAAGATAAGATGCATCCAAGTAAACAGAGAATCTAACCAGTCCCGAGTATAAGGTCAACAACAATCGAGGGATAAGGAAACCTGTATGCATGTCAAACATAGGTATTCAATATGCGAATGCAAAGAAATGCAAACACAAACACAACACAAAATACATCATGCATATGATGACGTCCTGGTCACCTCGACGCTACGCCGATCATCACACAATAGAGGGTAGCATAACTGCAACTGCAGCACTCTCCGTCACTACTCCGCTCACGAGTGACCGAGGGACGGATGGGAGTACACCTATCCTCCTACCCCAAATCATAAATGGGGAGCGAATGCTCAACTTCCAGACATGGACGGGAGGAATCTCACGGATAACACGTCAGGTCACACTACCCATGAGCGGACCAACGGCAAGAGTCTCCTCACTGTAGTCCTCGCCTACCGGCTCACTAACCCATGAGTGGTGGTGTGTGCAGATCCATGTAATCATGGCATCAATGGAGCGACTATCGACAAAGATGCAATCATGCATATGGTGCATGGAATAACCATAAAACATCCCTGACCTAATCCATATATATAGAAAAGTGCACCCTAGGTCAACGAATCATATCGAATCAAAGGTACATGTAAGATATAAAACCTAGGTCCCTAGGTCCGGAACATGGTGAAGCATGGTATATCACTACCCCTATAAGCATGTATAAACAAATAAAGTATACATGGGATGCAAATCAAGCAATCAATCAATCATGTATCAGATAATGGGTAGTGACTAACCGAAACAAATAAAGGACATAATTAATGCAACTTGTTAAATTCACTACTATGTATATCAAATGACATAAGTTAAAAGTACCCGCCTCCGATAAAATGGTCCAAACTGACTCGAGATACTCGTCTCCGTCAAAGTCCTGTGATATCAAACATACATTTTTATTTAGCTATAAATTAAACGAATAGCTAAATAAAATCCTTAAGAACAATTTTAGGGATAAACCCTAAACCATAATCTCGACCTTCCTAAATTAAATCCAACAATTAACTAGAGTTAATTTCCCTTTAACCCTAATCATAACATTAGATTAAAAGTCTAAAGCTAATCAAATCTACCTATTCCAAACATAAACATAATCAATCTACTCGAAGTTCAAAACCCTAAACCTTACCTCAATATCCCAGTCGGGGTCACTGATCTACTGCCAAAAGTAGTGGCTGCTGGACCAAAGAGCAGCCCACAAGACCCCAATTTCCGATCCACCAAAATAGCACAACCCATCGCAATTATCGGATCGAAATGAATCAAAAGGTCAACACCACAACAAACCAGATCAACAATTAATCAAAATCCTGCACCTACAAAATTTCCAACCAAACTAAACCTCACCGGACTTGATCAATGGCAAGAGGGCACTAGGGCAAGGATCTTGCCGCCGTATCATCCAACAAGAGTGTGAGACTTGGTTCTCGGAAGGCACCAAAGTTAGGCTCACCAAGCAGGGGTAGTTGTCCCCACAAGGGAGAGCTGGCGCGGGCAGTAAGAAGCGTGTGCGTGGCCAGGCCCACCGGATCCACGCCTTGTATGAAGGGCGTCGCGTCAAAGCCTGGCGCGCAGGCCGAAGGAGGGGGCTGGACTGAGGCTCGGCGGCTATAGGGGAGGAGGAAGGAAGATCTGGCTCGGCACAGCTAGGCACACAGCGGGATTAAGGCTTGCGCGGTCGAAATGGTGGTGAGATGCCAGGCAGAGCTAGCTTCTAGCTTCAGGGCGGGCGGGCTGCTGACCTGGCGATTAGGCCCGGCTCAAATGCCTCTTGTTGAGTGGCCAGCTTACGTTTGCCTTTCCTGCGACGCAACACTGGGGCCGCGACACTCATCGTTGGACATTTCAGTCTTTCAGTGCATCCGCAACCAGCGCAGGAGATCATCTCACGACTTTGCACGCACCAAGAGACAAAAGGATCCACTAATCGTAAACCCTCTACTTAAGCACCGGAGGGCTTCAAAATGTACTGGTGACAAGGAATCCACCCACCTCAGTGGGTGGAAGCCTAGTAAAACAGGTCTGGGCGAATCGAACATTATTATAAGGCGTTCATAGGGTCTCTACTCAAACGGCCGACAACATAAGCTGGCGGGCATTGTCGTAACGACGGCCAAAGGTGTGTTGGCGCTAAACGACGACACGGCCCCTCTAATTCTACTTCATTTGCGGCCCATCTATGACGTCTTGAATTCATTTTGAAATGTCGTCACGGAGTTTTCGGGTTTTCCCGACCACGCTTGCTGAGAGCTCAGTTGATCTCCTGGCATAGAGTTTTACGAATCTCACCGGTGAGACCACTCTTGGCAAACTAGGTATTTAGCTGAGATCTGGCGTAGAGTTCGAACCGGGGAGGCTAGTAAAATCTAGAGATGAATCCCGGCTACCAGTGGTGGAAGGGCTGGCAACTCCGGGAGAGGCCAAAATCCACCTTGCACCACCGGTAAGTAAGTCTGTGTCTGAGTAACAAACCGCCCAGATATCGACTACACGACCCGACATCACTAATGCCAAACAAAAGGGTGCGGCCGCTGACATTTTTCGGCCAAAAGGTCATGTCATTAGAATGGCGGCGATTTTGTTCAACGCGACCTAGATTTTTCCACTTCGTCCAGTTTATGTCGGCGGCCAATCCAAATGAGGCTCACGATTTTCGTACTAGATGATAATGATTTAGGATTAGAATTTCAGATTAGGGCTTAAATCTGAATCAAGCCTGGATGGGTTTAGAGTCTACAAACTCTAATACTTATCTTAAGCGAGGTTTAGAAAGTCCCAACGTGAAGCAAAAATCCCACCGGGTCCAGGGGTGGAAAGTCCCAGAGTATGCCATAATCGCAAGGTGATCTAGAGACAGAAGGGACATCTGCCACGTGGCGCCACATGTCGCGTAATTGGGCCACAAGGGTCGCCCAGAGGGGCCAAAGGGCCGGCCTACAATGCTGGTGTCCTGGCCTGACCAGAGGAGAGGAAAGAGGCGGGCTACGGTCAATGGCTGGCTAGGGCTAAGGGCAAGCCTGAGCGCGAGGGAGAGAAGGAGAGTCGGGCACAGAACGGGAAGGAGTAAGAAAAGAGAAAAAAAAATAAAAAAAGAAAAGAAATAAATAAATAAATCTTTTCCTCTCTTAAATGGGTAGCAAACAGTTCTTGACCTCATTTTATCCTCGCAAATCAACTCGTCTTAAAAATTCTCAAAAATTCTCAAAAATTCCTGAAAATTTTCCCTTATTAATATCTCGCTATTTTACAGCGGTAATGAACGCAACTTGTTATTAAATAGAATATTTAATATAAAAATACAGAAGGAGAAACCAAGTCACTTCACGCGAGGATCAAGGACATCCTCAACGGGCTCCACGCTGCGAAAGCCACCGATGGATGGAACAGAGATCGCTAAACGGTCAAGAATTTTTTTCGGGCATCTCGTGGATGCCTACAAAATTTCTAAAATTTATCAAATTAAAATTAGATGAACCTGTGCTAATTATAATTACACGAGCAAACTAATGCCGTGGTCGAAAGGTATTGTTTTGTGCGAGTTCCTCCAAAGAAAAGAAGAACAAGCTGACACGAAGAAGATTCTCACGAAGGATTAGAGCGCCTACCGGGTGACTCGTAAGGAAAATGTTCACTAGGAGAAAGAAGAGCTTCAGCAAGAAGGATCTACAAAAGATCAGTTCTCCAACCGAACCGAGGAGCGTGACGTGCTTCGGACGCAACAAGAAGGGGCACTACAAGAACGAGTGTCCGAGATTGAAGAACGACAAAATGAAGTCGACCAAAAAAAAGGCCCTCAAAGCAACGTGGGACGACTCATCTTCGGAAGAATCGGAGGACGAAGATCAGAAGAACCAAAGTTACCTCGCGCTGATGTCCCGCGAAGCAGAGTCGGAGGACGAATCGGAAGACGGGTCCAAACCCGAATCAAGCCACGAGTCCGTACTCGTTTCCGAAGGTCCCGAAGAGGTATACCTAAATTTAAATAGAAAGTTTTTTAAAATTATTTCTTGTTTAAATAGTAAATTAGTTAAATCAGAAAATGAAAACAAATTGCTCCTTGAGGAGAATCAAAACCTCAAGGAACAAATCATAAGTAATAATCCAACTCAAGATCTAACACTTGAGGAAGAAAATTTGACACGAAAATTAGAAATTAACAAATTAAAAGATATGTTAGAAAAATTTACAACAAGATCTAAGAACTTAGATATAATCTTAAATAACCAAAAAGTAATTTACAATAAAACCGGACTTGGCTATAAGTAAAGTTCAAATAAAACATTTAAATCATTAATAACCCAACACAAAACAACAAATAAAGCTTGGGTTCTGAAAGCGTATTTAACCATGCAAGTATGACTTAGCCAATACTACATACCCAAAGACAAAATATATTACGTAAAGTCAAATAAATCAAATAAAAAACCAGAATACAAACCTAGACCAAAAAATTCAAAATCTGAATATTTTAAAACTCACCAAAACTTAGACTATCATCAAGTAAATTATAACTATAAAAGAAATAGACATAAACCTAGAACGAAAAATTAAATTAAAGGCCAATAATTCAGGGGAGACTCCAGAATAGCTGGCACCTCCAAAACTAACCTACTCGATAGGATAATCCAAACTAATCTACCAGGCAGGGTACTTAGGACTAATTAGAAAGGGGTTCAAGTTTAACTTGAAAAATGGTACTGGTGAAGTTTTGGATGATAGTACATCAGGGAAGCTTAGTCTATGCATGTCTAGGAAGATATGGCTTCGACCTGGTGCATTTGGCTAAGTGGAACTGACCAAAGCTACCCTTTATGGATCCTAATCAGTTAGACCAAAGTTTTATACTAAGTCCAGTAGATAGGACTATTTGGAAAACCTCAAAGGCATGGTTACTCTAATGATGTCCAAGTGACTCACCATAGACCAGAAGTTTATCCAGAGAATGCCTATTTGTTGAACCCAAAGTTAAACTTGAATCTAACACAAAGTTAAACCAAACCCTAAAATTGAATCTAATTTATCTCACAAAATTATAGGATTCCCTGATTGAAAACGTAGATCAGGTGAAATGACTAGATAGAGAGTTCTTCTTATGCTTTTGTGTTCCAGTTATAGAGGTTATTAGCCACTATAACTTACGGAACCTTGTTTACTGTACCAGCTCAGTAAACATAGATTTATGTGCTGAATTTTATAATAACTTGATTAGGGTAGATGATCTCACTTATGTTACTAGAGTAGCTGGTACGGATATTACACTATCTCCTACCACTATCCAGGACTTCTTAGAGTTACGACTATCTACGTGTCATTTTCAGTGTTACCCCCCTAGGGATCTACCATTTGGTGATCCCTACTCACACATCACTCTGGACACGATTTACTCGTATTTTTTCGGAGGGGAGCGTGTACCTACTGTGACTATGTTTAGGTCAGTTGACCTTCGAGTTCATGATTATGCGCTTTATAGGGTCTTAGTTTACTGCATATTAACACTATCCACTCGCGACATAGTGATGATGTGTCCATTCCATTCCTTTCTTTTGTACGCACTTTACCATAGATTAGATATAGATATTAGTCTACATATATTTCAGACCATTATCTACGCAGCTGGATATGTCACCAGCGCTCAAGTTCATATGTCGTATTGTCATATTTTGACGGTATATTTCTCCCACCTACATATTGACATCACCCGAGGTAATGTTCGGGCCATGACTGAGTTCGACGTCATAGGACCTAGGTGCTTCTCGTTAGCGGGTGTCCAGGTAGATGATGATGATGGTGTCATGTCTTGGCAGAGGGGGGCATAGCACCAACCAGACCCAGATACCCAGGAGGCGGCAGAGCATGATTAGTTTATGGTTGCGTTATTCGGCGAGGACGCTCCAGCCCCGGCACCACCTCTACCTCCAGGCCAAGCAGCTCATCCCGTTCCTCGCACTTTAGGCGACCGGATTGTCGGACTCGAGATATCCATGACGAGTCTTCATCAAGAGATGAGACAGGACATCTCTGACTTACGACGAGAGGTGCGGCAGGAGGTCTCTGACTTGCGACGAGACGTGAGACAGGAGATCTCCGACCTTCAATGAGATTTATCCAGATCCCGAGAGGATGATCGGACTCGTCATGCTGAGCTGATCGAGATGTTACGTTCCCTGGGATCCGGACCACCCCCCCCCCTCCTCATCTCGATAGACTCCATCATCTTGATGTATATTTTATTATGATCATTGTACTTTGACTTTGACATTGACTTATGTTATTCTGACTTAGTTATACCTCGACTCTGACAATAATTTATTCTGCTGTGTTTAATAGGCTAGGATAAAGACTGTTTTCAAAAATGGTCATTTTCAAATTCTAAGGTAAAATACTTTTATGTTTTCAAAATTTCCTATTTTTAGAATTTCAAAACATTTTAGCCTTAGGCTAGAACAATTCCCTAGAAATCATGTTCCCCTAGGGCTAGTACTTGAGCATCTCACCAACACCCTAGGATTCCCTTGTTTGTGATTACCAAACATAGAAAGGGGTGAGATGCATAGGCAAATTGTCTGGACTTAAGATGCTTATGTCAGTGCATCAATATAAGTCTGAGCGTTAAATACCAAATAAATGTTAATCAAATTAAGTCATTCAGTATAGTCAAACACTAACTGATACTTAGACTTAATTTAACTAACCAGGTGAAAGCTGCTATCCTCTGAATAGTCAGTAAGTAGCTAACCGGTTAGATAGATTTAATAATGTCAGGTTCAGGGGGAGCGATAGTTACTTTTACAATTTTTAAAAAAATATTTTTGAAATTAGGGTTTGGAAAATATTCTTCTAAAAATGTTTTAGAAACCTAACCTTTGTAAAACTAAGTTTTATATTAAATTTTTTGGTTTTGAAAATGGTATGTTCTAAACTTGGTTTGAAAACTGGTTTTGAAATCAAATTTTACAAACCTAGTTTTGAAATTATAATTATTCAAACTTAATGTTGAATACTAATTTAAGAAAATAAAAACTCAGTTTTGCAAACTAGATTTCACAAACTTAACTTTGAAGAATTAGGTTTTTAACATTGAATTTTACCTTTTTTAAACTTATGCTTGAAAAATTAAGTTTTATAAATTTTGGATTGGAATAATTATCTTTTGAAAATTAATTTGAAACTTCTTCTTAAACTTTGCTAAATTAGTTATTTTTCTAACTTAGCCATTTTTCAAAACTTAACTATTTTGAAAAAGTTATTAAAAATTACTCTTTCTAAGTTATCCTTCTTATAACTTAGCTATTTTGAAAAAGATAAGAGATACTTTTTAAAGCAAAATTTCTAACTCCCTTGAGTCCATCTGATTTGTGTTTGCATTCTTTTTGTAATGTTTTTGTATTTATGATTACTGGATCCATGTTTATGTTTGATGAATGCCAAAGGGGGAGGGTTAGGTGGTTAAGTTAGCTAAAACAAATTGAAAATAAAAACTAACTTAAAACCTGTTAATGCATGTTTTACTTGCATCTTACACTAACTTAACCAAGTTGTCATTCCATCAAAAAGGGGTAGATTGTTGGTGCGGTGAGCACTAACGGTCTAACCCAGGTTTTGATGAATGACAAAATAGGTTAAGTTAGTTTTGTTATTGATCTAACACTCTGACCGAGTGTGTAGGAGAAGTCCAGACAGGTCGACAGGTTGACTGGATTTCTAGCACAAAGCCCAGCTAGGTCGACGGGCCGATCGGATAGCTGGCACGAAGTCCAGCTAGGTCGACGGGCTGACCGGATAGCTGGCACGAAGTCTAAATGGGTCGAAGGGCTGACCTTACGTCTGGTAGGTAAGTAAAGGTAAGTCACTAGAGGGGAGTGACTATGAGGACGCGTTCCCGGGAAGGGAACTTAGGCGCCAATCCGACTTAGAACCATTTCAGAACTCTAAGTCAAGATCTTGACTAGATTCCGGTCTCGAAGAGATAAAATCTAATTAATACTATTTCTGTTTATTATAACTGTGCTAATAATCTGTTTTGCAGGAGATATAAGTGTCTTAGACTAATGTTTTCTTGCAGGAAGGAAGCTGTTGGAATCAAGGTCCGGGGGCCCGAAAGGTACCCGGGCGCCCGAAGGCAAAGATTTATCCCCAACGTCATTTCACCGCATAGAGTTCACTGATTGGCTCGGCTACATCACAACCAGGGCACCCTGAAGGTTCCAGGCACCCTGAACCTCCTATATAAGGAGGGTCAAGGCTGAAGCTCAAAAAACAACTGAAAACCTGCTCTCCTACACTCCTGCGACATTGCTTAAGCTCTCCGACAAAGCTCTGTTCTTTTTCTTCTTATTGTTTATTGTCGGTATTCTCTTTCTAGCATTTCTGTACTTAATTTTTGTAATCAATATTCAAATTTCTAGTGGATTGCCCATCGAAAGCACTCTCGCATGCGGGCCTTGGAGTAGGAGTCGTCAAAGGCTCCGAACCAAGTAAATTGACTTTGTTAGCATTGGTTTTACTTTTCCGCTGTGTTTACTCGACGAAATTTTAAATCGATATTCACTCCCCTCCCTCTATCGACTTTCACGATCCAACAAGTACAAGTCATGTACCCAAATGTGCCTCAAAATATATAACCAAGCACGAGTAACCCAAAAAATTAAAATCTCTATAAAAATAGAGTAAGCTGGTACCCTAATGATCAAACTAAAAAACAAATCGGTCATCTACTCACTGATCTAATAAGAGAAAATCAATCATCCACAGATGAAACTATCCAAGGTAGATTGATACACAACTACCCAAGTCTACAAGGTAAATCGGTCCTCTTCAGACAGAACCAAAGAGAATATAAATTAATCCTCTACTGACTGAACTAACAGGAGCACAAAACCAACTAAGATAACTCAAACCACAACTGCACAAGTCAACCAGGTAAATCAATCCTAAACTGACTGAATCAATAGGAGTAAACTGGTACTCTACTAACTGAGTTAACATGAGTATTACTGGTAGTATGATATGACGAATCCCCTGAGACTATTATCCTTGATCTCCAGTAGGGTCGACCATGATCAGTGGTTGGCCCATCACATGAAATATATGCTACAAACAACTAGACAGGTACTAAAAGAGTATTACACATGTCATAACTAACTATTATAGATAACTATATATGTACTAAAAGAAGTGAATGATAACAGTAAATAACCATACCTCCTATAGCTTGGAGATGTCCTACTGCTGCAATCCCAAAATCAAAAGAGAAAAGCAAAAAATAGGAACTAAATACAAGTAATTCCAAGCTCTCTATGTACCTCAACCAACTTCGGGCAATTTATGTCACGCCCAGCGTAGTCCCTGCCAGAGGAAAATCCAGAAGCATATCCCCTATACCGGTGACAATCTAAATTGTATATACATCCACAAGAATACATCAGCTCACATGACTGGAATATATATACAACCACACAGTTATATATATCAAATAGCCCACACGATTGTACTAAAACATAGTGAAAATTGAAAGAACCCCCAAACAAACTAAAAACGAAGACTGCTAGCCGACTAGGCTTACACAACCACAACAAAACAAATACAACTCCACATAGCAAACTCAAAAAAAAAATAAAGTCAACTTTATGCAACACCAAGTCCACCAAAAATATAAGATAAGTAAAGTAGAGATAAAATCAGAAAAAAAAAATAGTCCTCGAATGTGATGTGGAACCGGCAGATAGGATACTCCAAGCGACACGACATATTTATGTGCTAACCTGAAAAATAGCAAGAAAAATAAGGGGTAGTGAGTAAAACATACTCAGCGGGTATTGAGCAGACATGCATAGTAAAATATAACTACCAATAATAATCATGTAGTACAGTCTCCTAATATATAACAGGAAATGTGAAAACTGAACAAGGGGAGAAGTTGTACTCACTAGGACCTCCTATCCGGATATAAGGGTCGTCAGACTAAATACCTCATGTCTCCTATATGCATGTCAATCATATGCAACCACCAAAATGCAGTATCCAAAATGTAGCAATCACAAAAAATAAATACAATCTATGCATATGATTCAAATGACATGGTCACTCCTAACGCCAGTAACCACATCACACGCGATGGTGAGGTCGAGTAGGTAGGGCTATGACAACTGTGCACTCTGCCATCATTACTCCTAAGTGACCAAGTGGACAGGATACTGTCGGAGTACGTCTATCCTCCTACTCTAAACATAGTGGGGGAGCCTAAGCTCTCATCTCCCTATGTCATAGTCAAGAGGAGGGATCCCTATCCGCTACCACGCTCCAGTCATCGCTACCCATGAGCGAACCAGCGGAGTCTTGACAGAGCAAACTACACACACCTTGCATGATATACCACTAACCCATGAGTGGTTGTGTGTACAGATCATATAACTACCGATGTTCTCAACAACAATGGAGTCAACAATTGCTCAGCATGCAATCATGTAATATGGTAGATGACACTAAGCATGTAACTCCTGAAAATATCAGCCTCTTCATAATGTGTACCAAAAGAAAAATCAAGTCCATAACAATGATCTAGGTACACATGTCAGATAGTAAACCTAGGTACACATGCCAAGTAATAAACTTAGGTACACATACCAAGTAATAACACTAGGTACACATGCCAAGTATATCTAGTAGCTAGACATATATCCGGTAATGCATTGTATGTCACTACGTAAGTACACCATCCAATAATCAAGAGAACATAATCAATAATGCAAAACAGACAACAATAAGGGCATACTATGGGTATCAAGTAGTGACATACTAAGGCATATATAAACATAATCATTACTACTAGATATAACCTACTACGCATATCAAAATGACAATATCAAAAGAGATAAGTCAAAGGTATCCACCTCAAAAATGGAGATTGTATCAGATAGATCCCACGTCGAGACGCTCATCTCGAATCAACGTCCTGCAATACATGATATATAGATTTAGCTAATTACATAAATTAATTAGCTAAATTAAATCCCCAACTAAATCTAATCCATCGATCAACTAGGGTTAGCTCCATTAACTCTAATCATTCCACCATTCGGTCAAAACCCAACTATCCTTTTATTCAATTTGCATCGTTAAGATAGAACAATGAATTGACCTCCAATGACTCATTAATTCTGGAAGGTTAACTGCTTGTTCACTGTCGGAGTGCGTTCACCGTCGTAATGGTGACCGAACTAGTGCAATATTGCTGTCTAACAAGAGTAGATGCCTGAAACTTAGCAATCTATCATTGCATCTCCTAAATTAGAGGCTAGGGTTAGCACTTACCTTACATTTTGGCAGCTAAGAAGAGATTAGCAAATGGAGCTACAATTTTCCTCGGATCTCGCCGAAGATTAGCAAATAGAGCTACGATTTTCCTCTGATTTGGCCAGAAGTGACGAGACTACTATCCAAATCAATTTGGTTGTCCCATTCATCAAACCAGCACCCAAATTCCTAAATCTAGGTCTAGGTTTAGTGCATACCTCAAATCTGACTGTCGAAAGCCCTAGATCGGCGATGGAGATGAGAGCTCGCACGACTCGGATCAAGCGGAGAAGGGACAATTCGTAGGTGAGCTTGAGCCTAGCCAAATATGACTGCTCGACCGACGATCCTTTGGAGGAAGGTTGGCATCGGTCATTAGCGCAAGGAGGCGCGATGATGTCAGTGGGGTCGACGATCTAGGGCAGAGGCACGAGAGAAAGGGTCGGCATTGGTTGGCTCACTCTTGTAGTGGCCGGAGGTGGAAGGGAATCGGGATGTCGACGCTAGGATAAAGGAACAACGGCTAGATCTGCATCAGTGACGAAGAGGAGGGGAAGAGGAAAGGGAATCGATGCAAGGGAGAGGGTTGATGTTTTGTATGCGTGGGAGAAGAGAAACGAGTCGTCGTCGAGTTGGGGAAGATGAAGAGGAGGTCGGCGCCGCGAGAGGGGAGGCGACGTCGGGTTGGGGGAGACAATCGGGTTCTGGGAAGAGGAAGGGAAGATCGGCGCTGCTCAAGCGGATGAGAGGAAGAGAAGGGAAAGAATCGGGAGATTAGGTATTTATAAAATTTAACTTAGGTTTAGGCAAATCAAAACTTAAGTTTTATTCCTCAATCAACTCCCATTTTTTGATATTCCAAACAGGTTTTTTTCCAAGCCTATAAATTCATCACCTTAAACTCGTCATATGAGCTCTGAAAAATTCCCAGAAAACTCCTAAAAATTTCTAAAAATTCTCTTAAGGTTATTCGTCCATTAAACCTTATTATTATCTAGTTACGGTATTTTACACAACCTTTCTTGTCTGTATCCTACATTTTTTTTCTTCACATAAGGACCTTTAGTAGCCTCATTCTTTTATTTGTTGCCCTTATATTTAGGGGTGTTTGCCAAATAGGGACTTTCAACCTTGTTTTGTTTCAACCTCTCTTCCTCTTGAACACAGTGTGAAATGAGTTCATTAAGAGTCAATTTCTCCCTTTGACAGATATAATTAATCTAGAACTGACTAAACTGGTTTGAATGAGAAATAAGTACTAAATGCACAAGCATGTCATCCGATAATTCAAGATTAAGTGCCTTCAACTTTGATACAATGTGGGGCATTTCCATGATATATTCCCTAACATTACCCTTACCTTTATACTTCATGGAAATCAAGCTCTTTAGAATTGTGCTTGTTTCCACCTTATCGCTTTTGGCAAAGCGCTTTTCAATCTCATCGAGATATTCCTTAGCTTGGGTGACACTATTAGACACCGTGCCCCTAAAAATCTCAGGTATGCTGCGCTTGATGATCATAAGAATCATACGATTAGAGTGATCCCACTTCTCATATTTAACCCTCTGTTCAGAGGAACTAGTATCTGTAGGAGCAGTGGGTTGCTCTATTTGAAGTGCAAGGTCTAGATCCATGCAGCCAAGAACAATTAGAATGTTCTCTTTCCAATCATTAAAATTTGTATCATTAAGGATCGACACTGAACTTAAGTTAGCAAAAATAGTAGCAACATTTATTGAAAAGAGAACACAAGAATTATAAAATAAATAACATGCTCATTTTGAATCAATTAAAATAAATGATAAATCTCATCTAAAGATACCTAGTGCAACAATAATATCAAGTCTTTGGACAGTAATATTATTTGCAAGTTGTACTCTTGCTATAATAATCAAACACTAACAATAATGCATGACAAATAATAAACATATCTTTGGATCGATTTATTATATGCATGAAATAAAGAAACCCTTATAATTGTTACATGTTTATTATCACAAGTAAATGCATAATTTGTTAAGTATAAATCTTCCTTTGGGATGATTAATACTCTCATAAA
The DNA here is from genome assembly GCF_018446385.1 of Zingiber officinale. Classification (NCBI taxonomy): domain Eukaryota; kingdom Viridiplantae; phylum Streptophyta; class Magnoliopsida; order Zingiberales; family Zingiberaceae; genus Zingiber; species Zingiber officinale. The sequence goes on from NC_056002.1 coordinate 68,473,954, forward strand.
TATACACATATATACTTTATTTAATACCTCAATAATCCTCTTAATATTTCAAATAAAATTAAATTCAAATAATAGAGGTCACTTTGGTGACATATAATTCAAATTTAATTTAATTTAAAATAATAGATATTAATAAAACCCATATAATTCAATTAAAATTTAATTTTATAAACTAATTTAACTAAATTATTTTATCCAAATAATTAAATTTAATGGAGTATCATTAAGGGATAAAATAAAGATAATTTAAAATAAATAATTTATTTACTTAATTAAATTCTTTTATAGTATTGATTTAAAAATTAATAGATGGTTACACCAAAACGTGGCATTAAAAAAAAACTATGAAAACTGAACGTGGCCACGTACGAAACCAACCACATTACTTTCTGAACTGGTGCAACTGTTCATCGCTCTCAAAAAAATGTAGACTTCTAAAACCTTGATTCGTCGTCGCTGCCGTCCCTTCTGGCTGAACGACCACCACTGCGGTTGTCGACCACGACAGTCAATCAACGGCATACCAGGGTAGTCGTCGATCCTTTCCAGTGTCGGAACACCAGTTTGTTGGTGTCTTCTTGCACAGAAATAGCGAGCGACGGCCACAGCCAACTCGCCGGCCACAGGCGCATCTCCGGCCAACTATAACACTTTATCCTGCCCCGGAAAACAACCTCCAACATGAAGCTAGTCGTCGGTGGCCTACTGTTGGTCACCGACTCTTGCAATGAGTAGAAAATGCGAGAAAGAGCATTCTGCACATTACCAGCCATCCTGGGCACCGTCGCCGACCCAGGAAACCAGTTGTAAGCAACCTCCCGTGATATTGTCCCTTCTCCAGAGGAAATTGCGATGCTGTCGCAAATTTCTCCAACCGATTGCGACACAGAACAATGCCAAAAATCGTGAAGATAAAATAAAATTGCAACATGAATATCATGAACCAAAACTGAGATTGCATAAGACAAAACTTTGTACCCAAAAAAAAATTCCTTAAGAATTTGGAATAGAAGGCTCTGATACCAATTGATAGAAAAATAGGTTGAGTAATCTCAACACAAAATATATGCATTCCATTCAATTCTTAAGAAATTATAAATTGGATAGACAGAATTACGGAAGAGCAGCAGAATCCAAGTATGTAGTCAATTTTGGGCAAGGTCTTCAATTTGCATATTTTCCTTAGTGTCCAGAGAGTTTTGTCGATGAGAAAACGAAACAAAAGTCTCAAACTGGGACCATAACCCTTATTTATAGAAACATAAGTTTGTCTATTTCTAATTTGGCCCCTCAACAAATTAGAAACTTGCACATGGTATCCGCATTAATTTATTCATAACAATTAAACCCTTAAGTCATATTACTTAATCATAAATTTGATCACATTAAATTATGACTTCTTTAATTGATGACATTAGATATTTATAATTACAATTATGGCCCCAAAATTCTAACACACCCACTGGACCATATGTGTAAACTTTTAAACGTTAAATACAAAATTTAGGATTACCTTGAGCTCCTCCTTGATTACTACGGAGAGGGAAGAAGAGCTTGTGAGCTCCTCTTGCTTTCTACGGAGAGGGAAGAGCTACGAAGAGGAAAGGAAATTTGAGGAGGCGGTATCCACTTGGAGATTAGGCATTCCCTAACACCACCAGAGGCGATCTTTATCAAGACCTTCTCTACAATGGCGGAACTATAGGCTGCAACCTGCAAGGGACGGTGACTTGGATGTATGAGCGTGGGTGAGAGGAACGGCGGTGGTGAGCACCGGTTAGGGATTGAGGAGAAAAAGAAATGGCACAATACATAGAAAAAAAATATGATTAAAGGTAATTAGGTTGTTAGAGTGGGTTAATACGATGACATTTATAAAGTTTGTCACAATAAATGGTAAAATATGATATTTTAATTTTTAAAATAATTTTTTTCATAAATGTCATTAAAACTTATTTATAATAACATTTTAAATCAAATGTCATTAAGAAAGTATCGTAATAGGTCATATTAATTATAGTGACAAAAGCCTTTACCTATAAAGAGAGGTTGAAAGATTAAATTGAGATGGATCCCTAAATCAAAAAATGATGGTGAATATTAAACACCCTAATAGTCGATCGTATTAACGGCGCATATTGCATGCTATTAAAATTTTATAATATTTATTAACAGCGTGCATTTTTGTACGCCGTCATTTATATATATATAATAATTATTAACAGTGCATTCCGTACGCCGTTAATATTAAGTTTTAACAGCGCACTTTGCATACCATACAAAAGTTTATTTACAGGATACTTTTTTTTTGTACACCATTATTTAATAAATATTATATTATCCGCAACACACATAATTGGGTGTGTCATAAAAACTATTATTAACGGCAGGCTTTAACTGCGCGTCGTTGATGATGCACTGCGAAAAGTCACTTTTATTGTAGTGTTAGAAAATTCAAAATTAATAATTAATAAAAACTTAAGCATTAAAAATAATCTCTTAAAGAAAGATAATTCAAGTAACTTAATAAAATTAAATTTGAAATAAAATTTAAATATTAAGTAGACTCCTTCAAATAAGGATAATTTAATTAATTTAATTAATTCAAAATTAAGAAGGGAGTGTTGACGCAATGATAAAGTTGTTGTCATGTGCCTAAAAGGTCAAGAGTTTGAATCTTGGAAACAGCCTTTTGCAAAAAGTAGGGTAAGGCTGCGTACAATGAATCCTTCCTCGGGACCCGCTGGCTGCCCTTTTTTTTAATTAGTTCAAAATTAAAAAATATAAATTCAACCTAAATTACAATTAATTAAACTTTAATTAAAACTTAATTAAATTAAACTTAAAGAAAGGGTTCCTAAAGCTTGTCTAACCAAGCAAGAAGAACCAAAACAAATCCACATAAAACTAAAAGTTCAATAATTCTGGGGGAAGCTATAAATTAGCTGGCACCTCTAAAATAATAGTTTACCTAGTTAGGTAATTAGGATTAGTGAACAAGGGACAAAAGTTTAACTTGATCAACAGTACTGGTAAAGTTTTGGATGAGAGTGGGTTAGAGAAACTCTATCTATGCATATCTAGGAAAATATGGTTTCGACCTGGTGCATTTGACTTAGTGGAACTAACTGAAGCTACTCTTTACGAATCTTAACTAGTTATACCAAAGTTTTGTACCAAGTTCAGTGGATAGAACTATTTGGAAAACCTCGAAGGTATGGTTACTCTAATGATATCCAGGTGATTCACCAAAACTCAAAAATTTATCCAAAGAATACCTATTTGTTGAACCTGAAGCTAAACTTGAATCTAACATAAAGTTAAACTCAACCCTGAAATTAAACTTTAACTCATCTCACAAAAGTATCGATTCTCAAATTGAAAACATAGATCATGTGAGATGATTAAGAATTTAAAATTAAATTAAAATTAAACTAAATTAAATTAAAATTAAATTAAAATTAAGTTAAAATTAATTTAAATTAAATTAAAGTTAAATTAAATTAAATAAAAATTAAATTAAATTAAATTAAAATTTAAATGTTTAGTTAACCTTATTTAAGATTTAACTTAACCTGATTAGTATCCTAATTTAATCAAATTAAAACATTAACTTTACTCTAATGCATTTTAAATCAAACTTGAATTTACAAGTTAATTAATGCTTAACCTTTATTTAACTTAATCAACTTTAATTTCAATGTTAATAAAAAATCTTAACTTTATTTTAATTAAATCATAATTTATATTAATTAAATATTGACACAAATTGAACCTTAACTTGTTTACTAACTTTAACAAATTTGACTCTGAATTAATTCAAACTTACAACTTAGTTAATCGTAACTTAACTTTAATCAATAAATTTGTTTAAGTTAAATCTAATCAAAACTTAAAATTAAAACTAATACTTTCATTCATTAGTCAACTAACTCAATCAATTAATATGAAATGTAAGTTGTTTAAATCAAATAAGTAGTAAATTATTGAATTGAGTCAAGTAAAAGTTAATCAATAAATCATTGATAATGATTAACTATTATTGAATTAATAACAAATTATTTCATTTAACCTAAAACTTAATTTTAACTTAATACACCTAAATTTAAGGTTATTTTTTATTAATGATTAATCAAACTTAAGTGAACAATCATAATAAGGTGTAAATAATATATCTAATGAACATTTGTATTATGAATAGTAAATTTCTTAGGCACTAAGATAAAAATCCTTATTGCTAACAAAGATAACTAGAAAGTGCTAGGTTAAGGGGGAGCAAGGGCCTTGAAAATATATTCAATTTAATATGTCCAAACCCTAGTATAATTTAAAAAAGAGTGTTAACTTAAGAGGGAGAAAGGGTTCAATTATTTTGAAAATATATTGAAACATTAATATGGAAATTTTTTGCAACTTATGAAAAATTATTTGCTTTGAGAAAGTTTTTGAAAAATGAAATCAGTTTTTTAGAATTTTTGTTTTCACTTTGAAAATCTTTCTTAAATCTTTTATGTAAAATTACCTTGAATTTATTTTCAAACTTACATTAAAAATCTTTCTTAGAAAATTTTTCTTCAAAATTATTTTGAAAAATATTTTTACTTTATTCTAAAATACATTTTGACAATATTTTTAAAATTAATTTGCTGAATTTCTTTGAAACATCAATTTGAAAAAACTCCTCTAAAATTTGCCTAAAAATATATAATAATCCTTATAACATGCTTTATTGAATCTTGTTTGAAAAATATGAAATATTTCAAAACTAATTTTCTTCTCTTTGAAAATATTTTACAAAATTATTGCAAAGTTTCAAAATTTGAAAATCTAAAGAAACTAAACTTTTTAAAAATTACAAAATTACTTTGAAAATGGATAACTTAGAAAGTGTTTTTTTTTAAAACTGCTTTAGCTTTTCCTTTGAAGACCTCTTATTAAATTATACATTCAAACATGATTTTAATACTTTTTGAAAACTCTTTTGAAAAAATATTTTTATAATGTTTTGAAAACTTATTCCACTTTAAAAAAATTTTAAAGAAGTTTTTACAAAGCTTTACTTCAATAATACTCTTATATACATAATTCCTTAGAAGTTTTGCTTTAAACATCCTTTGAAAATATTACATAGACATTTCTCTCTAAACTTTCTTTTGAAAGTCTAACTTAGAAAACTTTAAATTTTTTAAAATCATTTTGAAAAACAGCTTTACCATATTTTGAAAAATTATCACTTTTAAAATATTCGAAAATCTTACTTACAAAATTTCTTAAAATATTTATTTCTCGCTCAAATAAACCTGAACTTATGTCTTGTTACAAAGTTATTTAAAGTAATTAGTATTCAAAATTCCTTACTTTGCCATAATTCTTTGAAACTTGCTTAAAGATCTCAGCTTGCAATATTTTTTTACTTATTTTTTATGCATTATGACTTTATATTTTGATGTATGTCAAAGGGGAAGGATAGTAGGTTAAGTTAGAAAATTAAACTCACTTTAAAACACTTAACATTTTATGCTTTATTGCTTTATTACATTTTTTTAACTTTAACTCAGGTTGTCATTACATCAAAAAGGGGAAAATTGTTGGTGTAGGTTGTACTAACAGTCTGGTTTTGATGCATGACAAATAGGTTAAAGTTAGATGGGTTGTTTGTCTAATGCTTCTACCAAGTATACAGGAGTTGACTGGTTTGAATGACCTGATACCAGGCTGAAATCCAACTAGGTCCGCGGGGCCCAATAGCTGGTGAAAAATCTAACTAGGTCTGCGGGAAGTCCGATTGGGTCCGCGGGACCTAACAACCGGCCGAAGTCTAATTGGGTTTGTGGACCTGATAACGATCAAGTGGGTAAGTATCAACCTCATGAAAAATATGAGTTGAGTCAAGGTAAATACAATAACTATCCGAATATAGCTCATCCACTAAGGTCAAAGTACTATAGAATCAAGGTAAGAGTACCCACCTTTAACTATAGATCGTGTTTAACAATCTCACGTCGAGACACTCATCTCGGATCAAAGTCCTGCAAATCAAACGTATAATTTATCTACTCCAACAAGTATCTAATAGCTAAACCAAATTCCTAATTCAATTAGGAAACTCTAATTATTTACCCTCAATCCATCCATTATCTCCTAACACCTTAATTGATTAAGCTTCATGAATCATTTACCAAATCCAATCATCCCTATTCCATAATCAACATTCTCATTAAGCAATTCATATTCAACTAAGCATAACACCACCATCCATTAACAAATCAAATCCAAAGCAGGAATGAAATCAACTTAATGTGGCTGGAGATAGATACCACTGTCAATCACCCTACAATACTATCAACACATTTACATTTGAGCATTAGCCCCAAATCTAAATCCACAACCCTTAAATAAGAAATCTTACCTTCAATTGATCTCTGATTTGTGTTTAGATTGCTAACGCCTATAAAATTCTAACCGGTTCAGGGATTCCAGCCAGGGACTTCACTTCGAAGAAGAGGGAGAAATCCAACACTAACCCTAGAGATGGAGGGTTAGCCGAAGGGATTCGAGGTCGGAGCTGTGGCACACAGATACAATGACTACAGGTCAATAACTCCCTGCCCTTGGCTGAAAACTCCCTTATGTGGTGTGGCTCAGACGGTACAGAACGAGATGCCGAGGAAGCAGGAGAGTAGCAACCCTCAGTCGGCAGTGGATCGGGGCGCGATGAATTGACGATTGAAGTAGGAGAAGAGAGGATTGGCTGGGTGTGACGAGCTCTGTGGCTCACGTGATAACCCACGTCATCGCCTTTTGCGATAGCTCTGGTGCTGCGTCGGTGGCGATCGAGTGAAAGGTAAAGTGGCCGCGAAGAATAGTGGATGACAGTGGCTCTCACACCATCGGTGGCTGGGTCGAGCGTGTAACGACCACCCTTCTTACAACTCTACTACTCTCTAAGGTGACCGTTACTTAACTATTAACTCTACTTAACTGGTGTGATCGAAACCACGAGGAATCCCTACCGAAAAAATTTCGACAGAGTCTCCCCTGTACCGGTGACCATGAACATCAATACATTCACAGTATACACAGCCACAGGCGGCTGGAAATATATCAAACACCCACACAGTTTAGTAAATGATAAAAACTAATCACAACCACGCAGTAATAAGACACAACAACTAAAAAAAAAACTAATCTAGCAATGGTAAATGAATAAAACTCTAACAGTGGAAACAACCAAACAAACAATGCGGAATAGACTCAATAGCAACATCAGAAAAATAGAAACAACTCTTTATCAATCTCTATTGACATAAAACATAAAGTGTGACTCAATTCCCCTGATCTCTCCCACAGTCCACACATCACACACCATCCACACCACCTTGTCGCCTTCCTTGCTAGATCTTTTCCTTTCCTTTATCTGTAGTAAGAGGAAGTGCAATCTATAAGCAAAATTTGCTTAGTAAGCGCTATCTAACTCACAAAAACACGAATATGCATGTATACAGAATGAACTAGAAACTATATGCTCTAAAAGAAAGTAAAGCATAAATATATCTGCTCATGTCAAACTAATAGCAAAGAAGAGCTAAGGAATCTACTCATGTAATTCTAAGAGCTAATCATGCTATACATGGATAAACTGCATGCTAAAAGATAAAGCTAATCATGTTAAATATCAAATCAGGAAACAAACAAAACTAATACTGCATGCTTCGAATTAAAAGAAGCTAAACTTTCTGACTTTAAGCATAAATGAAGCTTATTTTATTTGTTTCAAACTTATACTTTATTACTTTAAAATAATAATCAACTTCTCTTGGGCTCAGGCTTAGTACCAATGTGCGCTCTCTAATAGGGACTGTGGTAGCTAGTCATCAGTCCTTTGAGGGTAAAGACCTTGGTCTTACCAGGGCCAAGACCTTGGAATTGGTCATCTGGATTTGTTTAACGACAACCTTGGAAGTCGGGCACTAGCCTTTTCAAAGTAAAATATCTTAATTACTTTTCTTTAAATGTCTTGACATTTTATCAAACACCTTGTGTGTCAAAATCCCTAAGCCTTGACTTTGGGATCTACTTAAGGTCTTGACCTTTTTCTTTTTTTTTTCTTTATCTTTCTTATACTTGTTATCTTTTAATATTCATATAATAAAATGCCTTGGCATTCCTTCTAGCACTTGGTGTGCTGCGGATTCTAATTCCAGAATTTGGAATCCCATAGAACCCTTAATCTTGTTTTTCTTACAACACACATTATAGCAAGGAAATATATGCTATTTCTGCTCATCCACATCTAAAAGCAAAAAGGGAACAAAATCAGCATACTACACTTATAAAAAATCTGCACTTAAGCTCAATAAAAATACTTAATAAAATTCTGCATTATAACTTAATAAAATCTGCACATGATCAACTAAGGGTAAATGAAAACAAAACATGCTCAGCTAAGGTAAGTTCAAACAACAAAGGAAAAACTAGAAACTCTATCTATCATGTTTCCTTTTTTGTTATAGTACATACGTTTACCATCAGATTTTGCTTGATCTATAGACTTGTTACATGTGCTCCTAATACGGTCATTACTGCAGTTACAAACTAAGAAAGAAGGCCAATTTCTTTTTTTTTTTTTTGTGAACTACATGCATCTTAAAGGAATTATCCCACATACAAAGAAGGAATATACAAGCTCCATCGACATCTTGCTTTTTAGACTTCAAGTATTTAACTTTATCATCAAGCACAATGCAGGCAACTCAAAGATGATCAGTGCCACAGCAAATTCGGTGATCTCATATTCAACCTAGCAGGTTCGGAATTAATGGTCATGGCAGCAACCAACACAAGCAACCCGAAACTACAGCTCTTCCCCTATTCAATGTCAACTGCCCTATATCTAAAGGAACAAAAATGCCTAGTTCATACAATTATTTCCCTTCTTTGAAGTACACGGCAGCAAACACACAAGATATTTCATAGCATGCTTCAAAAATCAAAAGACACAAGGAAACATCAAACGAATCCGGAACCACTCTTACCGCAGGTGAGTAAGCGACTTACCTTAGGTTTCTTGGACTTACAGCCGGAAAGAGAGATCTAGGGTTTCGGATAGATGAGAATCCCGGCGGCTTCTTTGCGTCCGCGTGCTCTCCACGACGAGAGGGCCACGATTGAATGAAGACCGACCGGAAAAAGGCCTAGCTCCGTCGCCTTCTCCGCCCGAACAGTGGAGTCGCCGTCGTTCGCGAGAGAGGAGGAGAAGAGAGGTTCAGGAGTTTTAGGTCACGGGAAAAACTTAAGTCCTCTCTTAATAACTTGGTATTTGATTATCAACTATAGCTTATATATTTGTCGTTGCCTATCTAATTAGCATTGACCGCTAGCCCAGTTGGTCAGCCGGCTTTTAACCGAATCAAAGGTTTGGGCTTCGATTCCTCCGCTGCGCACTTTTTATTCCAATTTATTTTAAACGTTCCAACTATAGCTTAAATATATTTCACTTCCTAATTTATCAGCAACGACCGCCAGTACAGTTGGTCAGCTGGGTTTTGACCGAGTCAAAGGTCGCTGGTTCAAACCTCGGCTTGGATATTTTTTTGTCAAAACTTCTTTCGTTTAGTAAAAATATCAAACGACCTCCAAAAATTGCATAAAAATACTCTAAAAATCTCTAGAATATTTTAAAAACATTTCTAAATATTTTTAAGGACATTTAGAACTCGAAATAGGAAAAATTGGGTTGTTACAGAGCGGCACTAATGCAAGCAGGTGGCAGCAACGGTAAATAGTCGTTCAGCACACGACAACATCGCAGGGGCAATATGGTTGCAACCTCGTGAGGGGAAATAAGGGTGGCAACATAGGTCTAGAGAAGAGAGGAGAGGGTGACAGGGTGGCGCTCGTGGCACCCGGCGATTCGTCATCAATGGTTGATGGCGATGAAGGGAGAAGAATGGAGACGAGCAACGCAATGGATCGAGGAAATGGGAGAAGGGAATCGGTGATGTGAAGAGGTAGAGCTAGGTTTTCTATATATATACTTAGGGTTAATTAAATCCAACTTTGGTTTAATAAAATCAATCAACTCCCACTTTAATTGGGATATCTAAACCGGCTTTCCCTAAACCTAATTGATCTATCCCTTAAACTTGGCATACGGACTCTATTTAAATCTCAAAAAATGTCTAAAAATTCCTAAAAAATCTAATAAGATTATTTCTCAAATAACCTTATTATTTAATTATTATTTGGGTGTTGTATTTTACATTCTCCCCCACTAATAAAAAATTTAGTCCCTAAATTTACTGCTCCAACTCAGGGATCCTCATCTAAGGGTAACAACTAAGCAACATACCTATATACACTCCATTATAGTATCATGAAAAAATCTCCAACCATAAGGGATGACCTTGTGGGTTATTAGCTCACCCTGCTTCTGCTACTCTTACACTACTACCTAGCCAACTATGGGTAAAATCTACTATCTTCCAAAATCTATAAGACACACTATCAGCAGATTCTCTAACATCTATATAGTACGCTCAGACTGTCCATCTGTCTGAGGGTGGATGTTGTACTAAACAAATCTCCATACTCATGGCATGCTGTAAACTCTGCCAAAATCATGGTATGAACCGCAGATCTCCATTCAATACAATATTCAGAGATATACCATGAGGTCTGGTAATCTCTCTACAGTATAGCCCTACTAATTGATCCAAAGAATCCATCCTATGGATCTATAGAGAGTAAGCAAATTTAGTCTACCAATCAATGATTACCCAAATCGCATTATATCCTCTCTGTGTCCTGGGTAATCACACAATAAAGTCCATCATAACAAACTCTCCTTTCCATTATAGTATCTGAATCTACCGTAACAATCCTGCTAATCTATGATGCTCAGCCTCCACTTACCGACATACTAGACATCGAGCTACAAAATTTGCGATGTCTTTCTTCATATCGTTCCACCAATAGGAACACTTTAATCTTTATACATCGGGTATCATCCGAATATATCACAAATCTAGGTCAGTGTGCTTCCTAGAGTAACTCCTCTCGAACAAGATGTGACTTAGGATCACACATAATCTAGCACAGAGCAAAGAATCTCGTACTCAGCACATGAGAATTCTATCTGCTGTCTTGAGACTACTTTGCTACATAAAAAACCAAAGATGTTGATCACTAGCTTGAGCCCTCTAAATCTGTTCAACAATAGGTGACTGAGCAACCATGGGTACTAGAGTCCCTCGCTCTGCCTATCTCTACTCTACCAGTCTCCACTCGAAAGCATTGAACCAATCCTGTAATCATAATCCGATGACAAGCCAAAACTCCTCAGAATTTCCTACTCAAGGCATCTTAGCTTTCCCTGGAGGATAGCTAACTCTAACTCATGAACATAATAATTCTTCTCATGTTCTTTCACTTGACGAGAAGCATACAATACTACTCGCTCATGCTGCATCAAAACAGCACCTAATCCCTGGTACGATATATCCGTGTAGAGTACAAATTTGTAACACTAGAAAGTAACACCAAGACGAGTGCAGTTATCAACCTTTGTTTCAACTGCTGAAACTGGTCTCGAAAGCTTCTATCTAGGCAAACTCCATACCCTTCATAGACAGTCCAGTCAACAACATAACAATGCTAGAGAGCCATTCAACTAATCTCCAGTAATATCTTGTCAGACCGAGGAAATTGTAAGTCTCCTGTACAGGCTTTGGCAACTCTTAACTAGTAACAGCCTCTATCTTCTGTGGATCCACTGATATGCTCCTGCTAGAGACAATGTGTCCCAAAAATCCCACGGAAGATAGCCCAACATGCCCATTTACTAAACTTTGTATAGAGATGTTCTTGTCAAAGTATCTCCAAAAGTATGTGAGGATATTGTTTATGATCCACCTCGGATCATGAATTTACACAATATTGTCAATGAAGACAATTACAACTGATCTAAATACTCTCAGAATATCCAACTCTCATCGAATCCATGAAAATATCCAAATCAGTAGTAAGCCCAATTAGCATTACCGAGAACTCATAATATCCATACATAGGGCATACTCAAACGTAAGAGCACAGGCATCGGGTTTATGATCTAATTGCCAACCATAAATCACCAAATCCACAAACATCATAGACATGCTACTTCCCATGTCACTATCTACAACAAATATCAAATAATAATAGATCATCAAATCAAAAACCCATTGATAGATCATCAGAAAAAAAAATCATATATTACAACATCTGATCTCATAATATCAACTAATAAATCATCAAAAATCCATATATCACAATATCAGATCTCACAATATCCATCAATCTCAAATAATCTTCAACATCAATCAAACCTGATAATTTTCCAATGACCAATTCTCATTATAGTGTACTATCAAGATGTAGAAATATATCACCATCCTACCTATGATATATGACTACTGAAGTCAAAGGGATATCCCTTGACTCCCTGATTGATAATCTACAACTCTCCAAATGGTGGAGATATGGTCAATCCATGAGATATGAGTATAAAAACTTTACTAATTTTATCTAAAAATATCCAAAGAGTATGTCAAATCTCATCCTTCCCAATATTCAGATATTTATAGTAAAGAAATGACAATCCAAAGTCTAAAGGGTCACTCAACCTCCTACTAAAAGTATGCCCATCAGAGAATATCACTACAAATCTCATAACCATACCCGTAAAATGTCCTCCGATAACTGTCGTCAAAATGTCGAACACTCTGATCTAAGATACAGACTTTAAGACCTTTAGTAACTGATTATGTGGTCAAGGTCTTGAGCTACTTATGGAGACAATGTTAGCTGAGTCGATTAACCATTATTTTGTAACACATCATACTACTATTGCTCCACCTGAGGTTCAGGGACCTCTAGTGACAAGTCATGTGCACAATGGTAGAGGAGCACTATCACTAGATAGTTGGTCAAATAACTGTCATTCGACGCTCTACCCCTCAAAAGTCACCATCTGATATTTCCACTTAGTATCAACTCAATTTTATAGGTGTTAATCAACTAACACTATGTTCTCTGCATAATTATGGGTTGTATATCTCTAGGTATCATCAAGGATATCTAACCATATCTGATCGGTCCATGAGTTTGGATCTCCCATGGAACAACATTAGCCGAGTCAATTGATCATCGCCTTATAAACCATTATACCATGATTCCTCCTTTCTCCGGTTCAAGAACTCCTGACAAGCTATACAGAAGGAGGCAGAGAAATACTATCTCTCTGGAGTATCTTAGAATCATCAACAAGAGATGCCCTGCTCCCATAAGTCGTCTTATACATTTTCCTTCACATGGTACCTGGTCACGTAAAGCATAAGCAACAACCTTTTTCTTTTCTGCACCAGTACAAATCATATATCTGAATGTTCTCTCCAATTTATACATCCTATAATGGTTGTATCTTGTAAGTGTTAAGCAACTAGCTCTACATTTTTCCATATCAGTGGGGGTCATCTATCCAAATGTACCTTTTAGGTTATCCTACTAGGTATATATAGTCCATGGTCAAAGTCTTCATGGAATAGGATACATCGATCCTCTACAGACTAGTCAAGCCGACAATGGTATGTGGCTAATTCAGTCCATTCTACGTCTATACAAGTCATGTACTCTAATGTGCCTTTCAGGTTATCTAACCAAATAAACAATCCAAAGATCGGAATCTCCATGAAATAGAGTAAGTCGGTCCCCAACTAACTGAACTAATAAGAGTAAATCAGTCCTCTACCAACTAAATCAATAAGAATGAATCAGTCCTCTACTGACCAAACCAACAAAGATAAATCAGTCCTCTACTGACCGAACCAACACCAGTAAATCGATACTCTACTGACCGAGCCAATGTGATATTTAGCAGATACTATCCACTACCCAACTAGTAATAGTAGAAACTAGTAGTACTAATTGTATGGTAGACGAAATCCTATGAGACTGTAATCCCTAATCTCTAGTAGGAACTGATAGACCTAACAGTAGCTAACCCAACACATATCATACATGCTATAAATAACTAGACAAGCACCAACCGAAGTGTATAATAATAGTACACAAACATACCTCCTATAGTTTAGAGATGCCCTGTCGCTGCCTAGTCCCAAACCTTGAAAAGGTCACATCGAGAAAATAAATCATGAAATCTAAAACATGAAAAATAGGCCTCGTAAACTATACCAATAAATTATCATGCCTCGCAGATAAGGTTTCTGACGAAAATAAGACAGCACCTCCCCTATAGTAGTGACAAATAAAACCAGTATACCTTACCATAAGGCTACTCACAAGCTATCAATAGCCCACACAGCTAGAACATACACAACCACACAGTTACATACACAACCCACACGGCTAAAACATACACAACTACGCAGTTATATACACAACCCACATGGTTAGAACAAAAAGAACATAACCACGTAATTGTATAATAAGCAGCCTATATAACTGTACTAAAAACACAACGGAAGACATAAGTAAAATATAAAAATAATACAACTAACTACGAGTCGACCTGACTTAACACAACAAGTACATGATCGAAATAAAGGATGCCGCAAGTTTGGAAATCCATACAGAAGGTACATAATACAAATATAAATGCAAAACCAATAATGTGAGTGGAAGCAATAATGATAGAAGTTGCTCGATGTGATATGGGACTAGTAGACAGGATCTCCAAGCGACTCCATAAATCCTTTACCTGCTACCTGATGAAAGAAAACCAGTTTATGTGGTGCTGAGTGTTGGGACTCATCGGGTAATAAACAGATAGTGCATAAACATAATAAATAATTAGAGATACAAGGTATACAATCTCATAGGAAAAATAGTAGATACTACCATAATATCATAATAAATGTCCATACCTGAACTCATATCCTAGGTTAGTAATAGAAGGCCAAGAGTAGTAAAGATCTGCTACAGCACTACTCATAACTACAAGGGTAACATGTGAGGTACATATATACTACCAATAATTAAGCTAGAGTCTAGCCACATGCGACAGGTATATAACTCAACATATGTAAGCATATCACATGGATATAATAAAACAACTGCAAAAGTAAGCAATCAACAACATCAGCAGGTATAACAATAACAGCATATGCACAAATGATCACCCCACTCACCCCTCTGTACCATGACCCTTGTATAGTCAAGAGGTCAAAACAATGACAACTATATAACACTCCAGCCGCCACTACTCTCGAGTGACCGAGTGGACAATTTTCATAGTAGCTAACTAGCTACGTAGCAACGGGGTTCCTGCTACTCGCATCTCCAGCCGCCACCACTCATGAGTGACCGAGTGGGAGCACTATAGGACAAGCGACACACTTTAGCTACCACTACCCATGAGTGGTCGAGTGTGCGGCCCTAACTGACGACTCTCTAACACCACAAGGGAGATAATCGTCGTCAATATGCATGTAATGATATAATATGCAAGATGTAATAGTCATCATATATATGTCAACAGAAATTAAGTATGCTACAGTAAACCAGCATGCTCAATAAGGTATGTGAATAAACAGTAATCAAGGCAAGTAAGCATGGTATCTAGTATCTACTAAATATCATGGATGACAACGAGAGACTGTGTAGGCATCAAATCAATTATCCCAAAGATCGAGTGGATAAGTGTCAAGCTCAGGAAAAATATGAGTGGAGTCAAGGTAAATACAGCAACTATCCGAATATAGCTCATGCACTAAGGTCAAAGTAATATAGAATCAAGGTAAGAAGTACCTATCTTTTACCTTAGATCATGCAGAACAATCTCACGTCGAGACACTCATCTCGAATCAAAGTCCTGCAAATCAAACGTATAATTTAGCTACTCCAACATATATCTAATAGCTAAACTAAATTCCTAATTTAATTAGGAAACTCTAATTATTTTCCCTCAATCCATCCATTATCTCCTAACACCTTAATTGATTAAGCTTCATGAATCATTTATCAAATCTAATCATGTCACGCCCCAGAGGAGTCCCTGTCCGAGAAAATTTCGACAGCATCTCCCCTGTACGGTGGACAATCTGAAACTTTTCTACATCCTCATATACCTCAGCCACAGGCGGCTGGAATAATAGCAGAAATAAAATACAATCACAGACATTCCACGTAGTTTATATAATAAGTAAACAGAACAATAACACTTTGACTCGAAATCAACCCTACTCAACTACACTCGTAAAGCTCAAATCCAATTTTTCCTACTCCACTACACTCATAAAACACAAATCCAACAAACTCACCTCTTCTGCCGTCCAGGCAGGCATGTAGTAAAACATATCGAATAAAAATCCATCAACAAGGACAATCCATACAATATCCAGGTATCAAACAAAACCAAGTGTAAACATGGTCAAATAAGAAGCAAAACAAAACCAAAAGATCCATAAGTCTTCGGGGTCTTCAGGGGACCAGCAACTAGAACTCTCTCCTGACAGCATCATCCTGAAATATAACAACAATGGAGGCGGGGTGAGTCCAACACTCAGCAGGTACAATTGATATGCAAAGTAAGGAAATAACACCTAGCACTAATCATGTGCACAGTCTCCTGATAAAATAAAGGTAAATGCAAATCGAAGTAAACAGGAGAGAAACTGTACTAACCAGGACCTGGTATAAGGACAAACAGTCCAAGTGGTATAGAAATCCTGTATGCATGTTAAATATAGGTATCCAAACAATATGCAGCACATAAATGTAACAAACACAAACACAAGCAATAAATGCATCATGCATATGATGCCAATGTCATGGTCACCCCTAACGCCAGTCAGCCAACTCATAACAAAAGTAGGACCGAGTGGGTAGGGCTGTGACGACCGTGCACTCTGCATCACTACTCCTGATGAGTGATAGAGAGGACGGAATGCTGTCGGAATACACACATACTCCTACCCCAAATCATAAATGGGGGAGCGCAATGCTCTCATCTCCCGGTACACTATGACGGGGAGGGATCTCTAACGTGCTACACGCTGCGTCACACTACCCCTGAGCGGACCAACGGAGCACCGGAAGAGCAAACTGACGTGCTACCACGCTGCAACACGCTACCCATGAGCGTCACAACGGAGCACCGAACAGTGATGAAACTGGCGATGTGCTCGATAATAATGGAGCAATCTATCACACAGCATGCAATCATGCGAATGGTGCATGACACTAAGCATGGTAATATACTGAACCAAATTTATGGACATATAATGATGTGCACCATAGTGAACAAATCATATCAAAGTACACTGATCAAATAAGGTATCAAATCTAGGTCTTGAACATGGTGAAACATGGTTATATCACTACCCCTATGAGCATGTGTAATCAGGTACATAACAACACAAAATGTAAAACAAACAATCAATCAATCAGGTAACAGGTAATCGAGTAGTGATTAACCGAAACAAATGAGGAACATAATTAATGCAACTTGTTAATTTCACTACTATGCATATCAAAGACAATAAGTCAAAAGTACCCGCCTCCAAGAGGAAAAGGTCCAGTCCGACAAATCGAGATACTCGTCTCGCGTCAAAGTCTTGCGGTATCAAACAAAATGTCTAGTTTAGCTAATTCTATAATACAACAATTAGCCAAACTAGATTCTAATCCAACTAATCAATTAGAATTAACTTCGTTAACCTTAACCCTTAATTAGGGCAAAAACTCTAATTTCAAAACACATAAACCTAATTCATCAACATGCATAACCATCTAGAAATCAAATCAAACCATGACCTACGACTAAAAATCAATTTCCCTAATCGAAGTATGATCACTAACTAACCAAGTACACAGATTCCAACCTTTAAAGAAACCTGTTACACATCCATATTAACTCAACATCTAGATTAAACTAACCTTAACAGCTTCCTCCTTTAATCCCCTCAACTGAACCAAAATTAGCTGCAGCAGATTGAAAACCCTATTCTGCCATATAAACCAAATCCAAACACTTATCAATTCCTCCACAACAAAATCTGAGAACAGAACCACAACCTAATTCCAATCAAAGTTAGGGTACAGAGCCTACAATCTGTGATGGATCGAACCTGTGGCCGGCGACAGTGCTAGGGCACGACGTCGGCAGGGCTCGGCTAGGGCACGGTGTCGGCAGTGCTCCGTGCGTCGGCAGTGCTTGAACAGGGAGGAAGAGGAAGAAGACTTCGGTCGGCGGTGGCTCGTCGGACCAGAGAAGGGGGAAAGGAATTCGGGAGGCGACGGCGGCGGTTGTTGCGGCGCTGGTTAGGGCAAGGAGAGGGCGTGGGCGGCGTCGGGGAGAAGAAACAGAGGAAACGGCGAAATATGAAGGAAAAAGGAAAATTAAATAAAGGAAAAGAATTAAGAAAATTTTAACTTTTCATCATTTAAATGGGGTAGCCAAAACAGAAAATTAAAGAAAAAGGAAATGTAAATATAAACATTTCCTCACTTAAATGGGGTAGCCTAAACAGGCTTTTCTGGGCCCCGTTTTTATCCCCGTTAACTTGTCCATACGAGCTCCGAAAAATTCCCGAAAAATTTTCAAAAATTCCAGAAAATTCCCTTATTAATATTCACCTATTTTCGGTATTTTACATTCTCCTCCACTAATAAAAATTTGGTCCCCAAATTTCGTTATCTACCATCAGCAAGTACTAACAAGCGATATAGAGTATAAATGCTGAACGGTAAATAAATCACATACCTCAAGTGAAAAGATGGGGGTATCGAGCTCGGATAGTATCCTCGAGCTCCCAAGTAGCCTCCTCATCCGAATGATGTTGTCATTCGACTTTAACCAGCCGGATAGTCTTGTTCCGCAACTAACGCTCTTTCCGGTCCAGAATTCGTATCGGAATCTCCTCATAAGTGACGTCAGGCTGAACTGGAACTGAGACATCTGTCAGTACATGCGTCGGGTCAGGTATGTATCTCCATAGCATAGATATGTGGAATACATCGTGGACGCCTGACAAGAACGGTGGTAGTGCTAGTTGGTAAGCTATCGCTCTGATCCTCTCCAAGATCTCGAAAGGGCCAATGTACTGCGGAGCTAGCTTACCTCTGAGGCCAAATCTCTTCACCCCTTTCGTGGGTGAAACTCGCAGAAATACATGGTCACAAATGGAGAACTCTAAGAGTCTCCGACTCCGGTCAACATAACTCTCTTCTGGCAGTCCTGTGCCTCTGACACCCTCCGTCTAATAGTACGGTCCAACTCTGCCTCATGCTGAGCTCTATGAGGTCCCAACAACTGGGCCTCTCGAATTCTCGTTCTGATTGATGACTGAGCAACTATGGTAACAAGAATACTCTGTTCTGTCTGTCCCTGCTCCTCAAGGTCTAACTCGGAGAAACCCTGAATCAAATCTGTGACCACAACTCGGTGACAAGCTAAAGTCCCTCTGGACTTCCGGCTAAGTGCATCAGCAACCACATTAGCTTTTCTCGGGTGATAGCTAATGATACAAATCATATCCTTCAGGAACTCCATCCATCTTCTCTGTCGAAGATTAAGTTCCTTCTGAGTGAACAGATATTTGAGACTCTTATGGTCAGTAAAAAATCTCAATGTAATATCATACATGTAATGTCGCCAAATCTTCAGGGCAAAAATAATAGCGGCCAACTCCAGATCATGAACTGGGTATTTCTTCTCATGCTCCTTCAGCTGACGACAAGCATAAGCGACTACTCTGTCGTGCTGCATCAGAACAGCACCCAAACCCTGTAGAGAAGCGTCGTGTAGAGTACAAATCCGTCCTCTCCAGAAGGAAAAAACCAAAACTGGAGTTGACACTAATCTTCGCTTCAGCTCCTGAAAGCTGGTCTCGCAATCCTCGGACCACGTAAACTTCACGCCTTTCCTGGTAAGGCGTGTCAGCGGCATTGCAATCCGTGAAAAACCCTCAACGTATATCCGAAATTATCGAGCCAAACAAAAGAAGTTGCGAGCCTCTTCTATAGACTCCGTCTACTCCCAACGGTAACAACCTCGATCTCCTGTGGAACCACGGTATACTCCTACTGGTCACCATGTGTCCCAAAAATCTCACAGAAGACAATCCCAAAATGCATTATTGAACTTCGCATATAGATGTTCCCATCAAAACATCTCTAGAACTATGCAAAATGGTGTGCGTGACTCACCGCGGATCCGAAATAGATCACAACATCATCAACAAAGACAATGGAAACCGATCCAAACATTCTGGGAATACCAAAATCATCAAGTCCCTGAAAACCCCTAAGGCTTCGCAAGCCCTAATAGTAAAACCAAGACACATAATGTCTGTATCATAGGCATTCCTAACCATAAGATCCTCGACAACAAGTTAGGAATCTGATCACCAACGACATAAATCACCAAAGAATAGATCCTCCAGTGTGAGAGCAACGCTCCATCACATGAAATACCATATATGTGGGAGCAACGCTCTACCACAATAAATCCTCAATATGTGTCTACAATATATATAAGGGAGCAATTCTCCACTACAAGAAATCCACAATATATGGGAACAACGCTCCACCAAAAATAGTCCATACAAACATAAGTGCCCAAAGCACCCTACTATCTAGCCAGAGACTGCATGAGGTTGCTCTACCACAGACAATCCATAAGTGACCAAGACATCTAACTATCCAACTAGAGTCTGTACAAGATCACTTTACTACATATCACTGTGGTCAGCCAAAGGTGTAACAACCTAGTAAGTAAATCAAATCCATTGTCAACTCTCTCTCAACATCGTAGTGGATCACTCACTAGTAGAAGAAATAGTTGACAAGGTGTATAACCAAAGACATAAAGATAAACACTCAACCTAGGTAGAATCATCATGAGACTACCAATAATGCACCTGACACACGTGCACACACAACATATGTATGATCAACATAATCCTCCAATTATGATACACCAAACACACACACAAATCAGGTATATTCAGTATGATACCTCCAACAACACATACCGAACACGTGTGCAAAATCAACAATACACCTCAAACAACACTCACATGACATATGTACACCTATGCCAAGAGTATAATCAACATATACTTCCAATAGAGCATACTAAACCCAGGTGCACTCAAAATCAAACATAATAAAAAAAAAAATACCTCAGATACCACACCAAACCCATATGTACATATCACAACACCGATGTAATCGACAAGATACTTCCAATTAAGACACTCAAACACATGCACACATACTACGACACAGATTAAATCGACAAGATACATCAAGAAAAATACCTAAACTCATGTGCACATCCCACAACATAAATTAAATCGACAAGATACTTTCAATAATACAATCAAATACATACACCGAACTACATAGCTATGATCCACAAGGAACCTACAACCCATAACAGAACATGTATACCTATACTACTTGCAAATGGACAGTTTACCACAGGACTCCTACAACACATAACAATCATAATATACATGCAACATAGACATGCATAATCAGCATACTAGCTCAATCAAAGAGACCAACCCTATGCTACCAACACTCATGGGTTACGGGTATACCTAAACAAAATCATACATAGGTATCAAGCAGGAATACATCAATCATAGACACCCCAAAATAAAGCAGCCTAATCAACTGTTCTACAAGAATTTTGTTATCTCAGTCCTGGGGTCTATCGACTCTAAATCAGATAGGTAAATTTTAAAGCAGAACTGCACAACTATCCTCAAATTTATTACTATAGACATTTTGCTTCATGGGGTCGTCGATTGGGCTGCATAACAAAATTAACCAGTTTCATGCTGTAGAAGGGTTGGTGACAATATCAGTCATGTTATCACAGACAGCAGTGCAGTACGATGCACCAGTAAGAAATCTTGGCAAATTATCCTACACTTACCATGTTTTGAAACAAAAAAAAACATCGAGGCTACTATCAGCACCCATTTCCCAGAAAATGAGAATCCTTCTATTAAAGAACTAGAGCCAGTTTAAAATCTCATCCCAACTAACATTGACTGAAATGAAGAGGTACCAGATAAAGGTCGTTTAAGAGCATTGGAAAATGCTCTAGAAGAGAGTGGTAGAGCAACTGTCAGATACCAGTGAAGGTTAGCACATATGAACAAGAACCCGGGATTAACATTTCTAAGGATCCTTTTGAATTTGTTAAGTCAAATTAAAGTAAAATAAATTTAGAAGTGTATAAGAAAAATGAGAAAATAATATAGGTTAAACAGAAAGAAAAAAAAAGAAGCAGAAGCTTGCTAAATGGGGCTTCTCTTTTAGCAAAGGAACTATGCTGAAGGGACTTGTAAAAATGCTTGTGTCAACCATAAGGCAGGGCACAAATAGTGTGTCTACATACAATTAAGTACTTAAGTATTAATTGCTAAGGTCGAAGTAATGCACTTTAGCTTGCATCGGACGTTTAGGGTAGCACCAATCCTAGTGAACATTAATGTCATCTATAAAAGTCAATTTCCTAATGATTCTTCTTTAAGAAACATCTGCAGCTTCAAGTAGCTAAATCAAATTTTCTATTGTTGATGGTAAATTTCAACAAATTCTTGCCATAATGATCCGAGAGAGAGATCCTACAGTCCCTGGTGGTACTAGCATGTTTACACTCAGATGAGGTAAACAAAGAACAGATGTGCTACCTTTGACAGAAGACACCCCTTCAGACACCAACCCAAATAATAGATCATCAGACAACCACATAACATTTACTCTCATATATCATTAGAAATCAACATATCACAATATCAGATCTCACAATATCTCTCAACCTCAAACCATTCTCAACAATGATCAAACATGATAACTCTCCAATGACCAATTTTTATCGTATCGGGTACCCTATTATCCAAAAGATATGAGTATAAAAACTCTACTGGCTAAGTCAACAGAAATATGTAGGTATCATCCATTACCCAGCTAACAATAGCAGAGGCTGGTATGTGCCTCCAACTCCTACTAGTAGTAACAGAAACTAAAACTACTGATGGTATGATATGAAAAATCAGTCCTTGATCTCTATTAAGGTCAACCATGCTCAATGGCTAACCCGTCACATATAATATGTGTTACAACAACCAGACAGGTACTAAAGATAAAGTGCTAATACATGTCATAACTATCATAAAATAAACATCATACCTATATGTCGTCTGGAGATGTTCCGTCGCTGTCCAGTCCCCAAATTAACCTCAAAATTTCAAATGAGAAAATCACCGAAAATCCATATAAATCCGAAACGAAAGTCCGAAACATAACCATAATAGAAATCCGTACAAACCGAAATAGATATCCCAAAAATCTAGATCACCAAAAGCATATATCATAACCCGCTCTGATACCAATAAATTGGTATCAGATAAATCTCAAAAATCCAACACACGGAAATCAAACAAGTATCGCCAAACTTTGACGCTCTGATACCATATCAATTGGTATCAGGTTATCCCAAATATCCAAAATACGAAAACAAAGATCGTAAAACTTAAGCTCTGATACCACTAAATTGTCACGCCCCAGAGGAGTCCCTGTCCGAGAAAATTTCGGCAGCATCTCCACTGTACGGTGGACAATCTGAAACTTTTCTACATCCTCATATACCTCAGCCACAGGCGGCTGGAATAATATCAGAAATAAAATACAATCACAGACATTCCACGTAGTTTATATAACAAGTAAACAGAACAATAACACTCTGACTCGAAATCAACCCTACTCAACTACACTCGTAAAGCTCAAATCTGATTTTTCCTACTCCACTACACTCATAAAACACAAATCCAACAAACTCACCTCTTCTGTCGTCCAGGCAGGCATGTAGTAAAACATATCGAATAAAAATCCATCAACAAGGACAATCCATACAATATCCAGGTATCAAACAAAACCAAGTGTAAACATGGTCAAATAAGAAGCAAAACAAAACCAAAAGATCCATAAGTCTTCGGGGTCTTCAGGGGACCAGCAACTAGAACTCTCTCCTGACAGCATCATCTTGAAATATAACAACAATGGAGGCGGGGTGAGTCTAACACTCAGCAGGTACAATTGATATGCAAAGTAAGGAAATAACACCTAATACTAATCATGAGTACAGTCTCCTGATAAAATAAAGGTAAATGCAAACCGAAGTAAAACAGGAGAGAAACTGTACTAACCAGGACCTGGGTATCAGGACAAACAGTCCGAGTGGTATAGAAATCCTGTATGCATGTCAAACATAGGTATCCAAACAATATGCAGCATATAAATGCAGCAAACACAAACACAAGCAATAAATGCATCATGCATATGATGCCAATGTCATGGTCACCCCTGACGTCAGTCAGCCAACTCACAACAAAAGTAGGACCGAGTGGGTAGGGCTGTGACGACCGTGCACTCTGCATCACTACTCCTGATGAGTGATAGAGAGGACGGGATGTTGTCGGAGTACACACATACTCCTACCCCAAATCATAAATGGGGGAGCGCAATGCTCTCATCTCCCGGTACACTATGACGGGGAGGGATCTCTAACGTGCTACACGCTGCGTCACACTACCCCTGAGCGGACCAATGGAGCACCGGAAGAGCAAATTGACGTGCTACCACGCTACATCACGCTACCCATGAGCGTCACAACGGAGCATCGAACAGTGATGAAACTGGCGATGTGCTCGATAATAATGGAGCAATCTATCACACAGCATGCAATCATGCGAATGGTGCATGACACTAAGCATGGTAATATACTAAACCAAATTTATGGACATATAATGATGTGCACCATAGTGAACAAATCATATCAAAGTACACTGATCAAATAAGGTATCAAACATAGGTCCTGAACATGGTGAAACATGGTTATATCACTACCCCTATGAGCATATG
Organism: Zingiber officinale; assembly: GCF_018446385.1. NCBI lineage: Eukaryota > Viridiplantae > Streptophyta > Magnoliopsida > Zingiberales > Zingiberaceae > Zingiber > Zingiber officinale. The sequence continues at coordinate 68,498,893 of NC_056002.1, forward strand.
TAATCAGGTACATAACAACACAAAATGCAAAACAAACAATCAATCAAGCAGGTAACAGGTAATCGGGTAGTGATTAACCGAAACAAATGAGGAACATAATTAATGCAACTTGTTAATTTCACTACTATGCATATCAAAGACAATAAGTCAAAAGTACCCGCCTCCAAGAGGAAAAGGTCTAGTCCGACAAATCGAGATACTCGTCTCGCGTCAAAGTCTTGCGGTATCAAACAAAATGTCTAGTTTAGCTAATTCTATAATACAACAATTAGCCAAACTAGATTCTAATCCAACTAATCAATTAGAATTAACTTTGTTAACCTTAACCCTTAATTAGGGCAAAAACTCTAATTTCAAAACACATAAACCTAATTCATCAACATGCATAACCATCTAGAAATCAAATCAAACCATGACCTACGACTAAAAATCAATTTCCCTAATCGAAGTATGATCACTAACTAACCAAGTACACAGATTCCAACCTTTAAAGAAACCTGTTACACATCCATATTAACTCAACATCTAGATTAAACTAACCTTAACAGCTTCCTCCTTTAATCCCCTCAACTGAACCAAAATTAGCCGCAGCAGATTGAAAACCCTATTCTGCCATATAAACCAAATCCAAACACTTATCAATTCCTCCACAACAAAATCTGAGAACAGAACCACAACCTAATTCCAATCAAAGTTAGGGTACAGAGCCTACAATCTGTGATGGATCGAACCTGTGGCCGGCGACAGTGCAAGGGCACGGCTTCGGCAGAGCTCGGCTAGGGCACAGCGTCGGTAGGGCTCGGCTAGGGCACGACGTCGGCAGGGCTCGGCTAGGGCACGGTGTCGGCAGTGCTCCGTGCGTCGGCAGTGCTTGAACAGGGAGGAAGAGGAAGAAGACTTCGGTCGGCGGTGGCTCGTCGGACCAGAGAAGGGGGAAAGGAATTCGGGAGGCGACGGCGGCGATTGTTGCGGCACAAGTTAGGGCAAGGAGAGGGCGTTGTGGTGGCGGCAGAGAAGAGGAGAAGGCTTCGGGTGTGCGGCTCGGGAGGAAGAAATAGAAGGAGGAGGAACTGTCGTGGCCGGCGGTTAGGGCTCGGAATCGGCGTCGGGCGCGCGGGAGAGGAAGAAACGGCGAGGGGCTCGGGCACGGGGTTTTTCAGCGAGGCAGAGAGAAAAAAACAAATAAAGAAAATAAAGAAAATTAAAGAAAAAGGAAATGTAAATATAAACATTTCCTCACTTAAATGGGGTAGCCTAAACAGGCTTTTCCGGGCCCCGTTTTTATCCCCGTTAACTTGTCCATACGAGCTCCAAAAAAATCTCGAAAAATTTCCAAAAATTTCAGAAAATTCCATTATTAATATTCGCCTATTTTTGGTATTTTACAAATCATCCCTATTCTATAATCAACATTCTCATTAAGCAATTCATATTCAACTAAGCATAACACCATCATCCATTAACAAATCAAATCCAAAGCGGGAATGGAATCAACTCTAAAACTCACCCAAATCAGTGTACTTCGCTATTAACTCACCGACAGAGCACCTGCTACTGGATAATGTGGTTGGACATAGATACCACAGTCAATCACCCTACAACACTATCAACACATTTACATCTGAGCATTAGCTCCAAATCTAAATCCACAACCCTTAAACAAGAGATCTTACCTTCAAGTGATCTCTGATTTGTGTTCAAATTGCTAACGCTTGCAAAAATTCTAACCAGTTTAGGGATTCCAGCCAGGGGCTTCACTTTGAAGCATAGGCAGAAATCTGACACTAACCTAGAGATAGAGGGTTGGCAGAAGGGATCTGAGGTCGGAGCCACGGCGCACAAATACAGTGACTCGACAGCTCCCTGCCCTTCGCTGAAAACTCCCCTGTGTGGTGTGGCTCGAATGGTGCAAAACAAGATGTAGAGGATGTAGGAGAGTAGCAAGCCTTGACCAGTAGTGGATCGGGGCTCGATGAACTGACGATCAGAGTAGGAGAAGTGATGTAGATGGGTGTGACGGGCTCTGTGGCTCTCGTAATGACTCACGACATCGCCTTCTGCGATAGCTCTGGCTACTGCATCAGTGGCAATCGAGTGAAAGGCAAAGTGGCCATGAAGAACAATGGACAATAGTGGCTCTAACACCGTCGATGGCTGGGTCGAGCGGCACTGATGCGATCAGGTGGCAGCGACGGCAAACAGGCATTCAGCGCTTGACGACATTACAAGGGCAGTATGGTTGGGACCTCATGAGGGGAAATAAGGGCGGCGACATGGGTCTGGAGAAGAGAGGAGAGGGCAATAGGGTGGCGCTCGTGGTACTCAACATCTCGTCATCAGTAGTTGACGGTGATGAAGGGAGAAGAAGGGAGACGAGCAGCGCAATGAATCGGGGAAATGGGAGAAGGGAATCAGCGATATGAAGAGATAGTGCTAGGTTTTCTATATATATACTTAAGGTTAATTAAATCCAACTTTGGTTTATTAAAATCAATCAACTCTCACTTTAATTGGGATATCTAAACCGACTTTCCCTAAGCCTAATTAATCCATCCCTTAAACATGTCATACGGACATTGTTTAAATCTCAAAAAATATCTAAAAATTCATGAAAATCCAATAAGATTATTTCTCAAATAATCTTATTATTTAATTATTATTTGGGTCATGTATTTTACATTAAACGTGGAGTGCATCGTTTGCCTGAGCCACGTGGTCCAAGAGCCCAAAGGGGTTCTAGACGCCCGGAATAGACCCATTTAAAGGCCTTTAACCCGGATCTTAGAACAATAACTACAACGACTTTCTCTTCTACTTGGTGCTCTGAAAATGCTCCTGTAATGCTATGAAGCTATTGGTATTAGAGCCACAGGTTTACGAGGCCTATTTCTTCATATTTTGGATTTTGTGATTTGATTTCTTGATGTGACTTTTCGAGTTTTGGGGCCAAGCAACGATAGGATATCTCCAAGCTATAGGAGGTATGTTTATGTACTGTTATCATACACCTTGGTTGATACTTGTCTAGTTATTTATAGCATGTATGACATGTGTTGGGTCAGTCATTGTTTAGGTCTATCAGTTACTACTAGAGATTTGGGATTTGGGTAATCATTGATTGATTGATTGATTGATTAATTGATGCTCTTCTATCGATCTGTAGGATGGATTCTTTGGATTAATTAGCAGGGTTATACTATAGAGAGATTATCATATCTCATGGTATATCTTTGAGTATTAGATCAAATGGAGATCCATGATTCACATTACAATTTTGGCAGATTTTACAACTAGACTATGAGTATAGAGCTCTATTTTGGTACAACTTTCTACCCTCAGATAGATGGACAGTCTAAGCGCACTATACATATGTTGGAGGATTTGTTGATAATGGGTGTTATAGATTTCATGTCAGGACCATTTGTGACTAGTAGATTTTACCCACAATTGGCTAGATAGGAGTGTGGGAGTAGCGGAAGCAGGGTGAGCTCATAACCCACAAAGTCATCCTTTAACGGTTGGAGATTTGTTCATAATACTATAATGGTGTAGTATATGGGTATGTTGCTTAGTTGTTATCCTTAGATGAGGATCCCGAAGGTTGAGCAGTAAATTTAGGGACCAAATTTTTATTAGTGAGGGAGAATATAAAATACGGTACCCAAATAATAATTAAATAATAAGATTATTTGAGAAATAATCTTATTAGATTTTTCAGAAATTTTTTAAAAAAAATCGAGATTTAAATGGAGGTTGAATGAGACAATTTAAAGGGATAGATATATTGGACTTGGGGAAAGTCTGTTTGGAAATGCCCAATTAAAGTGGGAGTTGATTGAGAAATTAACTTAGATTTAATTAATTAAACCTAAGTTATTATATAAAACCTAATCTTCTTATTCTTCATCCCTGATCCCTCTCTTCCTCCGCCGATTCCCTCTCGTGTCGCCGTGCCACCCTGACTGTGAGACATTGGCGTCAAGCGCTACGAGCCACCAACGTCCTCGTCTTGTACATTGTCGCCTCCCATTACCGCTTGTTTGCCATCTCGAGCCCTGGCAACCATCGCTGGGATCGAGTCCAACGGATTGCTCCAAGCTGTTGAGCGCCACCCGAACGCCACTTGAGAGTTGCATGCCCAATACTCTTCTCCCGTTCTCCACCGCTAGCCGAGATACCTTCTCCTCCTCTGATCGTTGAGTTCGTCCGATCATTGCCCTCTCAGTAATCCTCTCAGGTGATTGTTTTGGCCAAGAGGTGGACTGTTTGAGGTGATGCATGACAGGTGTTTGATGAAATGCTTTGTGCTCTTGTCTCCTTTGTTTGTGCCGGTGTCGCCCTATCCTCTGCCCTAGCTCATTGCCGCAGCGACAACCTGATTCCATCTAGGAGAGATCTTGGATATGGTATACGGGTAAGTCAAGCTCAATATTGATTAACATGGATTGATTTCATACTTTGATGTTGAGATTAACTATGCGACTGATCAGTGTTGCTCCGATGAGGATTAAATATGGGAGGTTAGCTGATCAGAGATAGAGTTTCAGTGTAGGGATCTATTTGAGGTGTTGTTGCTAGAACAGTGGGCGTTCACTGCAAGGAAATGTTGTCGGGCAGTGAAACATTGGAGAAGGGGTTGTTGACATGGAGTTAAGGTAAGGTTAAGAGTTGATCTTGTATTTTGTTATAGGGTAATTGATGGATTTATGTGATTTGGTTGTTAGGTTAGTAGGAGATGGAAATGTGGGCAACAGTGAGCATCACACCTGTGGCTTCCAATAGTGGGTTGGTCGTATCATATGCTAACTAAATTTTATTCTAGTTGTAGAATGGTAAGGGTAATTTCATATCTCGTTCAAGTGAGCCATCATTTTGAGGATATGATCCCTCACGGGTGTCCCCTCAATCATGGTAGTCGTCATCAGGTTTCTCATAGCCTCCTGCCTGGCAGCCCGATTCTGGTGTCTAAAGAGTTCTTTGAGATTGTGCATCATGTCATAGGCAGTAGGCATGGGCTGATGCTGATGTTGCAGCACATTTGACATAGAAGCCAAAATGTAACACCGTGCCATCTCATCTGCCTTGACCCATTTCCTATATCTGTCAATCTCCTCTTCACTAGAATCGCTATCAGGCACATTAGGACAGACCTCAAAAAGTACGAACTTGTATCCTTCAGCAGTTAAGATAATTTTCAAGTTTCATTTCCAATCAATATAATTGGGACTAGTAAGTTTATTTTCTTTTAAAATAACAGCAAGAGGATTGAAAGTCATTTTGAAATCCTGAGAATCATAAAATATTTGGTCAAAACTTTATAATTTAAAATAATATTGATTCCTTGAATAATATAGTTTAAATTCACTAACATCTTAAAATATTGTGAATTTCATATGCCACGATAGTATGAACGTATACTAATTTAAACATTTGTAAGAGGAGATTTACCCATTAATTTTATTATCTTGTCAACCTAACTTTATGACAAATAAAATTAATAGTTGGTTTATCTTCGGTCACATAAATAATAGCAGTGACTCCGATGGGGAGGATACTATTAAATGCGCCTAAGTGTATACCATTACTTGATACTTAGTCCATTAATTAGAATTATGCCCCTTCAGATGGAGAAGATTACACAAACTTAGATAATTTCCTATAATCATCTATAGAGGAAGTTTGATCTAGTGATCCGCAAACAAGCTCATCCGATGTGGAGGAAGGCACTCAAAGCCAACGCGCAAGTTTGAATGCATCACTTACAAACCAGTAATGGAGACCGTAGAAATATGAAAATCCTCTCCCACTTAGTTATTTAAAATTAAGGAATTTTAACATGTACACACATCACACATGCACACAAACACAACATATAAAGGCAATAAATATGAAAATAAATTTTCAACTATTATGGTCTCATCCATCGCTGCCCTCCGTATGCCACCAACCCTAGTCGTCGCCAACCCTAGCCAGGTGAGGAGGAGAAAACCTAGCCGTCGGCCCTAGGGTTTATGTCATCACGTCTATCTTTCTTCCTTCTTCGCCACGCCTCCGGTCCTCAAGGTAGCACCACACATAGCAAGCCGCAACAATAAGAAATAAAAAATTACATTTATCGATCCTATATTCCACGAAAGAATGTACATGTAATCTATATCGAACAAAATCTAAAATAAACTAATATAGCTTCAGCTGTATTTAATAATTACAATCATGCACACACAAAATACCCTCGACATGCCCGAGGGTTCAAATCACATACAGACACAATATGCCATAATAGTTGGAACAAGAATACCTACAACCACAGAGTTAATCTATTTTGCATATTCTACTATTATCCTGCCTAAATTATATATAAATAGTGCATAATTTAACCGAAAACCAAACACTCAGAGGCAGAAAACTTGCTCTGATACCAATTGTTGGCGCTGGAAATTTAGTTCGGTGTAAATCTCCTGTACAAAAATTTATACGAGCACAGAACCTTTCCTAGCAACTCACATGCTTGATCAGACATGTGTTTGATCAATCAAGAAAGTTCTTGATTGATCAAAGCACACCTTGATCGAAGCACAAGATCGCTGGCCTCTTGTGTTGGTGTTCAGGATCCATACAAAGAAAAACAAACTAATTGCGCTCCGGAATAATAACTAGTTGTACCTTTCCTCGTATGCTAAGACCTCTTGAACTTCTGTTGTATTCCTCTCCTCTTCTTGGACGTCGTGTGGGCGACGATCTACCAAGATAAAACACCCAAACCTCTTCTTCCTTTCCAAGCAGTCTACCACCAAAGAATGCAAAGCAAAAAGGGGTGCCTCCTTCTTTGTAACGACCCGGCCCTCTTGGCCCATTTGGCGACCCATTTGGCGACCTCTCATGTCGTCGACGACCCTTATGTCGTCGGCCCATTTGGCGACCTCTCATGTCGTCGACCGATGACCCTTGACCGTGCCGTTACTCACTAGGACTTTCCACCCCTAGTCAGTAGATTTTTGCCTCCCCCAGGATTCGAACTCTAGACCTCCAGGCTTAAGTACTAGAGTTTATGAATCTTGGTAACAAAGTGAGTGATCTCACTTTGTTACCAGGATTCATAAACTCTAGTACTTAAGCCTGGAGGTCTAGAGTTCAAATCCTGGGGGAGGCAAAATCCACTGACTAGGGGTGGAAAGTCCTAGTGAGTAACGGCACGGTCAAGGGTCATCGGTCGACGACATGAGAGGTCGCCAAATGGGCCGACGACATAAGGGCCGATGGTCGACGACATGAGAGGTCGCCAAATGGGCCGCCAAATGGGCCAAGAGGGTCAGGTCGTTACAATAAAAAAGCTCCTTTTATTGTAACGACCCGGCCCTTTGGCCTCTTGGGTGGCCCTTGTGGCGGCCCAACTAGCGACCCTTATGTCATCGGCCCATTTGGCGACCTCTCATGTCGTCGACCGACGACCCTTTGGCCGTGCCGTTACTCACTAAACTCTCACGGCGGAAACAAAGAAGCAGGCTTAGGGCTTTGTCTTCGGCACCGGCGAAAGGTTCTTTCCGGCCGGTCTTCACCGTACGTGACCACCTCGACGAGGGGAGCTCGGAAACACAAAGGAGCCGCCGAGATTCGAAGTTCTCCGAACCCTAACAGCTTCTTTTTCCTCCTTCAGTTGTAAGTCCAAGAAGTCGTGGTAAGTACTACTCACCTGTGGTAGGAGTTGCTCCGAAATTTTTGGGATGTTCCTTGTTTCCCTTGAAGTTGAAGCATGCTGTATCGATTTTCCTGTTTGTGCTTACTGCCGTGAGTTAGATTTTCTGAGGCATGTAGTAAGAGTAGTTTCGGGGTTGTATATTCACTCCTTACCATCCACAACATGCTCCCATATTCAGATTTTTCTGTGCAGAATGGGTGCTAGGGGTTTAGCTGTGTAGTTAACAAGCATGAACAACTCCTTAGTCAGAATTCTTGCCTGCTTAACCAACATGAACAGATTCCTTTTTAAGTATGCAGTTTAGATTTTTGATACACTATGTTTATTGAGTACAGATTTATGTTTCCTACTTGTGCTTGCTGCCGTATCTTGCATTCTGGATTATTGAAGCATGCTATAAGGAGGTTTAGATTTTTTCTGTGCTAATTCAATAAGGCCGATCAGCCCTAGTTTCCAGCATTTCAGTTCTGAGTTCATTGCTTCCTGGATTAACATGAACAACCTTGTTTTTATGATTTGGAGTTAGCTTGTTGTGCTACTTTTTCTAGTATTCTAGTATTTGGTTGCTTTGCATTTCAGTTGCTTAGTTCCTTAGCATTTTAACCTGAAATTCAGAATTTCACAGCTTTGTTTTAAGCATGAAAGTTTCTTAAATAAGCATGAGTAATTTCTTATCCAAGAACAGCCCCTTTATTTAGTTAGAATAGGTGTAACATTATCCTTGCTACTCAAAAGGGCAAGAACAGCTTTTATTTAAAGCATGTAGTGTTAGTTTATTGGTTTTCTTGAACATGAACAGCTATTAAGTTTATCTTGTAGTTTGATTTGCTTGTTTATTTTTATAGCATGCTCAGTTAGTTGCAATTCTCTACTTGTTAGATACACTTGCAGTATTTGAATAGCATGAGCAGTATTGAATTATAATTCAGTTTCTAGTTTCCTATTTTGATACATATACATATATATGTGTTAGTTAGCTTTTAATAGCTCTTTAATCTAAAGCATATAGTTAGTTGTTTTTGCTATTTTAATAAGATGAATAGTCATGTATTTTAATGGAATAATTATGTGCCCTATTAAACCTTTTGAGGATTATGGGTAACTACAAGTAAGAAATAGACCAAGGTCTAGTTAGAAAAAGATAACAAGTAAATCAAAGCAAGAGGCTAGTACCCGACTTCCGAAGTTGTCGTTAAACAAATCCAGGTGACCAATTCCGAGGTCTTGCCCCTGGTAAGACCAAGGTCTTTATCCTCATAGGGCTGGAGGCTCGCTACCCCAGTCACTATTAGAGAGCGCACATAAGATGGAACTAAGTCTGAGCCCAAAGAAAAAGAAGAAGAAAGAAAAGTAAAAGAAAAAGAAATTAAAAGATTAATTTCAAGTATAAAGCTATAAGTAAATGAAACAAGTACCACCTATGTCTAGAATCAACAGAAGTTTAGTTCCTTTAATTCTAAGCATACAGCATGAGTTTCATTACTTTTATTATTTCTTACTTGCTTTAATTTTTTTCTCTTATTTTCCTTTAAGAGTAAAAAAGGAAATATTGATTTATTCCGATAGAAAGTATGCAACTAACCAAACATTGCTTTTAAGAGTGGTTCCCATTCTGATTCCCATTCCTATTCCACAATACAATGATTCCCATTCCGATTCTCATTCTCATCATACACTCTCTCTTCTCATTTTCTCTCTCTTCATTTTCTTCCATCACACTTTCTCTCCCATTACACACTTTTTTCTTATTTTTTTCATCATACTTTCTCTCTCATCGCACTTTCTCTCTCATCGTACTTCTCTCTTAACATACTCTCTCTCCTTATTTTCTCTCATCATACTTTCTCTCTCTTTATTCTCTCTCATCACACTCTCTCTCTTTATTTTCTCTAATCACTTTCTCTCTCAGCACACTTTCTCTTTCATCATACTTTCTCTCTCCCCAGTCACTCATTTTCTCTCATCACACTTTCTCTCTCTTCATTTTTTCCCATTACTTTTTCTCTCTCAGCCCACTTTCTCTCTCATCATTCTTTTTCTCTCATTATACTTTCTTTCTCCTCACTTTTTCATTTTCTCTCATAATACTTTCTCTCTTTTCATTTTTTCCATCCATCTTTCTATTTTCATCATACTTTCTCTCTCCTCAATTTCTCATTTTCTCTCATCACACTTTCTCTTTCTTCATTTTTTCCCATCACTCTTTCTCTCTCAACCTACTTTCTTTCTCATCATACTTTCTCTCTCCTCACTCTTTCATTTTCTCTAATAATACTTTCTTTCTCTTCATTTTTTTTCATCACTCTTTCTCACATTTTTCTCTCTCATCATACTTTTTCTCTTCTCAATCTCTCCTATCATGCACTCTTTCCTCATTTCTCTCATCATACTTTCTCTCTCTTCATTTTTTCCCAACACACTTTCTCTTTCATTATTTTCTCTCATCATATATTTCTCTCACATTCAACTTTTTCTTCAATCTAATTTTTTTTCTTATTTTCCTGTAAAAATAAAAAAGGAAATTTAGGTTCATTCTAATTAAAAATATTTAACCAATCAAACATCATTTTTAAAATTAATACCCAAACTCATACTCATTCCTATTCCGATTTTAGGAGCCCGTTTAATATTATATCCATCTTGAAGCCATCGTCCTCGATTCACCGAAGAAGCGATTAACATGGAGGTGCTTCCGAACGTGGCCGCGTACTCCCGGAACTTCGCCGTCATGGTCCGCTCCCTAGGCCCAGTCAGTCTTTTCCTCTCTCCCTCTCTCTTTCCGTCTCTCTCTCTCTCACACTCTGAGTGAACTTCAATGAATTCCGATTGTTTGCTTCCCAGGACCCCAAGGGCTTCAAGATGCGCAACCATCCTTTCCACCTCCATCAGTGAGTTTAACTTCTGAACCTTTTCATGTCGATTTCCCCTCTTTTAGATGGCTGCTGCTTGACTTTGCGGATTTACGAATTTATGTAATTGGAATCAGGACAGGAATTACAACCCTTTCAGCCTCAGGGATTTTACTGCCTGCTGGTTGCCTCAGCACTCGACCCCCAATCTTTGATCATGTTTGCGGCATTCATGGACACCACGGCCATCTCGTTGTCACCACTGCCTCGTTGGTGGAGCCCTTTCTGAGTCCTGAATACAGGAATAAGGCCACTCAGGTTGTTTTTGTTGATTTATTACGATTTAAGGAAAATGGAAAATGATCATCCTGTTACTTCATTTGTTGTTGTTTATTACTTTCAATTGTTATGTTAGAGTTTTTTTTACCACTTTTTTTTTCTCTTTGCTTCAGGAATTTTCACCAAAATTGATTTCTTCTGCTCATGTTGATGTTCTGGTAGAGGTATTGATTTTAATAGATGTTACTGGAACTCTGAGCTACTAGGAGCATTTGGGATGAAAACAGAGCTAGAAGATCTTGAATTGTTTTTTCCCCTGGGAAGAAGCACATACATCTTATACTTTCTTAATGATTTTCTTTTGCAGGGAGAGGAAAGAAGAAACAACAAAGATCATAATACAAATCCTCTCTGGCATAGCTGCAAAATTTTGGCATTGGTAGATATTTTGTACTCTTTCATTACTTTGTGGTATCTAATGTATGTCTGAGTGAATGCTTGTTCATATCTTATATTTGTTTGTCCAATGATAGTTGTCTTGTAGAAGATCTCATTCACTGTTGTCAGCTAGAATTTTCATTAAGCATTTATATGTCCATAGCATCTACAACTCAAGAGCCAGAATAATAGTCATTGCACCAGAAAGACAAGATCAAAGAGTTTATAATCCCAGGGCATGCCTGCACTACGAAGGCCTGAATCTCTTAGTTGAAACATCGATTTTATTACAGTTTAAATTTATGGAAGTGTATGCTCTTTCAATCCGCACTTGTCACACATCCAAAAGGATTTGTGTTGTGCTTTTGCTCCTTAAGTCACTGTGGGAGTTGATTGTGTTATATGTGTTTTCGTTGACATTTAGCTAAATAGCTCCTTTAATTTAATTGAAGCCTTATCCTAGGTTAAATATAAAAGTTTGCTGATTTCCTTCTTGGTTTGGTAATCTGAACCAAGGGGCCAAGATGCCAAGGGTTTGACCTTTGTCTTTTTAATACCAAGATATAATCAACCTTTTTCAAGTGGATATGTTAAGTTAATTTCAGAGTCCAGTTACTGAGCATGTTTCCTTTGATTCAAGTGTATTTTGTTAATTAATTTGAGAGTCCATACTATCTGTGCAAGTTGCATACAATTATTTCAGTTTTTTAATGTGCTTCAGGTTGATGTTACTGCATCTTCCATTGCTCTTCAATCCTTGGTTGGAGGTGAGAATATTTTGCAAAGTTCTTCATGGGATGTGGGTTTTTCCTTCGCTAGTCGGGATGACAACAATGAGACAATGGTAGATGTTTTTGTTAAAAACTTTTCTGTTCAGTTTCTTCAAACTTAAAAATGCACATCATGCTTTGATTACCTTTTTTTTCCCATGCCGATGGATTGACTATCTTGGTAATATCAAAAAGGTTTAACTTTGGAACTATAGTCATTGACTTTTAGTTATGAATAAACTATCTTACTTTGTATGTACATAACTATAAAAGGTTAACAGTAAAATTATTATTTCTTCTGATGCATTTTTCCATTTAGGTTTGGTATGATAATTTTTCATATACTAAAGGAGATTACGATGTACATCAAAATCTTTTTCTAGTTTATATAAGTTTGGTCTATTATCATTGAGGTTGTGACTCCCTTCTGATGCTAGGTTCAAAACCTATGAGATTTGGATGCTAGTTATGCTTTAGGAGGGGGTCTATTAATAGTGGTAACCATTGGTTTGAGATCTCGTATTGTATGAGATGGCAAGGTTAAAACGTATTGTTATGATAAATTATTGAAATTTAATACACAAACAATGTCACCTATGTTATTGTGTTAATCATGTTGATGAGTATCATTTCATGCCAACACTCATGATATAAGACACATGTTGTAAGATAGGTTAAGATGAATTGAGATAATATTAATCCAAACTTTTAGTAGATAGTTGTCTTATTTTTTTCCCATCTCTTTCCCCCATTCACCTCTAATTTGCTACTCACACTATAAATCAAAATGTTGGCACAATTATGAAATAATATCGTTTATTCAATCAAAGGCTGAAACTCCAACATGACTTGAAATTTTGAACCTGGGTAATAACCAATATTGGTTAGCAAGGTTTAAAATTTTGAAACTGGATCAATATGATTTCAGTACTGTATCGTGTTGTGTTGATATGATTTTGGTATTTTTTAAATATAAAATATATTAATTAAAAATAAAAATTTAATCTAAATATTTAAAAATAAAAAATTTTTAAATAAAATAATTTTTTAAAAAAGAAATAAAATGGAATCACAACCCTCCATATAATAAAAAATAAATAAGAATTTTGTTATATATTTTCAAAATTAAAACAAATTATATATATATATATATATATATAATGGGTGTAACTTTATTAGGGTTCGATTAATCCTGTTTAGATTATTCTAGAACTTGATTGAAATTATTGACCAACTTAATTATTAACCTACATTGCTTTCTTATGCATCCATCCACACTCCCTTGGCATCCCCGTCGCGACCCACGAAGGTCACACCGACCTCCATGATCACGCGGAGTTGGCCGCAGGATCGCGGTGCCTTTGTGATCCTGCGGTGGCCGGTGCTAGTGGCGGGCTGAACAACAAATTTTGCGTGTTTTTCTTGGCACAAAATGAAATTTTAAACCATGTTGGCTATTATTAAAAAGAAAATTACAAAAAATGGTGTAAAAGATAGCTCAAATTAATTTTTGGTAGCTGTGGAAGCTGACAAGATCCTCTTTAAAATAATTAAGATGGTTCATGATGAATAACAGAATAAGTAAAATATTGATTATGTTAATCATTACAGTTTTAACAAGATTATACAAGATTTCAAATCTCGCAGACAACATCAATCTAGGTTTAGATAAGAACCATAGTTGTTAAAGTGAGCGCTTTGCTCGCTTAAACGCGAAGCGCAGCGAGGTGCAGCGAGGCGCAAGCCTTGCACTTCACTCCGTTTCGCACAAAAGCACAAGCGTTCGCTTTTGCGCGAAGCCTAGAAACATTTTTTTTCTACGATCCTTGTGACGATTCCGTCATCCTAGAGATGTCGCGGGACGCTTCCGGTGCCGCTGGAAGTGTCGCGATGCTCGTGGTCACTATAGCACTGTGACAATTGTGGGAGCCGATTTAATTAATTCAATCAATTTCTAACTTAAATGGGATAGTTCGAATAGACTTTCATAAATTCTAATTGAATTATCCCAATAAAATATATAAAAAATATATTTAAAATTTTTAAAATTCTAATAAATTTAATTAATTCATATAAATCAGCTTTATATTCTAAAAAATCCTGTCTGAGATCTGTAAGGATAAGCACTGGTCCTGATGAATGATGATGACCTCCGATGAAGATGAACCCCGATGATCCGAAGAAACTACTCCACGCTCCTACGCACAGTGAGACGCGCCAATAAAGCGTTAGTGACCTAAGACCGGGGTGGAGATCCCTAGCTAGACCCTCCGACGCTCAAGTCAATTCTTCTCCAAGATGAAAGAAGTAGCAGCAGAAGAAGAAGAGTAACTAAAGTGAAAAACAGAGTTCTGATGTTAGAACTTGCGTACCTTGCCAAAGCATAAGATTCCCCTTTTTATATCACCTCACGTGACCTTAGTAGTCGTGAGGTGGTTCCCGGTTCGTTAGAATTTGTTAGGAGATGAAATCATCTTCTATATTTCGTGCAATAATCCTTTAAGGAATCTTTTTTGTACCCCAGATATACCCGTTTTGTCGTTTATAACACGTCATCATAATTAAAGAAGTTTCTAGAAGATATTTCTCGTCAAATATTCTATTAAGCATGTTTCGGCCGATCATTTGAGCCGACCATGTATACTGCTAGGAATGCCCCCTGTTCAATATGTCTCGATCGGTCGTTCAAGCCGGCCGCATATACTGTTCAGAATACCTTTTGTGAAATATGTCTCGGCTAGCCGTTCAAGCCGGTTAAGAATACCTCCTGCTGAATATATCTTAGTTGGTCGTTCAAGCCGGTCGTATATACTGTTAAGAGTGCTTCTTGTTAAATATATGTCGGTCGGTCGTTTAAGGCAGTCGTATATACTATTAAGAATGCTTCTTGTTAAATATATCTCGGCTGGTCGTTCAAGCCGGTTGTATATACTGTTAAGAATGCTTCCTGTTAAATATATCTCGTCCGGTCGTTCAAGCAGACCGTATATGCTGTTAGCATATATGCCCGGTAATATATTGAGAATATTATATAAGGCTAAATGCCTTTATGCTCGTGCGGGTTTTGCCTGACCGAGCCTATATGAGCGCTGGGGTGTTCACTCGGCTTTCGGTTGGCCGGTAATATATTGAGAATATTATATAAATCTAAATACCTTTATGCTCAGGCAGCCTTTGCCCGGCTGAGCCTATATGAGCGCTGGGGCGCTCACTCGACTTTCGGTCGATCGGTATTATACTGAGAATATTATATAAGACTAAATGCCTTTATGCTCGGGCGGGCTTTGCTCGACTGAGCCTATATGAGCGCTGGGGCGCTCACTCGACCTTCGATCGACTGGTAATATGCTGAGAATATTATATAAGGCTAAATGCCCTTATGCTCGAGCAGACTTTGCTCGACAGAGCCTATATGAGCGCTGAGGCGCTCATTCGGCCTTTGGTCAACCGGTAATATACTGAGAATATTATAGAAGGCTAAATGCCTTTATGCTAGGGCGGGCTTTGCCCGGTCGAGCCTATATGAGCGTTGGGACGCTCACTCGGTCTTCGGTCGACCGGTAAGAATATTATATAAGGCTAAATGTCTTTATGCTCAGGTGGGTTTCGCCCGGCCGAGCCTATATGAGCGTTGGGGTGCTCACTCGACCTTCGGTCGACCGGTAATATACTAAGAATATTATATAAGGCTAAATGCCTTTATGCTCGGGTGGACTTTGCCTGACCGAGCCTATATGAGCGCTGGGATGCTCACTCGGCCTTCGGTCGGCTGGTAATATACTGAGAATATTATATAAGGATAAATGCCTTTATGCTCAGGCGGGCTTTGCCCGACCGAGTCTATATGAGCGCTGGGACGCTCACTCGGCCTTCGGTTGGCCGGTAATATACTGGGAATATTATATAAGGCTAAATGCCTTTATGCTTGGGCGGGTTTCGCCTGGCCGAGCATACATGGACACAAAGGCAATCATTCGGCCTTTGTTCGACCACTGATTATACCTCTCCTATTTTTCTGGACTTAAATTCCTCTTTCACTTGTTCGACCCATCTAACATAACCCGTATCAATGTATATAGTGAGTCTAGGAGAAGACCATGGGTTAGATCAGATTCTGTTGAGTTTCGTAATACAACATTGGATTTATATGTGAATAATTGTTTCATGGATTGTCATATTAGGTTAATTACATTTAAAAAGTATTAGGCAATTCGGGTTTTAATATATCTCATAATGTGTAGGCCTTTAATGTATAGAGACTTAAGATTAATTTCTATTTTTATGATGGGCATATAAAAAATTAATAGGGAAGTTATCTATAGATTTGGTGGTTATGATCCATAGAATACACGTGACATTACCCTTTTTTTTTATATTCTGTCACCAGAGAAAGATGACAGAGTCTCTTTGGAAAATGTGTTGCATTCAAAGATAAACTAGCAAACTACACAATTCGTTATTATGGATTCATATGCTTCTAATTTATTTTTCTTGATAATTGAACGTAGATACTAAATTTAAAAGATGCCTTTTATCTATTCAAGTTTTTTTCCTAACAAGTGGTACTAGAATTCACGTTGAATCACTGATAAATATTTTTTAAATTTTGTTTATGTACAAATTTTGTTACATTTTGTTATATATATATATATATATATATATAATTTTGTTATTAAATTTGAGTACATTGAAGGACTTTTTTTGATATAAATTCCTGAAAATTTTTATTTTATTTTTGTTTATTAGTTCCTTATATTAATTTTTTGGGGATTTGGTTTTGCAAGGAATAAAAATTCTTTATACTTGCATTTAGGTTTATCTTTTGGAATTGAATCAGATATGGTTGCAATGGTTGTCTAAATCAAAAGGGTTGATTTCAGTTGGGTTCAGTGTTTATTATGCTTATTAATTGAAATTAAAAAAGGTTTGCCTATTAGGTTTCAAGATATTTAGCCAATATTTCTTTAGGCTGCCAGTAAATTCAAACATTAGTATCATAATATATGTTTGGAGATGAATTAGTTAAAGCAACATGTCTCTAAATGACCTATCTTGTGGAAATTAATTTATTTTGCAATATAAATAGTTTTGTGCATTTAACTTATGTGAATATTAACTGACTCAAAGAAGCAATGTGGATATTTAACAATCTTGCATGTCCACATGTGGTAATAAATACTTGATGATTACTTGACTTTTCATGTGAACATAAATCAACTCCAAAAAGGTTATTGTTTGTTATGTTTTTCCTAGCATAGTTTGATTACTACACCAAGAGATTGCTTTGTCCAAAAAAATAATAATGGACTGCATCATGGATTATATTTATCTTTTTTAAATTTATTATCAATTTTATTTTAGCTTGTTTTGTTTGTTTATTGGTCTTTGTTTACCTATGAATACTCCTAATATTTTTGCCAACATCAACTATATTCTTATGTTAAATCGCCCTAGCTTCAAGCCATGGCAAGAAAACCTCTTGATACTTTTAGGAGTCATGAGCACAATGTTTAAAAATCATCCAAGGAGTGCAAAATTGAATAAAATGGGTCCAACACATCAACCAGAGGAAGTGAATAAATGAATCTTAAAGCACAATTCTTGTAAAACACAAATAATTCACAAGTTATTTGTTCAACAATGCTCATGTATGCCTTATTGATTGTGTCAAGTAGTATATCCATCTGAAACAATACAAATCAAACAAGACACAATTAGGTACAATTATTTTGTGTGGTTTGGAGACTTCGCTTATAATTGACAACCTATGTGTTAATGTGTCACCCAGTGTTTTAAATCGCGTAGCGTTGGTTCATAACATTTTTGTTTTGTCATCGCGTAGCGTAAATAGCGAAGCGCATAGCGCAAGCTTTTCATGCACGTCAATGTTTAAATTTAAAAAAACAAAATATACTTATATAAGTAAAATAAAAATAACATAACCTAAAATTAATCATAATAATTCATTATATGTCAAAATATCCCATAACAACAATTTAAAAAGCCTTATAATTAAAACAACATAACCTAAAAATAATCAGTATCATCCAACTCTATATCACTATCATCATCAATAGTGTCTATGATTGGAAAATTTCCACTATCAAAAGTTGTTGAAATTACTCCACCATAATTTTCAGCATCAAGATGATTATCTTCCACATCAACAAGACTCAACTTTGCTTGTTTGTCTTTGCTTCCACCCATTATATAAGAGATACGACATTTAAGAATCAATTATAGGTGAAGTAGATATAAGTAAATAATTTGCATATGCTTAGTGCTTACTTGAATTTTCAACAACTCTTTTTTTTGAATTCGTAGGAGGAACTTCAACTATATCCTCAACATCTTCGATTCGCTTATCTGAGTCGAAAAGACTTTCAAAGGTAGTCGACGACACACTCACAATAGGATCACTTTCAAATAATTCATCATCTTCGAGCCATTTAGTAGTTACGGGGAGGACTGAACCTTCTTTCTCAGTTATCCATTCATTATCCGAATTAATTCCATTAACTACAATGGGATCAATCTTGTCTCTCCTCCTAATGCTTCTCTCCCTAAGCTTGAAGTTATATTTCACAAACACCAACGCATTCAACTTTGCATGTTCAAGCCTATTTCTCTTTTTTGTATGAATCTATTATTACACAGAAGAAAATATATATAAAAAAATTAAACAATGATATGAAAATTATAAAACAATTAAAATTCAAATAGAGTTAGAAACTTAGAATACTCACTGATTCAAAAGTGCTCCAATTTCTTTCACATCCCGAAGCACTACAAGTGAGACCAAGTACTCGAATTGCAAATGTAATAAGCTCGGGTGTCTTACTTCCAAAACATTCCCACCACGAGACTAATAAGTAATAACATAAAAAAAAAATTACAAGAATGTATATAATTTTAAAATACGAATGCTAGTATAATTTTACAAGAATGGTTACAAGAAGAAAATTTTACTCGGAGTTCGCAACATTCTTTGTTCATTTTGCTATTGGAGTTCCAAATTCTCCTTCAGCTTTGTTATACAAGTCCAATTGAATGCCCGCTTTAAGACGATCATCAGAAGACAACATCCTATCCATGCAAGTATGCAATCCATCTCTAACTTCATCACAATAAGAAAATCATTCTTCATAACGCAATTGCGGGTTCAAATAGTACCCGACCGCGTGTAAAGGATGATGATGTTGTGGAGTCCATCGGGAATCAATTTTTTTCCAAATGGGCTTGTATTTTCTGCCAACTCCCCCACACTTAAATTTTATTATCTCTTTTGCCTTATCCATAAGTTCATAAATATATCCTATGGCCAATCTCTCCTCCGAATCAACTTCCCTTAACACACTTACAAGAGGAACAATACTCTTGACACAAAATGCAACATGTGGCCAAAAGTTTGGATCATTAACAATAATTCTCTTCACGACCTTCTCCCGAGTTGTTTGAGATAGTGGTGAACTAACCCAATCTTCGGAAGCAAACATTTGTTTAAGTGGCCTTTTAACCTTACACATTCTGAAGAGTGAGAAATGAAGTAGCAAAGCGAGTAACAGCGGGACGGAGGATTTCTTTTACCGTTTGTATACTTTCTCATTAAAGAAAGTATAGTCCCATGACCATAAATGAACTTCACAACCATTTTAGTATGCTCAATTATGTAAGAAAAAATCTTCAATTTTGCAATATCCTCCAACATTAGATCAATGCAATGCGCCGCACAAAGGTGTCCACCAAATTCTGTGTCTAGTCTCCATAATTTTTTCCCTTCCTTAATGCAATTCGAAGCATTATCTGTGACAATTTGAATCACATTTTCCTCTCCCACCTCATCAACAACATCATCAAGATATTTAAAGATCAATTCCTCATTTTTAATAGAAGCTGATGCATCAATAGATTTCAAAAAGAAAGTGCCGGCGGGAATATTTACCAAAAAATTGATCAAACTTCTATTCTTTCCATCTGTCCAACCATCAGACATAATAGTGCATCCATATTTTTCCATGCCTTTTTATGCTCCTCATATATTAGGTTGATGCCATCAACCTTAGCTTTAAGTATCCAAGTTCTTAATTCATGCATTGAAGGAGGATTGAACCCTCTTCCATATTCCGTAATACCCTCAACCATATTCAACCAATAAGAATCATTCACAACATTAAATGGTAGTGCGGTAGAGTAAATAAAACGACCAACTCTACGCTTCTCATCAACCAATAATCTTTCTTGTATGTCGAATTTAGGGTTGTTTGTCTAGATTCGGAACTAACAAACCCATGAAGAGTACCTTTACCTTTTGATTCATCACTACCAGAACATCCAATTGAATTTCCCCATACACTTCCAACTTTTGATGATTGCGTACTCATACTCTGGAACCCTCACCAATCTCTCGTAACAATTCGGTTTGTTTACTTTTAGATGCTCTAATTTTGTCAAGTGGTTCTCTAATTTCTTTCTTAATATCATTCGGAACGCTAACACAAGGTACAACCCCCTTATGAGTTTGAGCTGAATGTTCCTTCAAGCGAGTAGTCCCTTCATTCGATATATGATGATAAAATTTGCACCGAACAGATTCCCCCCCCTCATTTTGATAATAATACTTCCAACCAATATCTTTTTTTTTTGACAAATTCGTAGACATTGCAAATTCTAACTAGACAATTAAAATCCTAGAAAAAAAAAAATTAGAACAAATAATTAATTAATTAGAAACAAATCAGCAAAAAAATGGGAATCAATCCAGGGCATCTGGATCGATCCAGTGATCGATCCAGGATCTGGATCGATCCATTGAACTATCCAGATGCTCCAGAAAGGATCTCAATCGGTCACTTGATCGATCCAGATGCTCGACTTTTAGAAATCGTGAAATCGCTTTTGCTCCTTCGAGAAACAAAAAACGAAAAGGAAAAATTAAACGAAGAAAACGAAAGGAGGAGAAAAGCTGACCTCTAATCGCTGTCCCTCGCCACCACTCACGTCACCGCTCGCCGCTTGTCGCTCGCCGCTCGCTGCTCGCTGATCGCCGCTTGTCGCCTCTGCCCTACCTTCTCGACGATCATGATTCCACTCGCCTTTGTCCTAGCTATTTTGTAAGCAATTTGCAATTATAGTGCCCGCTATCGGCCGCTAGGTCATCATAGCGCACGCTATATGCGCTATCGACGCTTGTGTCCCGAATAGCGTGGGCTATTCGGGACAAACGCTAATCAACGAATGCTCTGCAGCGTTCGCTGATCGTAGCGTGCTATTCGCTATTATTGAAAACCTTGGTGTCACCCTCGAATAATCCACTAAAACTACTACTTCACAAAAGGTGATAAAACAAGCCTCTTATAATCCAAATCTTTGGAATGAATATAATATTGCACTTCTCTCTCTTAAATGTAAGACTTAGTGAGAAGAGATTACTAAAGTCTTATTTTGAATCCATTAACACGGTTTCGCCCTTAGAGAAGTTGAACATTTGAGCACAAATTGACATGATAATTAAGCGTGGTTTCATGCAACTTTATTGACTCAAGACTATAAATTCTTATATAAATGTAGCTCTAACAAACACATCTTTTCCACCTCTAATCGGTAAAGTCTTCCATTTACTTATAGGGAAAATGTTACTATTAAGCAGTCACGACTATATCTAAGACTAAAATTAATTGGAAGTTTTGGTCTAGTCAATTGTTGCTCAAATAAAACCTTGTCGTTCACCAAACACTTACATTCAATTGCCTCACTAGTTTGTTGAACTAGTCTAGTCGATTGAATTACCAATTGATTGAATTTTATTAGCGATCCCTTCCTCACTGGACTTACATCCTAATTAATTTACACAATGTTTTGTGACAAAGCTAAGTTGGTAAAATACATCTTAGTAATTGTCCCTCCGATGAAGGCTTTAAACCAAGCCATCAAGACATTAGGTATTTTACCTCTATCTGGCGACAATCATTCTTGATGATGTTGCTAAAAAGCAAAAACTTATGGTGATATCACATCTTTAGTAACTATCATGCCTCCAAGTTTTCAACCTTGTTGATACTCTTGTACTTAAGTCCACCTCGTGTCAAACCTTTGGCCTATCAATTTCATCAAGTTTCTCAAGCTTCGTCTATGTAATTCGATCCTCTAATCTTACGAGTTCACTTTAATCTAGGCAGTGCTAGAGTACACCTTGTGTACACCTTGAGTTAGATCTTTAGTCCAAATATTAACCTATATTGTTAAAGAGATCCACTAGAGAAAGAAGTGTGCCAAATAATTCAATTGTATTTTTCTAAAAACATGTTGACGATGAGGGCGAGGTTGATATTAGAGTGATGATAGATGATCCAATTAACTTCGGTCAAGTCATGAAAAATTCTAAATCTCAAAAGTGGATTAATGCAATGAATGAGCATACGAGTCCATGAACATTACAGCAAAAAGGCGAAACCCTCGCCCCCAGGGCCCCCACCGACCGGACCCACGGTCATTGTGAGGGAGGTAAATCGCAGCACCCGAGCTAACATGGGACGGACCGGGTGGGATATAGGGATAGGGGATTTATTCCCCCGTTGCCACTGAGTTTCGACCCGGTGGCCTCATTACAGCAACTTCCACCCCATACCATCTCGGATGACCCACGGGGTCATACGAGTCCATGAACATGAATGAGGAGATGATGTTCATAAAGGACAATGGTGGGATCTTATCCCATTGCCAAGAGGTGTGAACCCCATTGGTTGTAAATGGATAGTTAAACAAAGAGGTATTTGAAAGGATATATGAAGTGCTACAAGGCTTGTCTTATCACAAAGGGTCCACAAAGAAGGCATGGACGATATAGAGGCCCTAGTGGTGCATTTCAATCGTACATCCAAGGTTCAAAATCTCAGCCATACTAGAACATCGAACTTTGACTGAATGATACTGTTTCCCATATCAATGTTTCAATGCGTGGTGCTCTTGGAGAATTGAAAGGAGGAAGAGATGAAAAAGAAGAATAAGAAAAGAACACATCTATTCTAACTTCAATATAGAATTGTGCAATTTTAACTTTGTGTTGCATGGACAAAAGATAAAAAAAAAAACAAACATCACTTTTAAGCTGACTCAATTTGTCACATGTCAAAGGTTGTTGAATGTTAGTATGACACTATACTCATCGACATGATTGATACAATAACACATGATAAATTACCTATGTTGAGTAGTTTTGCCTAGTTTCAAGTTTCGGTAATTTATTAGAATGGATCATTAGAATGTAGTCAAATGAGTCTTGCAGTATGTACAAAGAATAAAAGACTACATGCTTCCCTATCAAAGGTTGGACTTGCGTAAGATCATTTTGTCTACGGACTTTGATGTCAAGATAGTATGAGATCTATGTCGAGCTATATCTACCTACTAGTTGGTCGGTGTTCTCTCTCTGGAAGAATGCTAAATTATATCTTATAACCTCTTCTACTATCGTGGTAGATGTTATAGTGTGTTATGAGGCATCTAATCACAAAATATGGCTGTGAAATTTTATGACAAGGTTGCACATAGTGGGAGGTATTAAAAGACCACTCAAGTTATTTTGTGACAACTAGTTGGCAATTTTGTAATCCAATAGCTATAAGAGCTTGACAAAGTCAAAATATATGGACATAAAAGTTCCTAGTTGTTAAAGAAATTGTTTAGATTGGATAGTTGTCTACATAACACATCAAAACAAACTCTATAGTTGTAGATCCTCTAAGGGATTGCCATGCAAAGTGTTTCAGGAGTACATTGCATTGCTCGTAGATGTGTTACGCCATTTGAGGATATCCATTTTTAGATTTTTAGTGGGTTATAATTTTAGATGCTTTTTTGCAATTAAAAAATTATTCTTCAGTTGTTTCTGTTTATAGATAATTTGAAGGTTATTTTTGAAAAAAAAAATAAAGTTTTAGTTTGTTTACACCTTGATTTTAGTACACTTTTGGTATGGTTGGATCTTACCAAGGTTTAAGGGTTGACTAGCTGGAAATAAATTCACATTGCATAAGATTTTCATGCTACACATCCACATCATGATCCATGCTATTCAATTGTATTTGCATATGTGACATTGATGGGGTCAAAGTTATGACAAATGTAGTGAAGGCTGCAGTGGCGTAGCCAGGATTTTAGATCAGGAGGGGCGATTTTATAAAAATTCTAAATATTAATGTAGATCAATTTTTATCCTCCAAAAGTCTAACTTTCAAATTTAAGGAGTTAAAAATGAACTTAAATTTAAAAATTTTTAGTTTAGCCCTTGATTTTAGTTGAAACAATGATCTATCGATCCTCAGATCTTATCTATGACTTAAAGCCTAAGAATCAATTTAGGTGGAAGAGAGAGAAAAGGGGGGATGCCCTATTTGAAGTAAGTATATCTCATATTTTTTTTAAATACTTCGATATTATTATTTCACCTAATTTATCATTAATATAATATTTTAGACACATAATCACTTAATTTAATGACTATTTTTTTAATCATTCAAAAATAATAATAAAATTGATAGTAAACAAATAAACATGAATATGAAAAATCGACACTATATATTTTTTTGACACTTATATCCGTAACGAAAAAGAAAAAATAAGAAAACTTTATTTCAATCAAAAGGTGTTTGTTGTGGAGTATTGGTATAGCGACAACGATGACACTGGTAGCAAACAACGCCCCTGGCTGCATTGATCCTAGGTTGGTATGATTGTTGAGGATTTGTTATAGATATATTTTGATAATTGCAACAATGTCGAATCCATACGATTATTTTTGCAATGCATGATTATAAGGTTAAAACGATCCAAATATTTTTTTTTTCATATCCATCAAAAATAAGAAAATATTGTCTGCACTTAATAAGTAAATACTCACACCCATTACAGTTACCATGAAAGAAGAAATGTTCATAAACATAGACAATCATCCTATTAAGGCTAAACTCAATACTAGAATCATTGTTTATTCATTCTTAATGCGGAATTGTATGATCCCCGGGAATGTACTGTCCAGCCCAGTCCGATCAAGGGTTCGAGCCTCCAACATCATCAGATCCTTCACCTGCCATATTATCAAACCTCATGAGTTTAACTCAGCACCTCTAAACCGAAATAGCAAAAGAATTCATATACCATCACATGCATCGTTAAACCTACCCTTAACTGACATTTCTTATCGAAGTGCAAGTACATAAAACAAAAGAAAAGCACAACATAGGCATCTACTATGTAGCATTAACTTCTAACACAACAATTCATGTATTCCTTTATAGAAAAACATCCTGTTATATTACATTATCTTTTTCCATTATATATATATCCTTCATCCTTTATTCGGTTGATCAATCCGTATAACCATGGTACCAGGTGGCGGGGCGTCAGCAACTCTCGTCACTGGGCCGTGGCCAAATATGGAAATCTGGTACTGGGTCCCTCTGGAGCCTTGTCCCGTAAACGGGATCGCTCTGTGAGGGCCAAGGGCCTTGGCCCTCACAGGATTTTCATTAGTCCTCATCATCATTGTTGTTCTTTTTTTTCCCACCATAATATAAACATTCATATCGTTTAATTAATTCAGATTCTCATAGTCTCAATTATCGTAACCACTTGGGCCCGTTAAGCATGGCTATCATCAACTAGATACACAAAATGAGCATGAATTATCATCTACAACATAAACTAATTAAATCAATAGTACCATTACATACATTAGTTCAGTAAGCATGGAGAACTTTAACCAATAATGCTAACTAAGCACAATTATTATTTACTATATAAAACTAATTAGGCATTCATACCAGAGCATAATCCTAACATATAAATATCAAGATGTGCATAGAGATACAAAAGTGCAAAGAAAATCTTTGATTCCGAAGAAACTCATAAATGTACTATTACTTCAACCCTCCTAAGTTCCATTTTCCTAAGACTTGTACCCAGATCTCCAGCGACGCAAGGTAAACCAAAACATCGCTAGAACAAATTCAACGCATCCTAATCAAAACCGTCCTTAACTCCAGCAACGAAAACAAACCCTCACAGCAGAAAAAAAAACAACACTGTTTTTCCAAATCTGTCCTAGAATTTCAGCAACGCAAGCAAACCTTCACAACAGAAAAATCAAAACAACGTATCCAAAACTGTTCTAAAATCCCAGCAACACATGAAAACCCTCCCGCAGAAAATCAATACTACGTTTCCTAAAACTGTTCTAGAATTTCAGCTACACATGAAAAGCCTCACAGCAGAAAATTCATATCATGTTTTCCAAAACTGTTTCTAAAATTCCAGCAACTCATGAAAACCCTGTCAGCTTCACTTACCCACAATATAACCCTGTCTTCCCGGATACTAAAAGGAGCAAATAAGAGCATCCTCCAACTACAATTTGTCTAAAAATTTTCAGCAAAGATATGGGAAACCACAACCCAACAAGGAGGCAAAACAAAATCACAGAAATCCGACCACCCTTCTCGAATCAGAAGCGAAGCATGGAAAACGAGCAGAAACCCTTGGTGCCAAAAGAAAGTCTGAAGGACAGGAAACAAAAATAAGAATCTGCAACGGAATCCCATCTAAAAAAATCAAAAAGGAAGGGTCTTTAAGAGGTGCCTTGGTGCTTGGATCGTTCTCTCCTCCAAGGTCGAAGTCCCTTCTCCCTTCCTTTTTCTTGTTGTCGCCGAGACTCCTCCTCTCTTCTCCGTTTTTTGTTCTCCCCTTTTTCTTCCGCCGCCTATTCCCCTTATAAACAACTAAATCCTAGGGTTTAATCCATGCATTGGGTTGAGTTCATAAATCCCTTAATTGCTAAATAACGATTTTCCCCCCCCCCCCCCCCCCCCCCGCCGCCCCCCTTGCTTTCATTATTTCAAAAGAAAGTCTATCATTATTATTATTATTATTTCCTCTTTCTTTTTTTTTTTTAAAATGGACATTACAAATCCTCTCCCCCTTAGATGGATTTCGTCCTCGAAATTTAAAACTTACCAATTAACCCCGGGTAGCGGTCCTTCATATCAGCTTCCATCTCCCAGGTGGCTTCCTCGTCAGCGTGATTCAGCCACTTAACCTTGACCATCTTGATCGTCCTACTTCGCAACTTCCTCACCTGTCGGTCTAGTATCTGTATGGGCCTCTCCTCATAGGACAAATCTGAAGTAAGCTGTAGCAATTCGAAATTCAACACGTGAGAGGGATTCGACATGTACTTGCGCAACATCGAGACATGTAACATATTATGCACCCCTGCAAGATTAGGTGGCAAGGCCACCCGGTAAGCCATTGCTCCCACCCTGTCTAGAATCTCGAAGGGCCTAATGAATCTCGGACTGAGCTTACCTTTCTTGCCAAATCTCATAACACCCTTCATCGGTGCTATTTTCACAAAAACGTGATCCCCAACTGCAAACTCCAAGTCCCTTCTTCTTTTGTCAGCATAACTCTTTTGTCGACTTTGAGTGGTTTTCATTCTGTCCCAAATTCTAGCTACTAGGTCTGTCGTATGCCTCATGATTTCTAGGCCCACCTCTGCCCTTTCCCCCACTTCATCCCAATGGATAGGGGATCGACATTTCCTTCCATAAAGTGCTTCATAAGGAGCCATGCCTATAGATGACTGATAATTGTTGTTATAAGTGAATTCCACGAGTGGTAGCTTCGGTTCCTAGCTTCCTTGGAAATCAATTACACACGCTCGCAATAAGTCTTCCAAAATTTGTATCACCCTTTCCAACTGACCATCTGTCTGGGGATGAAATGCTGTACTAAATAATAGTTTAGTTCCCAAAGCCGAATGCAAACCTGTCCAGAAAATCGAGGTGAACCTTGGATCTCTGTCCGATACTATGGAAACGTGAATCCCATGCAATCTGACTATCTCCCTAATGTACAACTCTGCAAACTGAGTTACAGAGAAGGTCATCTTCACTGGTAGGAAGTGAGCCGACTTAGTGAGACGATCAACTATTACCCAAATGGCATTAAAGTCTTTCACCGTCTTTGGCAATCCCACCACAAAATCCATGGCGATGCTCTCCCATTTCCACTCCGGAATTGGAAGTGGCTTAAGCATCCCTGCTGGCCTCTGATGTTCTGCTTTGATCTGTTGACAAGTTAGGCATTCTGAAACATAACGCGCAATATCTCGTTTCATACCTGACCACCAATAAAGTAACTGCAAGTCCTTGTACATCTTTGTACTCCCTGGATGGACAGAATATGGAGTATTATGGGCTTCCGTCAAAATCTCGACCCTAAGCGAGTCAACATCAGGAACCCAGAGTCGACCCCGATATTTGACAGTACCATCTTCGACCGAATATAGACCCAAACCCTTTGACTCATCCTTCTGTTTCCACCTTTGTAGCTGCTCATCAGTAGCTTGTCCTATCCGCATTTTGTCCCTCAAGGTAGGTTGTACTGTTAGAGTGGTTAAGCTAGGAGCCTGGCCCTGAGCATACATCTCGAGATTAAATCCCTGAATTTCTATCTGAAGAGGCCCCTGTACTGTTAGTTGTGCAATGACTACCGTTTTCCTACTCAAAGCATCAGCAACCACGTTAGCTTTCCCGGGATGGTAGCCAATATCACAGTCGTAGTTCTTCACAAGCTCTAGCCATCTTCTCTGTCTCATATTTAACTCTTTTTGGGTAAAGAAATACTTTAGGCTTTTGTGATCAGTAAAGATTTTGCACTTCTCCCCATACAAGTAGTGTCTCCATATCTTCAGAGTGAACACCACCGCTGCTAGTTCAAGATCATGAGTTGGATAATTCTTTTCATGCACTTTTAGTTGTCGAGATGCATATGCAATGACTCGATTGCACTGCATAAGAACCACTCCCAAACCTAGCTTTGAAGCATCCGTATATAACACATACTCCCTCTGTCCGGATGGCATGACTAAAACGGGCGCCGTGGTAAGTGCTTGCTTCAACCGTTCAAAACTATCTTGACAATCGACTCCCCGTATAAACTTGACATTTTTCTTCGTCAGGGCGGTCAAGGGCACTGCAATGGATGAAAAGCCCTTGATGAATTTCCGATAGTAGCCCGCCAACCCAAGGAAGCTACGTATCTCGGTTGCATTTTTAGGCACCGACCACCCTTTGACTGCCTCGACTTTAGCAGGATCTACTTCCACCCTGTCTTTCGAGATAACGTGACCCAAGAATGCCACTCTCTCTAACCAGAACTCGCACTTGCTAAACTTTGCAAACAGTTTCCGATCTTGCAATATCTGCAAAGCTGTCCTCAAGTGTTGACCATGCTCCTCCCTGCTCCTCGAATAGATCAAAATGTTATCTATGAATACAATAATGAACTGGTCAAGATATGGCTGAAATACGCGATTCATGAGATCCATGAAGATTGCTGGGGCATTTGTCACGCCGAATGGCATCACTCTAAACTCATAATGTCCATATCGAGTTCTGAAAGCTGTCTTATGCACATCCGTTTCCTTTACCCTCAACTGATGGTATCCTGATCGGAGATCTATTTTCGAGAATACTGTCGCCCCTGCAACTGATCAAATAAATCTTCGATCCTGGGCAAAGGATACTTGTTCTTTACTGTCACTCTATTCAATTCCCGATAATCAATACAGAGTCTCATACTTCCATCTTTTTTCTTTACGAATAGTACTGGTGCGCCCCATGGCGAATAACTTGGGCGAATAAATCCTTTATCTAGTAGTTCTTGAATCTGCTCCTTTAGTTCTTTCATTTCTGCCGGAGCGAGACGATACGGTGCCTTAGAGATTGGCACCGTTCCCGGTATCAGCTCGATGGAGAATTCCACCTCCCTTTCCGGAGGAATGCCAGAGACATCCTCAGGAAATACACTATGAAATTCTCGCACAACTTCGACATCCTCCACCTTCTGGTTGACCGCATTTGATATTGAAACAATATTGGCTAGAAATCCTTGGCAGCCGCTCCTCATAAGCTTCCTCACCCTGATGCAAGAAATTAGGTGCGACCCCTGTGTGTTCCGGGCTGCCTTGAAAATGAACGACTCGCCGCAAGGTGGTTGAACGGATACCGACCTTTGTCGGAAGTCGATCTTAGCTCCATTCTGTGATAACCAATCCATTCCCATAATAATATCGATCTCAGACATTGGCAACACTATGAGGTCTGCCTGAACCATCTGCTCCTGTAGTCTAAGCTCCACGTCCTTTGCCATCCTGGTGGATAACATCTGCTCGCTAGAGGGTCTGGTGACTCTCATTTCCCATGTCCTTCGGTAAGATCCCCAGTCGCTTGACGAAGGTTTCTGAAATGAATGAATGTGTAGCTCCTGAATCTAGCAAGGCATAGGTAGTCACACTCGCGATTGATATCCTACCTGTGACAACCATACCATTATATCCATTTAAGCTTACAATTCCAAAAACCCACTACTCCCCTTTAAAGTTTTGTATACTTCCATTTATGTTTGGTACTCTACATCTCTTGTATTTAATCATATTGTTAATTCTAGTCATAGAATTCTATTCACCCATGCTTAACTTTTACACGCTAGGCAATAAGTACATGAAATTAACCGGGTTACCTGTGACAAGCGTAGTGTCTGGTTCTGCTTTCTTGGCATGCATCACAAAGACCCGTCCAGTCACAGGTTCTTGTAATTTTGGACATTCCTTAGCTTTGTGTCCATCCTCTCCGCATTTGAAGCACTTGTAGGTACCCCACAGACATTGACCGTAATGCTGGCAATTGCATTCCTTGCACAATGGTTTTTCCTCTGTCTTTGAGGTAGCCACTCCCTGTGGTTGTTGCTTCGCGCTCCCTTGAGGTTTCAGTTGTCCCTGTCCTTTCTGAGGTCCTGTATATGACTTCTTATTCTGTTGTTGTTGTTGTTGTGGAGGGGGTCTCTTCCTCTGCACCTCCCATTCGATATCCTTTAGAGATTACTCAGCTCTATAAGCTCTAGTGACAGCATCATTATATTCAGTTGGATCGGCTAGCAGAACGTCCTGACGGATGGTAGGCCTGAGTCCATCCAAAAAATGACTCAATTTTTCATTAGCATCATTTGCGATTAAGGGGACAAAATGACATCCTCTTTCAAACTTCTTGACAAACTCGGCAACAGACAAGTTCCCTTGCTGGAGACTCATAAACTCCCTCTTCAACCTTGATCTCACATCAGCGGTGAAGTACTTTTCGTAGAAGATCTTCTTGAACCCCTCCCAAGTCCCCCTTCTCAGCTCCCTCCCACCATAGAGAAGCATCATCCTTCAGCAGATATATAACACATCGGACTCTGTCTCTATCAGCCATATCCATGTATCGGAATATCACCTCTAAGGATCGGATCCACCCCTCAGCTACAAAGGGATCTGTAGTGCCAGCGAAATCCTTAGGGTCCATCCTCCTGAACTGCACATACACATCCTCCTGTTGCCCCCTATGGGCATTGCCGGTATGCTGCTCCAGGAGTCGAGCCATTCCTTCTAGTATACGAGTAGCAGCATCTGGTAGCGGAGATGGGGGGTCAGGCGCTGCATGTCTCTCCTCACGTTCGCCCCCATCACGGCCATCCTCCTTATGCCTTTGATAAACTCGTTTTGGCGGCATACCTGTACATATCATCCTATTCATAATCATCGTGCACCTATTTAAAACATTTAACCACCTAACTTTGATATTATGAAAGCATATAATCCAGCATACACAATTTTTAAATGGTAATAACTCACAGTCTTGAGGCTCGGTCCGTGAACCTCCCGGATCTGGCAGTACACATCCCTTACAGGAAACCTTGCTCTGATACCAACTGAAACGACCCAATTTTTTTTTTTCATATCCATCAAAAATAAGAAAATATTGTCCGCAATTAATAAGTAAATACTCATACCCATTACAGTTACCATGAAAGAAGAAATGTTCATAAACTTAGACAATCATCCTATTAAGGTTAAACTCAATACTAGAATCATTGTTTATTCATTCTTAATGCGGAATTGTATGGTCCCCGGGAATGTACTGTCCAGCCCAGTCCGATCAAGGGTTCGAGCGTCCAACATCATCAGATCCTTCACCTGCCATATTATCAAGCCTCATGAGTTTAACTCAGCACCTCTAAACCGAAATAGCAAAAGAATTCATATACCATCACATGCATCGTTAAACCTACCCTTAACTGACATTTCTTATCGAAGTGCAAGTACATAAAACAAAGGAAAAGAAACACAACATCTATTTTGCGTAAACTTCAAACACAACAATTATGTATTCCTTTAGAAAACATTTATATTATATCATTCTTTATATATTATATCCTTCATCCTTTATTCGGTTGATCAATCCGTATAACCATGGTACCAGGTGGCGGGGCGTCAGCAACTCTCGTCACTGGGTCGTGGCCAAATATGGAAATCTGGTATTGGGGTCCCTCTGGGGCCTTGTCCCGTAAACGGGATCGCTCTGGGGCCTTGGCCCTCACAGGATTTCCATTAGTCCTCATCATCATTGTTGTTGTTTTTTTTTCCCCACCATAATATAAACATTCATATCGTTCAATTAATTCAGATTCTCATAGTCTCAATTATCGTAACCATTTGGGCCCGTTAAGCATGACTATCATCAACTAGATACACAAAATGAGCATGAATTATCATCTACAACATAAACTAATTAAATCAATAGTACCATTACATACATGAGTTCAGTAAGCATAGTAAGCATGGAGAACTTTAACCGATAATGCTAACTAAGCACAATTATTATTTACTATATAGAACTAATTAGGCATTCATACCAGACCATAATCCTAACATATAAATATCAAGATGTGCATAGAGATACAAAAGTGCAAATAAAATCTTTGATTCCGAAGAAACTCATAAATGTACTATTACTTCAACCCTCCTAAGTTCCATTTTCCTAAGACTTGTACCCAGATCTCTAGCGACGCAAGGGAAACCAAAACATCGCTAGAACAAATTCAACGCATCCTAATCAAAACCGTCCTTAACTCCAGCAACGAAAACAAACCCTCACAGCAGAAAAAAAAACAACACTGTTTTTCCAAATCTGTCCTAGAATTTCAGCAACGCAAGCAAACCTTCACAACAGAAAAATCAAAACAACGTATCCAAAACTGTTCTAAAATCCCAGCAACACATGAAAACCCTCCCGCAGAAAATCAATACTACGTTTCCTAAAACTGTTCTAGAATTTCAGCTACACATGAAAAGCCTCACAGTAGAAAATCCATACCACGTTTTCCAAAACTCTTTCTAAAATTCCAGCAACTCATGAAAACCCTCTCAGCTTCACTTACCCACAATCTATCCCTGTCTTCCCGGATACTAAAAGGAGCAAATAAGAGCATCCTCCAACTACAATTTGTCCAGAAATTTTCAGCAAAGATATGGGAAACCACAACCCAACAAGGAGGCAAAACAAAATCACAGAAATCCGACCACCCTTCTCGAATCAGAAGCGAAGCATGGAAAACGAGCAGAAACCCTTGGTGCCAAAAGAAAGTCTGAAGGAAAGGAAACAAAAACAAAAACAAAAACAAAAACAAGAATCTACAACGGAATCCCATCTAAACAAATGAAAAAGGAAGGGTCTTTAAGAGGTGCCTTGGTGCTTGGATCGTTCTCTCCTCCAAGGTCGAAGTCCCTTCTCCCTTCTTCTTGTTGCCGCCGAGACTCCTCCTCTCTTCTCTGTTTTTTTTTCCTCCTTTTCTTCCGCCGCCTATTCCCCTTATAAACAACTAAATCCTAGGGTTTAATCCATGCATTGGGTTGAGTCCATAAGTCCCTTAATTGCTAAATAACGATTTAACCCCTACTTTCATTATTTCAAAAGAAAGTCTATCATCATCATCATTATTATTATTTTTCCTCTTTCTTTTTAAAAAAAAACGGACATTTCATTAAAAGACCACTCAAGTTATTTTGTGACAACAAGTTGCCAATTTTGTAATCCAATAGCTATAAGATAGCTTGACAAAGTCAAAATATATGGACATAAAAGTTCCTAGTTGTTAAAGAAATTGTTTAGATTGGATAGTTGTCTACATAACACATCAAAGCAAACTCTATAGTTGTAGATCCTCTAAGGGATTGCCATGCAAAGTGTTTCATGAGTACATTGCATTGCTCGTAGATGTGTTACGCCATTTGAGGATATCCATTTTTAGATTTTTAGTGGGTTATAATTTTAGATGCTTTTCTGCAATTTAAAAATTATTCTTCAGTTGTTTCTGTTTACAGATAATTTGAAGGTTATTTTTGAAAAAAAAATAAAGTTTTAGTTTGTTTACACCTTGATTTTAGTACACTTTTGGTATGGTTGGATCTTACCAAGGTTTAAGGGTTGACTAGCTGGAAATAAATTCACATTGCATAAGATTTTCATGCTACACATCCACATCATGATCCATGCTATTCAATTGTATTTGCATATGTGACATTGATGGGGTCAAAGTTATGACAAATGTAGTGAAGGCTGCATTGATCCTAGGTTGGTATGATTGTTGAGGATTTGTTATAGATACATTTTGATAATTGCAACAATGTCGAATCCATACGATTATTTTTGCAATGCATGATTATAAGGTTACACATATTGTTGTATCCTTAATCCAACATTGAACTTGTACGTGAATAATTATGCGTTGAACTCAAAAGTCCTAAGTGATTGGATACGGGTTTATGGGTTCTACTTCTAGTCTAGTCTATCAAGGCTTAGAGTTAGTAGTTGCTTTCGATGTACCAAGCAGGTTGGAGTATCATATAAGGTTAAGCCCTTTTAAAAGTGAATTTCTAAGGCTTGAGTGAT
Source organism: Zingiber officinale (assembly GCF_018446385.1). NCBI lineage: Eukaryota > Viridiplantae > Streptophyta > Magnoliopsida > Zingiberales > Zingiberaceae > Zingiber > Zingiber officinale. Next base: position 68,533,748 of record NC_056002.1, read on the forward strand.
TCACGCTTTAATGTGCTCGATAGTGTGGACTTTTAATGTGTAGAAATTTAAGGGTATCTTATGATAGGGTATATTAGAAATATCAAAAGATAATGGAAGTTATCTATCTATATGGTAGATATGGTTCACAGGACACACATGACATTACTTTTTTTGGCATCTCATGATTGGAAAAAGATAACAGGGAGCAAGGGAAAAGATTCTTTTGGAAAAACGTGTTAATCAGAAAGGTAAACTGCACAGTTCTAAAACAGTAATTAGTTATGGATTTAGGTATGATTCTGCCATATGCAGTTATAAGTTGTGATGGATTTTGGTATGCTTCTGCTATTTTTTTTCTTGAAAATTTAACATGAGGTATTTAATTTAAAAGATGTCTTCCATCTATTCAAGTTTTTTCTAACAGAGTCCTAGGTCAAGAAGGGTTTGTGTAGTTGTGGACATAGTTAGCATAGTGATGCTCTATTCAAAAATGAGTACAACCTTCTCATTTCTTGACTGTTTTTCACGGGCACGAAGTTGGTATACTAGTGAGGCCCTGTTCAAACTTTTATTACTGTTTTAATAAGTAATTTTTATTGATTCTATCAGTTAACGTTGTTTCCAGTGTTTAGCTACCTACTCTCTCGCAGATGGTAAAGTCAATCTCAAGAATTGCTATTCTTGGAGTTTCAGGATTAGAACTGAAGGTAGGTATTTGGTTATCGATCCTGTATACTTAATGCATTTTTAAGTTGATGGTGAAGTAAATTGGATCTTCTATAATTCAGCATATTTTTGGGATTGCAATATACCACTGTTAAAAACCCATGTTGATCTATAACTGCTTTTGATGATTGTCAGAACATTCTGCCTTTAAATATTTCTCAAGATCAACAAAGAGGAGATTTACTTCTGGCTATGGGTTCTCCTTTCGGAATCATGTCTCCATTGCACTTTCTTAATAGGTAATGATACCATTTACCAAAATAACTGGTTCTTGTTTTCCCCTTGCTGCATGTTATATTATGTAAACTAATTGAGTATGGTGATCTTTTGAACTTTTAAATACTTTGTTTTCTTTGACAATGTTGAATTGAATATCATGTCTATTATATTGTTTCATTCAGTGTCATAAAACATGGAGAACCAATATAGGATGGTATTAATATGAGTGTTTATGATGGCCTATTTTATATTAAGCAATAATCAACAGAAACCCAATTATGTTATATATGTACAACATACAAGAGGAAATTTCATTCTATTGACAAAGGGCAGCCAAGTGTACGAAGCTCCCGCCAATGTGGGTCTATTGTACGCAGCAAGAGGCTGTTTCCGAGACTCGAATCCGTGACCTCCATGTCAAATGGCAACAGTCCAAGGCTCCCTTTCAACACTTTGATCAAATTAAATTTGAAAATTTAAGGAGAAAATACAAAGGCCATATAACCTGAATGCAAGAAAATTTTATCCTATGCCAAGTTTCTGGCCATTGGCACCAGATAATTTGAAACTATATCCCAAGATACAATGAGTGAGAAGCTCTCTGCTTGCAATGAAACAGTGGGAGATACATCCTATGCAATTTTTAAAACCCAAGATGAAACAAGAATATTGAAAATAATACACCCATCCACATGGTGAGTTAATCTCTTTAAATAGGGTCTTGATCTGTGATAGTGATAAATTGATGCTTATTGGGCTAGATAGATTAATTAGATAACATTTGCCCACTATTTGTATAAACTCAAGTCATATCTAGTCAATTAAATTAATAAAATATTTTGGAAACATTGTGGATCGACTTTAAAATATGAAAATTGAGAAAAGCTTAAGAAGATAAAATCTGGTGGCAAGAAAACTGTCCTAAAGTAATTTTTTGACCTTTTTGTGCAGAATGATCAACTGCATCCCAAGATATAACTGGTGATAGATAACCTCTCCTTTCTGGTAGTGAATAGTAGGAGATCCTAAAATAACAAGAATATAAAAAATAGTACACCCATCCACACCATGAGTTGTTCCCTTTAAATAAGTTGTCTTCACTTGTGATAGGGATAAGTTTATGCTTATCTATATTGGCTGGATATATTAATTAGATAACATTTATCCATTATTTGGATAAACTCTTAAGTCTCTACTTAAATTGATAAAATATCTTAGGGAAGTTGTGGATCCACTTTATATTAAAAACCTTCAAAACTAAATAAATAAAAATTATATTTGGAATTTTTTAGTTTCAAAAAACTCTAACAAGTTATTGTATTAACAATGATTGGTATAGTAACATAGAATGAATCCATAATTTTTTTACCTGGATAAAACATGGAGCATAATATAGGATGATATTAATATGATTTTCTGTCATGGCCTATTTTATATCAAGTAATAATCAACAGAAATCCAATTACTGGATTTGAAATGATTGGTATAAAATAAAATGAGTCCAAAAAATTTCTACCTAAATAATATCTTATTTGATTAATCTTTAATTGGATATTGAGTTATTTGATTATTTTTCTGTCTTAATCAGTGTGTCTTTTGGAACTGTTGCAAACTGCTGCTCTTCTTGTTCTGTTCAAAATTCATTACTGCTTGTTGACATTCGTGGTCTTCCAGGTATGTCAATGTGAATACATTTTTGTTTCAGTGACAAACTGAAGGATCTGTTTTTCTACTAATATTATACCACTAGTCAAGCTTGATGTATGTTTATTCAGGAATGGAAGGTGGTCCTGTTTTTGATAGACATGCTTGCCTCATAGGCATGCTGACATGTCCATTAAGACAAAAAAACAGCAACACAGAAATCCAGGTAAGGAATGTTACTTGGATATATTTGGCTTTTCAACTGTATTTGAAATTACAAATGGGATCTCTTAAACAGCTTGTAATCACATGGAATGCAATAACAATTGCATGGCGAAAACGACTGCAAGAATCTCAAGATTCCCAGCAAGAACTGACAGGAAGGTACTTGGACAAAGAGAGCAGTGTGTTGCATGACTTTGCTTATCCAAAGGCTAGCAGATGCCTACCTGAAATTGGTAGTCTTTACCATGTGACTTCACTAGGAAGAGCTATGTCTTCAATTGTACTTATTTCAGTAGGTGGGTCCTGGGCTTCTGGCACCATACTCAATCGACAAGGTCTGATACTAACAAATGCCCATGTCTTGGAACCATGGAGATTTGTTGGAAAATCATTAGTAAATCTGATGAAGAAAAGAACTGCAATCCTTGCTGAAGATAAATTTTGTTTCTCTGAGCGAGAGGAAGAAACCATCGAACAAGAGAACCGAAGATTACTTTCTTCAGTATCAGGAACTTTGAGTTCTTATGGTGTTGTTGCTCATGGCATCCCATCACTCGGTCCATGTCAAAACTATGGGAAAATCTCAGTTCGCCTCCACCACATGGGAGTTCAGTTTTGGAGTGATGCTACTGTGGTTTATGTCTCAAAGGGACCACTGGATGTTGCACTTTTGCAGCTTGATTGTGTTTCATCGCAACTTTGTGCCATCAATCCTGAATTTAATTGCCCATCTATTGGTTTACCTGTGCATGTTATTGGGCATGGTCTATTTGGGCCTCAATCTGGTGAGAAATAGAAGGTTCCCAGAGAATTGATGCATACTATTAAGTGTTGTTAGTTTTCTTTATTATTATTATATTTTTTTTGCAGCATTGCTAAACACTTTATTTACAAGGCACTTCCTGATTGCCTTCATCTCACTGCAGACCTCTGCTCATCTGTTTCTACTGGAGTTGTTTCACATGTTGTTAGATTACCAGGGCCTTTCCATATTGAAGAATCTGGCAACATGGAAATTGAGAAAGCAAGTGTACCTGTGATGCTTCAAACAACAGCAGCAGTCCATCCAGGAGCCAGTGGTGGTGCTGTTGTCAATTCAGATGGTCATATGATTGGATTAATAACAAGGTTCTTTGTCTTTTTTCAGTTAAATAAAATTTATTTCTTTTGTTCTACTTGTTATTTTACAATAATTTACAATAAGTCTGTCAGTTGTTAGGAATCCACATAGACCTCAATAGGAAATGGGGTCAGAGGAAGTCAGGTTAGATCAAGTACGGTTTGTCTGGATTTGAACCAGTTCAAACGAAGTCAACAAGAGGTAATAAAGTAAATGTCAACTCGTTGAAGTTGTTCTGGGATTTGTTCGAGTTGGATGAGTCAATGTACTATGCAATTAGGAAAATGACAGTGATGTAAGATTGAGCTTGGATTAAGTACTTTAATCTTTGTGGGAGAAAGTGTGGTTAAAAATAAATTGTGACACGGTGAAATCAGTGTCCAAACTGGGGATGCCTTGCACACAGTCCGAGATAATTCTAAATGGTTGCAGTCTTTCCCTTCTGTAGGATCTGGAAATAAGTGCCATCCAATCATATCTTGCCATCTGTTGGTGCTATTTATTGCATTAACTTTCTATCATCTGAACTGCTTCACCTCTTCTATAAAGATTCCTTTTTCTACCTGGATGATCTGAGAGAGTCACACGAATGGGTATTTTACCCATATTAGTTACTCTCCCTCGGATTAAGCTTTTCATAGTGTTAATTCACATAATTTGTTGAGAGATTATATATTTTGCATTAATTACTCTTTATCTCGACCTTCGATCTCCATTTATTTTCACAACTAGTTCACCGCTGTTTACTCTACTGCGATAAATTTTACAACAATAAGGATCTCTTCGACTCTTTACCTTTTTTTATTTCCTATTATATTTGATTGTCCAGCTTATGTCTTGAGACTAATTTAGACAAACTCACCTTAGCTTTCATTAGACCCTTTCATGCCTTGTCAACCAATTTTCACTTCCAATGAACTGACTTTGATTTTATTTTGTCAATGTCATCCCTCAAATTGAACATCTTGAAGTTGTTGCCTTTCAATCCACTCACCCAACTTTCGCCAGGTTAAATCTAGCAGGTTACTTGGGAGGATGTTTATTTCAAGTACTCAGCTATAACCACATCTAAATTTGAGAAAATCCACTTCCAGTCCTAGATTCTGAGTCCGTAATGCAACAAAAACATTGACAAGATGAGAGGGTCTATAATCTTCATCTAAACTGTTGCAACATTTTCCAAGATCTTTTTATTGCCAGTCTCTGTTATGCCCTTTAACATTATGATTGCCCAACATTCTAAATTTATGGAGTTTATTTGTGAGTCAATTCTCTATATGAGTCAAATAACACGCAAGAAATAAATAAAGCAATAAAGGTTCAATTTTTTAATGTGGTTTGAAACTCTCGGATTCCTATTCCACGATCTGCGAACTCATAAGGTGAGTCAACTCACGCAAAACCAATGTATTTTCTCTTTCTTAGATTCTTTTAGAGGCGAAGAAACCTTGTAAAAAACCATCTCAGAAACTAAAAGCAATAAAATGCGAGAAAAGCCTTTGCAAAAAATAAAAGTAATAAAGAATGAGAAAAGCTTTGTAACAGGGCTAAAGCTTGAAGGTATAGAATTTAAGCTTAAAATAAAAATAAAATAAGACAATAAATTAAATATAATTTGAGAAGTGAATTAGTAAGAGAAAGAATGCTTTATTGCACCGGAATTGTCACTAGACGAGCTCCTCTTGATCCTCTTTTTGTAGTCCTTTAAATAACTATTGATAAAATCTAACTGAGTTGTATTAGTCGACTCAATCACGTCATCTGTCAACTCAAACATGAATCACGTAGATTTATTGCCAATTTTTTTCCTCAGTTGATTCCACCTTTTAAGTTGACTCATATCAAAATTAGTTGACGTTGACTTCTTTGAATAATAATATAAGCTTATCTTCTAGGCAATCACCAAATAAGTTATTTGAAATAGTAAGTGAAAGATCACTTTGTTGCACTGAAATTGTTGTTAGACGAGCTTCCATTGACACTCCTTTTATAGTCCTCTAAATAACCACGGATAAACTCCAACTAAGTTGGATTACTATCAGTTGACTCAATCATGCCATTTAGTTGACTCAAACATAGATCACAGAAGATCTCTCTACCAACTTCTACCCTCAGTTGACTTAACATCTTCCAAGTCAACCCATATCCAAACTAGTCAGACAGTTATCAGTTGACTCCTCTAAATAAAAATTTAAGCTTGTCTTCCCTACAATCATGAATTGAGTCGGATGAAAATCCTTATTATTCAACTCTAATTGTACCTAGTCGACTCCAAGCTCAAATAGATCAAACAGTATCAGAGTATCAGCTCAACTAATTGCCTAGTTGACTCCACTCCAAATAGAATAATTCTATTATTTGAGAGTCAACTACTTAGTTGACTCAATCTAGAACAATAACAGTAATCAAGTCTTATCCTATTAGGTGGGGTAAATTATATGGATCTTTCTATACCATTGGTTTTATCCACTGCTGTATCATCATTTATATTTAAAGAAATTTTATTTTATTATTACTAACTAAGTCTTTTTTTGATCTTCCTCTTTTTTGTTTGATGTGTATATTTGTTATAGTTTTACATTGCCTAACTGGAGCATTTATTGATCATCTAAGTGTATGTCTGTACCATCTTAACCGTATCTCTCGGAGTTTTTCCTCAACGGGTGCAACTCTGACGTTCTATCTACTATTCTCATTTTGTATCTTATTCATCCTCATATGTCTGCACATTTACCTTCATATTCTCATCTCTACGACTCTTATCTTCTACTTATGTTCGAGTCATAACCCAACATTTATTTTTATATAATATAGCATGCCAAATTGCCATTTTGTATAACTTTCCTTTTAAATTTTAAAGGTACATTATGATCATAAAGAACAGACGCTTTCCTCCATTTCAATCATCCTATTTATATGCTATTATGATTTTAAATATTCTTGTCATCTTTTATCTTAACAATTATCTCATTCCGTCTAATATTGCTAAATTTAAATTTTATATATTCTGTTTACTCTACTTTACTCTATCGAGTTTAAAACCTTTCATTTCCAATGTTTCTCATCAAGATTTGAGTTTAACATTCGCTCCTTCACATGTCCCATCTACTAAAACAATATTATTTGCAAATAATATGCACTGCGGTACCATGTCTTAGATGTGTCTAGTGAGTTTGTCTAATGATTAGTATAAAAAGATAGAAACTTAAAGTTGATCGTTGATAGAACCCTATTTTTATAGGAAACTCTTCGGTTAATCTGTTTGGAATTGAGCATGGTCTTGCATCCACCAAAATAAACTTCAACATAACATAATAGGGATAAACATGATGCAATGGTGGTAACCTTTACTAGAGAACATTCATTTGGTCCTTCTTCATGATCCATTGAGGTACCTCTTAGGAGAACATAGATCGTTCATCCGTAGTCATTCTACATTTCTTTATCATTCATGATTGGAAGGGCCCTCCCTGGAGTTCATCCCAGGGCACCCATCCTGTATTGTCACCACACATGCCCATATTCATTCCATATACCATACGAGGAAAAATAAAAGAAAACCACGAGTAAAACATAATATTGCACACAGGTACACAGGCATGGTTATTATACTAGCATTCATACATGATATAGTGGGAATTATATACAAAACATATGCGAATCAAAGGATCATAAGGAAGTAACGGAGGAACAATTACTTGCCATGCATGATCATGCAACCTAAGGACCCAAAAGGAAGAAATGATAGCACAACTACTTAAACAACACCACTTTCCTATTTAACTAAACTAAAATTGTGAACAATAAAATAATCACACAGCTTCATTTATTTGCTGAATAAGCTGTTGCTGACAACGGAAAATTGAATGATCGAAAGGCAGACAACATTAAAAATAAAATTCAGAATTCTACAACTACAATTAACACAATAGAAATTTATAAATTATTAGATTACTAAAGAAAATTGGTAATATGCTTAACCATTATGGTGATGATATTAAAGTGGTATGTAGCATGCCTGATATGAAAGTTGTATGAAACATGTCTAGATCATAAATAACAAATTGGTCAACGTCAACTCCATTTTTTTTAAACAAATCATTGCATCTTGGCATGAATATTTTGGGTTGTACGTCTCTCTATCTTCTCTCTTTTCTAGTCTCTATAGTTTTCCTCATCAATAATATGTTTTCAATTTGCAGTTTGTCATCCTTTCATTATCTATGATTTATACTTGTTCCAATAGACACTAATCATAAATTATACATGTAAATTTTGTCATCATTAGAGTGCTGTTGCCAGAAGAAGTGTATAAGATACAACTCCATTTTGTTACACTAATAGGAGCCCTCCTACAAAGATTTTGTATTAGCTGATATCCCATATTCCATATTTTCATAAAGAAAAAAAGGACCTTTATGGATATCGTCCCAAATAGATAAGACAACTCAGGTCCTTCAATTAAACTCAATGATGTAATCAGATTGAACAAGATCCTGTTGGATTTAAAAGAGCCGCGAAGAACCTTATAATTTCTCCATTGACCATTGGGTTGCTTCTACAACCCCTGGTTTGACTTCCTTTCGATTGCTGGCTTATTTGTAACAAAGGTATGTACTCAAAATACAAAATTATTAATTTAAGACCACCAAGCAAAATCTGCCCATCTCCAATTTCCAGTATTGACTTTCCTCTAACACCATATTCATCAGAACAAAACCAAGCAACTAATCGTTTCTGCAAGAGTCAAGCTTCAAGTAGCTTTCATTACAGTATGAATTAAGAATGAGCGATCTTTAGGTAGAAAGAGAAACCCATACAAAAGCTTTCTCACCGGAACAGGGATCAAGTGAAGTTTTCACCATCCTATCTAGAGGAAACCCTCATCCATATCTAATCTACAATGGGAAGATACTTGCCTTTCTCCTTTTTGTGTCACTGACAGGAGCTTTATCCCACGGGATGATGCGCCGGCGGTGAAGAGTAGTCACGGAACTCCACGACTTGTGGCGATGTTCACTGAGGAGATCTCTGGTGTGATGACGCCGGCCTGCCAAGCTTAGAGCACGGTGAAGAATTTGGGTTGAGGAGGTAGAGAGACGAGGAGGTGAGGAACTCGACAGAGGAGAATCGGGAGGGGTGAGCGGTGGAGGGACTTAGGGCAATTAAAAACCTAGGTTTAATATTAAACATAAGTTTATATACATAATCAACTCCCAACTTAATTGGGTGTTTAGACAGGCTTTCATCAGGCTTAATAGATGTACTCCTTAAAAAATGTCATACGAATTCATTTTAAATCCCAAAAATTTATAAAAATTCCTAGAAAATTTTATAAGCTAATTTCTTAAATAATGTCTTTAATCTGGCTCGTGAGACCTTACAACTTTCCCATGAAAACTCATGCCTGCACTTTAATAGAAGTTGAGACTTCTTCCCAAATAGGTTAGTACTTTACTACCCAGGATCCTGATACCTGGTAACACCTCTTAGGCAAAACCTGTCAACAGGAAGTTGAACCCAATACTAAGCAAGTCCCACTGAAACTTTAGCTGAGGGCTTGATCGTTCGACCTATAGTGTCGCATCCAAGTTTGTTTGCATTACAATTGAGGTGTTGATCAACCTCATTTGGATCTCACAAGAAACACATGATTTTCAAAATAAACTAGGCCAAATTTGTTGAGGCCAAGGTTGAAGCGCTCATAGTGTAGAGCCCAAGACCCTATGAGCTTTCTCTAGGAAGGGGTTTTCATCTGAAGGTTAAAGCAATAAGGTAGCCATAATAGAGAATCAAACTCTGCTGAATGCCCTTTGTCTTCAATTCTCCATTCCTGAGGATATCTGCAATTGATTTCTGCTCTTTTAAGGAATGGTACTCTTCATGAGGTGGAAGACATTGGAAAAGCTCACAGTTTGTAGTTACCTAGATGAGGCGATGTTGTGGAACCTAGTTAAGATCTTTATGACCTCTCTGTAGACTCGCTTGTTCATTCCTTCAAGAATATAGTACTTCCATGAGCAAATTGTCTGCATCAACCTTTTCTTTGAGGTAAGTCATGGGGCTTAAGGAGGAGAATGCTAAATTAAAGGAGAAACAAGTTGAGATGGCTGAGCTTGAATACTTTAGGAAGCAGGCTGAAGAACTCAATGACTAGTTGATGGATGCCAAGGTGCAGAAAGAGGCCTCATTGAAGTATGAAGAGGACTTTGGACAATGAAAAGTGGGAGCTCATCTCCTACTATAGATAATTTCAGTCGATCAGGTTCTCTAGGTAAACTTGGTAGCCTAGAGGAAAGTAGTTTCTTGACTAGGAAGAGGCCTTGAAGTCAGAGACAGCTAAACATGATAAGCCATCAAGAACCTCAAGCTCGCTCATTACCATGCTGAGTGAGCCAGATCTGCCAGCCTACTGGCTAGGGAATTAGGACTCGACCATTTTTAGTGTCAGACTGCTTAACTTGGGCTACGTCCTCTGCAAGGCGCAGGCCATGAGATCCAACTGAGCCATAGGGCACATTATGTTTATAAAAAGGCTCCTACCGGTGAAGAGGTTGAGGGTGTCTAACTCCATTTGGCGATAATCCAAGAACTTCTCTGGCTCCTCCTATTAGTTTGTAGTTACCTAGATGAGGCGATGTTGTGGAACCTAGTTAAAATCTTTATAACCTCTCTGTAGACTCGCTTGTTCATTCCTTCAAGAATATAGTACTTCCATGAGCAAATTGTCTGCATCAACCTTTTCTTTGAGGCGAGTCATGGGGCTTAAGGAGGAGAATGCTAAATTAAAGGAGAAACAAGTTGAGATGGCTGAGCTTGAATACTTTAGGAAGCAGGCTGAAGAACTCAATGACTAGTTGATGGATGCCAAGGTGCAGAAAGAGGCCTTATTGAATTATGAAGAGAACTTTGGACAATGGAAAGTGGGAGCTTATCTCCTACTATAGATAATTTCAGTCAATCAGGTGCTCTAGGTAAGCTTGGTAGCCTAGAGGAAAGTAGTTTCTTGACTAGGAAGAGGCCTTGAAGTCAGAGACAGCTAAACATGATAAGCCATCAAGAATCTCAAGCTTGCTCATTACCATGCTGAGTGAGCCAGATCTGCCAGCCTGCTGGCTAGGGAATTAGGACTCGACCATTTTTAGTGTCAGACTGCTTAACTTGGGCTATGTCCTCTGCAAGGCGCAGGCCATGAGATCCAACTGAGCCATAGGGCACATTATGTTTATAAAAAGGCTCCTACCGGTGAAGAGGTTGAGGGTGTCTAACTCCATTTGGCGATAATCCAAGAACTTCTCTGGCTCCTCCTATTAGTTTGTAGTTACCTAGATGAGGCGATGTTGTGGAACCTAGTTAAAATCTTTATAACCTCTCTGTAGACTCGCTTGTTCATTCCTTCAAGAATATAGTACTTCCATGAGCAAATTGTCTGCATCAACCTTTTCTTTGAGGCGAGTCATGGGGCTTAAGGAGGAGAATGCTAAATTAAAGGAGAAACAAGTTGAGATGGCTGAGCTTGAATACTTTAGGAAGCAGGCTGAAGAACTCAATGACTAGTTGATGGATGCCAAGGTGCAGAAAGAGGCCTTATTGAATTATGAAGAGGACTTTGGACAATGGAAAGTGGGAGCTCATCTCCTACTATAGATAATTTCAGTCGATCAGGTGCTCTAGGTAAGCTTGGTAGCCTAGAGGAAAGTAGTTTCTTGACTAGGAAGAGGCCTTGAAGTCAGAGACAGCTAAACATGTAAGCCATCAAGAATCTCAAGCTTGCTCATTACCATACTGAGTGAGCTAGATTTGCCAGCCTGCTTGCTAGGGAATTGGTACTCGACCATTTTTAGTGTCAGACGGCTTAACTTGGGCTATGTCCTCTGCAAGGCGCAGGCCATGAGATCCAACTGAGCCATAGGGCTCCTACCGGTGAAGAGGTTGCGGGTGGCTAACTCCATTTGGCGATAATCCAAGAACTTCTCTAGCTCCTCCTATTCAACCATTGCACCTCAATTTTAGTGTTTGGTGGCTTCATGTCCAAGACAGTTTTTACCTCTTTTGAGTTAATATCAATTCCTTTCTGATAAACCCTAAATCCTGAAATCTTTTTGGATCCAATACTGATGGTAGATTTCAGTGAGTTCAACTTCATATCTGATTCCTTAAATGCATTAAATACTTATTTAAATTTGTGTACATGTTCTTTTCTAGTCTTAATCATAACTACCATGTCATTGACATGGTTTAAAATTTCGAGCCGTATCTGAGTTTTGATTTATAACCGAAATGATATGGTTTTATTATCGTATTATATCGCACCGATACCGTTTCGATATTTTTATTAATATAAAATAGATTAATTAAAAAATATTATTATAATATTTAAGTATTATAAATACTTAACATTAGGTTAAACTAATATTTTAAAAATTAAAATTGATTAAAAATAATTAATTAAAGTGCAACGTAATGATTATGATCGAGTAGATTTTAATTAAATTCATAATTTATTTAAATCAGTGCAAGAAAATTTTTTAAGGAGAAAAGGGAATTTAAAAAGAAAATTTTATATGAATAAAAATAAAATATGGGGGAAAATAAGAAAGAATTAAGAGGGAATGAATTAATCATGAAAAAAATAAAAAATAATAATCGTTTAAAAAAATAAAATTGAAAAAAAATTGTAGAAAAAAATGTAAATTAAAATAAAACTCCTTTTATGACTGGACTTGCATAAGGTATTACGCCTCAGAGGTATACTTATTTGACAAAACGGATGATACCCCCTTTGACAATGTTAGATACAACACAACCACGCAAGATAATAATTACCAACTATCAAGAGTAAATATATCTAAAACCACTCAAATATAAAACTTAATAGATTGCGTGCCGACATAACTTAAACATAACAGGTACTACAATCAAAATAAAATACTCAACAAGGCCAAAATCCATACACAAGTTAATTATTATATGAAACGAGTCCGAAAAATCCAAAGTGCAAGCAAATGCAATACAAAACATGGAAAACTCTTGACATGACGTAGGATTGACGAACAAGATCTCCAAAGGACTCCATACATCCTTTATTTGCTATTTGAGGAAGAAATAACATAACGGGGTAGTGAGTCCAAATCACTCAACAGATAATAGAAAATAGTGTATGAACTAAGTGTAAGGAGATTCAAAAGTATACAGTCTTAAAGGTAATATCAATATAAATAACAGTAAAAATATAATAAATACACATATCAAAATCTGATCCACCAAGTATAGAATAATGGGCAGAAATAAATAATGATCTGCAACAGTACCGCTCGTAACCGCATGAGCAACATATATAGCTGATACCAAAAATAGTAACAAAACTTCTTTTTCACAAACTTAGATAATGTATAAGACACTAGAAAGAAGTACAAGACTAAAATTTGTGAGAAAGGAACTAAGAGACTTACAAAGAAACTGAGAGTCTTACAAGCTTCTCAAAGTAAGGTTTGTAGCGTGAAGCGCTTGATGCCTTGCAATGAGATTACTTTGGGTTTTATAGAGAAAGAAATCGATGAACTGGGTGCTCATTGGGCCCCATCATCATTCAATCGATTCTCATCTCGTGACCCTTACAATACTAAAGCTGCTTAAAAATAAAGTGCTGACTCAGAAAGTTTATCTCTATGAACAAATGGACGGCTCCCCGAGGCTCAATCCATGTTTTGAGATAAAGTTTGGATTCTTTGGGCTCACCATGCTCCATTATGGAGGGTTGTCTTTTATGAGATGTGCAATTCGCTGCATGTTGATAAAGGCTTTGAATAATTCGATTCTTGCCTCATTGACAGCTGGTAATGCTTTTCGCCAGTAGGTATCTTTTCCTTGGTAGTGGCTCCTTTTGCGAAAGTCTGTTTCCTTGAGCTGGCAGATAAGCTCAAGCTCTTTAATGCTACTAAGGATTTGCTTTGATGCTGTCCATTCGATGTCGGCCATATGTGATCGTTTGTCATGTTCCTCTTTGTGGACGATGCTGGCGTTTTTGTTACAGTATGCCAATTCTTCGTATTGTTGAAGTAAGTAATAAGGCCCGCTAGGTGTTGGGATGCCATCGAATTGGGCTTGTCTTGGATCTGTGATAGCATCTCCTCGATCTGGACTAGAAGTAGAAGACCCTTCTCCATAGGGATCCATGGTCCTGTTAAAGAACATACAAGTCGAGAAAGGGCATCAGCTAATAAATTATCTTTACCGTTTATATGCTGAAATTGGACGTCTATGCCAAGTCCTGTAATGAAGTCTGTGAAGGCCAACCATCTAACCCTTGATGGTTTATTTTGAGCAGACTTATTGAAAAAGCTTATTATTGCTTGGCAATCTGTGCGAATAATTAATTCTGCTTTGTCAAGATAATAGATCTTGAAGCTATTGAGACTGTTCATAACAGCATGGATTTCAGCATCTATGGTTGATTTTAGTGGATTATACTTTCCACTAGAGTAAGCGCAAATCTTCTCATCTGAGTTTGGGTCATATTTCTGAGGTTTCCACTTACAAATTCCTCCCCAGCCTTCCATGCATCCATCTGCTTCAATAATAATAAAGCTATTTTCAGGGGGAATTGCCAAGTCTGGTAGTTCCAAGACAGTTTTCTTGATTTTTCGAACTAATTCCCAGTCTTGCATATTCATTTTCTTTTCTCCTGTTGGGCTTGTCTTTGAATACAATGGGCCCAATAACTGTCCCAAATTAGGGATGTAACTTCTGGCATAATTAAGAAGGCCTAACCACGATCGCAGGCCTTTGGTAGTGGATAATTCTTGCTCCTTGAAATCTGCTATCTTAGATATTATATAGGTTTGAAGTTTGATTGTTGACTTCCCAATAGTAGCCCCCAGAAATTCAATAGTTGGGCTTCCTATCTTCATTTTGGTCGGACTTAGTATTAGCCCATTTTTCTTGCAAATTTCAAGCATAATCTTTAAATGCTCTTTGTGCTCTTCTTCTGTTTTAGAAAAAACAAGTATATCATCAATATAAATTGCCAAAAATTCCTCAGTACCTTTGAAGCAGTTGTCCATTTTTCTTTGGAAGACGGCAGGGCCATTTTTCAATCCAAATGACATTACAAGCCATTCATATAGCCTGTCGGGTACCCAGAAGGCTGTCCATTCAATAGATTTGGGGTCCATAGCAACCTGATGAAAATCGGACTTTAAATCAAACTTTGAATAAATTTTGCTTCCTCCAATCCTTTTAATTATAGTATTGATCCCTGGTAAGCTATACTGGTCTTTGTGAGTATTGTCATTGAGTCTTTTGTAGTTAAAGACCATCCTCTCTTTGCCCTTGATTTCTCTTTTTGTAATTGGATCAATAGTGGTTCCAGAATGAACTATAATAGCAGTTGTTCGATGTTTGCTTTGACTGGGTCGAGTTACCTGCAGATCTAGTAATGCTTTAACATGCCTCCTGAAAGCATCCTGCATCTGGGGTGTGACATGCTTCAGAGGTTTATCTTCTATAGTCAGATCCGTATTTTTGATGTCCAATGTACACTTGATTTGGTTCTTTGCCCAATATTTCATTGGTTCATTCCCTATATATCCTGTATCAGATAATTCTTTAATAATGCCTTCAATATGCGTACCTGTTTGCCATGTGCAAATTTGTTCTTTTATCTGATAATATTCTTCTTCTTCAAGGTCAAGTTCTTCTATTGCAGGTGCTGTGATCACATTTTTATGAGTCTTAATAGTTGTAATGTTTTTTGTAAAAGGTTACCTCATCACCTTCAATTCGGATTCCTCCATAAAGGGATCTGATAAAATTGCACCCAATAATCATTGTAATATTACCTCCAATAGATAAAGGGAATGCATATGTATAGGGTATCCTGAAAGAGTGCTCCCCTATCATCATATTCCCATATTTCAGCTTTTTGTTGGCAGTAGTTCTGGAATTAATGCCATTGAAATTTACTATAAAAGTATTATCCTCTATTGCTTCTGCTGGGATGGAAGCTTGATCAATACAGCATGTAGTTGCTCCTGTATCAAGAATTACATTAACTTTAAATTCCTTGATACCTGGTATGAAGATCCTGACGCTCAAATTAAAAAGTCCATTTGTTTTCTTCTTTGGTTGGGAAACTTCTTCTGCTGAGAAAACCTTTTCCCTGCTTATTTCATCCCTGCCTTCTGAAATAAGCATATTTGATTCTTCCTCTGAAGGATTGTTTTCAGTGTCTTCATCTCCCCATGATGGCTTTGTTGCAAGTACTAAGGGTTGTACAACAGGAGTAGTATAATTCACTAGATAATCATACTTACCACTAGGTTCTCCTAGGGTATTCCATCTGTCTTTTTCTGAGGTTAAAACTCCAGCAATTTCTTCTTGCCCTTTCTGTAATAATTTTTGTAAATCAAAATTTTCCAACTCAAGTGCCCCCACCTTGAGCCTTAATTCTTCATTTTCTGCTTCTGCTTCCAGTTTGTCTGCAGATGAATTCCTGAGGATTTCTTCTTTTTCATCAAGAAATTCCTTCTCTATCTGAGCAATTTGGAGTTTCATCATAGCTTGGGCTGATTCCATTTCCTGCTGCAGCCTTATGATTTTCGCTTCTGCCCATGTTATATAAGCCTGCTGTTCCTTGACTAAATTTGTAGGATTATATGGTACAGGAACTATTCTTTGCACAGGTATAGTCATGTTGAAATAATTATCAGTACACATATCGCATGACGTGATTTTGCAGCTGCTGCAATGAATCCTATGCTTCTTCATTGTTTCGCGCTTACAACAATGACATCTTTCATATATAAATGGAATATCATCATTTATTAACCAAATATGGTTGCAGTCATGTTGTTCCTTGGAGACACGAACCATAGGTTACCATCCTTCAGTTTTTCCTATCATGTAACAATTTTTGGTTTCCATAAAGACAAACAAGTATTCTGTGGCTATGGATAATACCTGTTTATCTTCACCTTCCGAAATACTGTAGATTGCATCAGATTGATCATCTCCTTTTTGTACTGACATAATTTCATATTCTTCAGGAAGTTCCAGGCCTTCAAATATTGCTACCCTTTTAACATTTTTATATTCTCTGGGGCAATCACGAGCAAAGTGGCCTTCTTCTCCGCATAAGAAACACTTGCATTTTTTATTTCGAACTAAGTGCTTCTTCTTTTCTATTCGAGCATGGGATTGATCAGGTTTTCCTTTATATGTAGTAGATCTTCGTACCCCATACCTTCTTTTTGTGTCTTGATAATAGCCTGGGATGAGTATTTGACTGCAGAATGATAAATCTTTTAATGATCTACTAAAAGCGGCTTTCTTGCATTCTTCTTCTAAATATTTGTATGCGAAAATTATGCGAGGGTGTACGCCCATAGTGTTGCCTGGGTATATATACTCAAAAGCTGCTTTTATTTTTCTTCCAAGATCTCCTGGTAATTTTAACCAAAATTTTTCTGATAGTTCTGGACCTGTAAAGAGGTGTCCTGTTTTGGCTGCCAGATTCATGTATTCATTCATAAAGGGTATAATATCTTTGATTTGAGAGCAGGTTAATCTTTCTAAATCTCGATAAGCTCTATCTTGCATGTCAGTAGATCCTTGAAATGGATCTTCTAAAATAAATACCCTTCGTATTTGAGAAATTAGATCTTGCGTACCATTTCGACCATCTGCTGCCCTTACCAGTTCTGAGTATTCATTAGGAAAAGCCATCCGCCATTGTATCCAGGTAAGTCTTTCAGCTTCCCCAAGTAGGTTTTCAATAAAATCCGCTTTGTCTTGTGTATCAGTAAAATTTTGGAGAGCGACAATATTCTTCGTTATAGCTTCCCATCTTAGAAAGACATCTTCAACCTTGCCCAATTGCGTAGGAAGAGTTAATATAGCACCTGTCTGTTGCTGGGCTGAAGGTAAGTTCCACCATTCAGAAGTGTTGTCTCTTTTGAAATTTCCTTTTCCTTTGATGTCAATTTTGGGTTCTTTTGCAATACTAATAGGCTCTGGTTTAGGCCTTGTTGGAGGGTATCCTACTGGATTCATAGTTGTATCAACAGGGGGCTGATATTGTGATACAGCTTCTTGAGAATATATTTGCTCAGTTAATCGCTGTAACTTAGGGTATTCCATTATCCAGTCCGGTTCCTCCCGTGATGAAGTTCCTGCAGCAATTAAATGCTCTTTCCCACCATCTTTTGCTGCGAAGGGATTGATAAATTCATCAGAGGAATAATTAGGTGGGAGAGTATCTTGTAATGCTAAATACTGTAAATATTCAAAATAATCATCCTCATCTTAGTATAAGGCATCATTATGATGCCAATGCGTAGAAAATTCGAGGACGAAGATGGTTCTTGTAATGTTGGTGTATGTTCTGGAGGCTTAGAAGTCCGGAGGATCCTGTAGGTTTCTTCGAAACTTCTTGCATATGCTTCATTTTGAGGTAAATCAAGAGCCTCATCTTGCATAAGTGCTTCTTTTGCCTTTCTTCTTTCTTGCTTAAATACCTCTTTGGCCGTCCTTCGTTCAACTGTATATGCATAATAATCATTAGTCTGATAATTGAGACTTTTTGATTTTGGCTGATATTCCACATATTCACGATTATCAATATAAGAAGGATCCATATAAAATTCAGGAGGGCGGGAAAACATAATATCATCATCACAATATGGACACCCTGCACATCTTGGATTAACTTCTTCTTTAGAGCATTCTTCATATACTGTTGTTGAGCCAAAACCCCTATTTCCTCGATCAGTTGGTTGCAGTGTACTCACTTCTCGTACCGCAGGAGTAAAAATTCTTTCAAGAATAATCTGCGCTATGCATTCATGTGTTTGCAAGAAAATATCTTCATTAGTAATATTGTAAGCAATAATCTTTACCTCCCCTCTGTAATCTGTATCAACTACTCCCCCAAGGATTATTATTCCCTTGCATGCAGCACTAGATCGAGAGGCAATACGAGCATATGTTCCAGGTGGGGTTTGTATGCAGATTCCGGTGGATAACATTGCTTTTTCCATTTTTGGGATAAGTTGTGCTCTATTTATTGCTAAATCATATCCTGCCGATCCCATTGAGGCCCTTTTTGGCATTTTAGCTGAATCATTAAGCCTATATGTATACCAATAACATGCATGATAATGTCCAATACATGCAACAACCATATCTCAAGCATATGCAACATATCACCTAGCAAATGTAATATATATATATACTCATCACATGCATATGCAACACATATCTCATGCATATGCAAAGTTACTGCTGCACACCACTCCAGCTACCATGATATCTGTGTGGCCAAGTGGGCAGGACTATAACAATTGTATGCAACTCCAGCTACCATTACAGTTAGAGTGGCTGAGTGGACAGTATGCAAAGTAGCCATTTAGTTACATAACAAAAGGGTCCATTGCTTGCACGCAACTCTAGTTACCATTACCTCGAGTGGCCAAGTGGGCACGACATGATAAGTTGCACGCACTCTAGCTTCTACTACCCCGAGTGGCTGTGTGGGCAATTAAAATGACGACTGACTCTCACACCATAAGGGAGACATGATTGACAGCATGTAATGTAATGCAATAATGAACAAGATGTAAATAATCATAACTATAGATATGGTCATCACTATGCAACACTAACACAAGTATATTTGGATGTATAAACGGTAAACACTATATATGAGAGCTAATAGGTGTCTACTAAACCACATGAGTGTATCAATACCAAGTAGATCATCTCTAAGGTCAAGCACTAAGTATCAAGCTAAAGCTAAATAAGAATAAAGTCAAGGTACTAAAACTACCAATCAAACCATAACTCATGCACTAAGGTCAATAAACTAAAGAAAACAAGGAAAGAAGTATTCGCTTGATCTGTAGATTGTGCTAAATGTCTTCACGTCCTAGAGTCTGCTTCACATCAGAATTAAAACCCTGCAACATAGTACACAATTAAAACCAAGGTTAATGTAAATCGAATAACGAACCCTAATCCTAAATTGATTAGGAACACTGATTAACTCAGCCTAATGATTCAACCACTATGTTACTCATACACTACATATTACCTAATTACTCCCAAAATCAATAATTAACTGATCGTTTAATCCATGTATTAAATCAACTATTAAATATTATGAATTGATTAACCTAAATCAATCTCATCAGCATTTGAACTATCAAAGGTGCTAACAGAATGACTAATCCCTTCGAAAAATCGCTAACCAAATTCATTCTCAATATACTCAGATAACATTTCATGAATTTATATAAACATAACTTAGGGAGGGAGATTCATTACCTTAGGCTCATAGCGATCAGCAACCCACTAAGTCAAGGGTTAAGGTGGTCGACGGTGAGTTGGGCTACTAGTAGAAGAAAATGGCAATCAGTGGCCATGAATTAGTTGTGGTGGCCGAGGATAGCTACTCGCGTTTGACCGCAGGGGCTTTGGCGGAGGAAAGGCATCGATGGATTGAGGCAAGGGCTTGGCACAGTCGGAGAGGGGCGTTAGATGGTTCGGGAGAAGAAGAGGAGCGATGACGACTTCGAAGAGAAGGGCATGGGTGAGAAGGAGTGGATTGAGAGAGGGTAGGGCTTGGGTAAGGAAGAAAAAAACTTAGATATTTATATTTATATCTTAGGTTAATTAGTTATAACTTTATGTTAATTAAATCAATCAACTCCCACTTAAGTGATATTCCAAATAGGTTTCCTCCAAGCCTAATAGATTTATCCCCTTAAACATGTCATACAAATTCAGTTTATATCCCGCAAAATTTCTAAAAATTCTAAGAAAATTCTATAAAGTAATTTCTTAATCAACACTTATTTAATTGTCGTATCTAACATTCTCCTCCATTAATAAAAATTTGGTTCCTCAATTTCCTACTTAAGTGCGATAAGTAAACATTATCGTATTCAATTAGTTCAAGTATTGAAGGAAATTACACGCATCTTAGGTATACAGGTGAGGGTATCGAGTTTGGATCTTTTCTTATGCTTCCAGGTTGCTTCTTCATTGGTATGACTGCCATTCGACCTTGACGAGTTGAATGGTTTTGTTCCACAACTGACGCTCCTTGTGACCTTGAATTCGCACAAGAACCTCTTCATAGATTGCATCTGGCTATGGGGGATCGGCACATCCTTCAGAATATGAGTAGGATGCGACACATACTTCTTCGACATAGATACATGGAACATATTATGTAGCGCCAACCGATAGACTACCTCACCTATCCTCTCTAATATTTGAAAGGGCTCGATATAGTGAGGGGCTAACTTATCTTTCAATCCAAACCCTTTAGTGTGTGAAACATGCAAACACACATGGTCATCCACTGTGAACTCTAAAGGTCTTCGTCTCTGATCCGCATAACTCTCTCATCGATCCTTAGCTTCCAACATTCTTCATGGTGTGTACTAACTTTGCGTCATGCTGAATGCTCCGTGGTCCCAAAATTTATTGTTCTCCAACTTTCTCATAAGATAGGGGTTCGACATGCCCTACCATATAAAACCTCAAAACGTGCCATCTGAATTGCAGAATAATAGCTGTTGTTGTATGCAAATTCCATCAAGTGTAATGATCTTCCCAATTTCCTCTAAAATTCATTACGCACACTTTCAATAGATCCTCCAATGTCTGTATAGTGTGCTCTGACTGTCTATCTGTCTATGGATGAAAAATTGTACTGAAATGGAGCTTCGTATCCATGGCTTGTTGGAGACTTTGCTAGAATCAGAAGGTGTATCGTGAATCTCTATTCGATATGATACTCAGAGGTATACCTTAAAGTTTAGTAATCTCTCTATAGTTTAACCTTGCTAGGCGATCCAACGGTTCTATCTTATGGATCGGTAAAAAGTGAGCAAATTTGGTTAAGTGATCAACAATTAACCAAATTATATCATGTCCCTTCTGTTTTCTAGGTAATCTCACAACAAAGTCCATTGTGATATGCTCCCATTTTTATTCTAGTATCTGAATCTTTTGAAGTAATCTCTGATGTTCAGCCTTCACTTGCTGGCATATCAGACATCGGGCTACAAAATTCGTAATGTCTTTCTTCATGTCATTCCACCAATAGGAGCGTTTCAAATCTCTATACATTCAAGTACCAGCCGGATGAATTGCAAATCTAGATCGATGTGTTGCTATTTGAACCCCTTAAAATTTTCTACTCAAAGCATCAATTTCTTTATTGGCTTTCCTAGATGATAGTTTATGGTGTAGTCATAATCCTTTAAAAATTTCATCCATCTTCTTTGCCCAAGGTTCATTTCCTTTTGAGTAAACAGATACTTAAATCTTTTGTGATATGTGAAAATCTCAAAAGTAATTCTATACAAATAATGTGTCCATATTTTTAGACCAAAGATGATATCTACTAACTCCAAATCATGAACAGGATAATTCTTCTCGTGGTCCTTCGGCTGGTAAGATGCATATGATACTACTCGCTCATGCTACATCAGAATTGCACTTAACTCCTAGAACGATGCATTTATGTAGACCATGAATCTATCATCACTAGAGGGAAGCACTTAGACAGATGCAATTATCATTCTTTGTTTGAGCTTTTGAAAACTAGCCTCGCAAACCTCTGTCCAGGTAAATTTCATTTCCTTCATGGTTAGTCGACTCAACGGTGTAGAAATGCTCGGAAAATCCTCTATAAATTTCCGATAATATCCAGCCAAACCTAGGAAGCTACGAACTTCCGCTTCGATTGCTCCCAATTGGTAACGACCTTTATTTTCTGAGGATCTACTGAAATACCTCTACTAGAAACAATATATCTGAGAAGAACAGTCGAAATGCGCATTTACTGAACTTCGCATAGAGATGTTCTCGTCAAAGTGTCTCCAGAATTATGCGAAGATGTCGTTCGTGTTTCTCATACCGGGAATATATCAAAATATCGATAATGACAAACTGATCCAAATACTCTAAGAATACTCGGTTTATCATGTCTATGAAAACAGTTGGAGCGTTGGTAAGTCCAAATGGTATTACCAAGAACTCATAATGTTCGTACTGGGTTCGAAATATTGTCTTTTGTACATCTGCATCCCTTAATCTAAGCTGATGATAGCCTGAGCGTAAATCAATCTGAGTATACACAAGTGTTCTTGAGCTAGTCAAATAAATCATCTATTCATGACAGAGGGTATTTGTTCTTGATAGTTACCACATTCATTTATCGATAGTCTATACATAATCTTAATGATCCATCATTCTTTTTAACAAAAAGTACTGCAGCTCCCCACGGGGAAATGTTAGGATGGATGAATCCTCTATCTAACAACTCCTGTAGCTGTATCTTTAGCTCTTTCAGTTCTTTTGGTGCCATAAGGTATGAGGTCTTTGATACTGGTGTTGCACCTGGAATCATCTCAATTGCAAATTCTATTTGTCTCTTTGGGGGTAAGTCGGGATGTTCTTATGGAAATATGTCTGGATATTCTCGAACTATACAAACGTCTGAGAGCTATGAAGCATCATCCTCATTAGCCTTTATTAATGATAATAATTATCCCCGACAACCATGGGATAATAGTCTTTGAGCTTGTAGTGCTGAAATAAGATAAATTCCATTATCTTTGGTCATGCCTAGGATGGTGTTAAATTCCACCATTTCAAGCACTTGAAGATCCACTATGAGTGTATGGATTCCGAAGTCCAAGGGGCATCCACTGCTTTTCTGATTGATGATCAACACCTCTCCAAACGGTAGAGATACTGCTAAATCTTTTGATTTGAGTATGAGAATTCTATGAATCTTACCCCAAAACATTCGAGATATAAAGAATGTGAACTACCAGTATTTATCAATAAATTTGCAAGAGTGGAATAAACTGAAATAATACCATGACAGACAGATCCCTTGACTTGTTGTGCCTCCTCTCGAGTAACTGCATAGACATGTACATCCTTTGAGTTCGACGACAACATTTCTGGAACAGGTTGAGGTTAGATCGGAGGGGCAGTAGTCAACTTCTGAGATTGAGGCTGGGGCAATGGATATGGTCGAGGTGGAGGTAAGTATTGCTGTATTGGATATGCCTGATGGGATGAGGTTGTTGTAAGGTACTAGATAGACATAGGAATCATGATGTGCTCCTGACCTTGGATGTAATATACCTACGCTTGTGGAGGTATCAATCGCTGTTGATGTGAAGGGTACTGAGTCCTCTAGGATCCTCTCTACGGTTGAGACGAGGTAGATCGACCCCCTTGAGGGGATACATTAGTAGTCTCCAATTGAGCCTTTAGACTACAAACTTGGCTCACATGCCCAGGAAGTTTACCGTACAAGCTTATAGCCTGGTCCAAAGGGTAATCTGGTTTGGTGTTATGCTATCGCAAGTGCACGGTTACGTTGTTAGTAATATAAAAGATTGTCGAACTTACAGGGATTGACTATAAGCACTAGTGATCTCTCACGGAGAATTAGCTAAACAATTGACGATTGAAATTTATGTGCAAGGGAAATAGATTGAGAAGAGGAAAGAGAGAGAAAGAAATTTGGTTTGGGAAAGTGTTCTAGGGGTTCGATTTTATTGTGATATTTATCAATGTATTATGATCCACCAATTGTCTATCCTCAATTATCATGTACTTGTAGGAAATTAGATTCATTACCAGCTCTCCCCACACACTGGTCAAGTCGGCATGCTATTTGGATCTATATCCCATGTTATTAAATATAAATAATCCCTATAAAGTCCGATAACGGGTTGCCCCTGTCACTAGGGCCCCTCGATCATAAATCACAAGAACACACTTATACTTAATAAACATAGGAATAGGGATAACAATTATGTCCAATTCTCTACTTCCTTGTGGGGAATTGCTTCTCCTTTCAAGGTAATGTCCTAGACATTCAAAAACGGGGTACTCCTCACTAGGATCCCTCGGTCATACAATCTAGGGCATTTCTCTTATGGGATCAACAATTCTACATAACCATTCAATCAAACATGAGAATCACGCTCAAACACAATACATGCATATAAGATAAAATAGATACAAGGCGTGACAATGTCATATAGATAGGAAATTGGCATATCCATGAGTTCTTACATCAATCCACACACCAATTACTCCCTTAATCCCAAAACAATAGATCTGCTCCATGGCAAGAAGAAAAAGATCCAAAGACAAAAGGATTAAAAGCATCCAAACCCAACAACAAGAGGAAGGGAGAAGAATGCTTATTCGGTTGCGTTGAGTAATTTTCAGATCCAATCCTTTGCTTACGGAGTCGATGCGTTGATGTAGACAATCTGGGATCGTCGAACGGAAAGCGTGGAGAACGTAGATCGTCACCAAGATGGATCTCCCAAAGGGAGAACCTTTCTCCCCTTGAAAAGGAGAAGAGATTCCCTTAAATAGTGCTGGGCACGGGCCTGGCACGACCTATGCCACGGTCATGTGGCATCCACACAACCAACTTCTTGCTCTCGGATCAGGTGACATGGTCGTGTGGCTTCACACGACCGTGTCTTACTTGGTCTTTGGATGGGTTGCACAGCCGTGTGAAGTCACATAGCCGTGTTCTTCTTCTCTGGTAGGCCACACGATCGTGTGGAATCACATGACCATTACCTTTTCTTTCTCTGCTTCTTTGACATAGCCGTGTGGATTCACACGGCCAGAGTCTTCTGCCCTCGTTTGCTCTTTGAATCGTCTACGAGCGCCGTTTTCACCTCAAAAGTAACTCCTGTAAGTAGAAAAACACACAGAGCAGATCTTCGACAAAGAAGAGTAATTATGTTGAAAGTATGATAAGAGGTGTAGACATGCACAAATCAAGCGCAAATAAAATACGTGAATGCGCGTCAAAACATGCATAAAAGAGTATATAATCTACGCACATCACACCCCCAGACTTAAATCTTTTCTTGTCCTCAAACAAAATGGCGCAATCTAAATTCATGTGCTCCTATAATGCATTATAATCCCTAGTGCACTTTTCTAATTCTATCAATTAGTTTCATTTCTGAGTATGATTGTGGAGTAACCTAAGTATGACTTAAGCATAAGTTCTTGTGCACAATGCATTATGTGACTCAAGCTCTTTAAGCTTCAATCTTTGTCCTAATCAAGTCATCCAATTGAGTTCTTTAATGTTGTCGGTGATGATCATTTATTTGCCACTCACTTGGTTCATATTCCTTAAACCACACAAGGTCTCAAAGGAGTACTCGAAATCAAGAGAAATATAACATTTATTTCCCAAACCTAACTCGGTCTCAAAGGGGTAAATTGTTAGTTTCTACTCATGACAATTATATTTTTCATCCCGGGTGCTTTAAAGGTGTAGCACTAACACATGCAAGTATATTGCAAATGTTGAGATTTTGATTTTTCAAAATGAGTTAATATGATCCGAGGTCATCCAGTAACCAAAATGCAATTCAAAGAATCACCATGGAAACCAAAGTATTAAAAATTCAAATAAATCATGACTATTCCAAAGTTATCTAATATCCAAGCTTAAGTGAAGTGAAGGTAAGATCCTTAAGGTTAGGCCAAAACTCAAACTTATCTCCGTACAATACTTAACTCATTTCATGCTACTATAGATAGAGAAAAGAGGTACACTAAACATACTATCACTATATCCACAAGAATATGATTCAAGAAATGAATGTGCTAACAATTTTGCTATTAGACAGTTAGCACTAATGTGAGGATTGATGTTCTCGACATGTCACAAAGTAATTTAAAAGGCAGTCGAAGCGACAATCAAAATAAACTGAATAAAGACTAGCAAACACTAACATGAAAAATAAGCAAGAAGCAACATAGAACTGAAAAAAAATGAAAACAAGCAAAACAAATGGAAGTGCTGAAAATATAAAGAAAAAGAAATGCAAAGGACTCGGGATGTGTAAACACCCCAACTTAAACTTTTCATCGTCCCGATAAAATCAATAAGATGGTGGAGGTGGGAAATTAGAAAATTTAGGAAGATCAGGAAATAAATCAATGAATCGTCTTACCTTATCCCTCACAAATTTATGATATAAAACAATTCTTTGAAATCATCTTGAAGAAATTTCATGAAACCTTGAAAATCTTCATTTAACTTCATTTGATATCTATAAGCTTTCATGAACTCAGATATTTTTTTGCACAATTCTCTCTCATTCCTAAAATAATCTTGCAATTGCTTAAATTGTTCGTCCGCCATGTATATATCACTTGTAAGCAACTTATTATGTAGTTCTAAATCATGATGCAAGTTTTCAAGAATAGGACGAAACTCAAGGAAATTAAGATCTTGACTAACCGAAGGGAGGTCTTTAGGAACTAGAGAGAGAAGGGGCCAGAGTGTTGATTTGCCAAAGTCAAACGCCAATTATCTCTAATGCAAATCGTGATCAAGTCTGGATTGTGCAATCGTAAAGGGAAGTTGTTTTTGAGTACAAGACTATATTCGTATCCCTCACAACGTATCATATGTATTGCCAGACATGAATTTAAATCTATTCCAGGAGCATTTTCGATTATCTCTAAGTCATCGAGATTATAGCCTAACACTAGTGCCATATGAGTGAGCACCCCTTCCAAAACAATGAGGGTAGTAGAAGACATCTTTTCTAATTTCACTAAGTGCTTTAGAAAGAAATAATCAGAATTTATTGAAACAATTTCTATCATTGCTCATAAACAAATACAAATATGAAAGTCTCACTATTCCTTCTTTACCTCCCCATCCAAATATAGTATTCTTCATGACCAATTGAAAAATGGGATTAATGATACTAGTAGCCACGGATACGTGAGGGTTATAGTGAGATTGCTCAGGGATCAGTTGTCATATGTTTGAGGTTTCAAAAGTAGGGAGAATTATACATGTTCCAACTCTAGGCAAATCATAACACGCATTAAAGTCATCAAGTGTCCATTCATAATTATCATTAAACAAACAAAATTTGAGTTTCCCCCCTCGAATATTGTCAACAGTGATGGAACTTCAGATTTCTAAAACAATCCTAGGATAAGTTGAGTATTTCATATTCATCAAGTTGTTCCATCCTAACCTTTCGAGGAGCCAATCTACATCATTTCTAAAATCCAACACATCTAAGATTGTTTGATCCATGAATCTAGTGTCCAAAATGGAATGTTTAGACAATGAATTATAGCGATGCATTTGTTCGTCACTAGAGAAAATGATACCGAAGTTATTAGATATACCTTGGAAGCGTGAATTCCTTTTTCTTGAAGCATTCATCTTCTCCTTTCCTTTTTCTTGTTGGAGTGCTTCCTTTTATGGGATTTGACATTGTGGATGATAAAAATGTTAAGTTTAAAGGGAATGGATGGTGAGGGTTGAAGGTGTAAGACCGTGATCGTTCGATAGAGGGGGGGTGAATATCGATTCGAAAAGTCGAGTAAAACTACGCAGCGGAAAAGTAAATGAACACAGTTGTTTTTACTTCGTTCGGAGCCTGTGATGACTCCTACTCGAAGGCCCGTGGTCCTTGACCACTTTCGTTGGGCAATCACTAGCAATTCGAATATAATTACAAAATGAATACAGGAAATGCTAGTGAAACAAAGTAATGTCGACAAAGAAATTAACTAAAAACCGAAGGAGCACTTTGTCGGAGCTTTGTTGGCGTCGCAGGAACGTAGAGCAGCAGGACCAGCAGTAGAAGAGTTCTCAGATTGATTGTTGAAGAAGCTCCATCCCTGGGGTTTCTTTTATATGCTGCTCCGGGCGCCTGGATCCCTTCCGGGCGCCCTGGTGCGACGTGGCAGGTCTAATCAGCGAACTCCACGTGGCGACGACTCGGCCTGGATAAAATTCACCTCCGGGCGCCCGGATCCCTTCCGGGCGCCCGGACCTCCTGTTTCCAGAAACTTCCTTTCCTGCAAAACAGGGTTAGTCCGAGGCACATATGTATTCTGCAACACAGATTGTTAGCACAATTTATGAAATAGAATTAACAGTAAAAATATGACTTAGATTCCGTCTTTCCGAGACCGGAATCTAGTCACGATCTCGACTTAGATATCCGAAATGGATCTAAGCCGGATCGACGCCTAATGTTCCCTTCCCGAGAACGCGTCCTCGCAGTCACTCCCCTCCAGTGACTTACCTCCGCGCCACGTCCAGTCGGCTTGGCGAACCGCGCTTCCGCCACCGTCACCGCCACGCCCTGCTCGGCCAGCGTGTCGGCCGTCGACCCGCTTGGACTTCTCGCCAGCTATCCGGTCAGCCCATCGACCTAGCTGGACTTCTCGCCAAGCGTCCGGTCAGCCCGTCGACCCGCTTGGACTTCGTGCCAGACATCCGGTGAGCCCGTCGACCTGTCTGGACTTATCCTGCACACTCGATCAGAGTGTTAGATAACGACGAACCTAACTTAACCTGATTTGTCATTCATCAAAACCTGAGTTAGACCGTTAGTGCTAACCGCACCAACAGAAGGGAGTAATTTGAGGGCTTTTGGAGGAAGAGAGAATTGGAGAGGGATGGGAAAGAAGAGTCGGCGGGCACAACCGTGCAGATTCCGCACGCCCGTGCCCTAAAATGTGGTGATTGGGCTGGTCCACATGGCCCTATTCTTACTGACTTCACATGGTCGTGTTGATTGACACAGCCGGATTCTTCTTTCTCTCAATCGGAATTGCACGGTCGTGTCGATTGACACAACCTGGGTCGGCTTCCTATCGGTTAACTTCACACGGCCGTGTGAAGTCACATGGTAATGTTCTTCCTTTCAGTTAGATTCACATGGCCGTGTGATGTCACACCGCCTTGCCCTTCTCCCTTTCCCTTTCGACTTGCTTTACACGGCCATGTGAGGTCACAAGGCCAGCTCTTTTAGGTGTGTAAGGGCTGAATTCTCCTTTCAACTTTGTAGAGGCTGTTCATAACCTGAAAATAAAATTAAAAACGGCTAAGACAAGCTATAGACAAAATTAAAAATTGAATTAAACAAAAAAAAACCCTTGGATTGCCTCCTAAGAAGCGTTTGTTTTAGGTCTTTAGCTCGACCTATATCAGCTCATTTTGGAGGGCGCGGTTCGGAGAAATATAAACTTTTGCTTTTTTTAACCTATATGTCGTGGAGATATCTTTTTAAACGCTGTCCGTTTACTTTGATTAACCCGAACTGTTCATTCCAAATGTCGACCGCTCTGAATGGATAAGCCTTTTTAACTTTGAACGGATCTGTCCATCGTGATTTCAACTTTTCGGGAAAGAGTTTCAAACTTTAATTAAACAATAGCACTGAGTCCTCTTCCTTGAATTCTCTGCGTAGTGTATGCTGATCATGCTATTTCTTTGTTCTTTCTTTGTAGGATTTAGCATGCTCGTAAGCATCCATCCTCAATTCATCAAGTTCATTTAACTGGAGTTTCTTTTTTTCTCCTGCTACCTTGAGATCCATGTTAAACTGTTTAATCGCCCAATAAGCTTTATATTCTAATTCTATCGGAAGATGGTAGAGCTTTCCGTAGACTAGCCGAAACGGGATCATACCAATTGGAGTTTTGTAAGCTGTATGGTATGCTCGTAAAACATCATCTAACTTCAATGACCAGTTTTTGTGTGAGGTGGACATCGTCTTCTCTAGAATTGCTTTAATTTCCCGATTAGATATCTCAACCTGTCCACTAGTTTGTGGATTGTAAGGTGTCGCCACTTTGTAACTTCATATTTTTTGAGTAAGTTTTCAAAATTTTTTTTCAATGAAATGAGAACCTCCATCACTAATAACTACCTTGGGTACACCAAATCGTGGGAAGATCACCTTCTTAAATAGTTTGATGACAGTCCAAGCGTCACATGTTGGAGAAGCTATGACTTTTACCTATTTTGACACATAGTCCACTGCCACTAGGATATATTCATTTCCACATTCGAAGGGAAAGACTCATAATCAAATAACTTAATTTGAAGGATATAGTTCAATGACATCTCGTTTCTTTTAGCGATTCTCTCGGTCTTTTGACATTAATCACAAGATTGCATAAATTTTCGTGTATCTTTAAATAAATGTGGTTAAAAGAAACCTGCTTGTAAAATCTTGTTAACTGTTTTCAAAACCCCTAAATGCCCTTCGTAAGATGATGAATGACAATGGAACAAAATATTCTTGACTTCTTCCTCGGGCACACACCTTCGGTAGATTGCATCCCCGCATTTCTTGTAAAGCAATGGTTCATCCCATACGTAGTATTTGGTATCCGAAAGAAACTTTTTCCTTTGTTGTCTAGTGAGGTTTGGGGATAGGACTCCACTTGTAAGAAAATTAATAAAATCTGCATACCAAGGAACCTTTACATTAGCCAATGCCAAAAGGTGTTCATCTGGAAAAGTGTCATTAATAGGTGAATCAAATTCTACATCCTCTTGCCCATTTTGCCCCATTTTGTCATACTCGGGATAAATGGTCTGCCACTACATTCTCTGTCTCTTTCTCATCTCTGATTTCTAAATTAAATTTTTGAAGTAGGATCCATCTAATAAGTCGTGGTTTAGCGTCTTTCTTGTTAAGCATGTATCGAATGGCAGCGTGATCAGTATACACTATTACTTTTGAGCCTACCAAATATGATCTGAACTTGTCAAATGTAAGATTATTGGCAATTTTTTTTTCTGTGGTAGAATAGTTTACTTGGACTGGATCTAATGTCTTGCTTGCATAATGATTGCATGTAATATTTCATCCTTTCTTTGTCCTAAAATTGCATCTACTGCAAAATCACTAGCATCACACATGATTTCGAACGGGAGCTCCCAATCCGGAGCTTGAATTTCTGGAGCTGTGATAAGATCATTTTTAATTTTCTTGAAGGCCTCCATGCAATTATCATCAAAACAAAATTCAACATCTTTAATCAACAGATTAATCAATGACATAGAGATTTTTGAAAAGTCCTTTATAAAGCATTGACAGATCTGAACTTGTCAAATGCAAGATTATTGGCAATTTTTTTTTCTGTGGTAGAATAGTTTACTTGGACTGGATCTAATGTCTTGCTCGCATAATGATTGCATGTAATATTTTAACCTTTCTTTATCCTAAAATTGCTTCTACTGCAAAATCACTAGCATCACACATGATTTCGAACGGGAGCTCCCAATCCGGAGCATGAATTTCTGGAACTGTGATAAGATCATTTTTAATTTTCTTGAAGGCCTCCATGCAATTATCATCAAAACAAAATTCAACATCTTTAATCAACAGATTAATCAATGACATAGAGATTTTTGAAAAGTCCTTTATAAAGCGTTGACAGAATCCAGTATGACCCAAAAATTCCTTACCCCTTTAACATTAATTGGCGGGGGTAGTTTATCAATTGCTTCTACTTTGGCTTGATCCATTTCAATTCCTCGTTTTGAAATTTTGTGCCCCAAGACAATTCCTTCTTTAACCATGAAGTTATATTTTTTCCAATTTAGGACTAAGTTCACATCCTTCTCACCTTTGAAGGACTCTAGAAAGATTTAATAGACAGGTATCAAAGTTATTCCCATAAACTGAGAAATCATCCATAAATACCTCAATGATTTTCTCCGTTAAATATGAAAAGATTACCATCATGCATCGTTGGAAGGTAGCTGGGCATTACAAAGTCCAAATGACATATGACGATAAGCAAAAGTCCCAGATAGGCATGTAAAAGTGGTCTTCTCTTGATCTTGGGGATGTATTGAAATTTGTAACAAACCAGAATATCCGTCCAACTAATAGAAATATAAGTGTTTTGCTAATCTTTCATGCATCTTATCAATAAGTGGTAGGGGAAATGATCCTTCCTAGTTTCTTAGTTTAATTTTCTATAATCAATACATATTTGCCATCTTGTGACTGTTGTTGGAATCAGTTGCTTTTGTTTCGGATGATGATTATTCCTCTTTTTTTGGAACCACGCGCACTGGACTCATTCACTCACTATCGGAGATAGGGTAGATAATCCCTACATCTAGAAGCTTAAGTACCTCCTTCACCACCTCTTTCAAGTTTGAGTTTAATCTCCTTTGATGTTCAACTAATTTTTGTACCCTTTTTCAAGTAAAATTCTATGCATACAAATAAAACTGATTCCTTTAATATCATCAATGCTGTGCAACCTTAGCTCCTTGATTAATTTATGTATTTCCAGCTCAATTAAATTTGCATTAATTATTATTGGAAAAGTAGAATTTGGATTAAGGAATGTATATTTGAGGTTGAGCGGCAAAGGTTTTAGCTCCACCTGGGGCGGTATGATCTCAGGCAAGGTTGGATCTTGCTCTAATAACTTTATTTCCCTATTTCATTATCACTTCTTCTAAAATTTTCCTAATTTCTAGTACCATTTCTTCTATTTCTTCATAGCCCAAATTCTCCCCTCATACAGAATATTGTCACATTTCTCTTTTACAATAGGATCAGCTGAAGAAATCATTCCTCCTAACAATTGTGATAAGGACTCACCATACCAAGGGGATAAATTTTGGAGATCCTCACATTGTAAATTTATGTCCTTTTCCGAGTTGCTTTGAGTTTTGGCATCTTCATACACTTGTTCATTCCCTTATATTGATTCCTCCTTATTTCCTTTGCTTCAAATGCACGCAATGAAAGGGTCATCAAATTTTGTCCCGACCATTTGACACCACCCGATAAATTATTTCATGTGTTTTATCTAAACTTTTCCTTATAAAGGATCTTTTAGCGTCTGACTGACTCTTATTTTGGAAAAAAAAACCCAATGTAAAATAAGTGGATGATCAACCAATTCTCAATATCATGATGTGGACACTGATGCAGAAGAGATAAATATCTATCCCAAGTTTGATGCAATCCCTTTCCGTCTAATTGCTTAAAATGTAAAATTTGATTTCTCAAATGGGTGGTCTTCCTTGGGGAAAAATATTTATTCAAAAATTTTTGCTCTAACTTGTCCGAAGTTCTGACACTTCTAGGTTGCAGAGTATTGAACCAAACCTTTGCAGCATTTCTAAGACTGAAAGGAAAAATCATAAGTCGTATGAAATCAGTAGAAACCCCCTCATATTTCAATGTGTTGTAATATCTTTGAAACTCCATGAGATGGGAATAGGGATTCTTTGAATCTAATCCCCCAAACTGATCCTCTTGAATCCTGGAGATAAAAGATGGTCTAAGCATAAAATTCTTTGCTTGAATTTCTAGCAATACAATGGGCCTAACTCTTTAGCAGACTTAGGAGCCCCATAATCTTTCAACGGTCTTAGAACCATATCTATTTGAGCAAGCTAGAAGTGTAAGAGGAATTGGATAACACTAAAATGCAAATAACATGAAAAAAAGAATTTACAAAAATATAAATTGGGAAACTCAAAAATTAAAAACGCAAAAATAGAAGTAAACAAATGCAAGATGTAATTGTAAAGATAGAATTGCAGAAATATTTATAATATAAGAAAGAAAACTAGCTTAGATTAATTCAAATGATTATCTACTAATGTGATAGTTGCAGTCTCCGACAACTACATCAAAAACTGGTTATGCAATCGCAAGCGCACGGTTACGTCGTCAGTAATATAAAAGATTGTTGAACCCATAGGGATTGGTTATAAGTACTAGTGATCTCTCACGGAGAATTAGCTAAACAATTGACGATTGAAATTTATGTGCAAGTAAGGGAAATAGATTGAGAAGAGGAAAGAGAGAGAAAGAAACTTGGTTTGGGGAAGTGTTCTAGGGGTTTAGTTTTATTGTGATGTTTATCAATGTATCATGGTCCATCAATTGTCTATCCTCAATTATCATGTACTTATAGGAAGTTAGATTCATTATCGGCTCTCCTCTACAGTGGTCAAATCGGCATGCCATTTGGATCTATATCCCATGTTATTAAATAGAAATGATCCCTATGAAGTCCGGTAACGGGTCACCACTGTCATTAGGGCCCCTCGGTCATAAATCAGAAGAACACACTTATAATTAATAAACATAGGAATAGGGATAATAATTATGTCTAATTCTCTACTTGTGGGGAATTGCTTCTCCTTTCAAGGTAATGTCCTAGACGTTCGGAAACGGGTTACCCAATCACTAGGACCTCTCGGCCATACAATCTAGGACATTTCCCCTACGGGATCACCAATTCTACATAGCCATTCAATCAAACCTAAGAATCAAGCTCAAACATAATACATGCATATAAGATCAAATAGATACAAGACATGGTAATATACATAGGAAATTGGCATATCCATGAGTTCTTACATCAATCCACACCACAATTACTCCTTTATTCCTAAAACAATAGATCTGCAAGGAAAAAAGAAATCCAAAGATAAGGATTAAAAGCATCCAAACCCAACAACAAGCGGAAGGGAGAAGAATGCTTATCCGGCTACGTCGAGTGATCTTCAAATCCAATCCTTTGGTTACGGAGTCGATGTGATGATGTAAACGGCCTCGGATCGTCGAACGGAGAGCGTGGAGAACGTAGATCATCACCAAGATGGATCTCCCAAAGGGAGAACCTTCCTCCCCTTGAAAAGGGGAAGAGATCCCCTTAAATAGTGTTGGGCACGGGCCTGGCATGACTCGTGTCGTGACCGTGTGGCATCCACACTGCCATCTTTTTCTTGCCCTCGGATCAGGTGACACGGCCGCGTGGCTTGCTTAGTCTCTGGATGGGTTGCACGACCGTGTAGAGTCACACAACCGTGTTCTTCTCTTCTGGTAGGCCACACGATCGTGTGGAGTTACACGACCATGACCTTTTCCTTCTCTGCTTCTTTGACACTGCCGTGTGGATTCACACGGCTAGAGTCTTTTGTCCTTGTTTGCTCTTTGAATCGTCTACGAGCGTTGTTTTCGTCCCAAAAGTGACTCCTGTAAGCAGAAAAATACACAGAACAGATCTCCAACAAAGAAGAGTAATTATGCTGAAAGTATATTAAGAGGTGTAGAAATGCACAAATCAAGCACAAATAAAGTACGTGAATATGTGTCAAAATATAATTAAAAGTGTATATGATTTACGCATATTATTTTATATGACTTCTGGAATCATGTTGTAAACATTTAAACATCCCAATGTCATTTTTCTGATTTTGTTGATGAGAACAAGACGATCCTGATGATGATTAACCTGTCTTATGTGAATACTCTCTAGTGGTAGCTCGTGGGCCTTGGTTCATGTTTTTTCTTTTTTGTCTAGTAACCTGATGCTTTTGATTCGGATGTTTATTTTGGAACATCCGCTTATCGTTTCCCTTCTCGTGAGACACCTGTTTTGAGTCATCTTTATAAATAAGGTTCGATCTAACGCTTCCCGTTAAGTGTTGGTAGAAGATCTTGACATCCTGATCCGAATATTTGCTGCAAGGCCTTGAGTGAACTGACACATCCGATCATAGTCCTGAAATATAAGATGAGGGCAAAATTCAACGAGTCGGCTGAATTTTGCGTTATACTCCATCACAGTACGATCACCCTGCTTGGGATTCAAAATTCCTCACGACGAGCCATGCACAATGGGGGCGAGAAGTATTGCCCTCAAAGGCACCTCGAAATAAAGACCAAGTGATGTGTTGTTCTCTAAAAAATTGTCTTATGCATTTTCCACAAAGTAACGGCTAGATGGTATGTAGCTGATTCAGCTTTTCTGCATTCGTGCAAGTTAGATACTCAAATGTGCATTCCAGGTTATCTAACCAAGCATGAGCAATCCAAGGGTCGAAATCTCCATGAAACAAAGTAAATCAGTCCTTTACTTACCGAGCTAACAAGGGTATACGACTCTATCTTTCACCCAGCTGGTAGTAGTAGGGGTTGGTATTGTTGGTGATATTTTCTAAGACTGATCTCCAATAGGGGTTTATGGCCTGACCTCTGTTATCTAACTCAACCTCAGTTGGATCTCAAAAAAATTTTACTTCTTTGGCAACAGGTTCAGGTTTCATCGACTCAATAGGTGGTTTCCGTGGTCGACCAGGACCATGGCCGTGAACAGTGGCTGACCCATCACGTGCAAGGTTTAAAATCTCGACCCGTGCCGAGGTTTCGGCCCCAGACCGGAACGATACAGTTTCGGTATCGTATCGTGCCGTGCCGATACTGTTTCGGTATTTTTTTATTTATATATAGTAATTATTAGATAAATATGTTTATTGTGTATAATTTTAAAATAAGTTGTATATTAATTTTATATAAATTCTTAATTATTGAACAACTTAATATGGTTAGAAAAAATAATTAAATATAGTTTTCTTTAAAAAAAGTTAATCTAGGAATAACTTGAATTAAAATTGATACATCATAATATGTTACCTTATTAATACCAAAAGGAGTGGCGTGAATCAGATGGAAGCATTGGTTCTTGCGACATTCTGCCTAAGTCAACTCTATAATTCTCCAATGACCAGATTAAATAAGCATCCTATGACATGCAATATGGATATTAATTTCTCCACATGTTCATCAGCATGTCTCGATTCATCACTGGATGTTGGATTTGAACTGACACCACTGAAATCGGAACGGGTACAGGCACAGGATAAGGATAAGGATAAGCATACGCCCCCGAGCTTTGGTATGACGGATCACCATATGATGCATCAGAGTTATAATAAGAAGGTTGCGAGTATGATGAACTTCGACTAGAATCAATCTCAGCTAAACTTTCTCTCATATCTTGATAATTATGAGCTTTCTTTTGTTTGTCACCCTTATATCGACGTTGATATTGAATAGTATTACCTCTAGCTCCATGATCATCATCTTGAGTTGCATGTGTGTAATCTATCTCACATGTCCATGGCTCTGGTGCTAGAGTAGAGGGGATATAATTTTTACCACTAGATGCATCACCACTGTCATCACTTCCATGAGTACTTGCACTGCTATCAACATCACTATCCTCATTTCGAACTTCTCGTCGGACTACAGTGTCAGAAGGTGATGATGTTTCATCACTGTCATCATGTTCTTGCTCATCAATTGCATCGAGTGGATTTTCTCTAATTCTAAATGGACCACTTCCCATAAAAGTAGGAGGTTTGCCTTTTTCTTTCTTTTTAGTAAAAATTGCAGGAGCTTTGCCTTTGCCTTTATCTATGGACTTTGGTTGGGTTTGTGATGTTTGAGAACGCCTAGACCGAGATCCAGAAAATCGAAATTCTTGATCAAAAGCTTCATCATCTTCTTCCTTGCAGATATCTCCTCTAGCTTGTATTTTTTCAATCTGTTGAGTAAGAAATTGAGATGGTCGTGGTGGGTCTCCTGCTTCATCAAGTAATGGATTCTCAGCCTCAACAGCGCTCCACCAATCCATCATTGGATCATTCTCAGTCTGGACAAATCCAATATCAAATGAGTCTACATCACCAGACTCCTGCTCTTCATTCTCTTCTGTTATTGCTCTTAGTTGAAGACGCATATTATAATGAACGTAGACCATCTTCTCCAAGCGACGATAAGAAAGACGATTTCGTACTTTTGTATGAATGAGGGAGAAAGTTGACCAATTTCTTTCACAACCGCTTGAAGACGTTGTCTGTGAGAGAATTCGTACTGCAATCTTTTTCAAATTTGGAGTTGATCCTCCATATTGTAACCACCACTCAGCTGTAAGATAAATAAGAACAAAATTAAAATAATTATTTATATTTGTTGACAATAATTAGAAATAATTTTTACTATATTTACCTGCATCCATTTTATATCTGCATGAAACTGCAATAGGATTGCTAAAATAACCATATGTCTCTCGAAATAATCGACTTTCATTAATAGTCTCAGCAATTGATTCTGTGTTTGTATGCAGTCTTGATATTACATGTCTGAGGGCCACTAATAAATCATCATTTGTGCTAAGATTATAACGATATTGATATGCCGGATTGAGATAATAGCCTATAATAATTAAACATATATAATTATTAATAACAATATTAAAAATTCGTTATCATTAAAAAATACGTACCGACCAAATGAATAGGTTTTCCTATTTGATCATCCCATCTTGTAGTGATTATATAAATGTAATGTTGATACTTGGTCGGTGATTGTAGACGCCTCTTAATTTCCTCTTTTGCTTCATGAATTAGGCGGTAAACGTTGCCCATTTGTGGCTTCTTGTCCATATCAACTTTACGTAGAACAACGTACAATGGTTCTACTGCTATAAGAATATTTGCAATATAGTCCCAAAATCTGATAGACATAATAATTTTTTGCACCTCCTTACCTTCAGTCGTGTTAGAATATCGAGAGGCTTCCCAATCCTCAGAAGAGAACATGGCCTTTAATCCGACTTTTTTCTGATTCAAGGATTTTAACAGTAGAAAGTGAGTGGCAAATCTAGTCGCTCCTGGTCGCAGAATCTCCCCATCAATAAATTTCCTCATTAATCCATGAACCCAATGATGATTATAGATGAATTTTGTTAAAGATTGACCTTTTTTCACTATCTTCTTCACTATATCGAGCTTACCGATATCTGCCATCATCAAATCGATACAGTGTGCTGCGCATGGTGTCCAAAATAATGTTTGATACCTTTGCTCCAACATCACTCCAGCCCTTTTAAAGTTGGCACCATTATCTGTAATCACCTGTACTATATGTTCTGCACCTATCTCGTGAACTACACTATCCATCAAACGAAATATGTAGGGTGCATCATGATAGTCTGTAGTTGCATCAATAGATTTATGAAATATCACCTTTCTATTGCAGTATAGTAGAAAGTTGATGATGCTCATCCGTGTAGGTCCTGTCCAGCCATCACACATCAACGTAACCCCATATAAGCTCCATTGTTTCTTGCATGATCTAAATATGGACCGGCAATTTCATATGCAGTCGGAGGTTGAATATCAGGACCAGATTTTTGGATGTTGGACACTATGCTACGGTAGTATGTGTTGTTTGCTGCATTAGGGGGAACATGATTAAAATGGAAAAATTTAACAATACTTTTACCGATTGATTTCTTCTTCTCTTTTGAATATGCATCATCAATCCTAGTCTGTTTGCTAGTTTGGTCTGGAAATGCTAGTGGATCAATATCAGCAATATCAACTGCACGTCTTCGTCCCATAGAAGAAAAAAAACGACCAATACCACCTTGTGTTGAAGTAATACGAACACTTGCACTCCTTCCTAATGTTGATGCAGTAGTTGAGCCACTTCCACTAGCACCAGAGCCACTTCTATGTTGCATATTTTGCTCATAGTCATATTGAGTTCGAGAGGCACTGAGAGCTGCTAAAAAGTCTTCGTCATTTGGAACTTCACCACGACCTTCCATTTCATCATAGATTGGTTCTTTAGAGCTTCGACTATCAACAAGTTCACGTTCTCGTTGTTGTTTATACTTTAATGCTTTTTTGCCATCAAGTTCCTCTTTCATTGCACGACGAACTTCTTGAGAAACTTTTGGACAATTAGAAACATCCGGATATCCACCAGCAAGATGTTGTTTTAAGCGTGTGACCCCGCCGCCGCGTCCAATCATATCGCAATGCAAACATTGCCAATGGAATCGATTTTCTAATCGACGTGCGTGTCTCCAAGCTGGATCATGAGATTGTTGTTTTGGTGCCATTACCTATACATTATACGAAAAATAAGGATAATATACATTTCTAGGTAATGATCATCATTTTATAATGTCAAAAATGTATTTATCATTGTAAATTTACAAATTAAGTATATAAACTATAAACATCAACTTTTGAAATTTGAAACAATCTCCTAAAAATATTAATTCATCTTTCTCAATTTAAATTGATCAGAATTGCACAAGATTAATAGTGTTTTATTAGGAATCATAAACATAACAACATACCTTTATCAAAAATTTTAAAATAAAAGACTTGTAATATTTCTAAACATATTACAAAAGTACAAAAGTTAATATTCATAGATCCAAATTTAAATTAATCCTAAGATAAAAAATATTATCTATAATAAATATATAAATTAGCATAAAGATGTTATTTTATATATAATAATTATACAAATTAATTAATTAATTATTATTTTAAAAATATAAAATAATAAAAATATCAAAATATAAATTTAATTTATTAGTTTTTTAGAATTTTTATTTTTTTAGAATATTAGAATATAAATCTGAATTTTTATTATTTTTTTTAAAAAATAAATTAAATTTTAAATAAAAAAATATTATAACATATATCTGAATTTTTATAATTTTTTAAAATTTTAAACAGATTTATTATAATATTTTTAAAATTTTTAAATATAATTTAAAACATTAAAAATTAATTTTTCAGAATATTAATTAAATTTTAATTTTTAAATATATTTTTTATATATTTTAATTTTTATTAAGAAAATTTAATTAAGATTTATAAAAGTTTGTTTGGAATATCACGTTTGGAATATCACGCCAACCTTAGGAATTGTTATAAATCCAAATTACAATTTATTTTCTAAAATCGAAATAAAATCTCTCGGTTCTCGGGCACGCACGAGGCGCACCCGATCTCGCCGCTGGGAATGATCTCGCCGCTCGGCAGCGGCGGATCGCAGGGTCTGGCGGCGCCTTCGGCGGCGCCGGAGGCGTCGGGAATAGGGAATCGTACCTCTGCCGCTGCTCGCCTGCTGCTGCTAATCGGTACGTTTTATAGGATTTTTTCGCACGACAGAAGGAATCGATTCGATTCCTTCTGTCGCGAGTGTAGCTTGTGCTGGCGCGCATCAACGCGCGTATCACGCGCCGAAAGCACAGCCCACGCCCGAGCAATACACGCGCCGAAATCGCGGCGTGTCGTGTGCCGGTTTCGGCCGGGCGACGGAACGGTAAAAACCGTTCGTGCCGCTCGACACGAAACGACACCGCAATCCTTGATCACGTGTTGTTTCTATTACAGACAACTAAATAAGTACTAATAGAAGTATAATTAATAGTTACTGTCGTTGCCTGACCCCAAAACTCAAAAAGTCATATCGCGAAAGCAAATCGCGAAATCCGAAATATAAAAATAGGCTTCGCAACCCGTGGCTCTGATACCAATAAATTGTTACGCTTTGGAGGTATACTTATCCAACAAAACGGACGGTACCCCCTTTGACAATGTTAGAGACAACATGATACATGACCATATAGCTAGTACAAGCACAACCACGCAAGATAATAATAACCAACTATCAAGAGTAAATACATCTAAAACCACTCAAACATAAAACTGAATAGACTGCGTGCATGCATGACTTAAACATAACAAGTACCATAACTAAGATAAAATACCTAACAATATCAAAATTCACACACAAGTCAATTATCATATGAAACGAGTTTGAAAAATTCAAAGTGCAAGCAAATGCATACTAAACAATATGGAAAGCTCTCGACATGACGTGGGTGTGATGGACAGAATCTCCAAATGATTCCATACATCCTCTATCTGCTATTTAAGGAAGAAAGAACATAAACGGGGTAGTGAGTCTAAATGACTCAGCGGGTAATAGAAGATACTGCATGAACTAAGTGTAAGGAGATTCAAAGGTATACAGCCTCAAAGGTACTATCAACATAAATAACAGTAAGAACATAACAAATGCACATACGCTGATCTGATCCATCAAGTATAGAATTATGCAACACACATTTCATGCATATGCAAAGTTACTCTTACACACCACTTCAGCTACCACGATATCTATGTGACCGAGTGGGCAGGACTATGACAATTGTATGCAATTCCAACTACCACTACAGCTGAAGTGGTCGAGTGGATAGTATGCAAGTAGCTATCTAGGTACATAACAAAAGAGGTCACTACCTGCATGCAACTCCAACTACCGCTACTCCGAGTGGGCATGACATGACAAGTTGCACGCACTCTAGCTTCCACTACCCTGAGTGGTTGAGTGGGTAGATAAAATGATTGACGACTCTCTCACACTACAAGGGAGACATGGTTAATAGTATGCAATGTAATGCGATGATAAGTGAGATGTAAATAAATCATAACCACAGATATAGTCATCACTATGCAACAGTAACACAAGTATATCTGGAAGTATAAGTCTGCTAAACCACATGAATAGTAAAAAAAATAGAGACTGTATTGACATCAAGTAGATCATTTTTAAGGTCAAGCACTACGAAATAAGAATAGAGTCAAGTTACTAAAGCTACCAATTAAATCATAATTCATGCACTAAGGTAAATAAACTAAAGAAAACAAGGAAAGAAGTACCCGCATGATCTGTAGATCGTGCTAAATGTCTTCACGTCCAAGAGTCTGCTTCACATCAAAAATAAAACCCTGCAACATAAAACATAATCAAAACCAAGGTCTACCATAAATCGAGTAACGAACCCTAATCCTAAATTGATTAGGAACACTGATTAACTCAAGCTAAGGATTCAACCACCATGTTACTCGTACACTAAAGTTTACCTAATTAATCCCAAAATTAATAATTAACCAATCGTTTAATCCATGTATTAAATCAACTATTAATCATCATGAATATTGACCCAAATCAATCTCAACAGCGTTTGAACCATCAATGGTGTTAACAAAATGACTAATCCCTTTGAAAAATCTCTAACCAAATTCATTCTCAATATACTCAGATGACATTTCACGAATTTATATGAATAGAACTTAGGGAGGGAGATTCGTTACCCTAGGCTCCTTTAATAGTGGCTCACAGTGATCAACGACCCACTGAGTTGAGGGTTAAGGTGGTTGGCAGTGAGTTGGGCTGCCGATCGAAGAAACCGATGGCCAGTGGTCACTAACCAGTTGTGGTGGTTGAGGATAGCCACCCGTTTTTGAACGTAGGGGTTGCGACGGCTGGAGCAGAGGAAAGGCGGTGATGGATTGAGGTTAGGGCTTGACACAGCCGGAGAGGGGCGATAGTTGGTTCGGGAGAAGAAGAGGAGCAATGGCGGTGCCAAAGAGAAGGGCTTGGGTAAGGAGTGAAAGAACTTAGTTATTTATATTTATATCTTAGGTTAATTAGTTATAACCTTATATTAATTAAATCAATCAACTTCCATTTAAGTGATATTCCAAATAGATTTCCTCCAAGCTTAATAGATTTATTCCTTTAAACATGTCATACGAATTTGATTTAAATTCCGAAAAATTCCTAAACATTCTTAGAAAATTCTACAAGGTAATTTCTTAATTAATACTTAATTATTATTTAATTGTCGTATCTAACACAAGACCTTCGCGACGATCGTGGGCCTTGCGCGATGTCCGGTGATTGCGGGGCTTGTCGATGTCTATGCCATGTCGGTCGGTAGGTGGAACGAAATGTTTTGCCTATGCTGATATGACATGAGATTTTAAATCATGGTTATATATACTTCTAAATTCCTTCTGATCATCTTCTAAACAACTTGTTCATCAATCTTTCATATGTGTCTCCCAGTAGTTTTCTGGTTGCATTACTTAATAGTAATAAGTATCTTTCAAAGCCTAGAATGATGTGCGCGGCTCGTTGTTCTCAACATCATAAATTGGTTGTATTGTAAGAAACCTTTCACACATCCGTCCTGCCTAATCAATTTCTTTAGGCTATGTTTGCTTTGAAAGATGGAAAGGTAAAGGAAAGGAATCAATGGTGGAAAAAAATCCGTAGGGAAGGGTAAGAGAAAGGAAAGAGAAAAAAAAAAGAATACGAGGGAGAGAGAAAAGAAAAAGCTTTACATGGAGGGAAGGGAAAGAGATGGAAAGAATTGGGTCTCACCTATCCTGTGAGAGACCTTTAAGGTCGCTCGCCCTCGCGGGATGAGTTCGCTTGTG
Organism: Zingiber officinale; assembly: GCF_018446385.1. Taxonomy (NCBI): domain Eukaryota; kingdom Viridiplantae; phylum Streptophyta; class Magnoliopsida; order Zingiberales; family Zingiberaceae; genus Zingiber; species Zingiber officinale. The sequence goes on from NC_056002.1 coordinate 68,578,459, forward strand.
CGAGCAACCTCGGAGGTTGCTCGCGCTCACTCAACCACCTCCTCCTGTCCATGCGTGACGCCTTCTTGGGGCTGCAGGTAGGAAGAGGAAGTCGTGTGGGGCCGCGGATTACGGTTGCATGAGGTCAGTCGCAACTGTGAGAAATAGTTGTGCACGTTGAAACGTTGAAAGAGGGAATTGCTTTTTGCCCGATTTGGACGGAAGCAAAAATGATGAAAAAAATGATCCGTCGATGAATTTGCTAACTTGTCCTATCCATTAGGTAAAACAAAAGAAAGGAAAATAACTCCAATTGTTTGAAGTAAATAAAAGAAAGGAATATAATCCATCCTTTTTTACGAAGTAAACAAAGGAAAATTTTTCACGATGAAAATTTTTCGGTAGTTTTTATTTACTTCCAAGTAAACATAGCCTTAATCAAGCATACTCCTAGTAATTGGTTCGCTTCATCCACTACTCACCTCCTTTCGCTAGCAAATTTCCTAACCTTTTGATGCGTCTAATGTGCTTTGGGCTAAATGTATAACCTGTACTCAACCAGTTTTCTTTATGCATTACTTTCACAATACCAGGATATCTTTGGTCACAGCGACTAACTTAGAGTATCCATGCCAGTTTCTCTATAATATATTTAAAATTTAGGATACACCACCCATTTTATTAAATTTAGACAATCACTTTTCATTATGCATTACATTAGCTATCCTAAAATTTCATTATCTTCATTTTTTTTTATTTTCTTCTCTCTTTCAATTTTTTTTTAAATTTTTTCTCTCCCTATGTAATATATACTTTTCATTGCCCAATCCATTTGTTTGATTTTTTCTCTCTCAAATAAAATGATATTTTAATATTTAGGGAATGAATTTCATTTCCTAAATTTAAAAAGTATTATTCATGAAATTTAAATTTAGAGAATGAATAGGGTAGCTGATGCAAAAGTTTTTTTAACGTAAAATGTAAAATTTAATGTAAATTCTATATTTAGGGAAGTTGATGTGGATGCACTTAGCCCTAGCTTCAGCATGTTCTTTGATGATCAAGTGTCCCTAGTTAATGGAACTTTATGCTGATTCTTGGAAACCCGTCTTTTTAAGTGTGCTTCATGAGGCAAAATTTTCTTCCGGAGACAATAGGAACTATCGAGTTATTTTTTTCTTATATTTTTTAAAAGATTATCTTTTATAGCACGTTTGAGATTGTTGGTTGCTTACCAGTTTCTTTTTCTTTCAGCAATGCCAAGCATGGTGACAGGAGTACCATACCACATTTAAATTTTTGCATCCCTTGTGCAGCATTGCTGCCCATATTCAGGTTCTCAGGTGATCTATAACTTTTATTTAAAGTTTTCAAACAAGGATTCTATTTGTTTACTACTTTTAGCTTCTAGAAATACAAAATCATTGTGTTTGTACAGACGAACGTAACTTCTCAATACTAAAAGTTTTGGATGAGCCCAATGATCTCTTATCTTCTGTTTGGGCATTGCTACCTCCATCCGAATTGCAAAATGCCTCAGATTCACATAAGAACAACCACGAAAGCAAAGGATCTCGTTTCTCCAAGTTCCTTGCAGAAAAGCATTTGGGTGTTGATGCTGAGAAAGGTCTAACATATCTTATTAAGGATAAGCCGCCAAGTAAGATGTGATTGAGAATGGAATGGAGAATGCTGGATTTGGAAGATGCCTATATATTCGGTAGGTAGATGTAATTGTGAATATGGAAGATGTATTCCATAGGATCAGGATGTGTGATGACAAAAGGGGATCCATCATTACCTTTGTATGTTTGTGCACCTTTTGATGATATGCATTTTTACCTTTCATCGAAAAAGTATAAGAAAGTAGTCTCAAGCAATGAACAGAGAATCATGACTGTTTGAAATCAATTTTCAACTTGTAAATTTGTGATTGTATTAATGTGTTATTTTGATTGGTAAATAATCATACAGAAAGCTGACAGTATGTTGTCAATTTTTGATTTTTGACAATTTTTTTCTTAGTTATGTTAATTTTATATTGGCGAGTGCCCCCCCAAAAAAAAAACTTGCATTGGAACATATGTTAAAGGCCTTGCATTGGTACCTGATGGCTCAAAATATGAGGAATAATCTGAGGTAGCTATGTTAGAAAAGCAAAAGACACCAAGTAAGCATGAAAGATGTAGGAAAGACACCAAGTACATCTAAGAGAGGAACTCGGTGGAATAGTAGGTGGAACTAGAAGGAAGAGAGTCAGAGGATTGATGCATCAAAGGGATTATTAACCTAATGGGAGACTATTAGAGAAGGCAAAGGGTCGTGAGCTGAGGGTTGAGCGAACCTATATTTGGGTGAAGGTAGAACTCAAGTTAGGCGGATTTAATTTATAAATGAGTCAGTCAAATTAATAGTTGATTAAAATAGTTGACAAAAAAATAATGAACTGTGGTTTATGATCTTATCGAACGAGGGCCTATGTTTGGTCGACCATGAGTTTAATTAACCAAACATGTCCTATTAGTCGACCAATGTAGGTAAGAGTCACGACGGAGTCAATTAAAGTTAGTCAACAATTGTTTAGTCGACCAACTAGTGTAGTGTTGTCGATCAAAGTTGTGAATAAAATTTGATGAAGTGAAGATTAGTTAATCAGATGGAGCTGTAGGATCGAGAAAAGTAATAGAGGGGGGTGTGAATAGTTCGTGTCGCTAACTCTCATTTTTCAAAAACTCTGTTTGATTTTTAGCAGCGGAATAAAAACACAACACAACAATGATATGTTTTCTTTTTTACTTGGTTCATAGTTCGGTGGCTGTTAGTCCAAGGTTCGCGGTTTTTGATCGTTTCTTATAGACAATCCACTAATAAATCTCCTCCAAATAGCAACTCGAAGATAGAGATTCGTCTTTTACAAAAATCGAGGAGCAGTAACATGTTAACCATTTATAACGAATCAAAGCACGAAAAGAACAACAATATCTAAAAGTATACCAACAATAAAAAGCTCGGAGTAGCATATATGTAGTTGCCGGTGTAAGATATAGTAATTAAATAACAAGTGTTATTGGAAAAATAATCTTATTGGATATTTTAAAAAATTTTAAAACTTTTTCGGGATTTAAACGGAGTCTATATGACATGTTTAAGGGGGTGAAGTAATTAGGGTTAAGAAAAGACTATTTGAAATAATCATTCGAGTGGGAGTTAATTGAGAAATTAACTTAGGTTTAATTATATTTAATCTAAGTATTTAAATCAAAACCTAACTCCTTTCTTCATTCTCACCTTATCCTTTTCCCTCTTCCTCTCTCCCGATCCCAAACATCGCCGCTCCTCTCCCTTCTCCTCTTTGCAATGCTGCTGACCACCACGACCCAATGCCCTTCGTTGGCCACCCTACGCCAGATGTCGTTGTCGTCGTGTCTCCGTTGCTGTCGTCGTGTCTCTGTCGCTGACATCCCGATTGCGCTGATCCCATTCAATCCACCGTCAACTGAGCCCCCTTCTTCCTCTCTCAATTTATGCTGTCGCATCCTCACCGATGGCTGTCCTTTTCGGCCACAAGCTAGAGGCTGTAAGCTCCACATCATCGCCGACCTTCGCTACCCCTCATCGCCGGTGTGGAGCTATCGCTGCCCTTCTCTACCTCGGCATGGTACCATGGCAGCCATCGTTGAGTCTCTTTTCAATTCTTCGCTACCATGCCCTAGATCCCTATACTCCTCCCCCCCCAATCCAGAGAGGGACGATTCAGAGACACCATTTCTTCTACGAATTCGAAAAAGAGTGCTTCATTGCAACCACAGCGGCATTTAGATTCCGTTCGAGAGGAATCAGTCAATCTAGTTCAGGCGTAAGACATTCTTAGGGTTAGATTTGTAGAGATTTGTTTTCATTCTCAGTGTTGGGATATTGTGATTAGCAGCTTGATCGATTATTGTAGCTCTGACCATCAATTCTGACAGTGACATTCTCCAACTATGAAGCAACGACTGAGGCATCAACTTGGGTGAGTTTTTGGAATTGATTCATGCTTAGCTAATCTAATTTAATTATGAAGTGATTAGAGCTAATTGAGGATTAAACCTAATCTAATGAAGAAAATGGGATTAGAGAGACTTAAATATCTATTCAGGGCTTAAGTGGAGATTGTATTATCGATTTGGGCTTCCCTAATTAGTTTAGAGAATTTAATTCAGCTATTTAATTCTTATAAAGGTAGCTAAATTGTATATACGGATGTAGGACTATTACCGAGATGAGTGACACGACATGGGAGTCATTTAGCGCGACCTACACATATGTCAGGTACATCCTACTTTGACACTTTAGTACTTTGATCTTAGTGTATGAGCTATATTAGGATAGTTGTTGCATTTACCTTGACTCCACTCACATTTTACCTAAGCTTGATACTTACATACTTGATCTTTGAGATAATCGTTTTAATATTTATACAGACTCTCGTTGTCATTCATGATATTTAGTAGATACTGTTGGATCGAGAAGCGCTAGAGGAGGGGGGGGGGTGAATAGCACTCGTGGTTATTTCGTTCGATTTAAAACACTCGAGATAATAAACGCAGCGGAAAAGAAAAGAACATAATCAAACGCTAATACAGGTTGTTTACTTAGTTCGGAGCCTATGACGACTCCTACTCCAAGGCCCGCGATCGTTGATTACTTCCGGTGGGCAACAACTATAAGCTCGAAAGATTATTACAAACTTATTACAATTTGAACTGTAAAGAAAGCAATACCGACAACAAGAATATCAAATCTGGAGCTCTGGGTCGTCGGGATGTTGCTACAGCACTTCGGGAACTTCTTGTTAGCAGCTTGTCGCGGAAGGATCGCTTAGAATGTGTGTGTTCAAGCTGCTGGTCGAGACCCTCTTATATAGGGTGTTCAAGGCGCCTCCATCACGCTTCAAGACGCCTCCAACCTGAAGTTTGATCCCGAAATCCACTCTGCGATAAGCCTCTGCTTGCTGCCCATTATCTATCTGAAGGCGCCTTCAACGCAACTCCAAGGCGCCTCCAAGCAGCAGTCCAAGGAGTCTCTAAGTCCCATAGAGGCACCTCCAGCTCCTTGCCGCAGACAGCTTCCGCCTTGCACCCGAGGCGCCTCCAAGCTCCATGGAGGCGCCTCAGATACTGTTCCTCCGAGGTGTGACTTGCTCCTTTATTCCTGCAAAATGTGTTAGTCCCAAACACATACCTGTAAAACAAAGTTAGCACATAATAGTCATAAAATATTGACAGTCTCTGGACTGTCCGAGTCTGACTTCGGATTTCTTACCGGAAACCCTAGGTCGACCCGACACCTACTGTTCCCTCTACGGGGAACGCGTCCTCACCTATTCCACTCAGGAGAGTTACCTGTTGCCAGTGCGATCCTCCAGATCGACTGGACTTTTGCTCAGCACTTGATGCTTCTAGACTTTCTGCTGGACACCCGCTCCCCGACCCGTCCAGTCTTTCACCTGGTTCGCGACACCAGGATTTTCCACCTAGGTTTACCACCCCTAGGACTTTTGCCTGAAGCCGTCGACCCGCCAAGACTTTTCGCATAGGGTTACCACCCCCTATGACCTAGGGTTACCACCCCCTAGAGTTTTCCACCTGCCTAACTGCAGCTAGGACTTTTTCCTAAGTACACTTAGGACTTTCCTGCAAGCTTATTCAGACTGTTAGATCACAAATCAACTTAACTTTGAACCCTTTTCCATTATCAAAACACAGGTTCAATCGTTGGATGCTTCCAGCACCAACAATCTCCCCCTTTTTGATTATGATAACTCAAATTCAAAGTTAAGTAAAAATAGGCATAATTAAACAGATGCATAAGTAACATTTTTAAAGTTTTAGTGTAAGCATAAGAACACAATTTTAGACGCAATCAAAGCTTAATCTAACACCTTAAAGTGTAAGGCTCCCCCTTAATTAGAGCTTTCTTTTTGAATTTTGAATTTATGCTACTCTTCCCCTTTGCCATATATCAAAATATAAGGAAAAAAGGAAAAACCATTGTACTTAGGTATATTTAGAAAGATTTTAAAAAATATTTAGTTATACCTTGAAAGAATACTTAGCTTTTTAGAAGAAATATTCTTGTAAATTATTTCAATTTTGAGAAATAACTTAGCTAATCAAAATACTTTAAAGAAAAACAAAATACTTAGTTGAATTTAGAAGTACTTAACTAAGAGAGTGATTTTTGTAAAACATTTAGCTAAGTAAATGTTTAAGGATTCAGAGAGGATCTTTTTTTAAGAAAGTTTGAAAAGGTTATATTAAGAAGCAAAATTCGAAAAAGTACTTAGGTAACTTTTGAAGGAAAAACCCTTTTTGAGAAAAGTTAGTTAGATTCGAATGACTTTAAAGAATTTTTCTCAAAAAAGGCATTTGCAAGAATATTTGAAAATGGCTATACAAGGTACTTTTAATAGGTCTTTTGAAAAATAGCTTTGAAAAGTTAGAAAATATAGCTAACGTTGAAATATTTAGTTTGAAAGACTTAGTTAAATTTAGCTGTAAAAAGGGAGGAGCTTAACTTGTGAAAGTTTGAATTAAGGTCGTTCATCTAAATTCAGGTAGCCCTAAAGTCCAAGCATGAGTATTTATTTAATCTACTGGGTCAAATGTCTAACCATTAGCTACTAACTGTTTACCTAGAAGGTAACAACTTTCACTTGGTTAGTCAAGTTAAGTTGACAATCCAGTTAGATTTGACTAAGTCAGGATCACTTAACTTGATTACTGCATTTTTAGTATTTAACGCCCAGACTTCCTACGATGCACAAGAATAAGCATTCTGAAGTCTAGGTTGTACCCTATGCATCTCACGTCGTTCTAAGTTTTATAAACATAAACAAGTTATGCCTAGTGTGCTTGTGAGATGCTCTGGCTAAAATCTAGGGTAACATGATATTTAAAGGTAAGTGCCTAGGCTAAGTCCAATTTTGAAAATCTAATAAAGTTGAAAATTTGAAATTATTTTTCCTAGAAGTTTAAAATTCAAAAAAAACTGAATAAGTTCTATTCTACTAAACACATTCCTATTTGTCTTCTAAGTGCACTGAACTCAAGTTCAGGTAAGGGTTTTGTGAATATGTCGGCTAGGTTTACCCTTTCCGATTACCTTAAGTTTATCGACGTTGCCGAATGCAACTGATCCTAGGTTCTTGCATTTGAGCTTAGTGAACTTCAACTATCTCCAGTCATATGTCTGGAACATCCACTATCTAACATCCATTGATCCAATCCCTACACATAAAATATTTGGATTGAATTCTATTTGATGGATCAGAAGATAGTTTTATTGAATTAAGTTGTCTTTCCATCTCACCTAGTCTAGGTTAACACTTAGTTTAGTTATGGGTGATTGTTAGATGGTTGAGTTTGTTTTAAGTTGAGTAAGGTAAGTGCCTTTTGAAGAATAATTAAGGTAAGTAATTTTGAGAAATTTTACTTTAAATTGAATTTTAACTTAATTTTAATTTAATTTTTAAATAAGTTTTTTTTTTGTTTTTCTAAAATAGATTTTTAAATAGGTTTTTTAAATAAAATTTTAAAAACATTTTGAATAAGTTTTTAAATAAATTTTTTAAAACATTTTGAATAAGTTTTTAAATAAAATTTTTAAAAAATTTTGAATAAGTTTTTTAAATAAAATTTTAAAACATTTTGAATAAGTTTTTAAATAAAATTTTTAAAACATTTTGAATAAGTTTTTTAAATAAAATTTTAAAACATTTTGAATAAGTTTTTTAAATAAAATTTTTAAAACGTTTTAAAGGATAGATTAATTTTATTTTATTTAGTTAATTTAATTTAATTTTAATTAATTTGATTTTAATTAATTTGATTTTAATTAATTTAATTTAATTTTAATTAATTTGATTTTAATTAATTTGATTTTAATTTAATTTGATTTAATTTAATTTAATTTGATTTTTAATTTTATCCTTAGTCATCTCACTCAATCTAAAATTTTCAATCAGGGGATCCTATTATTTTGTGAGATGAATTAGGTTCAATTATAGGGTTTGGTTTAACTTTGTGTTAAATTCAGGTTTAGCTTTGGGCTCAGCAAATAGGCATTGTTTGGATAAACTTCTGGGCTATGGTGAGTCACTTGGACATCATTAAAGTGACCATGCCTTCGAAGTTTTCCAAATAGTCCTATCCTCCGAACTTAGTACAAAACCTTGGTCTAACTAGTTAGGATCTGTAAAGGGTAGCTTCGGTCAGTTCCACTTAGCCAAATGCACTAGGTTGAAGTCATATTTTCCTAGACATGCATAGACTAAGCTTCCCTAACATACTATTATCCAGAACTTCACCAGTAACATAGGTCAAGTTAAACCTAGCCCTTTTAGTTCTAACCCTAATTACCCTGTCGGGTAGCTTGGTTTGGATTACCCTGTTGGGTAGGTTAGTTTTGGAGGTGCCAACTATTCTGGAGCCTCCCTACATTATTAATTTATAGATTGGATTTAAGTTTCTTAATTTATTTATATTTTAATTATTTATCTATTTATTAAGATAATTTTTCTTTTTGCTCCCCTGGATCATAGTCTCGATAAGGTCTATCAAGGTAATATACTTGTTCCTTGGGAACCCAATATTGACCAAGTCCAACTTGATTGACCAAGTTGGACTTGGGTACCCATGCTTGGACTGTCTTACTATTTGGTTTGTTGACTAATGATAAATAAGATCTATACTTCTTTTTAGGCTTGAATCCAATTCCGGATCTGTTGTATATGACCTTTTGTTTTCCAAGAATCAAGTCAAGATTCTTGGAACCCAAAGTGAACCGTTCCAACGCGATCTTCAAATCCTTGACTTGAATTTTCAGGTTGGAATTCTCTTCCTCAAGCTTTTGGACTTGAGTCGAGGTTCCAGTCTAAATGGATTCAGACAAGGATTTGGAGTTGGTAACTTCTTTAAGGGTTATCACCTCTTTCAGAAGTGGCTTGATCCGAATATTGGATTTTTCTAATTTACGTAACAAATATTAACTAAATTATTTAAACGTGGAATACTTACAGTGGGGTCAGGACCTTTAGAAATGGATACGGATCCGTGGCTTCTTTCCGATTCAGCTTCTGATTCGCTCTCGCTCTCAGACCATCAGTGCAAGGAGGCTCGTCTGATCGAGTTCGTCGTCGTCGTCTTCTGAGGAAGATTTTTCAAATGTTGCCTTCAAGACCTTTTTCCTTCTTTGTTTCTTTATCTCCTTTTGGTTGGGACAGTTGACCTTGATGTGTCCCTTCTGGTTGCAGCCATAGCACGTCACTTCAAATTTTACCTTTGAGCTTGATTGGGCTTCCTTGGACTGGACTGCCTTCTTGAGGTCCCTTTTTTTGAACCCCTTCTTCTTCTTGTAGAGCTTCTTTACAAGATTGATGAGTTCAGTCGTTAGTTCATCATCTTCATCGTCTGAGTCAGGTTCTTCATCTGATTCTTGTTTGGTTCTACGCCTTGGTCTTGGTTCGCGTGTTCTGCTTGTACCTGCAACCAAAGCAATGCCCTTCTCGGTCGGCTGTGCATTAGTCTACTCATGTAATTCAAACTCAGAGAATAACTTGTCTAATTTTATAAAAGATAAATCCTTGGAGACTTTGTAGGCATCTACCATTGAAGCCCACAATGTACTCCTCGGAAATGCGTTGAGAGCGTACCTTATAATATCTCTGTTCTCAACCTTTTGATCGATCGCGTGGAGGGAGTTGAGAATGTCTTGAATACGTGCGTGGAGTTGACTTGTTGTCTCTCCTTCTTGCATTTTGAGATTATATAATTTATTAAACAACAAATCTCTTTTGCTTACCTTGGTGTCGGAGGTGCCCTCATGCAGTTCGATCAGTTTCTCCCATAGCTCTTTTGCGGTTGAAAATGGACCAACTCTGTTGAGCTCTTCCTTGGTCAGTCCACATTGGAGGGTGCAGGTTGCTCTGACATTGGCTTCCACCTTCTTGATTAGAGCTGGTTCCTAGTTCTCGCAGGGTGTAGGCTTGCCATCTTCGTCGGTTGGCAGTTGAAATCCAGTCTTGACGATCATCCACATTTCGAACTAGATTTTTAGAAAATTTTCCATTCATCCTTTCCTGTACCCAAAATCTTCTCCAGTGAAGAGCGGGGGATGAACGGTGTTGTAACCTTCTTGCTGAGCCATTTAATTAATATGCAAGAACAAAATAGAATGAGATGTCCCAAGACTAGGTCTTGGATTAGTAGTGCGGGAAAAAGTTAAAATAACGAGCTCGAGTGGTGTTGCACCAATTTCAAGTAAAACCTCGATTCGTAAAAAGAATTAGAATGTAGCTATTAAGCTAATTCTAATTGACTCCGTAAAACTGAAAATAACCACAAAAAAATGCTTGATTGGTGGTTGCATCAATCGAAGCGACCCCGCTCTGATACCAATTGTTGAATCGAGAAGCGCTAGAGGGGGGGGGGGTGAATAGCGCTCGTGGCTATTTCATTCAATTTAAAACACTCGAGATAATAAACACAACGGAAAATAAAAGAACACAGTCAAACGCTAACACAAGTTGTTTACTTGGTTCAGAGCTTATGACGACTCCTACTCTAAGGCCCGCGATCGTTGATCGCTTCCGGTGGGCAACAACTATAAGCTCGAAAGATTATTACAAACTTATTACAATTTGAACTGTAAAGAAAGCAATACTGACAACAAGAATATCAAATCTGGAGCTCCGGGTCGTCGGGATGTTGCTACAGCACTTCGAGAACTTCTTGTTAGCAACTTGTCATGGAAGGATCGCTTAGAATGTGTGTGTTCAAGATGTTGGTCGAGACCCTCTTATATAGGGTGTTCAAGGCACCTTCATCACGCTTCAAGGCGCCTCCAACTTGAAGTTTGATCCCGAAATCCACTCTGCGATAAGCCTTTGCTCGCTGCCCATTATCCATCTAAAGGTGCCTTCAACGCAACTCCAAGGCGCCTCTAAGTCCCATGGAGGCTCCTCCAACTCCTTGCCGCAGACAGCTTCCGCCTTGCACTCGAGGTGCCTCCAAGCTCCATGGAGGCGCCTCAGATACTGTTCATCTGAAGTGTGACTTGCTCCTTTATTACTGCAAAATGTGTTAGTCCCAAACACATACCTTGCAAAACAAAGTTAATACATAATAGTTATAAAATATTGACAGTCTCTGGACTGCCCGGGTCTGACTTCGGATTTTCTACCGGAAACCCTAGGTCGACCCGATGCCTACTGTTCCCTCTACGGGGAACTCATCCTCACCTACTCCACTCAGGAGAGTTACCTGTTGCTAGTGCGATCTTCCAGATTGACTGGACTTTTGCTCAGCGCTCGATGCTTCCGGACTTTCTACTGGACGCCCGGTCCCCGACCCGTCCAGTCTTCCACCTGGTTCGCGACACTAGGATTTTCCACCTAGGGTTACCACCCCCTAGGACTTTTGTCTGAAGCCCTCGACCCGCCAAGACTTTCCGCATAGGGTTACCACCTCCTATGACCTAGGGTTACCACCCCTTAGGGTTTTCCACCTGCCTAACCACAGCTAGGACTTTTGCCTAAGTACACTTAGGACTTTCCTACAAGCTTATTCAAACTGTTAGATCATAAATCAACTTAACTTTGAACCCTTTGCCATTATCAAAACACAAGTTCGATCGTCGGATGCTTCCAGTACCAACAGATACTGGATACCTTATTTACTCGCATTGAATGTCGTATATACATGTACTCTGTTGAGCATGTTAGCATAGTTAATTGCTATTTATAAAACTATGGTGATGACTGTTCGCATCTTTCTCATCATATCATTGCATGCATGTTGGTGACTATGTCTCCCTTATGATTGAGAGAATCATTGGACAGAGCCACACACTCAGCCACTGATGGGTAGTGGCAGTTAGAATATGTACCTCTTGTCCTGTCGTGCCACACTCGACCACTCATGAGTAGTGGTAACTGGAGTTACGAATAGTAGGGCTCTATTGCTATGTAGCTAGTGTTATGAACTGCAAGTGTATGGTTACGTCATCAGTAATATAAAATATTATCATACCCACAGGAACTGGTTGTAATCACTAGTGATCTCTCACATAGAATTAGCTAAAAAATTGATAACGACAAGTTACGTGCTGAGTAAAAGAAATGAGATTGAGAATAAGAAGAGAGAGAGGAACTTGGTTTGTGGAATGTTCTAGAGGGTCGGTTTCATTGCGATGTTTATCAACGTATCATGGTTCACCAATTACCTATCCTCAATTTGCATGCACTTGTAGGAAGTTAGATTCATTACTGATTCTCCCCTGTAGTGGACAAGTCGGAATGCTATCTTGATACATATCCTATGCTATTAAATGATAATAATTCCTATAAAATCCACTAGGACCCCTTGGTCATAAATCATAAGAACACACTAACACTTAATAACATAAAGATAGAAATGACAATTATATCCAATTTCCTACTTCCTTGTGGAGAATTACTTCTCCTTTCCAGATTATACTCTAGATATCTGTTAACAGATTATCCCTGTCACTAGGACCCCTCGGTTATACAATTTAGGACATCTCCCTACAGGATTAACAATCCTACACATCCCACTCAATCAAACATGAGAATTAAGCCTAAAACACATGCATTCACATAAGATCAAATAGATACAAGGCATGATAATGTCATCTAGATAGCAAATTGGTATAATCCATGAGTTTTTATATCAATCCACACCATAATTACTCCTTTAATCCTAAAATAATAGATCTACTCCATGACAAGAAGAAAGAGATCCAAAGACATAAGAATTACAAGCATCCAAACCCCAATAAGAAAGAGAAGGGAAGAGAAGCTTATCCAATTGTGGAGTGATCTTCGGATCCAATCCTTGGCTTTCAGAGTTGGTGAGGTGGTGGAAACGACTTCGGATCGTCGAATAGAGGTCTGAAAGGTTGTGGATCGGCAGCAAGATGGATCTCCCAAAGGGAGAACCTTCCTCCCATTGGAAAGGGGAAGAGATCCCCTTTTATAGTGTAGGGCACAGGCTTGGCACGACCCGTGCCACGGTCGTTTGGAATTCACACGGTCGGCTCCTTCTTGGCCTCGGCTCAGGTCACACGGCAGTGTGAATTCACATGGTCGTATCTCGCTTGCTCTCTAGATGAGTGGCACAACCGTGTGGGATCACACGACCGTGTCTTACTTACTTTCTAGATGAGTGGCATAGTCGTGTGGGATCACACAGCTATGTTCTGCTCCTCTTCTGGTCAGGCCACACAACCATATGCCTTCACACGGTCATGGCTATCCTCTTGGCTGGTTCTTTGACAGGACCGTGTGGGATCATATGGCTGGTGCCATTTGCCTTCTTTTGCTCTCCGGATCGACAGTGAACGTCGTTTTCACTCCAAAAGTGGCTCCTGTCAACATAAAGATACACAAAGAGTAGATCTCCAACAAAGAAGAGTAATTATGTTGAAAGTAAGATAAGAGGTGTAAAAATACACAGATCAAGCATAAGTAACGTATGTGAATGTGTGTCAAAACATGCATAAGAGTATATATAATCTACACACATCACACCCCTAGACTTAAACTTTTACTTGTTCTCAAGTAAAATGCCGTAATCAAAATTCATTTGCTCCTATAATGCATCATAATCCTAGTGCACTTTCTTAACTCTATCAACTAGTTTCATTGGTGAGCATGATCATGAAAATAACCTAAGTATGACCTAAGCATAAGGTATTGTGCACAGTACAATGAGTGACTTAAACTCTTTAAGTTTTAATCTCCGTCCTAGTCAAGTCATCATCCAATTGAGTTCCTAATGTTCCTGGTGATAGACATGTACCTGCCACACACTTGTTTCATATTTCTTAGGTCACACAAGGTCTCAAAGGACTATTCAGAATCAAGAGAAACATAACATTTATTTTACCAGTAACCTAACTTAGTCTCAAAGGGGTAAATTATTAGTTTCCACTCACAACAACTATTTTTTAATCCCTTATTCATCATTTTTTTGGTGGTTTGAAGGTGAAGTACTAACACAATTGTAAATGTAGGGATTTTTGATTTTTTTCCAAATGAGTTGACATGATCCAAGATCACCAAGTAACAAAAAAATAATCCAAGAAATCATCATGGGAACTAAAGTACTAAATAAATAGGATGAATTGTGACTATTTCAATGATATCTACCATTCAAGCTTAAGTAAAGTGAAGGTAAGATCCTTAAGGTTAGGCTAAAACTTAAACTTAACTCTGTACAATACTTAGCTTATTTCATGCTACTAGAGATATAGAAAAGAGGTACACTAAACATACAACATTATATCCCAACAACATGAATCAAGAAATGAACGTGCAAACAATTTTACTATTAGACAAGTCAACAGTAGTGAGGAACAATATTCTTGATATGATACAAAATAATTTAAAAGACAGTCAAAATGATGATAAAAAAACTAGAAAACAATAAATGAAAGTGCAAACAAGCAAAGCAAACAAAACAAGCAAAATAAATGAAAGTGCTAAAAATGTAAAGGAAAGGAAATGCAAAAGACTCAAGTTGCAGACTTAAACTTTTCATCGTCCCGATGAAATTAGTTTGGTGGTGGAGGTGGGGGAAAGGGAGGTCCTCATCCACGTCGGCTAGAAGGGAAACTAAGCATACCAGGGAGTTGGCCAATTGCTGATGGTAGTGGAATAGAGTATCCACCTGATGTCTAGTAATATTCATGGCCTCCATAAACTCTTGTATTCTCACTTGGTCAGTATCATAATCCTGAATAAATTCGGCCACTTGGCCTTGGAAGTTCCTCGTGAATTGAAAGTGGTCACATACCTCTTGGAACTGGTCATCAGACAATTTCAAGTGACCCTCCAACATTTGTTGTTGGGCACTGTGCTTCTCATAAAGTGAATCTACAGAGGCACGAAAGTCAGAAAAGTCAAATATGGAAGGACCCGTACCATAGGCAAAAGAATACCTTGTAGGGTTCGGTTGTCCGGAGAGCTATGGGTGTCCAGATGATGAGGGCTCAAGGTGAGGCTCGGTGTCTCCTACCAATGGAGGGACAGATTCGGGATCTACATCGGTAATAACCCAATTAGCAGGGTTACAAACTGAGGTACGCTCGGGATAAGGTAGAGGGATCTGAAAACCATCCTTTCTAGGAAAGGCAAACCCGTTCTCATTCCAAAAAATCATCTTCATGGAAATACAAGCATCGATATCAATCTTGTTATTGCCATGAATGACTTTCAACTCATCAAGTTCATAACCCAAATTTATAACAAGGATGCTTTCCTGGCTCTCACAAAGTTTTATAAAAAAATAAAAATCAGAATCAAAATCAACTTTATTGAGCATAACCCAAAGAGAGTAAAGTTCCACCTTTCTAACTACTATCACTATCCCCTCTACTAAAAATAATTTTACTCATAACACAGTACAGGTATCTGAATACGAGATTTTGTATGTGGGAAGCTTTAGCTCTAGAGGGCTAGGATTGTTTGACCAGGTAATAGAGGTCTAAAATCCATTCCAGTTAAAACTAGAATTAAACCTTCGAGCACCCCTATAGGTAATTAAAAAATAATTATTAAAATCACTAAATATCCACTGAAATTCTTGATTCATTAGTCTAAAACTGATTTTGCCAATTTAATCATCTTCAGAAGAGAAGTGGACATCAATTGAACTTAGAAATTCAAGGACAAGGTGGGGATATATTGGTAGATGTGAGTACATCATATAATCCCAATCAAAAGCACTAATCATCAAATCTACATCATCCCTAATTCTCAAAGCATCCATGGTAGTTGGATCCATATATCTAGTGAACATAATTTTTCTAACAACAAGAGTATATATATATATATGAGTACATCATATCATCCCAATCAAAAGCACTAATCATCAAATCTACATCATCCCTAATTCTCAAAACATGGTAGTTGGATCCATATATCTAGTGAACATAATTTTTCTAACAACAAGAGTATGTATGTATATATATATATATATATGCTCTCTTCATTTTTGAAAATAATACGATGCTCATTATCGTTACCTTCATCGTGTGCCATCCTCTTGCCTTTGCTCTTTGATGAAACTTTTTCCTTGCCTTTATCCCTTCTCGGTTCTTTTCCTCCACTAGATCCACCACTTTCTCTTCAGATTCTTTTCAAAAGTTGAGACATGATGGAAAGATAAGTGAGGGATAGTGATTGATTGAAGGAAAAGGAGGAAAGATCTTGTGAGAAGAAATAGATCTTAAGGAAGAAGATTGAGGAGAAGATGGGGAATTCTTAGATTTGAAAGTAGGGTTTAGTTCTAGATCTAGATTTGGATATTGAAGAAAAGGAGTCTAAGATCTAGATTTGTAAGGTGGATGAAGAGGGATTGAGGAGGAAAAGGATTGGAGAGAAGAAATGAGTGAAGATGGTGCTCTTGGAAAGATTTTGTCGCTGACACGACCTCGGCACAACCGTATCTTATAGACACGACCCGGCCGAGGGTAACTTCACACGGCTGTGTTGAGTGACATGACCTGCTTCTTCCTCCTTTCGGCTTGATCCACACGGCCGTGTTGATTGGCACGGGTCGTGTCTGCTTCCTTTCTGTAATCCTCACACTGTCGTGTGAAGTCACATGACCATGTTCTTCTCCCTCTCAGCTAAGTTCATATGACGGTGTGAAATCACACGGTAGTCTTCCTTTTCTCTTCCAAGGTCATAAGACCGTGTGAAGTCACATGGCCTAGTGCTTTTCCTTTTCTGCTTGCTTCACATGGTCGTGTGAGGTCACACGACCGCTTTCTTGAAGTGTACAAGAGCTAAATTTTCTCCTTTTTAACTTCATTGATGCCTCCACGCTCATGAGATGATCAATGGCTAGTTCATGGAGGTAGATCACAACTTGAAAACAAAATTAAGAAAAACTTAGATAAGCTAACTAAGAGAGAAAAATAAAAAATTGAACTAACTAAAAAGAACCCTTGGGTCGCCTCCTAAGAAGCGCTTGTTTTAGGTCTTTAGCTTGACCCCGTCTCCGTTGATATGGATTATACCCATGGAGGCACGACTTTTCCTCCTTGGTTTAGTGCTGCTGACTCTTCCTTCATTCTTGCCCTTGTAGGGCAGATGTACTTTTCATTATTTGTTGGGTGCCTTCTCCCAACTCTTGTCGGGTCATGTGTTTCATCCGGCGGCCTTCCATGAGGATGGAAAGTTCATTCCTGAATTTTAAAAGCATTTACCCCATTGCAAATGCTTACTAGAAAAGAAGAGACATCGTTAGGGAATTCAGATAGATCAAGTTCTAACCTTTCCTTACCAATAGCTGAGATAGTTTATGATTCTTCATATCAATAATGGCTCCGAGTAAGGAAAGGTCTTCCTAATATGATTAGGATCTTTGGATCCTCCTCCATGTACAAATGATAAAATTGGTGGGTATGATACAACCATCCACCTCTATTGGCACGTACTCGACGATACCCATTGAGTACCTGCATGAATGATCAACTAACTAAAGTGCCATAGTAGTAAATTTAAAGTTTTTGAGACCTAGCTTATTACAGACCGAATATGGAATGAGGCTAACATTTGTACTCAAATCACAAAAAGCTTTTTCTATAAATGTAGCTCCTATCGTGCCATGAACAGAGCACTGCATTCTTTCGTTAATGCTATGGTCTCGAACTCTCCTTTCTTTCTTCTGTTGGATATGTTATCCTTCAAAAATTTAGCAAACTTAGGTATTTGTAGAAGAGCGTCAATTAGAGGGATTTCAATACAAATCTCCTTAACCTTCTCTAGAAATATATTGAATTCTTCATCCTTTTATGTCATGGCTAGTCTTTGTGGAAAAGGGACTAGTTGACTTTGTATAGGAAGTGGAAGAGTCCCTTCAACCTTCTTGATAATCTCCTCATCTCCTTGGATCTTAACAAGGTTAGGTGTAGGAGGAGAGGGCTCTTCCTGAATGTCAATCCCTTTAGGAGCAGTCACTTGGGGATCACCCAAGGTTTGTCCACTTTGGAGTTCTATTATGTTACAATGTTCCACTGGATTTACATTAGGCTTGCCTGGGAATGCTCCTGGTGTTCTTGAAGAAGATGAAGCTATCTGGGCAATCTGGCTATCTTGCACCATTCTTTGAGTAAGCTATTTGATTTCATTCTTCATTTCCTTTTGCTCAGCATGAACTTCTTCAAGCAACTTTTCTATTCTGGATAGTTGCCTCGTGTTGGTTATTATTGATAGCTTTATTGTCCAGGTTGGTAACTTGGCCTTGCCCCTATGGATGATCCTTGATCTTGGTTGTTCTAGTAAGAATAGTTTGGATGATTCTTCTATTCAGGGTGGTATGTGTTGGAATACGGATCATTTTATCTTTGATTATAACTCACTATTGTATCGTATTGCTCAAGTTGATTTATTTGTGCAAAGATGGCCCCTAAAGGACAAGTGTCTTGAGCATGATCTGTGCTTCCACAAGTGCCACATACACATACAATCGCATTGGTCGTACTAGTTCCCATATTCTCAAGCTTTTTAGTCAGAGCATATAATTTTACAGACATAAGAGTGATTGCATCCATATCAAATTTTCTTGATGCTTTGATAGGGTTTCTAGAGAAAGAGCTTCCATATCTTTCAGATGCCCACTAATGATGGTTCTGAGGCACACTTTCTATGATATCTTTGGCCTCATCTAAGCTTTTGTTCATTAATGCCCTCCAATTGTGGAATCAAGGGACACCTTCGTGTGATAATTGATGTCATTATAAAAAGTGTGTAGCACTAACCACTTTTCAAGTTCGTGATACGGGCATTACCTGAACATATTTTTGAATCTAACCCATGCTTCAAATAATGATTATGAGTCTGACTATTTGAAACTTACTTTAAGATTCCACATATGGGCAGTTTACTGGGAGGATAGAATTCTTGATTCATTGTTCCCAAGATGTGATGCTATTAGCTGGTAAGGAGTTAAGCCACTGCTTGGCTCAATCTCTTAAGGAAAATCCAAATAACAATAATCTTACTGCCTCTATTGGAACTCCATTCATCTTCATTGTACTACAAATTTCATAAAAAACTTCCAAATGTTGGCTCGGATCTTCATGTGATTCCCCTCCAAATTGATTTTGTTGAATCATTGTGATCACCGCAGGCTTAATCTCAAAATTATTAGCTTTAATGGGTGGTCTAGTTATGCTAGACTGAAGCCCACGTGCATAAAGTGTTGCGTAATCCTTTAGAGGTTTGTTTGCCATTTCTGATAATTCTCGTTCTTCTTGATGTCTTTGCAGGTTTCTCTTTCTACAAAATGTTCTATCAATTTTAGGATCGAGTGGTAATAGATCTCCTGCAAGATTGGATATTTGCATGCTGTTAGTTAGAGCCCTAGAGTCAATCATTTGATGATTGTATTATGGACTTATTGTATCATATTCTTATATAAATAAAGGCATTTGTTTTGGTTATTATACTTACTTATATTGGTGCCAAATAAACTAAGTATAATAGCGTCCTTGAGTAGAAGGTTCTCACCTATATCAATCGGTTAGTTGAACCGATAGTGAGATGATATAGGGAACACAACTTTTAATCATTCCTAGTCGAGTATTAACATTCAGGGACAATGTTAATGCAATAAGACTAGCATATAGGTCAACTCGATGACTTGATCTCACAAGTCATGGATATAGAGATATCAAGTTGACACATGGGTATGCATTGGAGAATGTATACTGAATGATCCGCCATGAGAAAGTATCATGGATCGTTATATCAGTGTCATATACTTTCTCATGTGGCTATTAGTATGACTACTAGTCCTTAGACCTGAAGTCACCATGGATCCCTACATAAGGAGTTATGTACTTTGGTTTCATCAAACGTCACCCGTAACTGGGTGGACTATAAAGGTGATTACTGGGTATATAACGAATTATGCAGAGGGATGTGAGTGATGTAGATGGGATCTATCCCTCCTATATGACGGGAGCGACATCGATATTCTTGATAGAGTGAGACCACGAAGTGCATGGCCATGCCCAAATGAGTCAATATGAGATATTGAGCTCATTTGATTTAGTGAGTCTACTTGGAGATCAAGATTTAGATTGATCAGAGGATGACACGGTCTATGCCTCACATTGATCAATCTAGATGTCTAGGATAGAAGGACACTTGTCATATATTGTGAGGAGTCACAATTAGTAGTCACAAGGTGATGTTGGATCTCAACATTCTTGTAACTTGGGTAGTAATGATGTCTTGCTAGATACCGCTCATTACTTATGCTCCAAAATGGGTTTAGGGGCATTGCCAACGTTACAAGAACCTATAGAGTCACACACTAAGGACAATTAGATGGAGATTAGGTTCATATGATGAACCAAGAGGATTAGATTCATTTGATGAATCAAATTGGATTAAGAGTAATCCTAATTGGGCTAATTGAGTTGGACTCAAGTTGATTCATGTGTTCAATGAGTCTAATTTAGATTATGACTCATTGAATCAATTTAATTAAATGAATTAGATTCATTATATTAAATTGGCTTGAATTAAATGGTTGGATTAGATCAACCATGAGAGAGATTAAGTCAAGTTTGACTTGACTTGAGAGGAAGATGAAGAGTCAAGTTTGACTTGACTTTATGCCACCTCATTGGTGAGTTGGCATTGAGTGGGCCAATGATGATGCTCCACATCATTATGGTTGATTGAGAGCGATGCCACCTCATGGGAGTTACCAAGAGTTGTGACTCTTGGCATTCCATGGAGGTTACTACATCTCTTAATGTGGCTGGCCACATCAATGATGAATAAGTTTTATTTTGTGAGTAATTCTCATTCATTCCTTTATCTTCTTCCTTGCTCCAATTCTTCTCTCCCTCTCCTCCTTTCTTGGCCGAACACTCTAGGTGCTAGCACACCTTTGTTTGGCTTCTCCACCTATTGTGTTCGTGTGGATACGCATAGGGAGTTGTCTACCTTGACAACTTGAGATCCGACACCTTGGACGAGCGGATTCGCGAAAGGCACGCATCAAGGGTAAAAATCTCTTAACATATAGTTCTAGTGTAGATCTATAGGTTGGTAAACTCATACTCGTAATTTTGTTTTTGAAAGTTTTTACTTCGCACGGATCCGTGGCTGGGGGGTTTTGGGGTTTCTGCAACGTGAAAAGCAGTTTTCACGGCTCGAAAAACCCAACATATACTAGAATAAGATTAAAAATATTCTAATAACAAATTCTAAGTGCAAAAGAAACATAATTTTTTAGTTTTTTAAAGTAGAATTAAAATGCTTGAAATCCAAAGTGCAGAATTTAAGTTGTAAAAAGAAAATTACTGAAAAAAGTAACAATTGCAAGATATATCTACAAAAATAGAATTACAAAAAATATTTACAATAAGAAAAATAAAAATAATTTTTAAAGACTAACTCAAATGATTATCAACTAATATTATAAGCACAGTCCTCAACAATAGCGTCAAAAATTTATTACGAACCTAAATGCACGATTATATCATTAGTAATATAAAAGATTATCGTACCCACATGGACTTGTTACAATCACTAGTGATCTCTCACATAGAATTAGCTAAACAATTGACAGTGATAAGTTACGTGCTAAGTAAAAGAAATGAGATTGAGAATAAGAAGAGAGAGGAACTTGGTTTGTGAAATGTTCTAGTGGTTCGATTTTATTGTGATGTTTATTAATGCATCATGGTTCACCAATTACCTATCCTCAATTTGCATGCACTTCTAGGAAGTTAGATTCATTACCGGCTCTCCCTACAGTGGACAAGCTGGAATGCTATATTGAACCATATCCTATGCTACTAAATGGTAATAATTCCTATGAAATTCGTTAACGGATTACCCCTGTCACTAGGGCCCCTTGGTTATAAATCACAAGAATATACTAACACTCAATAACATAGAGATAGAAATGACAATTATGTCTAATTCCCTACTTCCTTGTGGAGAATTATTTTTCCTTTCAAAATCATACTTGAAATGTCCGTTAACGGGTTACCCCTATCACTAGGGCCCCTTAGTCATATAATCTAAGACATCTCCCTATGGGATCAACAATCCTACACATCCCACTCAATCAAACATGAGAATTAAGCTCAAAACACATGCATTCACATAAGATCAAATAGATTCAAGGCATGATAATGTCATCTAGATAGTAAATTAGCATATTCATGAGTCCTTACATCAATCCACACCACAATTACTCCCATAATCCTAGAACAATATATCTACTCCATGGCAATAAAAAAGAGATCTAAAGACATAAGAACTACAAGCATCCAAACCCTAATGAGAAAGAGAAGGGAAGAGAAGCTTATCCAATCGTGTAGAGTGAAGTGATCTTCAAATCCAATCCTTAGCTTCCAGAGTTGGTGATATGGTGGAAGCAGCTTCAGATTGTTGAACAGAGGTCTAAATGGTCATGGATTGGTAGCAAGATGGATTTCCTAAAGGGAGAACCTTCCTCCCATTGGAAAGGGAAAGAGATCCCCTTTTTATAGTGCAAGGCATATGCTTGGCATGGTCCATGCCACGACTGTGTGAATCCACATGGACGACTCCTTCTTGGTCTCAGCTCAGGTCACACGACCATGTCTTGCTTGCTCTCTGGATGAGTGGTACAATCGTGTGGGATAACATGGCTGTGTCTTGCTTTCTGGAAGAGTGGCACGACCGTGTGGGATCACACGACCGTGTCTTGCTCCTCTTCTTATGCTGAAAGTAAGATAAGAGGTGTAAAAATATACAGATCAAGCATAAGTAAAGTACATGAATGTGTCTCAAAATATGCATAAGAGTGTATATAATCTACGTATATTAGCAAGTTAGCTACTACGCAAATTGCCCACTAGGTCACTCGAAAGTAGTGGCGGTTGGAGTGTCATACAGTTGTCATTATCCATGCCTCTCGACCATACAGGGGTCATGATGCTGAGGGGTGGGTGGGAGTGACCATGTCGTGTATATGCATATGATATTGTGTTTGCATATGTTGTTGTTTTATTGTATCCATATGATTACGTTGTGTTTACATATGATTGAGATATGCCTACTACATGTGTATTGACACCGGCTTAGTTATTGGTAGTATCTATATGCCATTCATGTTGCTCTTGTAGTTATGAGCAGTACTATTGTAGATCCTCACTTACACCTAACTTTCTATTACTTGCTTAGTATATGGGTCAAGGTATGGATATTTATTATGATATCACTATTATTCATGTTATTATTTTCCCATGAGACTATATACCTTTGAATCTATAGATATATTATGTTCATACTGTTGGGTGCTACTCGGAATTCCATTTTGTTTCCCTTGTAAAAAAAAATTTATACAAGCACAGAACTTTTCCTAGAAACTCATGTGCTTTTCAGAAGTTGAACTTGGATTGCAAATGAAATTTAACATTATTAATCCAAGTTTAACTCATGTGTTCTTCAAAAGTTAAACCATATTACAGAAGTTGATTAAATATCTATTTCAAGGATTGATTTTCAGGTCGTTGGCGAGGCACTCAACCTTCTTGGTTATGGGATCATCCACCACTTCCTAGACAAAGCCTTTCAAAGAAATTGAATATTTAAGCTCCTTACAATAACCTTAGGTTTAACTACAGAGACCACAATCGAAGCACAAGATCGAAATACAAAATTGATACACAAAATAAAAACACAAAGTCGAAACACAAAATCGCTAGCCTCTTGTGTTGGTATTTCAGGATCCATACAAAGAAAACAAAACTAGTTGCGCTGCGGAATAAATAACTAGTTGTACCTTTCTTCGTAGATAAAGACCTCTTGATCTTCTGCCGTATTCCTCTCCTCTTCTTGGACATCGAGTGGGCGACGATTTACCAATACAAAAACACACAAACCCTTTTTGTTTCCAAGCCGCGTACCACCAAAAGATGCAAAGAAAAGGGGCGCCTCCTCCTTCTTCTCCTCCATAATCGCCGGCCACCAAGGTGCTTCGTCTCTTCGTTTTCTTTTCCTCCAAGCTCTGGCCACCAAGAGAAGATGGGGCGCCGGCCCTAGAGGGAAGAAATGGAAGAAGAAAAAGAAGTGGGGCGCCGACCCTAGAGGGAAGAAAGGGAAGAAGAAAAGGATGGGGCGCCGACCTTAAGGGAAAGGAGAGGTTTTTTAGTTGTGGAGAAAATTAAACTTATCAATTTTGAATTGATTAATTGTTGTGGCCCAACCTCCTCTCCTTTTATAATCCTTTGCGCTAGATTAAAAAGGAGAAAAAGTAATAGATTTTTTAGAATTCTGTTGAAAGAAAAAATCTCCCTTTTCATAACTCTTTTTTTTCTTTTTTTTTTCTTTTATTGTGGTCGACCCCTTGTTAGGGCACCAAGCAAGGCTTGGCCGGCCCTATGCTTGGGCAACAAGCAAGGCTTGGTCGACCCCTTGCTTGGGCACCAAGCAAGGATATGGCCGGCCCCTTTCTTGGGTTGGAAGCAAAACCAAAACGGGTGAATGCGAGGCTTTATAGAGGCTACAACAGGGATCGAGAGGAGGAATTGGTTTTGGCCTCCTGATGGACTTGAGCTTCCTGTGTTCGCCCCGAACACCCAACTCAAGCTCATCAATAATAACTCATACCACTAAAGAGTTATTATTGAACTACCGCACCAATCCCATATTATAATATGAGCTCCTACTTATCATGAGTGCGTTAGTCTCCTTATGTTTAAGATATCGTATGCCCGTTAATTAAATGAGTTACTGGCAACTTGTTTAATTAACATCTAGCTCTAAGAGTAATACCACTCAACTTTATTATCATGTCGGACTAAGTCCACTTGCAGGGTTTACATGATAATCTTTATGAGCTCCTCAAGGGCACATCATCAACCTAAATAAATAGGACATAGTTTTCTTTCATAATCAACAACACACCATATAAATGGTACTATCTCCCAACTCATCGGGCCTATTGATTTAACAAATAAATCTCACCCATTGATAAGTTAAAGAAACAAATACTAAGTATACGTGTTTGTTATTATATCGGAATTAAGAGAACGCACATCTATAATAACAGAAGTTCTGTTCTTTTAAGCACTCAGTATAAATTGAACAACCTCAAATGATCCTGCTCAATACACACATAGTGTACTAGTGTAATTTTATAGTCAAGATAGACTAATACCAAATTACATTACAACCGTTACAATGGGTTGTCCCTATCCATCTCGGTCGTGAGATATTATTTATAATTTATAAGGAACTGATAACATGATCTTCTGTGTGGCATCACACACCATGTTATCTACAATATAAATTAAATGGACAACTGCATTAACATATAAAATGCAACATTTGACCAAAGTGATTTTCATTTCAAAATATAAATGTTCATACAAAAAGCTAGGCTTTTAGTATACATCCTAACAATCTCCCACTTATACTAAAAGACTATGCTGTCATACATCCGATTCTCATCCCCTCAACATGCTCATCAGAAGCTCTCACCGGAAGGGCCTTAGTGAAAGGATCTGCTAGGTTATCTACTGATGCAATCTTGGTGACAACAACTTCTCCTCGCTTTACGATGTCTTGTATCAGGTGGTACTTGCACTCAATGTGTTTACTTGCCTTATGGGCTCGTGGTTCCTTCGAGTTTGCTACTACACAACTATTATCACAATAAATTGTGATAATTTTGGGCAAACCAGGAATCACATCTAAGTCCATCAAGAAGTTTTTGAGCCATACAGTTTCTTTGGCTGCCTCAGAGGCTGCCACATACTTGGCTTCCATGGTGGAGTTTGAAACATATTTCTGCTTAACACTCCTCTATGCTATGGCTTCACCTCTCAAAGTAAACACATACCCCGAGGTTGACTTACTACTGTCCCTATCTGATTGGATGTCCGAATCTCTATAACCCACAGGGAGCAAATCATCTACCTAGTAAACTAGCATATAATTTTTAGTCCTTCTCAGATACTTTAATATATGCTTTACAGCAGTCCAATGCCCCTGTCATGGGTTACTTTGATATCTGTTAACCATGCCCACGACAAAACAGATATCCGGTCTCATACATAGCATTGCATATATTAGGCTTCCTACAACCGAAGCATAAGGAACTGCCTTAATCTCCTCTATCTCCTTTGATATTTTAGGACACATCTCTTTAGATAAAGGTACTCCATGCCGAAAAGGTAGAAAACCTTTATTGGAGTTTTGCATGCTAAAATAAGCTAGGATAGTATCGATGTATGAAACTTGGGTTAAACACAATATTCTTTTCTTACGATCCCTTATTACTTTGATCCCAAGAATATGTCCACATTCTCCCAAGTTCTTCATATCGAATTACTTGGACAACCATACCCTTATGTCTGACAACACTTTGACATTGTTGCTAATGAGTAAAATGTCATCTACGTATAGTACAAGAAATATCACCACATTTCCGTCACTTTTCTTGTATACACAAGACTCATCTGGACACTAAATGAATCCATAAGACTAGATTACTTCATCAAATCAGATGTTCCCAGATCTTGAAGCTTGCTTCAGTCCATAAATGGACCGATTGAGCTTACATACAAGATGCTCTTTGCTCTTTGTAATGAATCTCTCTGGTTGCTTCATATAGATGTTTTCTTCAAGACTTCCATTAAGGAAAGCTGTCTTGACATCCATTTCCCAAACCTCATAATCCATATGAGCATCAATAGATAAAAGAATCTGGATAGACTTGAGCATGACTACCGATGAAAAGGTTTCCTCATAATCGATTTCCTTTTTCTGAGTATACCCTTTTGCAACAAGTCTTGCTTTGAAGGTTTCCACCTTCCCATCTATCCCTCTTTTTCTTTTGTAGACCCATTTTTATCCGATGGCTTTTACACCATTTGGTGGTTCTACAAGCTCCCAGACCTGATTAGAATACATAGATTCTATTTCAGAGTTTATTGCATTTTGCCAAGATGCTGCATCTTTATCTTGGAGTGCTTCATCATATATCCAGGGATCAACTTCATGTTCACCAGGGATCAAGTCCAAAGATTCTCCCAAAAACATGAATCTATCAGGTTGCCGAACAACTCTCCCACTACGACGAGGCACTACTTGTAATTGTGCATCATTTGTGACACGTGTTGCACTTTCTTGTGGTATCTTATCTTGTACCATTGGTACTAAAGTAGACGTGTCTTCTCTTAATTCCTCAAGAACAATTTTACTCATGGGCTTGTGGTTCATCACATAGTTCTCTTCTAAAAATCGAGCATTGGTGCTTATAATGACCTTCTGATCTTTAGAACTATAAAATAAACCACCTTTCGTTCCTTTAGGATAACCCACAAACAAGCAAACTTCTGTACGTGATTCCAACTTAACAGCATCCCCCTTTAGCTATGGAGAGGAGAGATTTTTTAGTTGTGGAGAAAAACTTATCAATTCTTAATTGATTGATTGTTGTGGCCCAACCTCCTCTCCTTTTATAACCCTTTGCGCCAGATAAAAAAAGGAGAAAAAGTAATAGATTTTTTAGAATTCTGTTGAGAGAAAAAATCTCCCTTTTCATAACTCCTTTTTTTCTTCTTTTATTGTGGCTGATCCCTTGCTTGGGCACCAAGCAAGGCTTGGCCGATCCTATGCTTGGGCAACAAGTAAGGCTTGGCCGACCCCTTGCTTGGGCACCAAGCAAGGCTTGGCCGACCATATGCTTGGGCAACAAGTAAGGCTTGGCTGACCCCTTGCTTAGGCACCAAGCAAGGATGTGGCCGACCCCTTTCTTGGATAGGAAGCAAAACCAAAACGGGTGAATGCGAGGCTTTATAGAGGCTACAATAGGGTCCGAGAGGAGGAATTGGTTTTGGTCTCCTGATGGACTTGAGCTTCCTGTGTTCACCTCGAACACCCAACTCAAGTTCATCAATAATAATTCATACCACTAAAGAGTTATTATTAAACTACCACACCAATCCCATATTATAGTATGAGCTTCTACTTATCATGAGTGCATTAGTCTCCCTGTATTTAAGATATTGTATGTTCGTTAATTAAATGAGTTACTGACAACTCACTTAATTAACATCTAGCTCCAAGAGTAGTACCACTCAACCTTATTATTATGTCAGACTAAGTCCACCTGCAGGGTTTACATGATAATCCTTATGGGCTCCTCAAGGGGACATCATCAACCTAAATAAATAGGACACAGTTTCCTTTCATAATCAATAACACACCATATAAATGATACTATCTCCCAACTCATCGGGCCTACTGATTTAACGAATAAATCTCACCCATTGATAAGTTAAAGAAACAAATACTAAGTATATGTGTTTGTTATTATATCAGGATTAAGAGAACGTACATCCATAATAACAGAGGTTCTGTTCTTTTATGCAGTCAGTATAAATCGGACAACCTCAAATGGTCCTGCTTAATACACACATAGTGTACTAGTGTAATTTTATAGTCAAGATAAACTAATACCAAATTACACTACAACCGTTCCAATGGTTTGTCCCTATCCATCTCGGTCGTGAGCTACTATTTATAATTTATAAGGAACTGATAACATGATCTTCTATGTGGCATCACACACCATGTTATCTATAATATAAATTAAATAGACAACTTCATTAACATATAAAATGAAACATTTGACCAAAGTGATTCTCATTTCAAAATATAAATGTTCATACAAAAAGCTAGGCTTTTAGTATACATCCTAACACATACACTATTTGTCTTATACCCACTGAGTCATTTGGACTCACCACCCCTTGTACTGGTTTCTTTTTACCAGGGAGAGGGTAGAAGATTTATGGAGTCTCTTGGAGGTCCTGTCCGTCAGTCCCATGTCACATTGAGTGACGTCTTTCATTATTACTTTCACTCGCATTATTGGTTTTGTTCTTGTACATGTAATATGTATCTTCTGTGTGGGTTTTGAGACTTGTGGCATCCTTTTATTTGGTTATGTAATTGTTGTGTCAAGCTGGGATGGCTTGCAGTCAGTTGTGCTGTTTATATATTTTTCTTATGTCTTCCGCTGTGTTTTTGATTCAACCACGTGGGCTGTATATTATCTTGTGTGGTTGTGTTTGATTCCAGCTGTGTGGGTTGTAGATATTATTCTTGTATAACAGTGTGAGCTAGGTTTCATTTGTCACTATTACAGGGGAGATGTTGTTCGTTTATTGAGCAGGGACTCCTCTTGGGTGTGACAGTCGTTATAGTAGTTTGGCATTATAGCGGTGTTTCAGGAATGAGATAGGAGTATTAGGACATAGTCAAGTGATGTACAACTCTCCTATTCACAGCTTCTTTTAAAGACCATTCCGGGTGCCTAGACTATCCCCGGGTGATCTTAGCTTGGCCTCGTTTGATCTGACTATGTCTCAATTATCCATCTTCGGGGGCCTAGACTCCTTCTGGACCCCTATATTACTGACATGGTTAGAACTGGGTGAAGCTCTATCCGACCTCTTCAGTGGAGAGTTATCCTTATTCGGTGTCTGGATGCTGATGTGTGCAGACTAATCAGCTTGTGCCACCTCATCTATACAAGGCTCCTATTCACAACTTCTTTTAAAGACCATTCCAAGCGCCTAGACTAGCCCCGGGTGACCCCAGCTTGGCCTCGTCTGATCTGACTATATCCAAATGATCTATCTCCGAGTGCTTGGACTCCTTCTAGGCCCTAGATTGCTGATGTGGTGAGAACTAGGTGAAGCTCTATCCGACCTCTTCAGTGGTGAGTTATCCTTGTCTACGCATCTGGATGCTGATGTGTGCAGACCAATCACGCGTGCCTCCTCATTTGCACACTAGACTAAGTTCGGACCATCCAGGCACCTAAACCCTGTTAGGTCACCCAGATCTCTGGTGGCTAGAACCAGTCTGGTCACCTAGAGTTCACTGATTCTAGCATCTTCTGATTATAAATCCCTGCATCATAATGTTAGCACAACAATATATAGAAAATAAGAACTTTTATAGTTGTTCAACTGTCTGATCATGACTTTAGATTTCTCGTGAAACCCAGGGTCGGACTGATGCCTACTATTTAAAGGGAACCCATCCTTACCCACTTTACTCAGGACAGTTTTCTTGGTTGCCAAACATCTGGTCGTTGAGACCTATTTAGATTTTTGCTTAGCATCTAATCCTATGACCCCAAGACTTTCTTCGATGTCTAGTCCTTGCTGACCCATTGACCCGCTAGACATCTGAGCAGTCTTTGCACCTAGTGTCCTTGATCTACCAAGTCTTCCACCTTTGTCTAGTATTTGGTCTAACTGACCTACTAGGACTTTCAGTTTCCTAGTATCGGGTCCAGCTGAACTATTAGGACTTTCCTAGTTGAGGTACGTGCACACTTGATCAATCTTGTTAGATCACAACGAAGCTTAACTTTGAACCCTATTCCAATATCAAAACCAGGTTCGATTATATGATACTCCTTACACCAACAATCTCTCCCTTTTTGATTATAGCAACATTGTTTAAAGTTAAGGAAAAATAAAGCGATTCAAAAAGTTAATATGAAGTAATTTTTAAAAACACCTCCTCTTAACTTAATCTCTCACCCTAAAATTAATTTCTTTATATATTTTTTTAATTTTTTAAAAAATATAGAATTTAACTTTTAACCTATCCTTTTACCCTTTGACACATATAAAAAATAACCAAGGAGATCATGTTATATTTGAGAAGTTACCTAAGATAATGATGTACATAAATTATATACATTTTTAATCATATTTTGACGCACATCTACTTATATTTCATTATTATAATCTATATTTATTGTACCCTATTTCATTATAATATTATACTTCCATTATATTCTATTCGGAGATATGCTCTTTACTTATTTTGATTGATAGGATGCGATTTGGAGTAAAAACGGAGCTTAAATGAAGTATAGAGCTTCCAGAGTGTCTGGGCCATGTGGAACTCACATAGGCAAGCAAAAACTAAGTATTTCCATGTTCTGGCTGTGTGGAAACTATACGGTTGTGTGGAAACCATGTGGGAGTTGTGTGGAGGCTGTGTGGAATCCACACGGTCGTGTGAAGGCCGTGTGGAATTTTCAGCACTATAGACGGAAACTAAAACAGTCATAACTTTGTGTTCAGTTGGAGTTATGGGTTGTTCTTTATATCTAAATATAGATAACTTCAAGATCTACAACTTTGATGAAGACTTCAACTAGAGAAAACCTCATATTGATGGCATAAAAGATGTTGCAATGAGACATATCCATGCAGAGCCATGCCAAGGGCTATGCAAGGGGTGTGTGAGATCCACACGGCCGTGCAACACTTCTAGATAGTAAGTAGTGGTTGGCCGTGTGAGCCACACGACCGTGTAGCCCATTCAGAACTAAAGTAGAACATGGTCGTGTGAGCCACACGACCGTGTCACCCTGACTGAGAGCAAGAAGAAGGAGGTCATGTGGAGGCCACACGGTCGTGTGGTGCCCGTGCCCTACTCTATAAAAGGGGTTTTCTCCCCTTTTCACTCATCTTTTGCTTGGAGATCTTCCCCATCGATTGGAGAAGGGTTCTCCCCTTTGGGGAGGTCCTAGATCTTCCATCTTCACTGATCTGTCCTCTTCCGGAGCAAGGGAGCACCTCCGAGGATGCCACGCATCAAGGATAAGCTTTCTCTTCTCTAAATCTTCATGTATTGAGTTGTAGTTTGGTTTACTTATCGTCTTTGGTTGTAAACTCCCTTGTAAGGGAGTAGATCTCTAGATCGAGGATGTAGGAAGTAGTTGTGATGTGATGTGATGTATGAACTATGTATTTGGATGCTTCCTTATGCTATGAAATTTTTATATCATATTCTATTATGTATTGTACCTTGTATGTGTTTGCCGAAATATGTGTGAGGAAAATTCAAGTAGATATAAGGGATTTGTCTTTATGTTAAGGTTGCTACTAGATTGGATAACCGGGGGATCCTTGTGACAGAAGGATACCCATTCAACTGGACATATTATGTCCTTTGTGACAGAGGACATTGATACTTATCCAATTTCTAAAGTCAAAAGTGTTGGAGGATCGGTGGCCGGGTTGAAGGGGGGTTGGATAGCTAGGTCACCCCCAAATCAATTTCTTCTCTACAAGAGGGTTAGTGCACAGCAGAATATGCTAAAACTAAAGCAATGAAAAATAAACACGAATACAAACGCTAACACGCTCAATGTAACGTGGTTTGGAGATGATGCTCCTACTCCACGACGTGTCCTTGAGGTGGACAAGCCCTTGATCCTTCGGTGAATCAGTCCCCAACAATCTCCGGCTAAAGCTTCTCCTTCTCGGTGGAGCAAACCTCCCACAAAATGATCTCTTGCTCTTTACAAGATGGAGTTTAGATTGGGAGGAAGAGAATTGAACTTGGAAGCTTTGGGCAAGACTGAGAAGGTTTACAATTAGCACCAGTAACCCTCTTCAAGCCCCAAAGCATTCCTTAAATAAGAGGAGAGAGTTAATCACAAATCAACTCAAACCCCGACACCAGTCGACTGGTCCAAGCACCAGTCGACTGGTGTGCCGTTGGACACATCCAATGGCTCTTTGCAGAAAGCCAAATTCTGCCAACGACTATGTACCAGTCGACTGGTTCAGGACTAGTCAACTGGTCCCCGTAGCCGACACGCACAGAATGCTTCTGTGCATTCCGTGAAGCTGGATCAGTTGACTGGTCCCATGACCAGTCGACTGGTCCCATGACCAGTCGACTGGTCCCAGTACATTCACTCCTCTCATCCTTTTCGAAGTTGCCTTTGAAGTCCTCTTTTTCGGCCTTCGTCCCTCAGATGCACCCGAGCCCACGACTCCTCTCCGTGCCATCCTTCACGTTGCCTTGAAGTCCTCTTCCCTCGTCTCCACTCCATTGCTCCTCGTCCTGCAGCCCTCGGATGTCTTCCACACCACCCTTCACCGACTCAATGATCTGAGCCCTTGGATGAGTTCCACATGTATTTCTCCAAGTCCTGCAAGACTCAAACACATATCAAATACATATGAAAGTCTAACTTAAACTCTTTGACACACACATCAAAACCTAGGTCGATTGCACCAACAATCTCCCCCTTTTTGATGTGTGGCAATATGTTTAAGTTAGGCATAAATAACAACTTTGAAAATTTGAAGCAATATGTAAACATGAAGCATAAAACCCAAGCTCCCCCTTAACACATGCTCTCAACCTTATTTTTCAAAAATTTTCACACAAGTAAACCAAGTAGGTTACTAACTTAACCTTCCCCTTTTCTCCCCCTTTGACACCATCAAAAATATTGTACTAGACACGTACACATACTACGACATCAATTCCAACCAATTTTGGACCAAAAACTTGATTTCAGAAACCCTCAGAGTGCTGAAAGGTTGGTACCAGTCGACTGGTACATGCTGAACCCAAATTTCAGCCTTCTGAGGCCAACTTCAGAAATGCATAAAAAATTCTAGAAAATTTGAAAAATCATGAAATTTTGACAACATATTTCTTAACATGTTCTTTAACAAGGAAAAATATTTTTTCATGAAAAGTCAAAGTATTTTTGAAATGTTGACCAAATCTCAAAAATCTCAAAATCATGCAAGTTTGTATCAAGTTAAAACCCAATTTTGCACTCATATGTTTCAATATAGCTATACCATAGTAAATAAAACATAGAGTTGTTTTCAAAATATTTAAAATATCCAACTATGATCTATGGGCAAGATGTCCATTAATTAAACATTTGCTTTCCCCATAGTTGGTTTATGATCACTAAAAATTGATACATCACATAACTCATCAAAATGCCATAAGCATATGTGAATTATTTGTATCATCATAATATCTCACATTTATGGTTAGAAAATAAGACAAGTCATTATGAGATAAAGGTAACTTCTACTTAGCCCTCTTGATCATGAATCTCTATCAAGGCTAAGTCCTCCCCCTTAAGGTTCCAAGTCAACCAATTTTCAAAAATTTGAGTTATGATTTCATTGGTTGACTAAACTCAAAATCCTCTAACCCTTGAGGATTGATTTTGGCACCCAATAGAAATTCTTTCTAATTGGGTTAACCAAATATTCCTTGGGGATCCATTTTCTATATATGGTCTTGGTTTTTGATTGCCTCCTAGCAAGTAAACAATGATAGGTCTTTTCATTATTTGGTTCATTGTATCCTATCCCATTTTTCTTAAAACTTGCCCTTTGGCTCCCAATGATCATGTTTAGGGTTTTAGAGCCAATTTCAAATTTCCTAAGGGCATTGGTAAGGTATTCTACCTTTTCCCTTAATTCCCTATTTTCTTCTTCTAAACATGATACATTTGAACTTGAAGAAGAAGCATGCATATCATCATCCCTAATAGACATGGATTCTAATTTTTCTTTAAGCATGCAAATGTCATTTTTCAAGGTTTTATTTTTCCTTTTTGCCTTGAACAAATCATCATTTGTACTTTTAATGATCTTAATTAAAACATGAGGAGGAAGATTGTATACCTCACTTACCGAGACGTCCGAATCCGATGTTTGACCTCCCCCTTCACTTGAGCTCCCTTCTTCATCTTCACTTGAGCTCTTCCCTTCTTCATTTTCGGATGAGGTGAAGGCTACATCATCAATTCCCATTAGAGAAAAGTTGACTACATGGTGCTCCTCTTCCTTCGATGATGATGATGGATCATTCCATGTCGCCTTTAGATTTTTGACTTTCTTCCCCTTTTCTTTTGTCTTTTTCTTTTCTTCCTTCTTCTTCAATAGGGACATTCATCTCTTATGTGTCCCTCTCCTTGGCAATTGTAGCAAATGATCTTCCTTGTCCTACTCTTGCTTCTTGAGCTTTTCCTATCATGGGATTTGTTAGATGATTTTTTTTTTAAAAGCTCTTCTCATTTTTCTTACCATATACGCCTCTTGGTCGCTATCCATTGAGGCGCTTGATTCTTCGGAGTCGGAGGATGGTGGGGATGAAGGCTTCTTCTTCTTACCCTTTCCCTTGTTTGCCACAAGGGCTACTCCTCTTGATCTATTTGCTTCTCCATCTAATCCTTCAACTCTTGTTTCGTGAAGCTCCATTGTTGAGAAGAGTTCATCTAGAGAGGATTTCTTTAGATCCTTTGATATGTAGTATGAATCTACAATGGAGCTCCAAGTTGTGGTTCTTGGGAAAGCATTTAGGGCTTTCATCATCATGTCTCGATTTGAAAGTGTCTCACCTACACTTGTTAGCCCATTAATAATTTTCTTAATTCTAGAATGTAAAATTGATACCTTTTCTCCTTTCTTAAGCTTGATATTATTGAGTTGAGTTCGAAGGAGGTCTCTTTTTGCCAATTTTGCTTCCGATGTCCCTTCATGAAGCTCCACTAGCTTTTCCCACAAGTCTTTGGCACTTGTATAGTTTCCAATTCTTGTTACTTTTTGTTGTGGAAGGACATGTAGTAGGTGATGCATTGCCTTGGAATTTGCTAGATCCTCTTCTTTTTGCCTTTTGGTCCATCTTGTTATGTCGATTGTCTCATTACGTTCATCCTTGGGCTCTTCAAAACCACTTCTCATGATTAGCATAATGTCAAAATTGGTATTGAAAAATACCTCCATTTTCTTCTTCCACCATGAGAAGTCCCCTTCGAATTTCGGTGGATGAATGTTTGAGCCGGCCATTCTGATGAAGTGCTCTTCTCGGCGATTAGTCCATTGAAGGGTGCCCTCACTCTGATACCAATTGTTGGAGGATCGATGGCTGGCTTGAAGGGGGGTTGGATAGCTAGGTCACCCCCAAATCAATTTCTTCTCTACAAGAGGGTTAGTGCACAGCGGAATATGCTAAAACTAAAGCAATGAAAAACAAACACGAATACAAATGCTAACACGCTCGATGTAACGTGGTTTGGAGATGATGCTCCTACTCCACCACGTGTCCTTGAGGTGGACGATCCCTTGATCCTTCGGTGGATCAGTCCCCAGCAATCTCCGGCTAAAGCTTCTCCTTCTCGGTGGAGCAAACCTCCCACAAAATGATCTCTTCCTCTTTACAAGATGGAGTTTAGATTGGGAGGAAGAGAATTAAACTTGAAAGCTTTGGGCAAGACTGAGAAGGTTTACAATTAGCACCAGTAACGCTCTTCAAGCCCCGAAGCATTCCTTAAATAAGAGGAGAGAGTTGATCACAAATCAACTCAAACCCCGACACCAGTCGACTGGTCCAAGCACCAGTAGACTGGTGTGCCGTTGGACACATCCAACGACTCTCTGCAGAACGCCAAATTCTGCCAACGACTATGTACCAGTCGACTGGTCTCAGGACTAGTCAACTGGTCCCCGTAGCCAACACGCACAGAATGCTTCTGTGCATTCCGTGAAGTTGGATCAGTCGACTGGTCCCATGACCAGTCGACTGGTCCCAGTACATTCACTCCTCTCATCCTTTCTAGAGTCGCCTTTGAAGTCCTCTTCCTCGGCCTTCATCCCTCAGATGCACCCAAGCCCACGACTCCTCTCCATGCCATCCTTCACGTTGCCTTGAAGTCCACTTCCCTCGGCTCGACTCCATTGCTCCTCGTCCTCTAGTCCCTCGGATGTCTTCCACACCACCCTTCACCGACTCAACGATCCGAGCCCTTGGATGAGTTCCACATGTATTTCTCCAAGTCTTGCAAGACTCAAACACATATCAAATACATATGAAAGTCTAACTTAAACTCTTTGACACACACATCAAAACCTAGGTCGATTGCACCAACAAAAAGATCTTAACATAGGGACTAATCCTTGTTAAAAAGATTAGTTAGAGTTTAGAGAGTTTTCTCAAATTAATGTTAGAAAGTGACTTGTGTAATCTAGGAATATAGACTGAGGGCCCTGGTGACAGAAGGATAGCCCTATAATTAGA
Source organism: Zingiber officinale (assembly GCF_018446385.1). Lineage (NCBI taxonomy): Eukaryota > Viridiplantae > Streptophyta > Magnoliopsida > Zingiberales > Zingiberaceae > Zingiber > Zingiber officinale. The sequence continues at coordinate 68,615,417 of NC_056002.1, forward strand.
CTTTCTAAATTACCTCTTCTACTTAATTACATTAATCTACTATTAGGAAGTGACTTGTGTAATTCAGGAATGTGGACTGAGGGCCATGGTGACAGAAGGATAGCCCTATAATCGGGCTTCCTAAATTACCTCTTCTACTTAATGGCGTTAGAACTTGGGTAAACTCTTCGGTGTGATCTTCACGGGATTGTATCGGACTTTAGTTAGAACTCCTACACGAGTGTAAGCATGAAGTTAGGTAAATGAATAATGCATAGGGACATTAACTAGCATCGCAATGAAACCCAAATTCTAGTATCTAACATCCTTCATTCACTTATGCTCTTTACTCTCTCTCTCTCATTTCTCTTTTCTTTCTCTCTAGCAAAGTTAACTAGTGTTTAATCAACAACCCCTGTGGGATTGAAAATCTTTTGTATTATTGATGACATAATCGTGCACTTGCCATGATGTAACAAGTTTTTGGTGTCGTTGCTGGGGACTGTTTTTGATTAACATTAGTTGATTAGCATATGAGTTACTCTAGACATTTTTCTTTTTCCTTTTGCCTTTTCTTTCTTGTTTCCATTATGCACTTTCTTTCTTGTAATTTAAATTCTACATTTTCTTTCTTATTTTTCTTATAACATTTTATTTCTTGTCTTTGATTCTTCATTTTTGTTTTTTTCTCATAATTTTTTTAAGATATCATGAGCACTAACATGTCAAGCAGGCCTTTGAGAGAATTTTTTGCACCTATTTATGTAAGATTTTTATCTCTGATTGTGCAACTTCATGTCGAAGCAGAGAGTTTCCAACTAGTCCTAGAGTTAATTACCATGATATAAGGTCACAAATTTGGAGGAGAACTATCAGAAAACCTATATTTTCATCTTCAAGAATTCCTGATTGATATAGTAAACTCTGAGGGTGTCTCAGTGGATGAAATTCGATTGATGGCATTTCCTTTCAGTATTAAAGATCAGGCAAAGACTTGGTTTAATTTTCTCCATCCTCAAAGCATCACAAGTTGGAAACAATTGGAGTAGCAATTTCTGAATCATTTTTCCCTCTAAGCAGAACAATGTATATAAGGAATTACATCACAAATTTTACTCAAGCAGATGGAGAATCACTATTTGAAGCATGAGATAGATTCAAGAGTCTACAAAGACAGTGCCCTTATCATGGTTTGAAAAAATGGTTGACCTTGCACATATTCTATAAGGGGAATTTCTTTCTCAGATAAGTGTTCGTTAGATTCATCAGCTGGTGGTTCTTTCATGAACTCATATTGAACCTCCATGAATGGTTGAACAAAAGTTGGATGGAATCTCCCTCAAAAATTTAAGAAGTGCAAGCTATAAATGCAAGAATGCCTGTCAAACAAATTGCAATTCAACCATCCAAGAGTTTTGAAATTTACAAGTCACAGAATGAGGGGTCCAAATAGTTGGAGGTAAAGATTGATAGCATAGTTTAAAAATGGTTCAAACATGATCCCCCTCCTACACAGACACGATCTAGTGAAAATGGTAATGATATTAAGTTGAGAAGTGGCAAGAATCGTGAAGAACTTCTAAAAAAGGACTTGTATAGAATTGAGAAGAAGAACAATAGAAGACCTCAAGAACTCAATTCCATTTCTCCAAGAAGTTCCCAAAGGCCACAAGTACCTTTCCCTTAACGATTGATCACACCAACACTAGATAAGCAAGTTGGACCTCCTTTGCAAGCTCAAAGGGAATATGGGAAAAAAGAAGTTCAATCTTTCCCAAGATCTTCACTAAAGGTTCCTTTTCCACAAAGGCTAGTAAAGGTCAATGAAAACAAAGATTTTAAAAAATTCTGTGATTCTAATATGGTTGAGTGCAGATTTCTGGATATATATAAAGATGAAGACTTTTCATATGAGGATTGTGATGATAATGCAGTGGATAACAAGTTTTCAGATCTACCTCCAAGTTTTATAGAATATTATGATAAAATTGAATTTACAGATGATGAATGTAATGAGGTAGATCAACTTAAGAATGCAAATGAAGTCAGTGATCCTCCTATAGTTGATTCTCCCACTGAGGATATTGATGTTGGTTTATTTTTTGATGTTTGTGTTGATGATGATGTTATAAAAGAAAGTGTAGGGAGCTCTGTTGTGGAAGCAACATCTCAAGAATCACCTCCTTTGCCCACACAATCTTCTGATATTATGAGAGTTGCAAGGATTGAACATGTTGTGGACCAATGTGTAAGGACTTATGCAGAATTAACAGAGTCTCAAGAATCACCACATTTGGTAGCACCAACACCTGAGCCAGAGCCAGAACCATCATTTGATTCAGAGGAAGTCACATTCACATGTTTAGAAATTTTAGGTATCTCTCAGCAAAGCAAGGTTAGTATTTCTAGTGATCTTTTAGAAAATTTCATGGAGGCACCTGCAATTAATTTTGCTAGATATGATTTAATTATTGATACATACTCAGTTCATTCTAATATGGTTCTAGTTCTTTCTTATATTATTTTCTTGTGGAAGATTTATTTTTCTTGTAGGTGTGTAGATTTTACTTGGGCTGAAAATTGGAAGCTCAATCTGAATCATCTTTGACCTCCTGAAGGAAGTTTCAAGAAGATGAAGATGGAGAGAGCTATACTTTACTTTGCAACTCCTTTGATGAAAGCTCTCTCTATAATAAGAGCCCTTGGTAAGTGGGTGCTGAAATATCTTATCCCTCCAAGAGCAAGATTTTGATGAGACTAATGAGGTGGTCGAGCTAATGACCTAAAACAAGCGCTTATTGGGAGGCAACACAAGTTCTTCTTTCTTGTTTTCTTTATATTTTTAGTTCCTTTCTAGTTTCTTTCCTTTATTCATAATAACTCTAATCCCTTTACTTAATGTTTCTTGTCTATTTCTTTTTGTAGGATGCTAAGTTGTGGAGGATTGCAATTCACATATAGGGAAGTATCTTCAAAACATGAATGTCAACCATTTGGAGCTCATCACTTGGTAACTTCTCTAAACTTCATAAATCTCCTCCACATTCCATTTATAGTTTTCATTGGGACAATGAAAAGTTTAAGTCTGGGGCGATATTTGAGTTTAGGTTAGTATTTGTCATATTTCTTAGTTTTTGCACATTCCTTTTTGAAAATTTTCCAAGTTGCATCAATCATCACATCATGATTGTTTGTTCCTTTATGCAAAATACTAGCATGTTTCATCTAGATATTTATGTTGTATGATTTGGTATGCTAGTATGTCCATTGATCTATGTTTTCCTATCCATAGTAGCATGAAGTGAGCATTGTTATTACTAGAAGAATTTGAATGTTGGTCTAGTTTAGGATCTCTTCACATTATGCTTGACTTTGATGGTAGATATTTTTGAAAATAGTCATGATTCATAGAACCGGACTAGTACTCTTGCTTCTATGGTGACATCTCAACTACATTTTAGTTACTGAATAAACTCAGATCATGCAAGCTCATTTGGAAAAATCAATCCCTAAAAAAAATAATGAAGGTTTGTTCAAGTTTGATACTTTGTAAACATTCAAAGAAAGAAAAAAATAAGGGAAAAAAATAGTTATTGTGAGTGGAAACTAGTAGTTCACTCTTTTGAGACTGAGTTAGGTTATTGGGGAAATGAATGCTATGTTTCTCTTGATACTGAGTATTCCTTTGAGACCTTATGTAGACGATGCATAGCATTTTGTGGGGAACGAACCTTGCGTGTGACAGGTAAGTGCCTATCGCCGGAAGTATGAGGAATATGGTTAAATAAAAAATTGACTAAGCTTAGAGATTAACAATTGAGAAAGTTAAGCCATTTATCACACTAAGCATGGAGAACTTTTACTTAGGCCACACTCAAATAATTTTTGTATCATGCTCATCAATGAAACTATATGATAGGTTTATATTGATTCATTAGGGATTATTACATGCCATCTACGCACATAAATCTAGATTGCGGGTTTTGCTTGAGGACAAGCAAAGGTTTAAGTCTGGGGGTGTGATGTGCATAGATTATATACACTTTTAATCATATTTTGATGTGCATCTACTTGTATTTCATTAGCATAATCTATGTTTATTGTACTCTATTTTATTATAATATCATACTTCCATTATATTCTATTCGGAGATCTGCACTTTGCTTGTTTTGATTGATAAGATGCGATTTGGAGCAAAAACGGAGCTTAAATGAAGTTTAGAGCTTCCAGAGTGTCTGGGTTGTGTGGAACTCACACGGGCATGTGAAAACTAAGTATTTCCATGTTCTGGCCATGTGGAAACCACACGATTGTGTAGAAATCACACGGGCGTGTGGAAGCCATGTGGGGGTCATGTGGAGGCCATGTGGAATCCACATGGTCGTTTGAAGGCCGCGTGAAATTTTCAGCACTACAGAATGAAACTAAAATGGGCATAACTTTGTGCTCGGTTGGAGTTATGGGTTGTTCTTTATATCAAAATGTAGATAACTTCAAGATCTACAACTTTGATAAAGATTCAACTAGATAAAACTCCATATTGATGGTATAAAAGATGGTATAATGAGACATATCCATGCCAAGGGCCATGCAAGTGGTGTGTGAGATCCACACAGCCGTGCAACACTTCCAGAGAGTAAGTAGTGGTTGGCCATGTGAGCCACACGACCGTGCAACATTTCCAGAGGTCAAAAAGAGCTAGGTCGTGTGAGACACGTTGCCGTGTAGCCCATTCAAAATTAAAGCAGAACATGACCGTGTGAGCCACAACCCTGGCCGTGAGCAAGAAGAAGGAGGCCGTGTGGAGGCCACACAACCATGTGGTTCCCGTGCCCTGCTCTATAAAAGGGGTTTTCTCCCCTTTTCACTCATCTTTGGCTTGGGGCTCTTCCCCATTGTTTGGGAAGGGTTCTCCCCTTTGGGGAGGCCCTAGATCTTCCATCTTTGCCGATCCATCCTCCTCCAGAGCAAGGGAGCACCTCCGAGGATGCCACGCATCAAGGATAAGCTTTCTCTTCTCTATATCTTCATGTATTGAGTTGTAGTTTGCTTTACTTATCATCTTTGCTTGTAAACTCTCTTGCAATGGAGTAGATCTCTAGATCTAGGATGTAGGAAGTAGTTGTGATGCGATGTGATGTATGAACTATGTATTTGGATGTTTCCTTATGCTATAAAGTGTTTATATCATATTCTATTGTGTATTGTGCCTTTTATGTGTTTGACGAAATATGTGTGAGGACAATTCATGTAGATATGAGGGATTTTTCTTTATGTTAAAGTTGCTACTAGATTGGATAACCGGGGGATCCTTGTGACAGAAGGATACCCATTTAACTGGACATATTATGTCCTTTGTGACAGAGGACATCGATACTTACCCAATTTCTAGAGTCAAAAGTGTTGGCGCTACTCGGAATTCCGTTCTGTTTCCCCTGTACAAAAATTTGTACAGGCACAGAACTTTTCCTAGCAACCCATGTGCCTTTTAGAAGTTAAACTTGGATTGCAAATAAAACTTAACATTATTAATCTAAGTTCAACCCATGTGTTCATCGGAAGTTAAACCATATTACAGAAGTTGATTAAATATTTATTTCAAGGATTGGCTTCCAGGTCGTTGGAGAGGCACTCGGCCTTCTTGGGTGTGAGATCATCCACCACTTCCTAGTCAAAGCCTTTCAAAGAAATTGAATATTTAAACTCCTTACAGTAAACCCTAGGTTAAACTACAGAGATCTCAATCAAAGCATAAGATCGCTAGCCTCTTGTGTTGGTACTTCAGGATCCATACAAAGGAAAAATAAACTAGTACACAACAGAAACAATTAACTAGTTATACATTTCTTTGTATCTTAAAGACCTCTTGATCTTCTGCTATATTCCTCTCCTTCTCTTGGACGTCATGTGGGTGACGATCTACCAAGATGCAAAAACCACCCAAGTTCTTCTTTCTTCCAAGACTTTCGGCCACCAAGGGATCAAAGCTAGGAACACCACCTCTTGTTCTTCTTTCTTCCTTGCAACCCGCCGGCCACAAGATGGTTGAAGCTTCTTGATGCCGCCGTCCTTAGGTGAGAAAGCAAGGGGAGAATAAGAATATGAGGGGGCCGACCACAAGGAGAATAGAAGAGGAATAGAAATTGTGTAGATGATTATTTCCTCTAAGGCACAATCTATCCTCTTTTATAATCCTTGGTAATGGCTAAAAAGAAAAGATTTTAACAACAATTAAAATCTCTCTTTTAAATTTCTTATTATGGATGGCTACAAGAGGAATGTTTTAAAATTAAAAATCCCCTTTTTAAACATTGTAGATGGCTATAAAAAGGAAAGATTTTTAGAATTAAAACCTTTCTTTTAAATCATGGTTACAAAAAGGAAAGTTTTAACAAAAATAAAATCTCTCTTTTAAACCATTGTAGATGGCTACAAAAGGAAAGATTTTTTAAATTTAAAACTCTCTTTTAAAACCATGTGGATGGCTTCAAAAAAGGAAAGTTTTTAAAATTTAAAATCTCTCTTTTAAAACATTGTAGATGGATACAAAAAGAAAGATTTAAAAAATTAAAAACCCACTTTTAAACCCATCTTGGTCGGCCCCCAAGCAAGGATGTGGCCGGCCATAAGGATGACTTGGGTGGATGCGAGTCTTTATATATAGAAGCTACAACAGTGACCTAAAGGAGGAATTGGTTTTGACCTCCTGATGAGCTTGAGCTTCCTGTGTTCTGTTGGTGCAACCTTAGGTCAAGGTTGACCTGGTTGACCTGACTCGAGTTGACCTGATTCGAGTTGTATTTTGATGTTTGACGAGAATAGAATAGTTCTATTCTGATGTTTGACGAGAGTAGAAAAGTTGTATTCTGATGTTTGACAGAATACAAACTTGGGAGATTGTGGGTGCAATCTTTGGTCAAGGTTGACCTGGTTGACCCGAGGTGAGTCGACCTGATTCGGGAAATCCTGGTGAGTGAAGCCAGGTGAAAGTCCTGGTGAGTGAAGCTAGGCAAGGGAAAGTCCTGGTGAGTGAAGCCAGGCAGTTGGAAAGTCCTGGTGAGTGAAGCCAGGCAAGGGAAATCCAGATAGGTCAAGATTGACCAGACATCTGGTGAAAAGTCCAAGCAGGGAGCTTGGCACGAGAAAAGTCCAAGTATGAAAACTTGGCATGGGAAGTCGGAGAGGGCTTGGGAGCTCGTTCTCCGAACTGTGGTCAGAGAGGGCTCGGTAGCTCGTTCTCTGGACCGGATGGAGTCGGAGAGGGCTCGGTAGCTCGTTCTCCGGACTAGGTCAGAGAGGGCTCGGTAGCTCGTTCTCTGGACCGGACGAAGTCGGAGAGGGCTCGGTAGCTCGTTCTCCGGACGAGGTCAGAGAGGGCTCGGTAGCTCGTTCTCTGGACCGGACGAAGTCGGAGAGGGCTCGGTAGCTCGTTCTCCGGACTAGGTCAGAGAGGGCTCAGTAGCTCGTTCTCTGGACCAGACAAAGTCGGAGAGGGCTCGGTAGTTCGTTCTCCGGACTAGGTCAGAGAGGGCTCGGTAGCTCGTTCTCTGGACCGGATGAAGTCGGAGAGGGCTCGGTAGCTCCTTCTCCAGACTAGGTCAGAGAGGGCTCGGTAGCTCGTTCTCTGGACCGAACATGGGAAGTCGGAGAGGGCTCGGTAGCTCGTTCTCCGGACTAGGTCTGAGAGGGCTCGGTAGCTCGTTCTCAGGACCAGGTAGGGTTTAGGGCTGGGAGCTCTAAACCTGGATCGGTCTGGTGACCGATCCAGTGATACGCTGGTTGACTGATCGGTCTGGTGACCGATCAGTAACCAAACAGTGTGTTTCTGTGAATTACCTGATCGGTCTGGTGACCGATCAGTAATCATACAGAAGCGAAGAAGATCGGAAGAAGAAAGAGGGGGATCGGTCTGTGGACCGATCCACCTGAGTCCTGATCGGTCCACAGACCTATCAGAGAGTTCGGCAACTCTCTATGAAGCGGGCTGATCGGTCTGGGGACCGATCAGCATAGGTCCTGATCGGTCCCCAGACCGATCAGGGATGTCCTGGACCGATCAGGCCATAGCCTGATCGGTCCAGGCCTAGCCGTTGAGACACAACGGCTAGATTTCTGTGTTGTTCTTTGTCTTCTTCGCAGGTGCAGATATATCTCGAGGTCGAGGGCCTCTACAGTAATTCTTCTTGTTCCTCACTCTTGCGATCTGAGCTCTGCTGAGCTCTGTGTTTCTGAAGCTTCGTGTGAGCTTCCCTCGGCTGGTTTGCTGATCAGTTGCTGCTGGCATTGTGAAGTTGTTGCTTCATCGAACTCCAGTCGACAAGAAGGCAAGAAAAGTGTTGTTACATTCATATTCTTCTTGTTTTCTTGCTCTATCTTGTACTCCTTTATTGCTGTTGCAAAAGAGTTTGTGGCGAGGTTTCTCCACCCAGAAGGAGTTGTTGTTAGCCGGTTTTCCGGGGTCTCATCCACCGACAGATTGATAGGCTTCATCCACCTTACGGGCACGCCGAGGAGTAGGAGTATCATCTCCGAACCTCGTTACATCATCGTGTTTGAGGTTTGATCTTCTCCACTTTCGTTTCTACACTGTATTTCCGCTGCGCTAACCTAAATTGTAGGAAGAAACGAAAATTTGGGGTCGGCTATTCACACCCCACCTCTCTAGCCGCATTCGAAGGTCCTAACATGTTCGACTTGAACACTCAACTCAAGTTCATCAATAATAACTCATACAACTAAAGAGTTATTATTGAACTACCGCACCAATCCCATATTACATTATGGGCTCCTTCTTATCATGAGTGTGTTAATCTCCCTGTGTTTAAGATATCGAATGTCCATTAATTAAATGAGTTACTGACAACTCACTTAATTAATATCTAGCTCCAAGAGTAGTACCACTCAACTTCATTGTCATGTCGGACTAAGTCTACCTGCAGGGTTTACTTGACAATCCTTATGAGCTCCTCAAGGGGACATCATCAACCTAGATAACTAGGACACAATTTCCTTCTATAATCAACAACACACCATATAAATAATATTATTTCCCTACTTATCGGGCCTATTGATTTAACGAATAAATCTCACCCTTTGATAAATTAAAGAAATAAATACTAAGTACACGTGCTTGTTATTATATCGGGATTAAGAGTACACACATCCATAATAACAGAGGTTCTGTTCTTTTATGTAGTCAGTATAAAAGGAACAATCTCAAATGGTCCTACTCTATACACACATAGTGTACTAGTATAAATTTATAGTCAAGATAAACTAGTATCAAATTACACTACAACCATTCCAATGGTTTGCCCCAATCCATCTTGGTTGTGAGCTTCTATTTATAATTTATAAGGAACTGATAACATGATCTTCTGTGTGACACCACACACCATGTTATCTATAATATAAATTAAATGGACAACTGCATTTAACTAAATGCAGACATTTGACCAATGTGATTCTCATTTCAAAATAAATGTTCATACAAAAAGCTAGGCTTTTAGTATACATTCTAACAAAAAGATCTTAACATAGGGACTAATCCTTGTTAGGAAGATTAGTTAGAGTTTAAAGAGTTTTCCCAATTTAATGTTAGGAAGTGACTTGTGTAATCTAGGAACGTGGATCGAGGGCCCTGGTTATAGAAGGATAGCCCTATAATTGGACTTCCTAAATTATCTCTTCTACTTAATTGCATTAATCTACCATTAGGAAGTGACTTTTGTAATCTAGGAACTGAACTGAGGGCCCTGGTGATAGAAGGATAGCCCTATAATCGGACTTCCTAAATTACCTCTTCTACTTAATGACGTTAGAACTTGGGTAAACTCTTCGGTGTGATCTTTGTGGGATTGTATTGGACTTTAGTTAGAACTCCTACATGAGTGTAAGCATAGAGTTAGGTAAATAAATAATGCATAGGGACATTAACTAGCATCGCAACGAAACCCAAATCCTAGTATCTATCATCCTTCATTCACTTACGCTCTTTACTCTCTCTCTCTCATTTCTCTTTTCTTTCTCTCTAGCATTTGTTGACCATTTTAGATTGTCTAGATAATTTACTGCACGAAGTTAACTAGTTTTTAATCAACAGTCCCTGTGGGATTGATAATCTTTTGTATTACTGATGACGTAATCATGCACTTACAATGACGTAAAAGATAATTGCTTTAGATATTATATTATTTATTGGATAAATATAGTTCCTTATTCGAGTTTACATTTTATATGTATATAATATTAATTTTAGACTCAATTAATGAAGTCCACATTAGAATATATAGCATGAAAGAAATTGTGATTGAATCACAATTAGTGGGTGTCTCTCCATGTGTAATTATGTACATATTGAAATATTTTCTAGTCGATGAATTACTGAGACTAGACATTGATGTGCATAGATTATGTATGTTTTTAGGCATTGTTTGTCATACATTTACTTAATTTCATGGCCATGATTTACATTATCATACCCTATTTCATTGTGATTTCATTTCTTTTATTATTTAGTTATGAGATATACTTTTTTCATATTTTGATTGATAGAATGCATTTTTAGAGAAAAAATGGAGCATATTGTGTTAGATTTTGAGGGAAGTCCTAAGGCAATCACCTTATGAATTTACTATTTATTTGATAAATATAGATTCACTATTTGAGTGCATATTATATGTTTGAATAGTCTTAAACTCATTTACTAAATATCCATAATACAATTCATAAGATGTGAATTTGTGATTAGATCACAATATATGATTATCTCTACATGTGTAATTATGAACGTATTAGAATTTCCCTAGTCATCGAATTGGTGCATTCAGACATCATCAATTCCATAAGACTAGAATGGATTATACTTTTTGGTTCGGCTAAGCAACTATTTCTCACTAGCTGGATATATTGGGATGTCGAGAGTTAAATGTAGATGCTAGTTATGGTAACTAGCTCATTGGAGTGACTTGCTGTAAGACTTCATATGACTTTCTATATATATGAATATGTCTGTGAAGTTCTTACTGCAGCTTGAGTGCAAGTTTCCTTTGACTTAAGGTTTACAGTGCTGTAACTAGCATCAAAACCTAAACCCAATACCTCTCTCTCCCTCTCCCTCTCTCTTACCATTGGCCACAACAAGAGGTTCACCTCTTGTTGCCGTGAGCCTCCCTAAGGAATAAGATTTTCCTTTTGCTTCTTTTTTCTCTTCTTGATCCTTCTCCTTCACTCATGGCTAATACCTTCCGAAGGCAAAGTTTATTCTCTTGGAGTTGTCTTGAAGAGCTCGACATGGATACAAATAGAGGCGAGGTTAGATAACGTCGCAAAAGGTTGATGTCTTTCTCGTTATTGGTTATCCATAATATATACCTAGAATAATTATTATTTGATTTTATTTTGTTTTATTATCTTATCTGCGTGATTGTATCTTGTATGTGTGTGGTGTATGTGATGTAATAAATTAGTTTATTTATCATTAAGTCTTCCACTATGCATGTTTACAAAATGTGTTTTAACACATACCGCATCGGGCATATCCCAACAGTGATATTAGAGCCCGATCATGCTTCGACATGATCATAAAATTATTTTACAGTTCATAATTAGTGTTGTAATTATTTTTTAGGATTTTTCTAGAATTATTAAGAATTTTTTATTTTTGGAAGTTTTCTAATTGATTTAGAAATTATCATTTATAGAATTTTCTAGAATTCTAAAAAAATTCTATTTTTTAAAAATTTCCTAATTTGTTAGGTAATACTAAATTTAGAAAGATTCTAAAATTTTTTAAGAATCTAGATTTGGGATATTCTGAATTAAATTATAGAAATTATCTTTTCCAGAATTTTTAGATTTATTAAAATATTTTAATTTTAGAAAGTTTCCTAAATTGTTAGAAAATACCAAATTTAGAAAGATTTAAAAAACATAAAAAAACTAGATTTAAATTATTCTGTAATAAATTAAGAAATATTATTTATTTATTTCTTAAATTATTAGGAAATTAATTTAGACATTTATTTTCAAAATAATTAAAGATTCTTAATTGATAGAAAGGTTATAGATTAGATATGCTAATTAAATTTGGAAATTAATTTTCTAATTTGATTAGATAAATATTGATTTATTAAAATCATATTTATAACATATTTTTATTTTTAAAATAGAATTATAACATATTTAAATTTATGCAATGTTCATGCCATATTGTATGCCATATAGATGCATGAATTATGACATAATTAGATTTTACCATATATATGATGTGATTAGATCTTGTCGTATATGTGATGTGCCATAATATGCCATGCATATGATGTGTCATGTCATCATCTATACCATGCGTATGATGTGTCATGTCATCATTTATGTCATGTGTATAATGTCATGTAGATAGAATATTTGCATGATCTATATGAGACCAAATCCCTTATACAATATTAAAACTTACAACTTCCGTTAATATGGTAAGAACCAGAGTTTAAGTTCTTATTTAAGTTGTTGGCCAAAGTTAAGTTCAACTCAAAATTAAATATGCTCAAACTATGGAGATGTAATCTCATAATTAACGGGCAGGTTTTAAACTTAAAATGTTGATTTATTTTGCCAAAGTCATGATCAATGTGGATAGAAGTGAAGTTGGGTAATATACATTTGATGTATACTTGTTAATGTGTTAACAACCCAATATTTATGTAAAAATTAATTAGTCACTAGCATAATGTGATAGTTGCATATAAACGATATGTAATTAGTAAACTTGTTACCTACTGCTATAGCTAAGAATGACTTGTTGGCCAAAGTCAAGGTTATTCTTATCTATAATGTATATCAACCCACTTGGAGAAAACCTGCCACTCCCAAATTCAAAATAAGGGTATTTGAATTTGATAAATAAGTGGACTTTTATTACATGTAAATTGTTTATATAAATAAAATCATATCTCTAATACATTCTAATTTTTATACTTTTAGGTTAATCATTTAATTATGACTTTTGTTAATTTACGTTCGATTTTAGACTTGAACAAATTGACTGGGCTGAACTTCTTAGACTAGTTTTGAAGTTTGAGAATTGTTCTCAAAGTTGAGAAGCATGCTTATATCCTTGACGTGCCTCTTCACACAAGTCTTGATTGATGTCGAATAAATGCAAACCAATTATTGGCTCATCAGAAATATAAGGATGATTCTATACTTACAAGTTGCAACATGCTAGCTGTTATGATTCCTGTACTATAGAAACAACATGAGCATTTGGATGCTTATGATATTATCTATCATCTTCGTGAGTTGTTTGATGAGTAAACTAGATCCAAATGGTTCGAGGTCTCCAAGCTTCTCTTTTGCTCAAAGATGCAGGAGGATTCATCTATAGTATAATTTGTACTAAAGATGAACGACTATATAGAGCATTTAGCATCATTCAATTTTACGATGGATTATGAGTTAAGTATTGACTTAATTCTACATAGTTTTTCTAAGTCATTCATAATTTGTGGTGAACTATCACATTAACAATTTAGAATCAACCATCCCCGAGATGATTAATATGCGCAAGACTGTGGAGCCTTCTGTTAAAGGTGAATAAAAAATTGTGATGCTAGTAAACTCCTCCAAGAAAGGTTATAAGAGGAAGTAAAAATATCAGGCTAAAGGGAAGAGCAAAAAGGTCAAGACAATAGAACCAGCACAAAAAGGGCACATGCCATCATTGTGGCAAGATGGAACACTGGCGAAGAAACTACAAGATTTATCTTGAGTTTGTGAAGAAGAGTAAGGCATCACATGCCCCTTCCTCTTCAGGTATTTTCGTTATTGATTGTCATGCTATTTTCTCAGATACTTGGATATTGGATATTATGTGTTACTCATATATATGTAATGACAAATGGGGCTAAGGAATAGCAGAAGACTCGTCAAGGGAGAATCAAGTCTGCGAGTTGGGAATAGTGCAAAGGTTGCTGCAATCACCATCGAAACATACTTATTAAAGCTTCCTAGTGGACTTATCTTAGAATTAGATAATTATTATTTTGTTTCTGTATTAATAAAGAACATTGTTTCTATTTCATAAATAGAAAAGGTTTCCAGTTGACTTTTAGTAACAATTGTTGTTATATAACTTTGAATGTTGCTCTTTATGGCACTGAAACTTTATGCAATGACATCTACGAATTAGATATATTTATTGTCGTATTCAATATCAAAATGATTAATAAATGCACTTGAATAAATAATCAATTAATCTCTTACTCATGGCATTATCGCCTTGGCCATATAAGCAAGAAACACATGTCCAAATTATAAAAGTTTGTAATTTTAGAATCATTTGAATTAGATACATTTGATACACGCGGTTCATGTTTTAAAGGTAAGATGACAAAGTTACCTTTTTTGGAAAGGGTGAATGAGTTACTTGGGCTCATACATACCAATGTATGTGGACCAATATTAACTCATACACTAGGAGGTTATGCTACTTCATTACTTGTGATCTTGTCTGAGAGCTTGCAGGATGAAGCGTTGGGCGACGATGAACGATGGTGAGTAATGACCTTGATGCCGATGAACAGGGGAGGATCCTAGAAAACCACAGGGGACCTCACAAGCACCTAAATGTAGAGCGATAGACCCGAGAAAACCAAAGCTGATCTATGAATAATACCTCACAGAAAGGAACTCCTGCGAGATGACTCCGTGGGTCGACAGAGGTTCAATAATCCAATGGATGATCTCCTCTCCCTGCACACAATGAGATCAACCAACAAAGCGTTAATGACCTAAGACCGGGGTGAGAATCACTGGCTAGGCCCTTCGACACTCAAGTTAGTCTCCGGCGAGAAGAAAGGAAAAATAGTGTGGAAGAAGATGAAAATTAGGGTTTGATTCTGACGCAATGTGTATGTTTACGTACCTGACCAGTGGAGAGGATTCCCCTTTTTATTCCACCTCATCTAGCCTCCGCAGTCATGAGGTGGACCCCGATTTGTTAAAGTTTGTTAAGAGATGACGTAAGCTGAAACTACAATAATAGTTTAAAGAATCTTTTTCTTACCCTAGATGTACCTTTTTTGTCGTTTAGCATACCTGTGGAGACTTCTAGAAGCCATTTGCCACAAAATTAATTAAGCTATCATATGATCACATATTCTTATGGTTCACCTATTACATACATTTGGTTAGTCACATAAGCCCATTCTATATATATGAGAAATATCTTCTGTTGTATTAGTCTCTACCGATATTCTATACTCGATCGGTTGTTTATACCTGACCAGGATTCTACTATTATAAATATGACAGGGACCGTGCAAGGTTGAAGACCTTTATGCTCAACCTGCTTTCCATGCTCGGCTGGTCTATTGAACTTGACCGATCATACCTTATCGGCCGAGATTAATCAATCGGGCGTATATATACGTTACCGTCTGGTAGACCTTCCCTCGGTCGGTCGTATACTAAGGGTCATGCGAGACTAAATGCCTTTGTGTTTGGTTGGTCAACGGAACCCAGTCGAACATGCCTTATCGACCGAGATTAATTAGTCGGACGTATATAAACATTCAGGACAGCTTAAGGAAATTACTTCTACGCTCGATTGGTCTCTTACCCTCGGTCAGCCTTTGCCCGCTGAACTTATATTCTTGGTCGGTCTATTACGTTCGACCAATTTTTGTCTATTGCGCGTATAGTTAAGAGCTTCTACGCTCAGTCGGCTCTTCATCCTCGGTCGGTTATTTATGCCCGACTGAGCACTCGTGTTCAATCGGTCTTCACTTACCAAACTCATATGTTCAGGTGACCTTACCATGCCATGGACCACCTAAGATTAAACTTTCTTTACATTGGGTCAATCCTTTATACCCGACCGACCATACATACTTGGTCGGTCTTTTATATTCAGTCAGGCTCCGTCTGCCGGTCTTATATGCTCCGTAAGTCCACTGTGCTCGACCGGTCTATGGAGCTCAACCGATCATGCTTTATCGGCTGAAGTTAATCAGTCGGGCGTATATAAGCCTTCTCACCCGGTCGACCTTCCCTCGGTCGGCCTTCCCTCGGTCGGCCTTCCCTCGGTCGGCCTTTGCCTGCCGAACTTATATGCTCGGTCGGTCTATTACGTTCGACCGATCTCTATCTGCCATACGTGTAGCGACCCCCTTACCTGGTCAAACCTTTTCCAGCCGACCCCTCATCTTGCCCTTTTCAGCCTTCCTTGTCCTTTTTATCCCCTTTCCTTCTCCTAGAAAGGGTCCACTTATCATAACCCATATCACTAGCCTCCCCTTCAAGTTTAGTCGAAGGAGGTGTAGCCGACTGACTAGACCTAAGTCTATTTCTAACCTCTTGATACCTTCTGTGGCAACTCTGTGATAACTTTTACAATGATCTTGTGGTATTTTTTACAGTGATCCTGTGACTCCTTTTACAGTGATCCCGTAACTTCTCCTACAGTGATCTCATGACTCTTTTTGGCAAGTTAAATAGAGTTGTGTTAGAGTGTATACTAAAAGTCTAGCTTTTTGTATAAACATATAAGAATAACATTGGTCAAATGTCTACATTAATATGCTAAGTGTAGTTATTCAATTAATTTATATTGTAAATAACATAGTATGTGGTGGCACACACAGAAGATCATGTTATCAGTTCCTTATAAATTATAAACAGATGCTCACAACCAAGATGGAATGGAACAAACCATTGGAGTGGTTGTAGTGTAATTAGGTATTAGTTTATCTTGACTAATAAATTACACTAGTACACTATGAGTGTATTGAGTAGGACCATTTGAGGTAGTTTTTTTTTATACTGACTAAATAAAAGAACAATACCTCTGTTATTATGGAAGTGTGTGCTCTTAATCCTAATATAATAACAAGAACATATATTTAGTATTTATTTCTTTGACTTATCAAAGGGTGAGATTTAGCTCGATAAATCAAAAGGCCCGATAAGATGAGAAATGATATTATTTATAGTGTGTGTTATTGATTATAGAAGGAAACTGTGTCCTTGTAATCTATGTTGATAATGTCCTCAAGAGGAGCTCATAAGGATTGTCATGTTAAACACTGCAGGTGGACTTAGTCCGATATGACGATAAGGTTGAGTGGTACTACTCTTGGACTAAGATATTAATTAAAGAGAGTTGTCAGTAACTCATTTAATTAGTGGACATTCAACATCTTAAACATAGGGAGACTAACACACTCATAATAAGAATGAGCCTAAAATGTAATTTGGGTTTGGTGCGGTAGTTTAATAATAATTCTTTAGTGGAATGAATTATTATTGATGAAATTAAGTTGGGTGTTCGGGGCGAACACGGGAAGCTTAATTTCATCGGGAGACCAAAACCAATTCCTCCTCTCGGTCCCTATCGTAGCCTCTTACTTATAGAGTGTTATACCCACCTATACCCACTTTCTTACCCAACCTTAGGTGGCCGGTCAAGCCAAGCTTGGAGCTCAAGCTTGGGTCGGCCAAAGCCAAAGGGTTGAGCCAAGATGGTGGCCGGCCAAATCTTGGAGCCCAAGCTTAGGTGGCAAACCACAATTAAATAAAAGGGATTTTATTTAAAAAAATCTTTTCTTATGTGGAAGTCATGGTTTTAAAAGAGAGTTTAAAAATTAAATATTTCCTTTTATAGTTTTCTACAAAAGGATTAAGTGAAAGATTTGATATCTTTCCTTATTTGTCGTTAAAAGGAAGATTTTAATTTTTGATAAACTTTCATTTTTTGTAACCATGTTCATGATTTAAAAAGAGAGTTTTAAAATTAAATATTTCCTTTTATAAGTTTCTACAAAAGATTAAGAAAAGATTTGATATCTTTCCTTATTTGTATATTGAAAGGAAGATTTTAATTTTGAGAAAACTTTCCTTTTTTGTAACCATGTTCATGATTTAAAGGAGAGTTTTAAAATTATAAATTTTTCCTTTTATAAGTCTCTACAAAAGATTAAAAAAAGATTTGATATCTTTCCTTATTTGTAGATCGAGAGGAAGATTTTAATTTTAAAGATAACTTTCCTTTTTGGAAATCATCCACATGTTTTAATAGAAATATTTTAATTTATAAAATTCTTTTTATAACCAACCATGAAGGGAAAAATTATTAGAGAAAATTTTATTTTAAAAATTTCTAGAAATAAATTAGGAAGTTTTAATTTTGTGTTAAAACTTTCCTTGCTTGGAGCTATGAGGTGGCCGACCATTATATTTAAAAAAAGTAAATTGGTTTTAATCAATTAAAATTTTCCTTTTCATGGAAAAGAAAATAAGGAAGTTTTTATTTAAATTTTCCTTATTTGCCATGACCAAGGATTATAAAAAAGAGGGTAGGGGTGCCTTCATGAGACATAACTCTATTCTGTTTTCATCTCCTCTCTTCCTTGGTGGTGGCCGACCCTTGCTCTTTAGGTTCTCCTCTTCTCTTCTTCTTTGGTGGCCGGTGGCATCATCCCTTGGAGCTTGGTGGTGGTGGCCGGATCTTGCTAGGAGGAGAAGGAGAGAAGGAGAGAAAGGAGGCTTTGTTTCTAGCATCCCTTGGAGCTTGGTGGTGGTGGCCGAAACTCATCATCTCAAGGAGAGGAGCTTGGCCAAAACTTTCAAGAAAAGAAGAAGAAGGGCTTGGGTAGTTCTCATCTCGGTAGATCGTTGCTCACACAAAGTCCGAGATAAGAAGAGGAATACGGTAGAAGATCAAGAGGTCGTTGCATACAAAGAAAGGTATAACTAGTAATTATTTTTCGCATCATACTAGTTTTTCTTTGTATAAATTCCAAACACAAGAGGCTAGAGATTCTAGATTTTCGGATTAGATATTCAAAATTGTGTTTCTTTTGTTTTGTTTTTCAAGTTTGTGATTCGATTATTCCTTTTGGTTAAACCTAGAGTTATATAGGGAAATTAAATATTAGATTTCTTTAAAAGGCTTTGTTTAGGCGGTGGTGGATGATCCCATACCCAAGAAGGACTAGTGCCTCGCCATGTAGTCCTGGAAGCCAATTTTAGAAATTAATATTTAATTGAATTTAAAACATAGGTGGATTTGGATCAATAATGTTAAGCATCGTTTGCGATCCAAGTCTAAACCATTAATAACAGATAAGTTGAATTTGGAATCAATAATATTAAGTTCCATTTGCGATCCCAAATTTAATTTCTAAAGAACACAATAGGTTGTTAGGAAAGGTTCGACACTTGTACAAAATTTTTGTATAGTGGAACCGGTACGATCTTCCTAGGACCAACCAACAAGTTGTACTCTATAGATTTGTTGAGACTCATGGCCTCAGACCCTTCCCTCTAGGATCAAGTGTTGTGAGAGAAGGAGAAATTTTTAAGGGAGGTCATGCATGCCCTAGATTCACATCGTTGCCCTCAACAGGAACTAGAGGTGCAACTACTCTCAGCTCAATCACAGATTCAGTCAGAAGTGGCTCTGAGGAATAAAGCTTACTCAGAGTTGCAGCAAAAGACTGAGGAGCTGGATAATCTAAGATTCCAGTATACCTCAGAGGTAGCCGCTCTGAACAGAAAAGCCCATGCGGATGGTTTACTAATATCCCGACAGCAACGAGCTCTGGATTGGTAGAAAGCTAAGGTGGATCTTCTACAAGCCGAGTTAGCTCAGATTAGGTCAGAGAGGACCTTTCAGTCGCTTATTTGTGAGGGGCAACCTCATAAATGCCAGAGGGCAAGGCCAAATTCTCCTCCTTTCCCAAGCTGCCATTGTACTTCCCTCTCCCATTTAGGTGCGGAAGCATAATCTGACGTCTATAAATGGAAGTGAGATTCCATTGGATGACATATCTCTCTCTCTACCCCAGTACTAGGCAAAATATTCCCTTCCCCCTACTTGATCAGGAATAGTTCGAATGAGATTGATATATTTACGGCAACCTCATAACTATGTTTGTAAAATTACTGGTAATAATGTTAGGGTTTGATGTTTGAGAAATACATGTGATGTAATGTGTCTGGTCACACCCAGAATGAAAAAATGGGTGATCCCTTATATGCGATTAAATAAACCTTTGAGGTCCGTCCTGTCTACAAGATCGGGCGGACTTATGAACTATTCAGATATCTTAACTCTTTCTCACATTATAATTTAATATTGATCCCTTCTATTTATTACACCTAGGAAACCAGACACCTTTTCAATATCTTCTGCTCATCGATTGGTCCTTCAACGGTAAGAGAACATTAGTAGTGTGTGATACAACGACGCTGACATGAGTATGATTTGCCCTGTTGTGTCTATTATAAATGCTTGCTTACGGCTTCCTGACACGTGTTTGCTAATTTCTCTTTCCGGACGTAATAAGCCGCACGCTCTTGTGATAACGCCCTGTCACGTCTTTTCCTTGCGAGATCTACGGTTCCCCTCCTGGGTGCTCTTTACATCCAATGTTGCTCCTTAATATTTTCAAAGAACCCTAAACCCTTTACCTCTTTGTCTTCTTCCATACACTCTTTGTCGATATTACTGTCTGTGTTTTTCGCATTCCCCGCTGACCTCCTTTTCTTTCCTGCCTCTCCGTGTTGTTCCCTCTTCTTCAAACCTTAGTAAGTTGTTTTTCTTGTATTCTTGTATCGTTCTATGGCTGAAGAGTCCTTCTCAGCTTGGTATGTTCAAATCCGCTCTATTTTTCACAAATCTGATAGGTCTGCTCTTCATTTTTTATATGATATCCCCAAGACTTATCGCATTACCATTCCTGACTTTGATGCTCGCCCTCACCTTCCCTCTAAGAATCATATCACCTTTTTCAAAGACCAATTAGTGGTGGGCTTGCGTTTCCCTATTCCCCCTTTTTTGGTAGAAATTAGCCAGTATTTCGACATTCCCCTACAGCAATTCGCTCCTAATGCTTTTCGCTATCTTTGTAGTCTATACATGCTTTTTCGTATTCACGACATCCCTCCAACCCCCCAAAATTTCTTCATATTTTCCTACCTAAAGAAATCAGATCTCGGTGTCTTTCTATTTCAATCAAGACCTAAGATGACCTTTTTTGAGGAGATGCCTTTTTTCATTAAAGGATGGAAATCCCGCTTTTTCTTTGTGGAACTTCAAGAGCCTATCCCTTGGTCTTCTTCCTGGAAATCTTCTTTACCCGCTCTTCCTGACATAAAAGAATTACATAGAAACCCTTCCTTTGCTACCTACTCCAAGAAGCTATTAGGTTTTCGCTTATTCATTCACAAATGGATTCGTGATGACCTCCTCTATCTCTTCGAGCTAAGTCCTGTCAAGATAGAGCTTCATGGCTCTCTTGGTAAGTCTTTATTCATCTGTCCCAATCCTTTTTTACTAACTAAGATATTTTTTATTTTGTGTAGTGGACGCTTTGTATGAAGTCGCGATCGATGATCAGTTGTACCTAGTGGAGGAATTAGTTACGGCTAAGGAGCAAGAACTTCTTTCCGCATTGAGTCAGCCCTCCTCGTTAGCAGTTCCTGCTGACACAAAGGGTGCTTCTGGCTCTCAAAATGTAGCTCTAGAAGGAGCCTCTTCTAATCTTCCTCCCGTCGATGAGCCTACTTCTTTGCCGTCTTTGGAGCAATCCCCCGAAGTAGCCCCTACAAAGAAAAAAATGTAAGTTGACCCTCGCTCCGTCCTCGAAACAGAAATCCATTTCTCATTCTGAAGACCTTCCTCCCTCGGATGCTACCCCTCTTTCTCCTGATCTCCCTCTCTCAGCTCTTTATCCTTCTCTTGTTCCTGCTTCATCTGCCACCCCAACTATTCCCAGTGGTAGTTCTTCGCCTCCTTTTTTTATGAACTTTCTTGAACAGATGACCTTACCATACATTATTATTGCCCCCCTTCACTTCAGACTTCTTTGTCTTCCACTTCTTCCCTTACC
The DNA here is from genome assembly GCF_018446385.1 of Zingiber officinale. Classification (NCBI taxonomy): domain Eukaryota; kingdom Viridiplantae; phylum Streptophyta; class Magnoliopsida; order Zingiberales; family Zingiberaceae; genus Zingiber; species Zingiber officinale. The sequence goes on from NC_056002.1 coordinate 68,637,286, forward strand.
GCTACCCTACCCATACTCTTGGGAGGGTCTTTCACCACAGCAGGGGAGGAGGTACGCCGAGTATTTGAAGGCATCGATTACTCCGAAATGGTTGATAACTTCTCTCTGGAGGAGACGAAGGTACCTTTATTTTCCTTTACAATACTATTTTCTTATGTATCCTCTTAATGCCCCTTGTTTTACAGCACTGGATATACAACATGAGTATAGCCCATTTGCTGCAGACCTTAATCCAAGAAAATACAACACTGAAGAAACGGGTCTCCGAGCTATCTCCTGACCAGGTGGATGAGAAACTAAAGGGTTTATCTGCCTAATTAGAAGAGACTATCCAATTACTCAAGACGGAGACTGAGCAATCCCAGCAATACTAAGCTGACACAGAAAGTCTCCAGTCTCAACTACAATCAGCCAATGCTCGTGGTGTTGAGCTATCCTCCAAGTTAGAAGAACAAACATCTGAAGTTGCTCGACTGTCTTCCCAGTTGCAGTCATTGAAGGATGCACATGCCACTGAATTAACTAATCAGTTATCTACATTGAACCTTAAAGAGATTGCTCTAACGGCTGCCCAGGAGGAGCTAGCAGATTATAAGGCTAACGAAGACACCCACTTCGAAGAGCGCAAAAAAGCCTACCTCAAATCTCCCGATTTCGTTATTCCAGTCTCGAACTTTTTTATAAATTCCATCAAGTTCATAACAAAGGAAGGAGTAGAGCAACTAAAGGAGTTGAAGTTATTGGTGGTAGATCCTCCCTCCAGTTTTCCCGACATGAGGAGGATAGTAAAGAATCACCCTCCTAACTTCTTCCCCCAATTATTGTAATTGGGACAAGATTATAACTCCCCCCTTATTTTGAACTCTTTTTTAGGATGTTTTTGTAAGAACTCCCCCTGATATTTCTTGTGCCTCCTAAGTATTTCTTTGCTGATGAGTTGCCTTTGCACAGGTCAACTAATTGACTGATTATGTTTAGGCGTGTGTGGCTTAGGTTTCCAATCGGTCCCTACTGATCGATCGATCTTGTTCTTAATTACTCCTCTTCTGGTCGGATCATTTAATTTATACATATATCTTTCCCTTCTGTTACGTTGTTTTACCAACCATATGTCATTATTTATTTATAATTATTCATTTAGTTCAATACAACCCACTGGCCTTATTTATAGGTGTTTTTTCCTCTTATATAAATTGTCGCTCTGACTTATGAAAATCCGGCCTCAAACCTTTTACTCCTCGATCGGATCCTAGTGACAGGGCGAGCTTATTAGCCCAGCTTGTCTTGCTCACGATACTTATTCATTTCACGTTATATGTGTTTGATTAATCTTTTACTCCTCAATAGGCTCCTAGTGATAGGGAGAGCTTATTAGCCCGACCTATCTTTGTTGGGTTTTTCGGGCCGCGAAAACCGCTTTTCGCGTCGTGGAAACCCTGAATCACCCATGCCACTGGATCTCGTACGAAGAAAAACTTTTGAAAATACGAGTACGAGTTTTAAACTTTGATCTACAGTAGATCTACAAAGGAAAAACATTTTATACCTTCGATGCGTGCCCTTCGCAATCCCGCAAGTCCAAGGTACGCCGGATCTCGAAGTTGTCAACGTAGACAACTCTCTAGTGATATCCACACGAACAAGAAGTGTTCTCTAACACTCAAGGATGGAGAAGAGAGCACCCCAAGTGTGCTAGCACTTTCTAGGGCTCTCGGGTAGGATTTGAAAGGAAGAAAAAGAGAGGATGCAAAAAGAATCTCATACACTCAAGAAGTAGTATCCTCCTTTGTGACCTTCACTCTTCCTTATGCTCTTGGAATTCACTCAACCACCTTCTCCTCCTTTGAAACCCACGGAAATAGCAAGAAAAGAGGAGGAAGAAACAAGGAAGAAGAAGAAGCAATTACCACACATGAATGTCACCAAATGAAAAACCCCTCCTCACATTAGTGTGGCCGGCCACACAATGTAACCTCCTCATTTAATGTGGCCGGCCACATTAAGTGGTATAAGATGTGTAACTTCCATGAGGTGGCACACTATTATGAGGTGGAAATGATGTGGCAAGGTTAGTCATGCCATGTAGGATGAGTCAACCTTCATGATGTGGCAATACATCAAGTCAAACTTGATGTTTCAACTTCCATTTAGTCAAGTCAAAATTGACCAATTATCTTCCTTGTTGAGTTAAATCCAACCTTTGATTCAAGTCAATTTTAATTTAATGAATCTCAATTCATTAATATAAATTGACTCAATGAATCAAATTTAAATTAGACTCATTCAACAATTGAATCTAATTGAGTCTAACTCAATAAGTCTAATTTGAATTAATCCGAATCCAATCTTTGGTGTATCATATGAACCTAATTCAATTGGTTCATCCTATGAACCTAATCTCCATCCACTTGTTCTTTGTGTGTGACCCAATAGGTTCTTGTAATGTTGGCAATGCCCCTAAACCCATTTAGGACCATAAGTAATGAGCGGTATCTAGCAATATATCATTACTACCCAAGTTACAAGAATGTTGAGATCCAACATCACCTTGTGACTATTAATTGTGACTCCTCACAATATATGACAAGTGTCCTTCTATCCTAGACATCTAGATTGATCAATGTGAGGCTTAGACCGTGTCATCCTCTAATCAATCTAAATCTTGAACTCCAAGTAGACTCACTCGATCAAATGAGCTCAACATCTAATATTGACTCATTTCACTTCGTGGTCTCACTCTATCAAGAATATCGATGTCTCTCCCGTCATATAGGAGGGATAGATCCCATCTACATCACTCACATCCCTCTGCATAATTTGTTACATACCCAGTAATTGCCTTTATAGTCCACCCAGTTACGGGTGACTTTTGACGAAAATAAAGTACATAACTCCTTATGTAGGGAACCATGGTGACTTCAGGTCTAAGGACTAGTAGTCATACTAATAGCCACATGAGAAAGTATATGACACTCATATAACGATCCATGATACTTTCTCATGGCGGGTCATTCAGTATACATTCTCTAATGCATACCCATTTGTTAACTTGATATCTCTATATCCATGACTTGTGAGATCAAGTCATCGAGTTGACCTACATGCTAGTCTTATTGCATTAACATTGTCCCTGAATGTTAATACTCGACTAGGAATGATTAAGAGTAGTGTTCCCTATATCATCTCACTATCGATTCAACCAATCGATTGATATAGGTAAGAACCTTCTACTCAAGGACGTTATTATACTTAGTTTATTTGGCACCAATACAAGTAAGTATAATAATCAAAAATCAAATGTCTTTATTTATATAGAATATGATACAACAAGTCCAAAATACAATCATCAAATGATTGGCTCTAGGGCTCTAGCTAACAATCTCCCACTAGCACTAGTGCCAATCAGTGTAGGCTCTAAGCCCCAATGACCTAGTGTGACCATCATGCTTCCTTTGTGCCAAAACCTTGGTCAAGGGATCTGCGATGTTAGCCTCTATAGGTACTCTGCAAATCTTCACATCTCCTCGCTCGATGATCTCTCGAATGAGATGGAAGCGTCGTATTATGTGTTTGGTCCGCTGGTGTGAGCGAGGTTCCTTCGCCTGTGCTATAGCTCCATTGTTGTCACAATAGAGCTCAATAGGGTCAGCAATTCTAGGAACCACCCTAAGTTCAGTGATGAACTTGCGAATCCAAACTACCTCCTTTGCTACCTCTGATGCAGTAATATACTCGGCCTCTGTCGTAGAATCAGCTACTGTGTCCTGCTTCGAACTCTTCCAGCTCACAGCACCACCATTAATGCAAAACACGAACCCCGACTGCGATCTATAGTCATCCTGGTCGGTATGGAAGCTAGCATCACTATAACCCTTTACAGCTAGCTCATCATTGCCTCCATATATCAAGAAATATTTTTTAGTCCTTCTTAAGTACTTAAGAATATTCTTGACCGCTATCCAGTGACTTTCACCTGGATCTGACTGGTATCTGCTCGTCATGCTCAAAGCATACGAGACATCAGGTCGAGTACATAGCATGACGTACATGATCGATCCTATGGCTGAGGCATAAGGGATCTGATCCATGCGGTCTCTCTCCTCTCTAGAAGAGGGACCTTGAGTCTTCGAAAGACTCACGCCATGTGACATCGGCAGAAATCCCTTCTTGGAGTTCTGCATGGCAGACCGAAGGAGTACCTTGTCAATGTATATACTCTGACTTAGGCCAAGCAATCTCTTAGATCTATCTCTATAGATCTGAATCCCTAGAATGCGGGATGCCTCACCTAAGTCCTTCATTGAGAAGCAACTCACTAGCTAAGTCTTGACAGACTGAAGCATAGGGATGTCCTTCCCAATGAGTAGTATGTCATCCACATACAATATGAGGAAAACAACTATGCCCCCTACAACCTTTTTGTAGACACAAGGCTCATCTTCGTTCTTGATGAAACCAAACTGTTTGATTGCATCATCGAATCGAAGATTCCAGCTCCGAGAAGCTTGCTTTAGTCCTTAAATGGACCTATGCAGCTTGCATACTCTGCTAGTATGCTGTGGATCTACAAAACCCTCAGGTTGTATCATGTACACATCCTCGAGCAGGTTTCCATTCAGAAATGTGGCTTTGACATCCATCTGCCATATCTCATAGTCATGGTAGGCTGCAATAGCAAGCATGATCCGAATGGACTTAAACATCGCTACTGGAGAAAAAGTTTCATCATAGTCAATACCATGAATCTGCTTGAAACCTTTAGCTACCAAGCGACCCTTATAGATAAGTCCATCCATGTCAGTCTTTCTCTTAAAGACCCACTTACATCCAATGGGTTTTACCCCTTCAGGTGGATCAACCAAAGTCCATACTTGGTTGGTGTACATGGATTCCATTTCGAATCTCATGGCCTCTAGCCATTTCTCAGAATCTGGTCTCATCATAGCTTCTTGATAGGTGACAGGCTCATCCTCTATGAGCACAATGTCATCATGGTCAGACAAGAGAAATGAGTATCTCTCAGGCTGACGTCGTACCCTATCAGACCTGCGAAGAGGTATGTCTACTTGAACTGGTTGTTGTTCCTCAACTCCTTGTGGAGCAACATCATCCACAACACTTTGTGGTTCCAGTTCAATTTCCATTGAGGCATCAGTGCTATTGTTTGCATCTTGAACTTCTTCAAGATCGAACACGCTCCCACTAGTCTTTCTAGAAACAAAGTCTCTTTCTAGAAAGACCCCAGTCTTTGCCACAACTACCTTGTGCTGACTGGGAATGTTGAAGTAATATCCCTTAGTTTCCTTGGGATATCCAATAAAGTAGCACTTGTCGGATTTGGGTCCTAACTTGTCTGAGACTTGACGTCGAACGTAAGCCTCACAACCCCAAATTCTCATGAAAGACACCTGGGCATCTCTCCCAGTCCATATCCTATATGGTGTCTTTATCACGGCCTTGGATGGAACTCGGTTGAGTATAAAAGTTGCCGTGTCTAGAGCATATCCCCAAAGGTATGTCGGAAGATCTGTGTGACTCATCATCGATCGCACCATATCTAATAGGGTATGATTCCTCCTTTCGGATACACCATTCCACTGTGGTGTTCCAGGAGGAGTGAGTTGGGATAGGATCCCACACTCTGCTAGATAGTCACAGAACTCATGGCTAAGGTATTCTCCACCTCGATCGGATCGAAGTATTTTAATACTCTTGCCTAGCTGGTTCTGTACTTCATTCTTGAATTCTTTGAACTTTTCAAAGGATTCAGACTTATGTGTCATCAAGTACACATACCATATCTACTGAAGTCATCAGAAAATGTAATGAAGTACCTATAACCACCTCTAGCAGCGACATTGAAAGGTCCACATACATCACTATGTATGAGTCCTAACAAATCAGTCGCTCTCTCGCTGTGCCCACTAAAGGGAGTCTTGGTCATCTTGCCTCGTAGGCATGACTCGCATATCTCATATGATTCTAAATCAAATGAGTCCAGCAAACCATCCTTCTGGAGCTGGGATAAGCGCTTGTCATTTATATGACCTAAGCGACAGTGCCAGAGGTAGGTTTGGTTCATGTCATTTGACTTGAACATCTTGGTATTTATGTTATATATAAGGCTCTCAAGGTCTAGAATATAGAGTCCGTTCATCAGAGGTGCACTACAATAGAACATGTCGTTTAAATAGACAGAACAACATTTGTTCTTTATTGTAAACGAAAATCCTTTCTTGTCCAAACAAGAAACTGAAATTATGTTCTTAGTCAAGGCAGGCACATAACAACAATCATCTAATTCTAGTACAAGTCCAGAGGGTAGAGATAGATAGTAAGTTCCTACAGCAATAGCAGCAACCCGTGCTCCATTGCCTACTCGTAGGTCTATCTCACCCTTCGTCAATGCCCTGCTATTTCTCAGCGCTTGTACATTAGTACAAATGCGCGAAGCACATCTGGTATCTAATACCCACGATGAAGAAATAGAGAGGTTGACTTCTATAACATGTATACCTGAAGTAGAAATCTTATTTCTCTTCTTCGTAAGATCTTCCAGGTATTCTTTGGAGTTCCTCTTCCAGTGCCTTGCTTGTCCTTGATATAGGTGACAAAGATGTTCAACCATATCGTAAGCGCCCATCAACTCGTGTTGCTTCTGAAGCTTAGAGTTCATGGTCGCGAGCATTAGACAAGTCACATCTAATGCGTCATCTTGATGCTTCTTGAAAGCATCTCGGTCAGCTCGCGTGGCAGTGGCAGGAGGAGCCTCCGGAATGGGCTACTCCAGAATGTACAGTTTACGTTCTTGGGTGAGAACTATTCTCAGGTTCCTGTACCAGTCCAGGAAATTTGCTCCGTTGAGCTTGTCCTTCTTAAGGACAGATCGCAGGGAGAAGATGTTCGTATTCGACGTCATGGTAATCTACAACAGAAGTAAATGCAGAAATAAATATCATATTCTTAATCATTTAATTAGGCCTTTAACTAAATGATGCTCCCACTGAATTCTATAATTCATGTGGGACAAGATCCACATCATACTAACCCTTGAGTTAGCTTTGGCTAATACGCCCAAGACTTAGTATGATCGGTAGGTAACGATTACCAAGTACATCTCTATGCAACTCTTGTTTATAGGTTCAATATCCGCATTTATATTAAAACTCGAGTTAGCTTTGGCTAATACGCCCGAAAGTTAATATATATGTGATTTTGACCTATCTTTCCAACCGTTGGAAGAATGCCTATAGTTATACTCGATCCAACCGAGTTAACTAGGAATACTCAATCTAATTGAGTTGTACTCACCCATGCGTTGATAGGCGGGACCAAGATTGTCCCTCCGTACCCTACCAAGATAGTATGTGTTGCTCTGCTTTGGCAGATTCAACAACAACATGCGATCGAGGTAGTAGTAGGTATCACGGCATGGTAGGCATTACGAGTTGACGTGGTTTAGATCTAATCTAAACGATGATGCGTATCATATACTCGATAGATCTAATCTAATCGAAGGGTGCATCATGTGCACGACTTAGATCTAATCTAATCGTAAGGCACTAATTAATTACTTAATTAACTAGCATGCATCACATACACACAAAACAATTAATTAAATAATTAATCAAATAATTTTGTGATTATGTCATGGCCCTACTACGATCTTCTCAAGCCAATGAGAAGATCGGATGGTCAACCTAAGGTCAACAGCTTCTCAAGCTCCTTCCTTTGACCACCTCGTGTTGCTCGCGCCCTTCTCGTAACTCCGTCTCGAGTGGACCTTCCACCGCTTCAAAATTTACATTACATTTTGAAACTCGAGTTACATTCGAGTCTAAATCTAATTTACAACAATAATAAAAGAGAAAGGCACGACGCGCAGGTCGTGAAAAATAAAAACATACAACACGCACATCACATCACGGTACGCAGGCTGTATTATGAATTACAACACGAATTATCCAATAAAATTGGGTATTTGGGACATTACTATCACAAAAATAATATATAATTCAAAATTATATATTTCTATAATTTTCTGTAATTTTTTCTATAATTTTTACAATTTTTAGGAGTACAATTTCCCGGCGGTTCCGTTTAGCGATTTTCGGGCGCAATCGCGGAACGAATCCCCTTGCGAGGCCAGGGGCAGCGCCCCTACTGGCGATCTAACCATCGCGAGGGTTCCTTTGCGATCTAACAGCGCCTAAGCCCGCTGTCCCAAAAAATATTGGGGTGAAACTTTGTCGTTTTGGAAAATTCTTCTCGGTAGTCGAAGCCTACAAGTGCCGAAACACTTGTGCTTCGCTTCTACGAGAAAAATACCCATAAAAACTCTAAAAACCATAAAATTACAGATTATCACAGAACTGAATTTTTGTCATAAAAACAAAAACTAAACTCGTACAAGCTTCGCACGTGGTTCTGATACCACTGTTGGGTTTTTCGGGCCGCGAAAACCGCTTTTCGCGTCGCGGAAACCCCGAATCACCCATGCCACTAGATCTCGTGCGAAGAAAAACTTTTGAAAATATGAGTACGAGTTTTAAACTTTGATCTACAGTAGATCTACAAAGGAAAAACATTTTATACCTTCGATGCGTGCCCTTCGCAATCCCGCAAGTCCATGGTACGCCGGATCTCGAAGTTGTCAACGTAGACAACTCTCTAGTGATATCCACACGAACAAGAAGTGTTCTCTAACACTCAAGGATGGAGACGAGAGCACCCCAAGTGTGCTAGCACTTTCTAGGGCTCTCGGGTAGGATTTGAAAGGAAGAAAAAGAAAGGATGCAAAAAGAATCTCATACACTCAAGAAGTAGTATCCTCCTTTGTGACCTTCACTCTTCCTTATGCTCTTGGAATTCACTCAACCACCTTCTCCTCCTTTGAAACCCACGGCAACAACAAGCAAAGAGGAGGAAGAAACAAGGAAGAAGAAGAAGCAATTACCACACATGAATGCCACCAAATGAAAAACCCCTCCTCACATTAGTGTGGCCAGCTACACAATATAACCTCCTCATTTAATGTGGCCGGCCACATTAAGTGGTATAAGATGTGTAACCTCCATGAGGTGGCACACCATTATAAGGTGGAAATGATGTGGCAAGGTTAGTCATGCCATGTAGGATGAGTAAACCTTCATGATGTGGCAATACATCAAGTCAAACTTGATGTTTCAACTTCCATTTAGTCAAGTCAAAATTGACCAATTATCTTCCTTGTTGAGTTAAATCCAACCTTTGATTCAAGTCAATTTTAATTTAATGAATCTCAATTCATTAATATAAATTAACTCAATGAATCAATTTTAAATTAGACTCATTCAAAAATTGAATCTAATTGAGTTTAACTCAATAAGTCTAATTTGAATTAATCTGAATACAATCTTTGGTGCATCATATGAACCTAATCCAATTGGTTCATCCTATGAACCTAATCTCCATCCACTTGTTCTTTGTGTGTGACCCAATAGGTTCTTGTAACGTTGGCAATGCCCCTAAACCCATTTAGGACCATAAGTAATGAGCGGTATCTAGCAATACATCATTACTACCCAAGTTACAAGAATGTTGAGATCCAACATCACCTTGTGACTATTAATTGTGACTCCTCACAATATATGACAAGTGTCCTTCTATCCTAGACATCTAGATTGATCAATGTGAGACATAGACCGTGTCATCCTCTAATCAATCTAAATCTTGAACTCCAAGTAAACTCACTCGATCAAATGAGCTCAACATCTCATATTGACTCATTTGGGCATGGCCATGCACTTCGTGGTCTCACTCTATCAAGAATATCGATGTCTCTTCCGTCATATAGGAGGGATAGATCCCATCTACATCACTCACATCCCTCCGCATAATTTGTTACATACCCAGTAATCACCTTTATAGTCCACCCAGTTACGGGTGATGTTTGACGAAACCAAAGTACATAACTCCTTATGTAGGGAACCATGGTGACTTCAGGTCTAAGGACTAGTATTCATACTAATAGCCACATGAGAAAGTATATGACACTCATATAACGATCCATGATACTTTCTCATGGAGGGTCATTCAGTATACATTCTCTAATGCATACCCATGTGTCAACTTGATATCTCTATATCTATGACTTGTGAGATCAAGTCATCGAGTTGACCTACATGCTAGTCTTATTACATTAACATTGTCCCTGAATGTTAATACTCGACTAGGAATGATTAAGAGTAGTGTTCCCTATATCATCTCACTATCGATTCAACCAATCGATTGATATAGGTAAGAACCTTCTACTCAAGGACCTTATTATACTTAGTTTATTTGGCACCAATACAAGTAAGTATAATAACCAAAAATCAAATGCCTTTATTTATATAGAATATGATACAACAAGTCCAAAATACAATCATCAAATGATTGGCTCTAGGGCTCTAGCTAACAATCTTGCCCACGATGCTTATTCATTTCACGTTATATGTGCTTGATTAATCTTTTACTCCTCAATCGGGTCCTAGTGACAGGGCAAGCTTATTAGCCTGGTCTGTCTTACCCATGATACTTATTTATTTTATATTATATGTGCTTGATTAATCTTAAAATAATGACTGGAGCCTGTTCAGATCAAATCATAAAACAAAGGAATATCTAAATATTGATCGTCACACCCCTTGGGATCCTGCAACTTCTCCTATTCGAACTTGTACCCCGGGAATGTTGCCATCACGGTTATCCAGGTTAAGTATACCCCTTCTTGCATACCCAATATTTTACTTAGATACCTAATGGCTTGCTGTCAGTTTACCCTTTTCTTGTTCTACTGTTTACCCTTCTCGGTAATAGCATAGAGGGTTTTAGAGACGAGCCAAAGGGGTTCATCCCGTCATCTTCTTCCTTTGCTGCATTTGTTCCTTCTCTATTCCATTTAAGGTTCTCCTTCCTCCCCTGATCTCTTGTCCACAATGGCGTCTTCTTCTTCCACCTCTGAATGGTTCGTTCATTGCTCTTCCAGCGCCAGTGAGTCAGAAGTTTATGCAATGGACTTAGATTATGGGTTCCCTTCCTATTTAGTCCTTCCTACTCTAGAGGACCGCCCTCATCTCCCTCCTCCAGGGAGCATCGATGTCTTTTGGGAATAAGCGATTTCCGACTTTCGGCTTCCTCTTCGCCCTTTCTTTGTTGCTATAAGTCAATATTTCAGTGTGCCCTTAAATCAACTCATCCCTCAATCTTTCTCCATATTATCTGCCTTTGTTGCTGTTTCTCAGTTACTTGACTTTCCCCCTTCTCCCCATTTGTTCCACCAATTTTTTGTTCTCCGTCAAGTAGAAGATAGCCTTTTTAAGTTTCAGAGTCATCCCAAGGCTATCTTATTCAACAAAATCCCAGTACAAGTAGAATGAAGACAAAAGTTCTTCTTTTTGTGCCTTCCTTCTCCTCCTCCATACCCTATCACTTGGCAACGGACTCTTCTCGCTCTCCCAATTCCCCAGGATGACACTGCCGACTTGACCTTTTATGTGTCCATGTCGAAACTGAAGGGGGTTAAATTTTATTTACTTGCACTAATTGTCAAAGGCCTGCTTTTTATCTTTGGAATAAGCTCTACAGACACAAAATTGGAGCTCCCTTTGGTAAGTTATATGCTTTTCCTCACTGATCTTTCATCATTTTTAAATGGCCTCTTCATTAAATTTGTACTTTTTACCTTTTCTAGTTGATGTCGTTCTTCCAGCTCTCATGTACAAAAACCCTGGGTTGAATAAATCAACTTTAGCTAAATTGGGAGTTAATTTATTGAAGAATCATCGCCTCAATCCCACTACTTCATCTCTTGGCTTACTTCCTCCTCAAGAGGTCCCTGTCGAGGCGCCTGAATCTTCTGAGGAAGAGAGTCCCTTCACTGCTCGGCGAGAGAGGACATATGTTCCAAAGAATAGCTTGGCTTCGATCACTATTTCTGAATTGGAGTAAATTCCCATTGTTACTTCTGAGATGTCTCGTGGGAGAGGTAAGGAACCTATGCCTTATACTCGTATCTGTCCCAACATTGCTCTTAACATGATGCGACTAGGTTTATTGATTCCGACAATTCTCCCAATCGTTCCTGCCTCCGGGGTAACTATGAGATTTTAGGTATAAGCCTAAAAATAAAAATGCTTAAGGATTTAATGAAAAACCAAAGTCTAGGGATTTATGGGGAGAAAAACAAGTCTTGAGGTCAAGGCTTGATAAAATGGAAAATACCCTAAAAAGGATGGAAAATATCCTAAAAGGGCAAAAGAGCATAAATAGGTCTAGGAGCACATAAGCCATCTAATGGTCATAGGAGTTTGGGATGCAAACCTAAGACCAAGAAGGATGTACCTTCTTATCATAGGGTTCCATATAGTTATGGAACCAACCCCAGGTCTAGCGGTCAAGTCAAGGATACAAGGGAAGTTATCCCTAGGAGTATCTTTGCAACAACAAATATGACTAAGACTTCTAAGAGGTCTAAGAAAGTCACTAAGAAGGTCACAAGGGAAGCAATTCCTAGAGTCGACCTAGAAAAGGTGACCAAGGCTTCTAAGAAGCCTAACAAGGTCATTAGGAAGGTATCTAGGAAAGTTATCCCTAGTGAGTACCTAGAGCATCCAAGGAGCACCAATAGGTTTTGGGTTCCTAGGAGCATTTTCTCTACCCCTTAGATGAGTGTCAACTCTAATTGGAAGGGTAGTTAACCCAACTTTGATGAAGTTGACACTCGAAGAGCATTTTTAAGGTTATTATTAACCTTTGAAAATGAAGTGGTTTTTCATTTACTCTTGGGAAGAGTAAAACGTGCCAAATATTGAGGAATATACTTAATTTTAATTGGCACAATTTAATCATGGGTTAAAGAAATGCTAATTTGGATTTTGGCATTTTCATGAGTAGATAAGGGGCAATCTAGGTTAATTTTAGGTTTAGCTAAGGATTTAAGGGAACTTAGATAGATAATCTAGGTACTTTATTTAAGCTAAACTATCATGCTTTGTTTGCCCATCACATGCCATGACATCATTTTTGCATTCATGCTTTATTATGAAAAACACAAAAATACCATGTCATGTTATACATACATCATGTAGTTATAGCAACTTTTCTTTTTGAAAAATCATTTAATTTTGATGTATGTCATAGCACATTATGCATTATTTTTAATTCCTTGCAATTAAGGACAAATGACATTTATTAACAAGTAACATCCTTGGTGGATGTTCAAAATTCTTAAAATGCCTAGATAGAAATGTATGATTCCTAGTTTAGGGCAAAACCAAACATTACATCTCACAAAGACTTATAAGGTGACTTGTATGTGTTTTAGTACACAATAGATACAAGTGAGATGTTAGGATGATTAACAAAACTCAAGATGTTGATTTAGTGCATCTAGTTGAGTTTTAGGTTCATCAAAACACATAGTTATGTGTTTTCCAATCATTGGGAAAGCTAATGTACAAGTCATGTGCATTGAGCCCAAAAAATATGGTTGGATATTGGTTTTTAAAATCATTTTAAAATTCTTTTGGAAAACCTTGGTGAAGACTATCTTTTGATAGTAATCATCATTGAAAAGTTGGACACAAACTTGAAGAAAATACTAAAGTTTTTGTAAGTTTCCAAGTTTGTGTCAATCTTTGAAAATAGAAAGTATTTTCATAGAAAACTATTTTTCCTTGATAGTGTATATCCTAAGTAATGTCTACGCAAATTTTCACGATTTTTAGAATTTTGTAGAATTTTTGAGGAGTTTCTGAAGTTCACTGAAATCAAGCTTCAGAAAATCAGGCATTCAATCGATCACCCGATCGATTGAAGTGCCTCAATTGATTGGGCGATCGATTGAGAGGGGTTTTCTCGTGAGCAGAAACCCGCTGGATCGATCCATCGATCGATCCACACTGTATGAATCGATCCATTGATCGATTGACACGGTGGATTTGGCTGAGAAAGCCTGCTTTCAGCATTTTAGACCATGTTGAGTCTAGGTAACCATTCCTAACCTCTTGAAATACATTTGTATACATTTAGGGGGAGTTTTCATGATGAAAACAAGATTGGATTGGTTAAGGAAGACTAAGTAGAAGTTTATGTTGAGGTTTGGTTTCATTATTGAATTTTTGAACCTCAAAACTTCTAAATTTTGGGTTTCCTAAAGATTTAGGAATTCTAAGTCATTGTTGGTGCAATGACAGAAGTTTGAAGTATGTTTTCAGGGGGAGTTACTCCTTAAGGACATGAAATTTATTTTCCAACACCATTGAAGATGGTTAAACCTTCATTTTGAAAACCAATGCTCAAGGTTGAGCGTTGAAGAACAATAGAGAGTGGATATCTTCATTGTGGGGTTATGGATGCTCTAGGATGAGCATCATAACTTGGAATAATGCTCCAGGGTGAGCATTTTATACAGTGAAGGGTATGCGACCTTCATTGTTGGAATGGTTAATGCTCAAGGGTGAACACTTGATACGATGAAGGGTATGGGACCTTCATTGTAGTGTTGTAAACAATGAGTGAAGTTGTGAACAACGGTAAGTAACTCTTCAGGGGGAGAGTTCCTTTTGATGTGTGCCAATAGGGGGAGAATCTAGGGTTTAAGTTACGCCTTCATTACCTAAAGAGGGAGTTTGCCCTCTAGGAAAGGAGGAGAATGAAGGAAACCCTCATTCATGCCTTAGCATGAAACGAAGTTTGAGGCTATGGGATTAGCCTAACTTAAAGGTATTGTCAAACATCAAAAAGGGAGAGATTGTTTGTGCAATATTCCCTAGGTCAAGGTTGACCTGGTTGACTAAGCTTGAGATGGCTCAAGCTTGAGTCTTGATGTTTGGGGTTCGATGTTTGATAATACATGGAGATTGCAGGTGCAAGCGTTCATTTAGGGAGATTGTTGGTACAATTCTCCTTTGGTCAAGGTTGGCCAGTTAGATGTGAAGAAGAGTTAAGTGGGTCAACACTGGCTGGATACTTGATTGAGAAGTCCTGGTGAGTGAAGTCAGGCAGTTGGAAAATCCTGGTGAGTGAAGCCAGGTGAAAGACCTAGTGAGTGAAGCTAGGTAGTATGAAAATCCTAGTCAGTGAAGCTAGGTGAAAGTCCTGGTGAGTGAAGCCAGGCAGATGGAAAATCCTAGTGAGTGAAGCTAGGTGAAAGTCCTAGTGAGTGAAGTCAGGCATGTGGAAATCCAGGTGGGTCAAAGTTGACCGGACACCTGGTATTGAGAAGTCCAAGTAGGTCAAAGGTTTGACCGGATACTTGACACGAGGAGAAAAGTTCAAGTGGGTCAAAGGGATTGATCGGGCACTTGGTGAGGAAGTCCTAGCAGGTCAAGGGTGACTGAATGCTAGGCATGATGTCCCAACAGGTTATGGTTGAACGGATGTTGATTTTAGGGACTTTAGACGTGATTTGGCAAGTCACAAGTGAGTTTAATCGATCAACTGATCGATTGACTCATGCCCAATCGATCGGGTGATCGATTGGGTGAGTCCCGCGACATTTACTTCCTCCCAATCGATTGGTGAATCAGCGTCGGACAGAACGCCTCCCAATCGATCACTCGATCGATTGGGAGCCTCCAATCGATCGGGCGATCGATTGGGAGGCTGGAAATCGCAAGAGAGCCTTGAATCGATCGGGCAATCAATTCCAGATCTATCTAGAGAGCACAGAGGTGCTCTGGATCAATTGACCGATCGATCCAAAGCCTTCCCAATCAATTGGGAGCAATCCAATCGATTGGGATTCGACCGTTGGTGATGGATAAAGCCGTTGTGAGCGTTTTTCTTCAGGAGCTTTTCAGATCTTCGCCCAATTCTTCTCTGACACACAGCGATTTCTCCACAGAGCTCACCACTAGTTCTTGTAGCTTCTTGGAGCAAGGTGTTCTTGCACTTCCAAGGTCAAGAGGCATTCCAAACAAGAAGGGAAAAGCAAGCTAGGGTTTCTACCGTGTAAATCTTGTAAGGTTTATTGTTTTATCAGCTTATAGTTTGTTCTTCTTGTGTATCTTTGTGTGTGAGTCCTGTACAGGCTTCTCCGCCTTCGGTAGTTACCGTAGAGGAGTGTTTTCATAGTGTAGAGTGCATGTCGTGTGTGGATCCTTAGATTAGTTACCTCTTCTTGAGGTGGATACCAAGTAAATCCTTCGTGTTAGCATTGTATTTGTGCTTCTTGTATTTTCCGCTGCATATCATCACCAAGAAACAAGCGACAACAAGACGACGAGCGCACAACGAGCTATTCACCATCCCCCTCCCCTCTAGCACATTTCGACCCTAACACATGGGACCAGGCCGATCACCCTTAGAAATAGTCAATGAGGCTAACTGAAATTATCGATTAAATTAATAAACTAATCCACCTTAATTATTTATATTTTAACTAAATACCCTAATTAATTAATCAATAACTTTAATTGAACTTTAATTAATTAATTACTTTAATCCTAATTTAATCGAACAATTATCTAAATCAATCTAAATTTGTAAGTAAACATTTAAATAAAAACTTAAATAATTTTTAAGTAATTTGTAATTAATTGAAAATCTAAAATAAAATCTAATTATCGAAACCTCTTAGTTTGAAAACATTAAAAAAACTTAATCTTATACATAATTAATTAATAATTTAATAAGGAAATTGATCCTTTAGGTTAAACTTAACTCTGATTAATTCAAAATCTAATAAAATCAACTGAACTAAATTAATTTTAGTTTAATCAATTTACCCTTAATCTTTCACTAATTAACTTTAAATTTTAACTTAATACTAAAACTTTTAATTAAACTCAACTTGATCAATCTAAAATGACATCAAAATCATCTCACACAAATCATAGGCTAACCATGGTTGATAACTGAGAAATGATGAGATGATTTAGGGCAATCCCAAACTTTGGTCTAACTCCTACTTCATGTGTAGGAATCCAAAGCTTTGGATAAATATATTTTGGATAGCAGATGCTCTAGAAATTGACTGGAGATCAACACAAATTTACATGTATCAAGTTCAAAAACTTAGGATTAGTTGTCTTTGGAAATAACAGTAAACTGAAGGTAATTGGAATAAGTGAAATTTAATTAAAATCAAACACATTAATTAGGAAAGTATTTCTTGTTAAACACTTTCATTATAACCTGCTTAATATAAGTCAAATATACGATGCTGGCTTTGTAGTTAAATTTTTATCTTCTGAATGCTTAATAAGTTATACTGAATCAACCAAAATACTACTAAAAGGTTTTAGAGATAATATTTACTCAATAAATCTACCAAAACTCTCAATCAAGTGTCTTCTGGCATACTAAGAGGAAGCATAGTTGTGGAATAGGAGACTAGCTCACAAACATATTAGAAACATAACAAAAATAAATAAAAAGGGTTTAGTTAGAGGCCTACCTAAATTAGGAAAATCTAAAAATAAAATTTGTAACCCTTGTTAGTAAGGAAAACAAACAAAATCATCACATAAAGCTAAAACCTAAAGTAGAACTTAATTACCATTAGAATTATTACACTTGGATTTATTAGATTCCCATGGAACACAGTCTTTAACGGGTAATCTATAATGTTAAGTCATAATAGATGACTACTCTAGATATACTTGGGTAAATTTCATAAAATATAAAAAACTTTGAAATATTTAATAATTTTTACAAATAAATATAAAATAAAAAGATATAAAAATTAAGAAAATTAGAAGTGATAATAGAGGAGAATTTAAAAATCAAAAGTTTACAAACTTATGCTTAGAAAATAGCTACCATCATGAATACTCAGCCCTAAAACTTCCCAACAAAATGGATTAGTAGAACACAAAAATAGAACCTTACAAAAAGCTGCAAGAACAATGCTAAATGAGTATAATCTACCTAACTACTTTTGGGCTGAAGCCGTTAATACGGCTTGCTATGTCCAAAATTGTATTATAATAAATAAATTACTAAATAAAACATCATATTAAATTTATTTCAATAAAATACCCAACATAAAATACTTAAGAGTATTTGGATGCAATGTACACATTTTAAACATTAAAGATTACTTAGAAAATTTACCTCACAAACTAAATAAGGAATTTTATTGGGTACTCATCTACTAGTAGAGCCTAAAGAGTATATAACAAAACTACTCTAAAAGTTAAAGAAACAACTAATGTTATTTTTGATGAAAATACTGATCCTAATAATCCTACTAAAAATAAGGAAATAATTAATTTTGAGAAAACAAATAATCAATCTAGTTCAATTCATCAAGAAGAAGGACTAAGTCAAAATGAACAAGAAGGAGAAACCAATTGGAGAATACATATTCAAATCTCACTTTAACAGGAAATTCCTAAATTAAGAGTCCAAACTTGGTCAACCTTTAGGAACCTAAGTCAAACTGCCTTAATATATAAAATTGAACCCAAAATCTTAGATAATGCATTGTCTGAGCTTGATTGGGTAATTGAAATGCATGAAGAGCTAGGTAATTTTGAAAGAAATTAGGTTTGGAACTTAGTACCTCCACCTAAAAATAAGTCAATCATTGACACTAAATGGGTTTTAAGAAATAAATTGAATAATAAAGGAAAAATAATTAGAAATAAAGCCCGAGTAGTTGCTAAAGGGTTTAGTCAAGTTGAAGGACTCGATTACGAAGAGACTGTAGGTTAGTCCTAGGAAAATCGTACCGGTTCCACTGTACAAAAATTTTGTACAAGTGTCGAACCTTTCCTTAAATAGCCTATTGTGTTCTTTAGAAGTTAAATTAGGAATCACAGATGGAACTTAACATCATTGATTCCAAATTTAACTTATCTGTTCTTAATGGTTTAGATTTGAATCGCAAGCGGAACTTAACACTATTGATTCAAATCCACCTATGTTATTAATTCATTAAATATTAATTTCTAAAATTGGCTTCCAGGACTGCATGGCGAGGCACATGACCTTCTTGGATATGGAAGCAACCACGACCGCCTAGACAAAGCCTTTTAAGGAAAGCTAATATTTAATTTCCTTAAATAACTCTAGGTTAACCAAAAAGAACAATCGAATCATAAATTCGAAAAACAAAGAAAACATAAACTCAAAAAATAAATTTGAAAAACTAGATCTAATGCCTCTTGTGTTTGGAATTCCTATAAAAGAAATACAACTAGTATGATGCAGAAATTATTTACTAATTATACCTTCCTTTGTAAACTTTAATGACCTCTTGATCTTCTATCGTATTCCTCTTCTAACCTCTGGCGTTGTGTGGGCAACGATCTTCCGAGATGAGAACCACCAAGCACCTTCTTCTTCCTTCTAGGTTTCGGCCACCAAGAGTCCTTCTTGATGGATAGGTTCGGCCACCACCAATGAACCAAGGGATGCTAGAGACTAAGCTTCCTTTCTCTCCTTCTTCTCCTTGCTTGATCCGACCACCAAGAGAACCCCACCAATGAATAAGTTTTAGCCACAATAAGGAGAGAAGAGAAAAGGAGGGGGCCGGCCACACCACCAAGGAAGAGAGGGAGGAAGAAAAAGAATAGAGTCGTTCGCCATGAAGGCACCTCTACCCCCTCTTTTATATTCCTTGGTCTTGGCAAATAAGGAAATTTTAATAAAAACTTCCTTAATTCCTTTGCCATGAATAAGAAAAATTATTTTAATTAAAAACAATTTTATTTTCTCAATATAATAGGCGGCCACTTTATAAGCTATAAACAATGAGAGTTTTAATTATAATAAGAATTAAAACTTCCTAATTTGTCTCCGGAAATTTATAAAAAATTTCTCCAATAAATTTTCCCTTCATGGTGGATTATAAAAAGGAAAATTTATAAATTAAAATCTTTCTTTTAAACATGTGGATGATTTTCAAAAGGGAAAGTTATCTCTAAAAATTATAATCTCCTTTTAATCTACAAATAAGGAAAGATATCAAATCTTTTCTTAATATTTTGTAGAAACTAATAAAAGAGAATATTTAATTTTTAAACTCTCTTTTAAATCATGAACATGGTTAAAAAAGGAAAGTTTTCTCAAAAATAAAATCTATCTTCAATCTACAAATAAGGAAAGATTTCAAATCTTTTCTTAATCTTTTGTAGAAAGGAAAGATTTAAATTTTAAACTCTCTTTTAAAACCATGGAATCCACATAAGAAAAATTTAAAAATAAAATTCCTTTTTATTTTAATAGGGCCGGCCACCTAAGCTTGGGTTCAAGCTACGGTCGGCCACCTTATGAACCCATGAACCATGCCTTTGGCCGACCCTAGCTTGGACTCCAAGCTAGCTTGGCCGACCCCTATAGGATGGGTAAGAAGGTGGGTATAGGTGGGTATAGTACTCTATAATTAAGAGGCTACGATAGGGACCGAGAGGAGGAATTAGTTTTGGTCTCCCGATGAAATTAAGTATCCCGTGTTCGCCCCAACCACATAACTTAATTTCATCAATAATAATTCATTCCACTAAAGAACTATTATTGAACTACCGCACCAATCCCAAATTACATTTTGGGCTCCTTCTTATTATGAGTGTGTTAGTCTCCCTGTGTTTAAGATAATGAATGTCCACTAATTAAATGAGTTACTGACAACTCACTTAATTAATATCTTAGTCCAAGAGTAGTACCACTCAACCTTATCGTCATGTCGGACTAAGTCCACCTGTAGGGTTTAACATGACAATCCTTATGAGCTTCTCTTGGGGTCATTCTCAACCTAGATTACTAGGACACAATTTCCTTCTATAATCAACAACACACACTATAAGCAATATTATTTCCCAACTTATGGGGCTTATTGATTTATCGAACTAAATCTCACCCATTGATAAATTAAAGAAATAAATATCAAATATATGTGCTTGTTATTATATTAGGATTAAGAGCATACACTTCCATAATAACTGAGGTGTTTGTTCCTTTATAAAGTCAGTATAAAAAGAAACGACCTCTAATGGTCCTACTCAATACACTCTAAGTGTACTAGTGTAATTATATATTTAAGATAAACTAATACTTAATTACACTACGACCTTCCAATGGTTTGTTCCTTTCCATCTTGGTCGTGAGCTATAATTTATAAGGTACTGATAACATGATCCTCTGTGTGTGACACCACACACCATGTTATCTACAATATAAATTAATTGAACAACTACATTTATCATAAATGTAGACATTTGACCAATGTGATTCTTATTTTTAGATAAATGTTTATACCAAAAGCTAGGCTTTTAGTATACATCCTAACAATCTCCCACTTATACTAAAAGACTAAGCTGACATATCTACTGCCATACATCTGATTTCCAACCCTTCAACATGCCCATCAAAAACTCTTGCCTTAAGGGCCTTAGTGAAAGGATCTTCCAGGTTATCACTTGATGCAATCTAAGCGGCAACAACTTCTCCTCGTTATACGATTTCTCGTATTGGGTAGTACTTGCGCTCTATTGTGTTTACTTGCCTTATGGACTTATGGTTTCTTTGAGTTTGCTACTGTACCAAATTATTTTGGGCAAACCAGAAATCATATCTAAGTCTATCTTGAAGTATCTGAACCATACAGATTCTCTGGCTTCCTCAGAGGCTGCCATATACTTAGCTTCTGTGGTAGAGTCTGAAAAGCACCTATGCTTAACACTCCTCCATAGTTATGGCTTTACCTCCTAAAGTAAACACAAAACCCCGAGGTCGACTTACTATTGTCCCTATCTGATTGGAGGTCAAAAATCTGTGTAACCCACAGGGATCAAATCATCTGCTTAGTAATCTAGCATATAATCCCTAGTTCTTTTTAGGCACTTCAATATATGCTTTACGGCAGTCTAGTGTCCTGGTCTTGAGTTACTTCGATATCTGCTAACTATGCACTGGGCAAAACAGATATCCGATCTCGTACATAGCATACATTAGGCTTTCCAACAACCGAAGCATAAGGAACTTGCTTTCATGTCCTTTATCTGCTTTGATGTCTTTGGAGACATCTCTTTTAGATAAAGTTACTCCATGCTGAAAAGGTAAGAAACCTTTTTTGGAGTTTTGCATGCTTAAAACGAGCAAGGATTGTTTCGATATATGAAGCTTGGGATAAGTAAAATATATTCTTTTCTTGCGATCCCTTTGATCCCAAGAATATATGCATTCTCCCAAGTCCTTCATATCGAATTGTTTGGACAACCATACGCTTACTTCTGACAACACTTTGATATTATTTTCAACTACCAAAAATGTTATCTATGTATAGTACAAGAAATACCACCATGTTTCCATCACACTTCTTGTATACACAAGACTCATTCGGTTATTAAATAAATCCATAGGTCTGGATTACTTTATTAAACCGGATGATCCAAGACCTTGAAGCATTACTTCAGTCCATAGGCTGATTAAGCTTACACACAAGATGCTCTTTGCTCTTTGCAATGAACCCTTCTGGTTGCTATATATGGATGTTTTCTTCAAGACTTCCATTAAGGAAAGCTGTCTTGACATCTACTTGCTAAATAGATAAAAGAATCCGGATAGACTTAAGCATGTCTACCGGTGAAAAAGTTTTCTTTTTCAACAAGCCTTGCTTTGAAAATTTCTACCTTCCTGTCTATCCCTCTTTTCCTATTGTAGACTTATTTTCACCCATTGGCTTTTACACCATTTGGTGATTTTATAAGCTCCCAAACTCTATTAGAATATATATATTCTAATTCTGATTTATTGATCTTTGCAAAGATACTGCATCTTTATCTTGGAGTGCTTCGTTATATGTCCGGGGATCAGGTTCATATCCACCAGGGATCAAGTCTAAAGACTCTCCCAAAGCATGAATCTTTTAGGTTGCTTAACAACCCTCCCACTATGATGAGACACTTTCTGTAATTATGTATCGTTTGTGATACGTGTTGCAGTTTCTTGTGATATTTCATCTTGTACAGTTGGTACTAGATTAGATGTGTCCTTTATTATTTCCTTAAGAACAAATTTACTTATGGGCTTATGGTTTATTACATAGTCCTCTTCTAAAAATCGTGCATTGGTGCTAACAATGACCTTCTAATTTTTAGGACTATAAACCTCCTTTCATTTTTCTAGGATAACTTACAAACAAGTGAACTCCTGTCTAACTTATCAGTGTCTCTCATGTGCTAGACCACCCAAATCTGAATATGCTTCAGACTAGGCTTACGCCCATTCTGTAATTCTATGGGTGTAGAGAGTTCTACTTAGAAGGTACTATGTTCACTTCCGTTTCCAGTGTATATCCTCAAAACAAATTTTGGTAATTCTGAATCATTGATCTAACTATTTCCATAAGAGTCCTATACCTTCTTTCTACTACACCATTCTGCTGGGGTGTACCAGGTGCAGTTAGTTGGGATTAAATCCCGACTTCTGATAAGTGACTCTTAAACTCTCCTAAGAGGTACTTGTTACTACGATTTCATCGTAGTGACTTGATACTTTTATTTTGACGTTACTCCACATCAGCCTAGTTACTCTTTGAACTAATCAAAGCACTTAGACTTGTGGCGTGTCAAGTAAATGTATCCTTATCTCGAATAGTCGTCTATAAAAGAGACGAAATATTCGAAACAACCTCTTGCCTGGATAGTCAAAGGTCTACACAGATCAGAATGAACTAATTCCAACATATCTTTGGCTCCATACCCCTTAGACTTAAAAGCTTCTTGGTTATTTTTCCTTCCAAGTAAGACTCGCAGGTTGGAAAGATTTCCACTACCAATGAACCCAAGAGTTCATCGATTATTATCCTTTGAATCCTACTCAAGTTAATATAACCTAACCTTAGATGCCAAAAATATGATTGGTTCATTTCTGAAGATTACTTTCTCTTATTTAAAGTTAGAAAATGAGTTATTAATTTCCATTTATTGCATCGTGGGAGTTATTGGATTATAAATTGTCAACCAACGTACCAGAATAGATAACTTCCCTATTTTTCTTGATAACAAGTTTGTTATCCAAATAGACAGAATATCTATTCTTTAATAGCTTAGAAACCAAAATCAGATTCTTTCTAAACTTAGTACGTAAATACAATTTCTGAAAATCCATATTTTATACCTATCAGAGGATAAACATCTCCCACTGCAACAGCTACTACTTTTGCAGTAGTGCCCATGTAGATGGTGTTTTCCTTTTCATATAGCTGTCAGGTTTCCTGGAACCCTGCAATGAATTGTAGACATGATTAGTGGCATCTGTATCTACACTCCAGGTACTGGTAGATAACACCACTAAACATGTTTCAACAACTAATGAATTAAATACACCTATATTATTCTCAGTTATAAGAAGACAGTCTACCTTAATGTCCAAGTCCTATTTCCAATCATTATAATTGGGACTACTAAGTCTTTTCTATAGTATAACAATTAGGGGATTGACAAACATTTAAAATCCTAAGAATCACAAAAATATTTGGTCAAGACCAACACTTTAAAGTCCCCGTGAATTTTGTATGCCACGATAGTGTGGACGTATACAAAAAGAGATTTTGTCCATTAGTTTTATTGTCTTGTCATTCTAACTTCATGACAAATAAAATTAATAGTTGGTCTATCTTTGATCAAATATTTTGGTCAAAACTTTGAATTTAAAATAACATTGATTCCTCAAATAATATTATTTAAATTCACCAACACCTCAAACACCGGGAATTTTGCATGCCACGATAGTGTGGACGTATACAAATTCGAACATTTGTAAGAGGAGGGTTTTACCCATTAATTATCTTGTCAATAAATCTTTATGACAAATAAAATTACCTCAAACACTGTGAATTTTGTATGCCACGATAGTGTGGACGTATACAAAACCAAACATTTGTAAGAGGAGTTTTAATTTTATTATCTTGTCAACTTATCTTTTTGACAAATTAATAGTTGGTTTTTCTTTGGTCACACAAATAATAGCAGTGACTCGGATGGGGAGGATACTATTAGACGTGCCTAAGTATATACCATTACTTGACATTAAGTCCATTAATAAGATTGTGCTCCTTCCGATGGGGAAGATCACACGCTCTTAATTAATTTCCTATAGTCATCCTAAATGGAAGTTTAATCTAGTGATCCGCAAGCAAACTCATCCGATATGGAGGAAGGCACTCAGAGCCAACGCGCAAGTTTGTTTGCATCACTTACAAACCAGTAATGGAGACCGTGGAATTTATTAAAATAAATCCCTCTCCCACTTAGTTATTTAAAGTGAGGAATTTTAACTATCCTAGCATACATCACTAGCATACATACACATCACAGTAAATAAAAGCAATAAATATGGAAATTATTTTTCCAACTATTATGACCTTTTTTCATCACTGTCCTCCGTGTGCTCTAACCCTAGTTGTTGCCATCTTTAGCCACCGCCATCGGGTCGAATCGTCGCATCCATCTTGCTTCTTATTCCACTGTGCCTCTGGTGCTCCAAAATTACCACGCCTCGCAAGCATCCGATTCGCGACAAAAATAGAATTTTACATGTGTCGATCCTATATTCCACGAGGGAATGTACATGAAATCTAGATCGAAAATAAAATTCTAAAATCCTAGGGCTAATACAGCTTCTGCTGTATTAGTTACATATAATCATGCACACACACAATAATGCCCTTGACATGTCCAAGGGTCCAATCACACACAACATCTATAAGCCATAATAGTTGGAGCCTGCAATAAAAAAGTTAGCACATCCTACTATTATCCTGCCTAAATTATGTATGACATGTGCATAATCTATTTGAATTCTAAACACACAGAGGCAAACCCTAGCTCTGATACCAATTGTTGGTTAGTCCTAGGAAAATCGTACTGGTTCCACTGTACAAAAATTTTGTACAAGTGTCGAACCTTTCCTTAAATAACTTATTGTGTTCTTTAGAAGTTAAATTAGGAATCGCAGACGGAACTTAACATCATTGATTCCAAATTTAACTTATCTGTTCTTAATAGTTTAGATTTAAAGAATGTCAAATTGACCCAACACTTTTTATAAAAACCCTTGGTTCAGACATATTCATAGCACAAGTGTATGCAGATGACCTTGACACCGCTTGAGGGGGGGATGAATAGCTCATGACCCAAATCATCACTTCCTCTAACACATTTATTTAACGTGGTTCGGAGATAGAGCTTCTACTCCACGACTGTTCGTAAGGTGGACGATCCCGATATGTCGGTGGATGATTCCCTAGAGAACTTTCGACTAGCTCGTGTAGCTCCTTGTGGGTGAAGAAACCTCACCACAACTCACACAAGACCATACTAGATCACTTGAGCACTTATAAACTCTAATTAATATTAACCACCACTAATTTTATCACCTTACTCAAGCATCCCGAGCTCTATTAAATAGAGCTCAGATGGAAATATCCAAGCAATGTTTCCACCACCAGTTGACTGTCATACTTACCAGTCAACTGGCTTTCATGGATTTCAATCGTTATAGGCCAACGACTTAATACCATTCAACTGATAAAAATACCAGTCGATTGCTACAGTAATGCTATAGTAATACTACAATCATGCTATAGTAACACTATAATAACTGTTGCAGTGATATGGAATTTTATCCTAAGTAAGTTTCTCATGCACTCGTCTTTACCCACACAACCTAGACCTAGCCTTCTAGACTCCTCCATCAACCTCGTGTCCGTCGGATGCCTCCTCATCCTTCATGCCTTGCCTTCTGGAGCTTCCATCGGCCTTGTCATTATTGTCAGGTCTTTCTTTGCCAAGAGGCCATGCCTCCGAGACTTCATCCATTGCCAAGTCACACTTGGACTTACGTTGCCAAGACTACATGCTTGGACTTACACCACCAAGACTCACCCTTAGACTTTCCTCTTTTGCCAAGATCACACTTGGACTCTCCTTGTTGTATATGTATCCTACATACTCACAATGCATATCAAATATAACAATAAACCTAACTTAAATCTTTGCCCAAACATCAAAACCTTAGGTACCCAAATTGCTCCAACACAACCAACTCTAAATTTTTAAAACAATTTATAACGTTAATGGAAAACAAATTTAAAATGAGCTTAGTTAGAGAGTTAAACTTCTTTTTAGGACTACAAATCAAACAAACTAAAGAAGGAAACTATATACACCAAACTAAAGATACAAAAGAACTAATTAGGAAATTTGGTATGAAAAACTCTAAAGAACTAAAAACACCTATGGCAAGTAGCATAAACTTAGATAGTGATCCAAATGGTAATCTAGTTGACTAACATACTATAGAAGCATGATAGGTAGCTTACTATACTTAACTGTAAGCCGATCAAACATATTATTTGCAGTAAGTATATGTGCTTGAAATCAAACGTACACTAAAGAATCCCACCTATCTTATGTTAAAAGATAATTAAATATCTAAAAGGAACCATTAATGTAGTAATATGGTATCCAAAAACATCACATTTTGAATTAATTGATTATTCTGATTCAGATTACACTGGTTGTAAGCTAAATAGAAAGATTACAAGTGGAAGATGTCAACTATTAGGGTCATCTTTAGTTAGCTAGTTTAATAGAAAATAATATTGTGTTACCTTATCTACTACTGAAACAAAATACATAGCAATGTGCAAATTCATAGCTCAATTGTTATGGATGTCTCATACTTTAAAAGACTTTAATTTAGAATACAAAAAATGTAAAAACTTTTATTGATAACATAAGTTCTATTAATCTAATCAAAAATCTAGTGCATCACTCTAGAATAAAACATATAGAAGTTAAACACCACTTTGTTAGAGACCATGTCACAAAAGGAAATATAGAACTTAATTACATTGAATCTAAATCTAACTTAACTAATATATTCACCAAATCATTACCTAAATATGAATTTGGTAAATTAAAAGATAATTTGGAATGAATTTTGTAGAATAGTATATTTTCCATGCTTTTCCAAATTATATTTTAAAATTTATTATTTATTATTTTTAAAATTCCCCTTTCGAAAGTTATTTTCAAAATTCATTTTCAAACTTTTCTTTATGGATTAGCATAGGTCTTACTATAGAACAGTATGATCCAATAGTTTTAGTAGTCAGCATCTCACAAGCATAGTAGGATTCCTTGCTTGTGTATTGTGAAACATGGAACAAAGTGAGATGCTTAGGACATAGCCTAAGATTTCATATGCTTATGTCAGTGCATCAATATAAATCTAGGCTTTAAATAAATAAATTGATTAATTTAAGTAATCTAGCCAGTAACAAACTAGTTGGAGACCAAAACTCAAATTGACCAACATAAGTCAGCAGTTGCTATCTTGTGGTAACAGCTAAGTACAAAGGTTGGGCATTTATTTAAGGATTATTTTCTAGATGTTTTATTATTTTCAAAATCTTACATGCATGGACTTTAGGTTATTCTTTAATTAATGGGGAGCATCAATATCATTTTTGAATCCATTTCAAAACTAAGTTTATTTTTTCTTAGAAATTTTAAAATTTTTATTTTCAAAACTTATTGGTTCAAAATTTTCTCTTCTTTAAAATTTTTTCAAAGACTTAGGGATTTACAGAAGATATTTCAAAATTCTCTTTAAGAAACATTATGAAAATTATACACTTGTGTATTTTTTTCTCATTTGAAAAATATACTTCATTTTTTTTCCAAAACTTAGTTTTTGACCCAAAGTTTCTTCTTCAAAAATTTTAATGTAGAAAAAATTTCAAAATTTTCTAAAGACTAATTTTTTAGTTCACTATTTCCCTTAGAAAAAATTTTCGAAATTCAAAAATTAATTTTTGGATCAAAGTTTTCCTTAGAAAATCTTTCTAACAAATCTGAAAACTTATGCTTTCTTGAAAATTTTCTAAACTTATATACTTATCCATAAAAATTTTCAATATGTTCTCTTCAAAAATCATTTTTTAAATTTATCTTAACTCTTTTCAAGATAATTCAAAATTTATTCCTTATAAATTTTGTACAAAATTTTCCTTAAAAAAATTCAAAATCATGGATTCCAACTTATGCTTGGAAACTTTGGTTGCAAAATATTTTTTCTAAGAAATTTTACTCCAAACCTTACTTTTCCCTTGAAATATTTTAGACTTGGTGTTTGTTGATACCCTAAATTTTTTATGTGTATCAAAGGGAGAGAGATATTATGGTATAAATTCAAGTGGAGTCATTGAACTCAAGGGGAGAGTTAAGGAAAAATGTTTGTTTAGTTAACTCTGCATATTTTAAAATTAACTATAAACCTTGGTTACCAAATATCAAAAAGAGGGAGATTGTTAATGCAGGGTACACTAGAATCAAACCTAAGTTTTGATGTTGTTAAAGGTTCAAAGTTAAGCCATGTTGTGATCAAATGAATTGACTAAGTGTGTAGGTTATTTACTCAAATGGGAAAACTCTAGTTGTTGGTAGACAGGAAAGTCTTAGTAGATAGTGGAAGTCATGCAGGAAAGTCAAGTGGGTCGATGACTTGACACATGGAAATTGGACTCGATAGGTTTGTAGGAAAGCCCTAGTGGGCCGATTTGATGCTAAACCGAAGTCCAAATAAATATGGAGGGCCTAATGTTTGGCAGGTAGGCTAAGATAAGCAATTGGAGTGGAGTGTAACGACCTAATTTTCCTCATTAGGAGTCCTAAAAGTGCTTTAAAATATTTAGAAATACTTTAGAAAACTTCTAGAGATTTTTAGAAATTTTTAGAGTATTTTTATGAAATTTTTGGAGCTCGTTTGGTATTTTTACCAAAAGAAAGAAGTTGTGACAAAAAAAATGTCCAAGCCGAGGCTCGAACCGGCAACCCCTGACCCGAGCAAAACCCAACTAACCAACTGGGCTAGCAGTTGTTACTTAATCAAATAAAGGGAGAATTTTATTTAATGAGTAGAAGTTAATAACAAGAATTAATGGGCAGAAAATGGTTGCAGCCGAGTTTCGAACCCGCGAGCCACACCTTAAGCAGAACGCAGCCAACCAACTCTTCCGCGAGTATTTCATGAAAAGGTAGGGTGCGAAATATTCTTAAGCAACGGTTAGTAATAAAAATAATCCTAGGTTATAAAAAGAGGTTAAGTTAAGAGAGGAAATTATTTCTCTCGATCCCTCTCCCCTTCTCTCGAGTTCGACGGTGCGACTCTTCTCGGCAAAGATGCAACGAGCAGCCCGGCATCTCCGGTGGATGGCGAGGACCTTTCCCGTGAGTACTTCACGTTCTCAAGACCCCTTTAGCGAGAGGAAGGTGTAGACGCAAGAGATCGCCGAGCAAGCGAGTCCACCCGAAACCCTAGAGCAGTGGAAGCCTTCTTCTTCGGCTGTAAGTCCAAGAAACCCAAGGTAAGTCGCTTACTCACCTGCGGTAGGGGTAGCTCTCGAATTCTTGCTTCTTCTTGTTGTTTTTCTTCGGTATATGCCGCTAGGAGGGTGTCCTTGAGTTGCTGTCGTGAGGGGTTAAGGATGATGGAAGGAGTTTTTGTTTGGATTAGATTTTTGGACTTTGCTTATTCCTGATTTCAAATTAATCTGTGAAGTTTGATGGTTAAGGTTTGCTGCCGTGTACTTTAAAAAGCTTGATAAAATCCTTCTGTGAAGTTTAATCTATGAAGAATCCTTCTGTTAGACTTAACAAAAGCTTAATACAAAATTGTTGATCTCTAATCTATAAAGAACCATCTGTATTTGCCATGTGGTGTAGTTTTCTGTGGTTCTGCCATGGTGCAGAGTAGGATTTCAAACCCTAGTTTTCGGTTGGAGCTTGTGGTGGTAATCCAGTTTAAATCATATAGTAACATGCATAAGAATCTATTCTACTCTATAAAAGTGCAAGCTAGATTTGTTAGGTTTCAATTCAGCAAGCTTAATTTATTATGTTCCAATTCAACAAGCTCGATTTCTTAGGTTTCAATTCAGCAAGCTTGATTCCTTTATTTCGCAATTTATTGTGCAGAATGGTTGCTAGGGATTTAGCTGAGTAGTTAGTGAACACCGAGTTTAAGTAGAAGCAATATCCATTTTTCTCTAGCTCATTAGGCATGATTTTGGTATAGAATTCAGCCTAGTTTTCTTAGGTGTATATATGCCTCAATAGTTTCCTCTCGAGGTAGGAATGTTTACAGAATGAATAGAATGATTAAGCATTGTAGAAAAGAATCTTGTTCAGCATTGTAGTGCAGAATTTTGTAACATTCACAGTGCAGATTTGTATTAGTCTTATATGCAGATTTTCTAGTTTTCATTTGCTATTATTGAGCATGTGCAGTTTTTAATTGCTATGAGTTGAGCATGATCAGTTTTCTTTATTACTAGATACTCACGAGCAGTTTCTTTAGTTTTCATTTGCTATTTTAATAAGCATGAACAATCATGTATTCTAGTGGGAAAATAAGAGTTCTATTAAATTCTTTTAGAAGCATTAACAAGTAAAAAGAAAGAAAAAGAAAAGAAAGAAAAGGCCAAGGCCTTAAGTAGATCCCAAAGTCAAGACTTTGGGGATTTTGGTACACAAGGTGCCTATTAAAATGCCAAGGCATTTAAAGAAGAAGTAATTAAGATTATAAGTATTTTACTTTTAAGAAGAGGCTAGTACCCGACTTCCGAGGTTGTCGTTAAACAAATCCAGGTGTCCAATTCCGAGGTCTTGGTAGACCGAGGTCTGCTCTTTTAGGATTGGTGGCTCGCTACCCCAACCTATTAGGGAACGCGCATAAGATGGTACTATACCTGGGCCCAAGAAGAAGTTGATTATTATTTTGAAGTATTATAAGTATAAGTGTTTGAACAAGTAAAACTAGTTTTACATAAACATAAAGTATTAAAGATTAAGTTTAGAACAAATGAAATAAGGTTCATATAGTTCTAAAAATCAGTAAGTTTAGTTCTTTATTCTACCATGTTTATCTAGTAGATGAGTAGTTTTTCATGTTTACCTATTAGATGAGTAGCATGATTAGCTATTAGAATTATATGAGTAGATTCCTTAGCTTTTCTTTGCTATTAGTTTGATATGAGCAGATATATTTATGCTTTACTTTCTTTTAGAGCATATAGTTTCTAGTCCTTTCTGTAAACATGCATATTCATGTTTTTGTGAGTTAGATAGTGCTTACTAAGCAAATTTTGCTTATAGATTGCACTTCCTCTTACTGCAGATAAAGGAAAGGAAAAGATATAGAAAGGAAGGCGACAAGGAGGTGTTCGAAGGATGTGTGATGCCAGGACTATGGAAGCCTTGGGACTAGGAAAGAAGTTTTATTTTAGTTTCCATTGTCTTTTGCTATGTTAGGAGTATTTGAGATAGTATTTGTTATTTTGATATGATTAGGACATAGTAGAAGAATTATAATCTTGTGTGATGATTTCTGGTGTTGTTCTCTTTTGTTTTGGATTTATTAAACTGCGTGAGAGTCTGTTACATGTTTCAGCCGCCTGTGGCTGTGTATATTATGTATGTATGTCAGTTTAAGGTCACCGGTACAGGGGAGACTCTGCCGAAATTTTTTGGTAGGATTTCCTTGTGATTTTAATCATACCGGTTAAGTAGAGTTAGTAGTTAAGTAACGGTCACTCTTAGGTAGTAGTAGCAGTAAGAAGGGTGGTTGTTACATGGAGCGGTGGGGAGGTCGTGTTCCGAGAAGAGACAAACCCTAGGTAGTTAATCAAACTGAAGAAACCAAAAGGTTTTGTTACAAAGCCACAAGTGCACGGCTACGTTGTCAGTAATAAAAATATCGATCCCACAGGGACATTGATTAAACACTAGTTAACTTTGCACGGTGAATTATCTAGACAATCAAAGGTTGGTTTACGAATGCTAGAAGAGAGGTTGAGAAGAGGGAAGAGAAGGTTTAGAGAAAGAGGAGAAAAGAGAGAATAGAGAGAGGGAGCATAACTGAGTGGCGTGTGATAGATTCTAGGATTTTGGTTTCGTTATGATGCTAGTTAATGTTTCTATACATTGTTCATCTACCTAATTCCATGCTTACTCTCGTGCAAGGATTCTAACTAAAGCCTAGTACACCCCTCACATAGGTTGTACCAAAGAGTCTACCCAAGTTCTAACGCCATTAAGTAAAGAGATAACTCTAGAAATTTCTGTTAAGAGGGAATCCCTATCACTTGGAACTCTAGTCATACATTCCTAGAGTTCTAATGTACTTTCTAATGGTAGAACTAGAGTATCAACTCCAATTAGAATGTCCTAACAAGAATTAGTACCAATGTTAAGATCTTTTGACTCTAGAAAGTGGGTAAGTATCGATGCCCTCTGTCACTAAGGGCATA
This sequence comes from Zingiber officinale, assembly GCF_018446385.1. NCBI lineage: Eukaryota > Viridiplantae > Streptophyta > Magnoliopsida > Zingiberales > Zingiberaceae > Zingiber > Zingiber officinale. Next base: position 68,670,575 of record NC_056002.1, read on the forward strand.
ATGTGTCCGGTTGAATGAGTATCCTCTATCACTAAGGATCCCCGGTTATCCAATCTAGTAGCAACCTTAACATAGAGACAAATCCCTCACATCTATATGAATTGACCTCACACACATTTCATCAAATACATAGAAGTCACAACACACATAGAACACAATATAAACACTTCATAGCACAAGAACATGTCCAAATACTTAGTTCATACATCACATTATATCATAGTTACTTCCTACATCCTAGATCTAGAGATCTACTCCATTACAATAGAATACAACCAAAAGACAATGAAAATAGCAAACTATAACTCAATACATAGAAATAGAGAGAGGAGAGTGCTTATCCTTGAAGCCTGACATCTTTAGAGGTGTTCCCTTACTCTGGAGGCGGACGGATCAATGAAAATGGACTATCTTGGGTTCCCCCAAGGGGAAGAACCCTTCCCCAAGGAATGGGGTCAAGCCCCAAGCTAAAGATTTCTCAAAAAAGGGGAGAAAAACTCTTTAAATAGTACTAGGCCAAGTCTGTGTGGCATCGGCACGGCCAAGTTGGCCTGGCTTCTGGTTCATTGACATGGTCGTGTGGAATCCACACGGCCATGCTCTTCTTGTTCTCTGGAATTCCACATGGTCGTATGGATTCACACGACCATAGTCTTCTTCTACTCTAGAAAGTCCACACACTTTGTGGATTAACACGATCGTGGTCTTCTTCTTGTCTAGAGTGTGGTACAGTCGTGTGAGTTCACACGACCGAAGCTTGATTTGCCATGGGCAAGACCACACGGTCGTGTGGTTTCACACCCCCTGAGCTTGATCTTCTCTATGTTCACTCCAATGTGTATTTTTGTTCCACTTCACTCCAAATAATGTCCTATTAATCAAATAAGCAAAGAGTAGATCTCCAAATAAAAGCAGTAAAAATATGATATTATAATAAAATAGGGTGCAATAAATATATATTATACTTATGAAATACAAGTAGATGTGCGTCAAAATATTCATAAAAGTGTATATAATCTACGCACGTTAAGTTTCCAAGTTGAGATCAAGATAGGTTTTATTGTCTATTCTTACTCATGCATCATATCTTTGTGCTAACTTTATATTGTAGGGATACTTTTTTATACTGTGCAACTGACCCTATTTTATAGATTCCAAAGGATTGGTCTACCGAATTGGAAGGTTCAGTCAATTGAACATAGATGATGTGGCAGGGGTTCATATCTTGCAAAGCAAAGATAAAATTTAGGTGGATCGGTTGACCAAACCTAGGAATCGATTGACCAAACCTATTTTGGTATACATGTTAGGACCTGTGTGGCCAACAAGAGGGGAGAGCTGAATTGTCTGTAAATTATAAATGGGCCTTTCTTGATCTTTCAAACAAGATTAGTAGCACAATTAACTTAAAGTAGTTTAACAACTAATAAAATAAAAAGGCACATAAAGTTATTTGGTTATGACCTAGGTGATTGTTAATCCAAGGTATAATAAAGCACTAAAAGATCTCCTTCAGTGAAGGTGGAGAAGTCTCTTATACTCATTGAACGCTCAAAAAGTTGCTAGAAAATGAATGCTTGAGTTGTTGTCTATTTTCTAGATCCATGGGTCTTTTTATAGCCCCTGAAAAATCTTATCCGAGGCTGGAAGACACCTCCAACAAGGTGGAAGGTGCCTCCAACGAGGCAAGTGAAGATAAGGTCTTATCTTCACCAACGATTGCATTTTCTCCAGTCTAAGGTGCCTTCAAAAGGTGAAAGGCACCTTCCATAGGTGGTTGAAGGTGCCTTCAACCCTGTTAAAGGCGCCTTCCCACAAAAAGTCATGAAGGCGCCTTCAGCCACATTGAGGGCATCTCTAGCAGCTCCACAGCTCCCCCTTTGGCTTTCCGCTACTCCGATCACCTGGGTGATTTCGTCCATCTGAAATTAGGCTCACCCGGGCCCATCTTCTGGCCTTCTCCTCGAGCAGGCTTCCTCCCCAGCTTCTCATCCCTTGAACGTTGTATTGTAACGACCACCCTTCTTACTACTACTACTCTCTAAGGATGACCGTTACTTAACTACTAACTCTACTTAACCGGTATTATTAAAAATCACATGGAAACCCTATCGAAAAATTCCGACAGAGTCTCCCCTGTACCGGTGACCATAATCATTAATACATAACATAATATACACAGCCACAGGCGACTGGAACACATATCAAACACACAAAAGGAATAACATCACCACGCAGTTTAATGAAATCAAATCATGCAAGTAATGAATAGCGGAAACAAAATAAAAACATACAATTAACTAACAGCGGAAGACTAAATGACTCATCTAATACATTCTTAATAAATGGCAATCTTAATAAATTCTTAAACTAAGTCCCAAGGCTTCCATAGTCCTGACATCACACACCATCCGCGCCACCTTGTCGCCTTCCTTGCTAAATCTTTTCTTTTCCTTTATCTGCAGTAAGAGGAAGTGTAGTCTATAAGCAAAATTTGCTTAGTAAGGGCTATCTAACTCACAAAATCACGAATGTGCATGTATACGAAAAGAACTAGAAACTATATGCTCTAAAAAGAAATAAAGCATAAACATAACTGCTCATGTCAAACTAATAGCAAAGAAAAGCTAAGGAATCTACTCATGTAGTTCTAATAGTTAATAATGCTGCTCATCTAATAGGTAAACATGAAAACTACTCATCTACTAGATAAACATGGTAGAATAAGGAACTAAACTTACTGATTTTTAGAACCATATGAAACTTATTTCATTTGTTCTAACTTAATCTTTAATACTTTATGTTTATGTAAAACTCGTTTTACTTGTTCAAAAACTTATACTTATAATACTTTAAAATAATAATCAACTTCTTCTTGGGCCCAGGCATAGTGCCATCTTATGCGCGTTCCCTAATAGGTTGGGGTAGCGAGCCACCAATCCTAAAAGAGCAGACCTCGGAATTGGACACCTGGATTTGTTTAACGACAACCTCGGAAGTCGGGTACTAGCCTCTTCTTAAAAGTAAAATACTTATAATCTTAATTACTTCTTCTTTAAATGCCTTGGCATTTTAATAGGCACCTTGTGTGCCAAAAATCCCTAAAGTCTCGACTTTGGGATCTACTTAAGGCCTCGGCCTTTTCTTTTCTTTTCTTTATCTTTCTTATACTTTTCTTATAAAAGAATGCTTCTTACAAAACTGAAATGTTTAAACAAATTCAAACACTGCAATGCTTAGACAAAATCTGCATACTAGTTTAAACAGAAATCTGCATATTAATCTTAACTAAAATCTGCATATTGAGCTTATCTAAAATCTGCATACTAAGCTTATCTAAAATCTGCATGCTAATCATGAAAGGATTTAAGCTTGGTACAGTAACAATGTTTTAACAAATCTACATATTAAGCTTATCTAAAATCTGCACTAATGCTTAACAGAAATCTGCATACTAGCTTAATAAAAATCTGCATAATAGCTTAACAGAAAATCTATACTGCATACTTTAAAAATGAGGATTGTTCTTGCCCAATGCATAGCATAAAAAGATCTAACTAGCAAGCTTAAGGCAAGGTTGTTCCAACTAATTAAGAAAGCATCAAAAACTAAATCTGAAACTAAAATCTTATACTTAAATCATAATTCAGGTTTTCTTGGCAACTAAAAGTTAAGTGCCTTTTAGAAAAGACCCGGCACATCCAATGACAAAAAGTTAAAGAAAGGAACATGCAAGGACATGCTTTTCTTTAACCTTTACAAATTAAAGATCTAATGTGGCCAGACATTTCAATGGATACCACCGAAGGCATATTAATATAGGAAGTAGCATTATATTAGTGGCAGAACAACTTACAGATTATGCTCACTTTCCCATTATCCACCACATATGAATTTAATTGAATTTGGATATAAGTATCCTACACGAGCATGGATCTAGGTGTCCAATATGATTGTTCAATGGGAGCATTGTTCAACTCAATGTCCAAACTGGAGCATGGGAACAAAGGAGTAGACAACAAATCCAAACCCGAACAAAGCATTAGAACATGTTATAAGAAGGAATTAAAACACAACCTTACATGCTTAATCTAATTACTTCCTTCCTTTGAAACTCACGGCAGCAAACCCTTATCCATCAGAATCCACAGAAATGCAGAAATCCTTAGGCATGTTACAATCGAAATGCAAAAGAAATTCGTTCACAGCAGAATCCTTTATCAATGACTTACACGGCAACTAAGCAAAAAAAGGAACCCAAATAGCAACTACATGGCACAAAAACAACCTCACGGCAGCAAACATGAATTCCCAATCTTCACAGAAAATTCAAAAACAAGAAGGAATACGAATCCGGAGCTATCCTACTGCAGGTGAGTAGCAACTTACCTTAGGCTTTTCTTTGACTTACAGCCGAGGAAGACCTTTAGGGTTTCGGAGAAACCGCAAGACTCGGCAATTTCTTCTCGTCACCGTGCTCTCCTTGACGGGGTGCTCTCGACGGTGGAAAAACCCCTTGGAAAGACCCCTTGGTCGGCCGCCGGAGAGAAGACCTAGCCTCGGCTTCGTCTTCGCCCGAGAAGGAATCGCCGTCGCTCGCGATCGGGAGAGGAAAGGAGAGGGGAAAGGGTTTTCGGTTTTCGAATTTACCACCTCAACTTATCCCTCTTTATAATCTCCATATTCTGTTAACTGGTTAAATAATTTTCCTACCTTTTCTAAACAGAACCGACGGCTGGATCACCTGGTTAGTCGGGTTTTGACCAATTCTAAGGTCACGGCTTCGATTCCTCAGCCGCGCACTTTTTGTTTCGATTTATTTTTTGTTACCAACTATTATTTAAATACTATTTGTTCCATATATATTTAACAAAACATGCTTAGCTCAGTTGGTTGGCTGACTTTGGTTAGGGTCTAGTTCGGTCCAAGATCTTGGGTTCAAAACCCGATCTTAACACTTTTTTATTTTATTTTATTTAAACTTCTTCCTCTTGGTAAAAATACCAAACGAACTCCAAAAATTACGTAAAAATACTCTAAAAATTCCAAAAAATCTCTAGAATATTTTAAAGGTATTTCTAAATATTTTTAAGAACTTTTAGAACTCCTAATGAGAAAAATTGGGTCGTTACATGTGTACGCCCTTCTAATCCACTGGTGTACTCTTTCGTAGCACCTTGTCCCTCGGACGCACCGAGCTCGTCGGCTCTCTCAAAAACATAGGGTACTTTTAAATGACTTGGTAGTCAATCCAAAACAAAGTCTAAGGGAAAATAATGATTATCCAAGAAATCATGAAAGTTTAAATTTTGATAAGATCTGGACTTTAATAAAGTATAAAATTTTGAAAAAATAATTTGAAAATTTTTGAAAATTTTACTAGGAGATGAACAGACATATATAAAGCAAATATAAAATTTTGCACAAAATAGTTAACTTAAGCAGAAAATAAATTCTAAAAAAATAATTTTAAAAACTACCTTTTAGAGTAATTAATAAGTATTTTTAGATTGGCCAAAAAATAGTTAACTATTTAACAGTTAGTCTATTAAACATTCATTTTAATAATTGGCTTCCAGGCTATGCGAGGCACTAGACCTTCTTGGATTTTAAAATAATAATTACTTCTAGACAAAACCTTTTAAAGAAATTAAACATTTAATTTTATTTCTGCAAATTGAAACTTTTAAAAAAATTTAATTTATTCTAAGCAGGACTTGGGAACCCAATATAAGTTTCTTCCTACTGGATTGATTAAGTATCTTTTAGGAACATACTTTGATGATAACTTTATAATTTGACCCTTATGGTATCTAAAATACCAATTGAGTCCATGATAATTTCAAGAATATGAGCATGCAAAATTTTTTAATTTTTCTATTTGTTCCTTTAAATTTACATTTTCAATTTATTAAGCTCCTTTATTAAGCAAGATTTTGCTAAGATTCTTTTTATTTCTAAGTTTTCTTTTTTCAAATTTTCCTTTTTGGTTTTTAATTTGCATATTAATTTAGTTATAGATTTAATGCCAAAGTAAAGTTAATCAAGAGATAAGAGGCATACCTAATTTACCATGTCAGATCTGAAGCTTGATTCTCCCCCTACTTCACTGCATTTGTCTGATGTTGCTCCCCCTTCATCGATAGTGGCTTCTGAGGAGCTTTTTTCTTTGTGACTAGCCATTAGTGCTAGTTCGGCGTATGCTTCTATTTCTAACTCAGATGATGAGCTTTCATCCCAAGTGACCTTGAGATTCTTGTGCTTGTTTTGCTTGGGGCCTTTGCCTTTTTATTTTTTGAGCTCCGGGCAGTCCTCCTTTATGTGCCCCGCTTTTTAACACTGGTAGCATCAAACCTCCCTTCTATTTCTTTGATTTTTTTCTATTCTGTAATTCTTTAAATTTATTAGACTTAAAAAAAAATTTAAACTTTCTTACCATGTACGCTTCTTGGTCTCCTTCCAGATCTAAGTCTACCTTGGGTTCATCGTTCTTGGTGGCTCTTAGTACCAGATTCTGACTTGACTCTATTATTGTACATGCACATCGTGTAACACCCAAAAATTCTCAAAATTATATTAGAAATATTGTATGATTTTTCTAGAATTTTTAGATATTTTCTGAAATTTTTAGAGTAGCGGAAGTAGTAAAAATAAATATAAGCGTAAAACGGCCTTCGCGGGAATTGAACCCATGACCTCTAGCCAAGCCGAGACTTAAGTGAATCCGGCTAGCCAGGAGCCCCAGCAGGGGTGTGCTGAAATAAGAGGGAATCAATAATATTTATATTAGAGTTGGGCCGAAATACCCACTTAATATAAATAGAAAACTTGAGTGGGTTGGTTTATTCTTTGGTTCGGGAACTCTCCACCGAGACCTCACCTTACACACCGCCCCCTCTCCTTCTCCTTCTTCCTCTCGGCGCCAACCCTAGGGTTCTCTCCCTAGGGCCCTAAGAGCACCTTCCGGCAGCAATTCCAGCACAAGAACGTTTCCCTCCGCGAGAAGAACGCGTTGGAGCGAGGAGATTGTCGAAAGGATCGTCTCCACCGGAATTCTAGCGAATAGAGTTGTAAGGAAATTAGCGTACGAGGTAAGAAACCCCTCACCTGCAGTATAAGTAGCTTCCGTGTGGATTTTATGTTTTAGTTTAGCAGTACATAGACTTTCGACACAAGGGATGTGAATTAGCGCACACCAAGTGTTTGATTAAATTGTTTATCGCAGTAAAATGCAACTTAGGCATTTTAGTAGCTTGGATAAATGCAATAGAAGTATTTTTATAGATTATTTAGCAGTCTTGCTTCATCTTTTACCGGACTAGATGTCCAATGGGTGGGCTCCCACAGTCGCCTCTAGGTTTAGATAACCTAGTTCTGGGTTTAGACAACCTAGTAAGAGCAAGATCAATATTTATTAGCTAGTGTTCAGTATTTTACCTTTCAGTGGCACTGTACAGGATTAGATATCCATTGGGCTGGGCTCCCATAGTCGGTCCCTAGGTTTAGATAACCTAGTAAACCTTACTAAATTCGGGACTTGCAACCCCGGGTCTAGTTAAGGATGCGCGCATAGCATCTACAGTTGTCGGGCCCATTAGCAGTATGATTATGTATTTTGATCTAGTGCGTTATTAGCTTTTCAAAACTCACAAAGGTTAGTTAAGTTAGTTGAGTTTGAATTCAGCTCCAGTTTAAATCAGTTCATGTTCAGTTCAGCTTTTCCTTTATTGATGCATATGATTGTCTATGATTAGCTTTGTATGCCATGCTTTAGCGTTCATATTTAGTGATTTCAGTATACCATGTTTTAGTAAGTTTAGCATCTGTTTAATAGCATGTTTTTAAAAGCATAAATGCATCGTGTGCATGTTTTAGTGAGGTAGATGGTTTCTTACTAAGCGAAAGCTTATAGATACTTCTTTTCCTTATACTGCAGATAAAGGTAAAGGAAAGATGGACTAGCGGAGGCTGGAGGTCAATGCCATGATGAAGATGTGTGTGGAAGGAACCTGGAGTAGAGATCTTGGAGAAACTAGCAAACTAACACTTTAGATTTATATCATGTTGAATTCCGTATTTTTAGTTGTTTTAATGCATGAATTATGAAAAACCTGTCTAGATTGTTAGTAATCATGCTTAGAATGCCATTTAAATGTTGTTAGAACGTTTGGTATGAGGTTTAGAATTGTTGTAGGTGATTTTGGCACGAACAAGTGCTGAAATCAGACCTTTTGTCGAAATCAGAAACTCGGATCGATCAGCTGATCGATTCGAGGGTCTCCAATCGATCAACTGATCGACTGGGCAATTCGGCTCGCGAACAGTAGGCGTCTGGATCGATCAGCCGATCGATCCAGCCATTTCTGTCGCGAACAGAAGGCCCTGGGATCGATCACTGGATCGATTGACCAGCCTGGATCGATCTATCGATCGATCCAGATTATTGCCTGAGCACAGTAGCGTGCTGGATCGATCACTGGATCGATCCAACCCATATCCCGCATACAGTAGCCGGCTGGATCGATCACTGGATCGATCTGACTATTCCAATCGATCCGTGGATCGATTGGGAGGTCTGGTATCAGCGGGGAAGTGTCTAAGCTCAGTTCCTTGGCCCTGGGGAAGGTAAAACATGTTATGAGTAGTAAGTTTACCTCCCTTAGCTTGTATAGAACCAAGAAATGTCAGTAGTTAGTAAAATTTTAACTAGTACAGCTTCCGCATTTAAATTTAGTAATGGTCAGGGAATAGTTTAGCACAGATTAATGTGACGATCGGCCTTACAGCCTAGTTAGTAGAAGGCGGGTCGTTACACATCGAGTCTCATGTAATTCTAAACTTTAAAACAATTCCTCTAGGGTACTTATCTCCAAGTCTTTCAAGATGTAGTAGGCGTCTACGATCGAAGTCCATTTAGGGATTCTGGTAAAGGCGTTTAGTGCGTAGCATACTGAGTCCTGGTTGGTTACCATTTCACCAAGGATGGCCAATCCGGTGATCAACTCCTTGATCTTCGCATATAGTTAGGCTACCTTCTCACCTTTTTCTAGATGGATGTTCTTTAGTTTGTTCCGAAGAATGTCCCATCGTGCGAGTTTCAGTTCGGATGTTCCTTCGTGGAGTCCCAAGAACTTCTCCTAGAGGTCTTTTGCTAATGTGTAGCTTTCGATGCGATTTAATTCTTGAGGCGGTAATTCACTTAAAAGGTGATATTTTGCTCTGCCGTTGGCTATGAAATTGCTTTGCTCCTTTTTCGTCCATAGGTACTCTTCTTTCTCTACGCCTTGTTGATCTTTTAGAACTGTAAAATCATACTTAATTATTAAAAGAATTTCAAAATAAGTTTTTAGGAATATCTCCATTTGGCATTTCCAGTGTGTGAACTCACCCTCAAATTTTGGTGGGATGAGGCTTGGTACGAACATTGATTTTACTTCGGTCGGCTATTAGTCCTTCTGAAGCATCCTCACTCTGATACCACTTGTTAGGACCAATATGACCAGCAAGAGGAGAGGGGTGAATTGCCTATGAATTACAAATGAACCTTTCTCAATCTTTCAAACAAGATTAGTAGCACAATTAACTTAAAGTAGTTTAACAACTAATAAAATAAAGAGGCACAGAAAGTTACTTGGTTACAACCTAGGTGGTTGTTAATCTAAGGTAAAATAAAGCACTAAAAGATCTCCTTCGGTGAAGGCGGAGGAGCCTCTTAAACTCGTTGAATGCTCATAAAGTTACTAGAAAATGAATGCTTGAGTTGTTGTCTATTTCCTAGGTCCAGAGTGTTGGAACTCCAAGGATGTTTTGATGTGATCAATCAAGTTAGGTTTGTAATGACCTGGCCCCTCAACCCCATGGGCGGCCCAACTGGCAGTCCCTTGGGCGGCCCAACTGGCGGCCCCTTATTTCATCGACCGACGTCCCTCGACCGTGTCATTACTCACTAGGTCTTCCCACCTCTGGCCAGTGGATTTTTACCTTCCCTAGGATTCGAACTCTAGACCTCCAGGCTAAGTACTAGAGTTTATGAATCCTGGTAGCTAAGTGAGTGTCGCTCACTTGGCTACCAGGATTTATAAACTCTAGTACTTAGCATGGAGGTCTAGAGTTTGAATCCTAGGGAAGGTAAAAATCCACTGGCCAGGGGTGGGAAGACCTAGTGAGTAACGGCATGACCGAGGGTCGTCAGTCGATGACATAAGGGGTCGCCAGTTGGGCCGCCCAAGGGGCCGAGGGACCGGGTCGTTATAATAAAAGGCGCCTTTTTATTGTAACGACCCGGTCCCTCGGCCCCTTGGGCGGCCCAACTGGCGGCCCATTTGGCGGCCCCTTGGCAGTCCCTTGGGCGGCCTAACTAGCGACCCCTTATGTCATCGACTGACGACCCTCGGTCGTGCCGTTACTCACTAGGTCTTCCCACCCCTGGCCAGTGGATTTTTTCCTTTCCCAGGATTCGAACTCTAGACCTTCAGGCTAAGTACTAGAGTTTATGAATCCTGGTAGATCCTGTGGTGTTTTAACCTTGTGTCTAAGTGTGCAGGAGCTTAGGAGCACAAGTATTCAAGCAAAAGATGTAGCTAGAGAGAAGGACGGCATGGGAGAGAGCCTACGAGCTCGGTGCGTTCGAGGGATGAGGTGCTATGGAAGAGTATGCAGGCGGACGAGAAGGAAGCGCGCGGCATTTCCGAGGGACGAGAAGCCGGAGCGGAAGGTTGCTCGAGAATGTCGAAATTGGGTTCGGGTGAGCCTTATTTCGGTTGGTTGAAAACATCCAAGCGAGCGGAGCTGGAGCAGAAGACCCGGATTGAGGCGAGCAACAACGGAGCAGAGGGCTGGGACCAAAAGTCAACTAAGTTGACTTTAGTGGTCCAGGCGCCCAGACCCATTCCGGGCACCCGGAACCTGATTTTGATCATATCACGTTTGACCACGATCCGTTGAGAAGGGGATAAAACTTTATCCCCCTTCCAGGCAATTGGAACCCTCCAGGCACCCCGACCAAGGCTATAAATATAGCCTTAGTCCAGAAGCTAGAAAACAACAAGCAATTGCATATTCTACACTAGTGTGCTTTCTTGTTTTGTTTAGCTTCTCATTTTTTGTACATCATTGCTGTAAGAGGTTTCTCTGCCTGAAGGAGATCTTTAGTATGTGATTCATTCCTTGGATTAACAACCTCCCCGCTTGTAACCAAGTCAAATCCGTGAGCCTCTTCTTTTAGGTTCTTTCTTTATTTAATTATATGCAAGTGTTCTTTTAAAATCCGAGAAGGGTATTTTTAAATTGTGCCCCCTCCGACAGCCAACCACCAACGGTCACTAACAAGTGGTATTAGAGCCAGGATGCTTCAGGAGGACTAACCGCCGATCGAAGCAAAGATGATGGTCGAACCTAGCATATACCCGCCAAAATTCGAGGGGGAGTTCACTAGCTGGAAAAAGCAAATGCAGGTATTTTTCAAAACAGATTTTGATTTACTTTTCATAATGGAGTTCGGTTTTACAACACTGGAAGGGAAAGAAAAATACCAATGGCCAAAAAAGGAGCAGACCGACTATGTGCAAAATGGCAAAGCAGAGTTCCATCTACTGAGTGCCCTTTTACCACAAGAAGTCAACCGAATCGGCAACTATGACTCAACAAAGAAGCTTTGGGAGAAGTTCCTTGAGCTACACAAAGGGACGTCCGAAGCCAAGCTCACGAGATGAGACTTACTTTGCAACCAGCTGACTAACCTACGGCTTGAAGAAGATGAAACAATTGTGCATCTCCACTTGAGGATTAAGGAGCTCATCACCGAACTATTGAATCTAAGAAAAAAGGTAAGTAACCAAGATTCGCTAAGATACGCGTTAAATGCATTTCCTACGAATACGAAATGGACTGTTAGGATCGATGGTTGCGGCTAGAGAGGGGGGTGTGAATAGCCGACCCCAAATCTTCGTTTCTTTCTACAAGTTGACGTTAGCGCAGCGGAAAATAAAACAAAGAAACAAAGACAAGAAGATCAAACCTCAACACGCAGCGATGTAACGAGGTTCGAAGATAAACTCCTACTCCTCGGCGTGTCCGTAAGGTGGACGAAGCCTACCAATCTGTCGGTGGATGAGACCCCGGAGAACCGGCTAATGAACACTCCTTCTGGGTGGAGAAACCTCACCACAAACTTTGCAACAGCAAGCAGAAGTACAAGTACAGCAAGAAGCTAAGAACATAAATATAACAACACTAGCTTGCCTTCTTCTCTTCGACTGGATGAAGCAGCAGCTTCACAAGATGCCTACAATAGCAGGAACCAGCCGATGAAGCTCACACGAAGCTTTAAGCAGAAGCAAGCTCAGCAAAGCTCAAATCACAGCAGCGAAGAAGAAGAAACAGAAGCTTCGAACCAGAAAAAAAAAAAAAGTATCTTGTAGCAGCCCTCGATCTCCTTTATATAGCCTGAACCTGCAACTGCAGCAAAGCAGACAGCGAAGAAGACGGAGATACCCGTTGAATCTCAACGGATATACCTGGACCGATCAGGCTCCACCCTGATCGGTCCGAGACCTCCCTGATCGGTCTTGGGGACCGATCAGGACCTATGCTGATTGGTCCCCAGACCGATCAGTACTCTTCACAGAGAACTCGCCCAACTCTCTGATCGTCTCCTGATCGGTCTGTGGACCGATCAGGGTGCATGTGGATCGGTCCACAGACCGATCCCCTCCTTTTCTCTTTGCCTTCTGTTCGCTTTCTGATCGGTCTGCAGACCGATCAGATAACATACAGTAGCATACTGTTTGGTTACTGATCGGTCACCAGACCGATCAGATAACCCAGTGTATCACTGGATCGATCCACTGATCGATCCAGCTCTTGGTTTTTGCCCAAACCAAGTCCCACGCCTTCCAAACCAATATCCGGTCAACCTTGACCTATTGATATCTCATGCTTAGCATCTGGTCACTCCCTTGACCTACTAAGACTCCCTACCAAGTGTCCGGTCAATCCCTTTGACCAACTTAGACTTTTCTCTTCGTGCCAAGTATCTGGTCACTCCCTTGACCTACTTGTTAGAGTGTATACTAAAAGCCTAGCTTTTGGTATAAACATTTATCTAGAAATAAGAATCACATTGGTCAAATGTCTACATTTGTGATAAATGTAGTTGTTCAATTAATTTATATTGTAGATAACATGGTGTGTGGTGTCACACACAGAGGATCATGTTATCAGTACCTTATAAATTATAAACAGTAGCTCACGACCAAGATGGAAAGGAACAAACCATTTGAAGGTCGTAGTGTAATTAGGTATTAGTTTATCTTAACTATATAATTACACTAGTACACTTAAAGTGTATTGAGTAGGACCATTAGAGGTCATTTCTTTTATACTGACTTTATAAAGAAACAAAGACCTAAGTTATTATGGAAGTGTGTGCTCTTAATCCTAATATAATAACAAGCACATATATTTGATATTTATTTCTTTAATTTGTCAATGAGTGAGATTTAGTTCGATGAATCAATAAGCCCGATAAGTTGGGAAATGATATCACTTATAGTGTGTGTTGTTGATTATAGAAGAAAACTGTGTCCTAGAGATACTATGTTGAGAATGTCCCCAAGGGGAGCTCAAAAGGATTGTCATGTTAAACCCTGCAAGTGGACTTAGTCCGACATGACGATGAAGTTGAGTGGTACTACTCTTGGAGCTAGATATTAATTAAGCGAGTTGTCAGTAACTTACTTAATTAGTGGACATTTGTTATCTTAAACACAGGAAGACTAACACACTCATGATAAGAAGGAGCCCAAAATGTAATTTGGGATTGGTGCGGTAGTTCAATAATAGTTCTCTAGTGGAATGAATTATTATTGATAAAATTAAGTTGTGTGTTCGGGGCGAGCACGAGATGCTTAATTTTATCGGGAGACCAAAACCAATTCCTCCTCTCGGTCCCTATCGTAGCCTCTTAATTATAGAGTACTATACCCACCTATACCCACCTTCTTACCCATCCTATAGGGGGCCGGCCAAGCTAGCTTGGAGACCAAGCTAGGGCCGGCCATGTTTTGGTTCATGGGTGAATTCATGTGGCCGGCCCTAGCTTGAACTCAAGCTTAGGTGGCCGGCCCTATTAAAATAAAAAGGAATTTTATTTTTAAAATTTTTCTTATGTGGATAACATGATTTAAAAGAGAGTTTAAAAATTTAAATCTTTCCTTTTATAAGATTCTACAAAAGATTAAGAGAAGAGTTAAATCTCTTTCCTTATTTGTAGATTAAAAGGTTGATTTTAATTTTGGTAAAAACTTTCCTTTTAATCATGTTCATGATTTAAAAGAGAGTTTAAAAATTAAATATCTCTTTTATAAAGCTTCTACAAAGATTAAGAAAAGATTAGATATCTTTCCTTATTTGTAGATTGGAAGAGATTTTAATTTTTAAAGATAACTTTCTTTTTAATCCACATGTTTAAAAGAAATATTTTAATTTATAAAATTTCCTTTTTATTGACCATCATAAAGGGAAAAATTTTTAGAAAATTTTTTTTATAAAATTTCCGGAAACAAATTAGGAAAGTTTTAATTCTTGATTGAATTAAATTTCCTTTGCTTGGTTTACAGTGGCCGGCCACATTGTTGATGAGGAAAAAAATTATTTTTAATTAAACAAATTTTCCTTATCAATGGCAAAAGAATTAAGGAAATTTTTATTTAAATTTCCTTATTTGCCAAGGCCAAGGATTATAAAAGAGAGAGTAGAGGTGCCTTCATGGAGAACAACTCTATTATTTTTCCTCTCTCTTTTTCTTCCTTGGTGTGGCCGGCCATCCTCTCCTCTTTTCTTCTTTTTGATGGCCGAACCTCATCCTTCTTGTGGAGACTCATATGGTGGTCGGATCAAGTTTAGAGAAGAAGAAGAAGAAGGAGAGAAGGAAAGCTTTGTTTCTAGCATCCCTTGGAGCATGGTGGTGGTGGCCGAACCTCTTCATCCTAGAAGAAGTTTTGATGGCCGAAACTTGCAAGGAAGAAGAAGGTGCTTGGTGGTTCTCATCTCGGAAGATCGTTGCCCACACAACGTCCGAGGTTAGAAGAGGAATACGGTAGAAGATCAAGAGGTTTTTCTAAAAGGTATAACTAGTAATTTTTCTTTCCGCATCATACTAGTTATTTTTGGAAATAATACTAAATACAAGAGGCATACGATTCTAGAGTTTCGAATTTGTTTTCGATATAGTGTTCTTTTGTTTTTCTTTTCCTTGTGATTTGATTGTTCTTTTCGGTTAACCTAAAGTTATTTTAGGAAATTAAATATTAGCTTTCTATAAAAGGTTTTGTCTAGTCGGTGGTGGTTGCTCCCATATCCAAGAAGGCCATGTGCCTCGCCACGTCAGTACTGGGAACCGATTATGGAAATTAATATTTAATGGAATTAATAACTTAAGGTGACTTGGGTCGAACGTGTTAAGTTCCGCAGGAGATCCAAGTCAAAACCTAAAAGAACAAATAGATTAAGTTTTGGATCAAACGTGTTAAGTTCCGCAGGCGATCCAAAATTTAATTTAAAAGAACACATGGTAGCTAGGAAAAGGTTCAGACCTTTGTACAAAATTTTTGTACAGTGGAACCTCTAGGCTTTCCGAGTAGCAACCAACACTACTTGACCTTCACAACACCAGATGTCCGATCAGCCTTGATCCATCTGGATTTTTCCTTGCCCGGCTTCACTCACCAGGACTTTCCCTTGCCTGGCTTCACTCACCAGGACTTTCACCAACTGCCTGGCTTCACTCACCAGGACTTTCACTTTCACCTAGCTTCACTCACTAGGGTTTTCACCTGGCTTCACTTACCAGGATTTCCCGACTGCCTAACATCCCAGTTAGGACTTCCCAGTCAAGTATCCGGTCAACCTTGACCTACTTGACTCTTCTTCATCCAACCTGATCAGATCCTGATCAGTATCTCTCCGCATGGACAACTGCACCTGCATTGTCCATGTCTACATGTCTTTCTGTATTGTCAAACATCGAAACCATGACCAAGGTTTACGCTTGGTCAACTAGGTCAACCTTGACCTACTAGAAATTGCACCAACATGGACTTCACTAGTAGAGGCATTTTATATCTCTAAGGACTTAGAAAATATTATCTTAGAAGAATTATTTTCTACGTTTGAAGTGCATGAATCGAGATGTGCAGGTACAAATGTAACACCCACGAATTTCTTAAGCTCAGTATGTGAAGATTTTCTCTTAGAATAAAAGAAGACAAGATGGAACCAAAAATATATATATATATAAAAGAGAATTGGTCAAGGATTGAACCTTGAACCTTCTTAAGCTAAGGATTTTAGAATTACCACTAGACCATCATGAGTTATTGTTGAATAGAGAATGGATATTGTAGATATAGATAAAACCATGATTAAGAGAAGGAAGCAAGAAACATCAAGTAACTTTCTTCCTCCCTCTCTTGATTAAGAAGCAAGACAAGTTGTCTTTTCCTTCCTCACTCTTTCCCATTTTCGTGAAGATCCAAGAGGGAAGGAGAGGAGAGGGAGTAAGAGGATGAATGAAGACATTTCTTCATCATTAAGAGAATAAAAGATGAGTTAAGAAGAGGGGAAAGCAAAGTCTCTTTTTGCTTCTTACTTCCACCTAGCATAAGAGGAAAAACCAAGAAGGGATTTCACTTTTCTTCCCTCCCCTCACCATTGCCGTGACCTAGAGCATCCTCTCTTCTTTCCCGAAAATCCAACTAAGGTTTTCTACCTAAGAAAACCAAACCAACAAGAAGGAACCATCAAGATCTACCTCTCACAAGCAAGAGAAGCACAAAGGAGCACTAGGAGGAGAAGCTCTCTTCTTTCTCTTCACAAAGGGTACCTTCTCTTAGGAAAAGACCAAGCAAGAGGAGGTGAGTATCCCCTCACCTGTGGTACAAGTTGTTATATGGTTTTTATTCGAGTTTAGATGAATTTACAACCTAGAATTTCCTTTAGAAATTTCGGTCATGATACTTGTAAAGTTTATGGAAGCTTAAAATCAAAACCAATATGTTTAAGTTTTTCCTCATGATATGCTATGAATATGACCTTGATATTTCATGCTTGTACAAGGCTTGGAGTTAGGTAATACCCTACCTTAGGGTTCGGCCATGAAGAGGCTTAAAAACCTAGGGAAGCTCAATTTAAAAACTAACATGCCTATGATCTCTTCTATGATGATATATGAATATTTTCCTTGATGTTTATACTTGTATGTTGCTTAGAACTAGTAGAACCCTACCTTAAGGTTTCGGCCATGAAGGGATTTAATACCTTAAGGAGGCTCAACCTCAAATCTAGCTTGCTTATGTTTTACCTTATGAAAAGATATGAGAATACCATAATGCACTTAAGATTTCATGTTGCTTAGGGTTTGGTTTCACATGATAAACTTTCGGCCAACATAAAATGTAAGGCTTAGGAAAGCCTAAACTCAACCCTAACATGTTTATGTTCCTCCCCATGATATGCTATGAAATTCATAAGGTACTCACATGCTTGTAAATTCTAGAAGAAGTATCAAGTATGAAGTTTTCCATAATATGTTGTGAATGTTCTCTTAATGTTTTATACTTGTATGTTGCTTAGAACTAGTAGGATCTTACCTTAAGGTTTCGGCCATTAAGGGATTAAATACCTTAAGGAGGCTCAACCTCAAATCTAGCTTGTTTATGTTCTACCCTATGAAAAGATATGAAGATAACATAATGCACTTGAGATTTCATGTTGCTTAAGGTTAGTTTTTTTTCCATGATGAACATTCGGCCAACATGAAATGTAGGGCTTAGGCAAGCCTAAATTCAACCCTAACATGTTTATGTTTTTCTCTATGATATGCTATGAAATTTATAGGGTACTCTTGTGCTTAGAACTTATGCTTTTGTAGCATTCGGCCACTTACACTTGGTGAACTTAGGAAGCTTGAACTTTAACCTAATATGCTCATGTGAATGCCTATGATAAATGCATGGAAATTGATTAGGATTCACATGTTTACATGCTATTTGTAACCAAGTTTTGAACCTTGTATATTTCGGCCAAGATGGATTTTAAGACCTAGGAAGCATAGAACCTAGATCAAATATGCTTATGATGTTCCTTATGATAAATGTTATAGGAATGAATGTGGGTTCATATGCTTGTATGATTTCATGTAACCTAAATGAGCCTATGCATGTTTCGGCCACCCTTAGTGGGTTGTGGATTTAGACTAAATTGTGACCCAATATGTACTTTCCTTGCCATGATATGAATTAGAAGAAGTTAACTTATGATCCATGCATGATTATGTTTTCTTTTTCTTTCCATGATGTATTATATTGCTCGTTTAAATATGCTTATGAACCATGCATGAGAATGATATCTAAAATGACTATGTGCCCAAAATATGATGGCTATGTGCCCAAGTATGCATGGCTATGTGCCCATTTATGCATACCTTATGAATGACATGAATGACATGAACATGATATGCTATGAATGACATGAACGAAATATGCTATGAATGACATGAACATGATATGCTATGAATGACATGAATATGATATGCTATGAATGACATGAACATGATAAGCTATGAATAAGATATGCTATGAATGACATGAATATGTTATGAAATGATAGAGATATGATATGGCATGTATTTTACTTTGAATGGCTTGTACCAAAAGGGTGGGCTCCTTATGCGCCCCTAGGTCAAATTACGGGCCTAGTAAAGGGTAGGCTCCTTACGTGCCCCTAGGCCGAGCTACGGGCCTAGTTTCCTAGTAGGTTCAAGACTAGCTACCTTGGGTCTACTTAGGATGCGCGCATTATGTATGTATGTGGTACTAAGCCGGGCCCCTTCATGTTGAGATTATTTTCAAGTACTATATGATATTGTTTTAAGACATCTCACCCATGACATAAACCATGTTTTGAAAGGCATATTGCACATGACATTACCCATGTTTTAAAGGACATCTTGCAATCCATGCTTACGAAATGATGTGAAAGGATGCTTACTGTTATGCTATGATATGATGTCTCGATGTTATGAAAAGAAATGTCATGATGTTTTCACTTATGCTATGATGTACACTTATGTTATAATATGATCTATACCATGATATGATGATTTCCCATGTTATGATATGACCTATGCCATGATATGATGATTTCCCATGTTATGATATGACCTATGCCATGATATGATGATTTCTTATGTTATGACATGATTTATGCTATGATATGATGATTACTTATGTTATGACATGATTTATGCTACGATATGATGTTACTTATACCATGATATGATGATTACTTATGTTATGATATGAGTTATGCTATGATATGATGTTACTTATACCATGATAAGATTTATGCCATGATATGATATGTTTTAATTATATGATATGAGTGTCATCTATTCCATGATGTATGATATGATGATTTTAAATGATATATTGGTTTTTGTGAGTAGAAAAGGATCTCACTAAGCCTTGAGTGCTTACAGATACTTTTCCTTGTACCACAGATAAAGGTAAAGGATGGATAAACTAGAGGAGCAGGAGGAAGGGGCAAGAGATGTGTGATGGTGACTTGGCTAAAGAAATAAAATGACCTGCTGAAGTGAACTTAGAATAATATGTTATGTTATGTGATGTCTTTTATGATTCCCTATGCATGTGTTAGAAATGAATACTATGACTATTTAAGTTGAACCATGTCTTTCATACTCATATGCTTAGTATGTTATTCTATGCTTAGTATGATTCTAGGCAAACATAGATATGCTTCCATTGTATGTATGTATGAATGTTTAAGTTTACTAAGTCTAAGGGTAAGAAAGTAACCCCGCCCTCACTAGGCAGGAGTGTAGTAAAAGGGGCGGGCGTTACAACAAAGGAGCCGAAGCACAACATCACCCTTAAGGCAGCGAGAGACGAACATGAGTCAGAATCTTCTCTCGATGACGAGGAAATGGTTATGATGGTAAGACGCTTTAAAAAGTTCTTTAATTCAAGTAAAACTAACCATCCGTAGGATAGAAAGAAAAGGACGATCAGATGCTCTACCACTGCAACGAAGAAGGGCACGTCAAAGACAACTACCCCAAGCTAAGGAACAAGGACAAGGACAAAGGAAAGAAGCTTATCCAAACAAAGAAGTTCAAGACACTAAAAGCAACGTGGGACGATACATCGTTCGAATCGAAAGTCGAGGCCTTCTCCGGACTTGCATTAATGGCAAGTCATCAAGATGAGGACTACGATTCAAGCTCATCCGAAATGCGCATTGAGAGCATCGATGAAGGGGGAGCTACATCGGAAGAAAGCAGCAGTTCAGGGGGAGCCACGGATAACGAGGTCGACAAGGTAAGTCAGGTATGATCTCTTCCTCCCGATAAATTATTTAAGTTTGTTTAAATATTAACTAAAGATTGCTACAAATTATAAAATGAAATTAAAAAATTAAAATTAATTCTAGCTAAATCTTGCCCGTTAGAAGAGTTTGACAAAGTAAAATTAGAAAATGATAATTAACAAAAAGAAATAAATAACATAAAAAAAATCTGGCATGCTCATCTAATACAAGTTATAGAAAATTCAATAATCTAAATAGGTATTTTAGATATCACAACGGATAAATTAGAAATATTTCAAAGAAATTTGTCCCTAAGAAATACCTAATTAATCCAGTTGGCTGGAACTTATATTGGGTTCCGAAGTCGTGTTTAACTTAAATCTTAATTTAACATTAGGGCTTTCAGAGAGTTCTTTAAATGTTTAATTTCTTTATGAGACTTTGTCTAGAAGTGGTTGATGATCCAATAACCAAGAAGGCCTAGTGACTCGCCACATTTATTTCTGTTGTAGAAATGATTAAGAATATGATACTTATTCTAGAAGTGATTAAGAATATGATACTTATTTCTGCATTTATTTCTATTGTAGAATTTCCATGACGTCGAATACGAACACCTTCTCTCTGCGATCTGTCTTTAAGAAGGACAAGCTCAACGGAGCAAATTTCTTGGACTGGTACAGGAACCTGAGAATAGTTCTCACCCAAGAACGTAAACTGTACGTTCTAGAGCAGCCCATTCCGGAGGCTCCTCCTACCACTGCCACGCGAGCAGACCGAGATGCTTACAAGAAGCATCAAGATGGCGCATTAGATATGTCCTGTCTTATGCTCACAACCATGAACTCAGAGCTTCAGAAGCAACATGAGTTGATGAGCGCTTACGATATGGTTGAACATCTTTGTCACCTATATCAAGGACAAGCAAGGCACTGGAAGAGGAACTCCAAAGAATACCTGGAAGATCTTAAGAAGAAGAGAAATAAGATTTCTACTTTAGGTATACATGTTATAGAAGTCAACCTCTCTATTTCTTCATCGTGGGTATTAGATACCGGATGTTCTTTGCACATTTGTACTAATGTACAAGCGCTAGGGGTGATCACGGATCAGGTTGGTTCGGTTATTGGGGTAAAAAACTATCCGGCCCTACTAGATCAGATAATGCAAAATCGGGACCTACATCCGGCCTTATATCCGGTGGTTCTTATGTTTCAGATATCTAACGGGTTGTCAGTTATTTGGATATCCGACCCTATATCCAATGTAATATAAAATATAAATATAAATATAACAAAAAAAATAAAACTTTTTAAAATGATAATAAACATTACTCATTACACGTTATAGCAGCTAATTGGAAATAATTATTATAACGTGTAACAGCTTATCGGCAGTAGTTGCTACAATGTGTAACAGCTTATCAATATTAGTTGCTACAAGTAGGGGTGATCGGATCGGGTTGGTTCGGTTATTGGGATAAAAAACTATCCGGTCCTACTAGATCAGATAATGCAATATTAGGACCCTACATCCGGCCCTATATCCGGCGGATCATTTTTTTCGGTTCGGTTCGGGTCGGTATAAGCGGGTTGGTCGGTTTGGCAGATTGACTGCTCACCCCTAACAAGCGCTGAGAAATAGCAGGGCATTGACAAAGGGTGAGATAGACCTACGAGTAGGCAATGGAGCACGGGTTGCTGCTATTGCTGTAGGAACTTACCATCTATCTCTGCCCTCTGGGCTTGTACTAGAATTAGATGATTGTTGTTATGTGCCTGCTTTAACTAAGAACATTATATCTGTTTCTTGTTTGGACAAGAAAGGTTTTTCGTTTATAATAAAGAACAAATGTTGTTCCGTCTATTTAAACGAAATGTTCTATTGTAGTGCACCTCTGATAAACGGACTCTATATTCTAGACCTTGAGAGCCCTATCTATTACATAAATACCAAGAGGTTCAAGTAAAATAACCTGAACCAAACCTATCTCTGGCACTGTCGCTTAGGTCATATAAATGACAAGTGCTTATCCCAGCTCTATAAGGATGGTATGCTGGACTCATTTGATTTTGAATCATATGAGGTATGCGAGTCATGCCTACGAGGCAAGATGACCAAGACTCCCTTTAGTGGGCACAACGAGAGAGCGACTGATTTGTTAGGACTCATACATAGTGATGTATGTGGCCCTTTCAATGTCACTGCTAGAGGCGGTTATAGGTACTTCATCACATTTACTGATGACTTCAGTAGATATGGTTATGTGTACTTGATGACACATAAGTCTGAATCCTTTGAAAAGTTCAAAGAATTCAAGAATGAAGTACAGAACCAGCTTGGCAAGAGTATTAAGATACTTCGATCCGATCGAGGTGGAGAATACCTTAGTCATGAGTTCCGTGACTATCTAGATGAGTGTGGGATTCTATCCCAACTCACTTCTCCTAGAACACCACAGTGGAATGGTGTATCCGAAAGGAGAAATCGTACCCTATTAGATATGGTGCGATCTATGATGAGTCACACAGATCTTCCGACATACCTTTGGGGTTATGCTCTAGACACGGCAGCTTTTATACTCAACCGAGTTCCATCCAAGGCCGTGATAAAGACACCATATAGGATATGGGCTGGGAGAGATGTCCAGGTGTCTTTCATGAGGATTTGGGGTTGTGAGGCTTTCGTTCGACGTCAAGTCTCAGACAAGTTAGGACTCAAATCCGACAAGTGCTATTTTATTGGATATCCCAAGGAAACTATGGGATATTACTTCTACATTCCCAGTCAGCACAAGGTAGTTGTGGCAAAGACTGGGGTCTTTCTAGAAAGGGACTTTGTTTCTAGAAAGACTAGTGGGAGCGTGTTCGATCTTGAAGAAGTTCAAGATGCGAACAATAGCACTGATGCCTCGATGGAAATTGAATTGGAACCACAAAGTGTTGTGGATGATGATGTTCCACAAAGAGTTGAGGAACAACAACCAGTTCAAGTAGACATACCTCTTCACAGGTCTGATAGGGTACGTCGTCAGCCTGAGAGATACTCATTTCTCTTGTCTGACCATGATGACGTTATGCTCATAGAGGATGAGCCTACCACCTATCAGGAAGCTGTGATGAGACCAGATTCCGAGAAATGGCTAGAGGCCATGAGATCCGAAATGGAATCCATGTACACCAACCAAGTATGGACTTTGGTTGATCCACCTGAAGGGGTAAAACCCATAGGGTGCAAGTGGGTCTTTAAGAGAAAGACTGACATGGATGGACTTATCTATAAGGGTCGCTTGGTAGCTAAAGGTTTCAAGCAGATTCATGGTATTGACTATGATGAAACCTTTTCTCCAGTAGCGATGTTTAAGTTCATTCGGATCATGCTTTCTATTGCAGCCTACCATGACTATGAGATATGGCAGATGGATGTCAAAACCACGTTTCTGAATGGAAACCTACTCGAGGATGTGTACATGACACAACCTAAGGGTTTTGTAGATCCACAGCATACTAGCAGAGTATGCAAGCTGCATAGGTCCATTTATGGACTAAAGCAAGCTTCTCGGAGCTGGAATCTTCGTTTCGATGATGCAATCAAACAGTTTGGTTTCATCAAAAATGAAGATGAACCTTGTGTCTAAAAGAAGGTTGTAGGGGACATAGTTGTCTTCCTCATATTGTATGTGGATGACATACTACTCATTGGGAAGGACATCCCTATGCTTTAGTCTGTCAAGACTTGGCTAGGGAGTTGCTTCTCAATGAAGGACTTAGGTGAGGCATCCTGCATTCTAGGGATACAGATCTATAGAGATAGATCTAAGAGATTGCTTGGCCTAAGTCAGAGTACATATATTGACAAGGTACTCCTTCGGTTTACCATGCAGAACTCCAAGAAGGGATTTCTGCCGATGTCACATAGCGTGAGTCTTTCGAAGACTCAAGGTCCCTCTTTTAGAGAGGAGAGAGATGGCATGGATCAGATCCCTTATGCCTCAGCCATAGGATCGATCATGTACGCCATGCTATGTACTCGACCTGATGTCTCGTATGCTTTGAGCATGACGAGCAGATAGGTGAAAGTCACTGGATAGCGGTCAAGAATATTCTTAAGTACTTAAGAAGGACTAAAGAATATTTCTTGATATATGGAGGTGATGATGAGCTAGCTGTAAAGGGTTACAGTGATGCTAGCTTCCAGACCAACCAGGATGACTATAGATCGCAGTCGGGGTTCGTATTTTGCATTAATGGTGGTACTGTTAGCTGGAAGAGTTCGAAGCAGGATACAGTAGCTGATTCTACAACAGAAGCTGAGTACATTGCTGCATCAGAGGCAGCAAAGGAGGCAGTTTGGATCCGTAAGTTCATCACTGAACTTGAGGTGGTTCCTAGCATTGCTGACCCCATTGAGCTCTATTGTGACAACAATGGAGTTATAGCACAGGCGAAGGAACCTCGCTCACACCAGCGGACCAAATATATATTACGACGCTTCCATCTCATTCGAGAGATTATCGAGAGAGGAGATGTGAAGATTTGCAGAATACCTACAGAGGCTAACATTGTAGATCCCTTGACCAAGGATTTGGCACAGAAGAAGCATGATGGTTACACTAGGTCATTTGGGCTTAAAGCCTACACTGATTGGCACTAGTGCTAGTGGGAGATTGTTAGCTAAATCCCTAGAGCCAATCATTTGATGATTGTATTTTGGACTTGTTGTATCATATTCTATATAAATAAAGGCATTTGGTTTTTGGTTATTATACTTACTTGTATTGGTGCCAAATAAACTAAGTATAATAACGTCCTTGAGTAGAAGGTTCTTACCTATATCAATCGATTGGTTGAATCGATAATGAGATGATATAGGGAACACTACTCTTAATCATTCCTAGTCGAGTATTAACATTCAGGGACAATGTTAATGCAATAAGACTAGCATGTAGGTCAACTCGATGACTTGATCTCACAAGTCATGGATATAGAAATATCAAGTTGACACATGAGTATACATTGGAGAATGTATACTGAATGACCCGCCATGAGAAAGTATCATGGATCGTTATATGAGTATCATATACTTTCTTATGTGGCTATTAGTATGACTATTAGTCCTTAGACCTGAAGTCACCATGGATCCCTACATAAGGAGTTATGTACTTTAGTTTTGTCAAACGTCACCCGTAACTGGGTGGACTATAAAGGCGATTACTGGGTATGTAACGAATTATGCAGAGGGATGTGAGTGATATAGATGGGATCTATCCCTCCTATATGACGGGAGAGACATCGATATTCTTGATAGAGTGAGACCACGAAGTGCATGGCCATGCCCAAATGAGTCAATATGAGATATTGAGCTCATTTGATTTAGTGAGTCTACTTGGAGTTCAAGATTTAGATTGATTAGAGGATGACACGGTCTATGTCTCACATTGATCAATCTAGATGTCTAGGATAGAAGGACACTTGTCATATATTGTGAGGAGTCACAATTAGTAGTCACAAGGTGATGTTGGATCTCAACATTCTTGTAACTTGGGTAGTAATGATGTGTTGCTAGATACCGCTCATTACTTATGCTTCTAAATGGGTTTAGGAGCATTGCCAACGTTACAAGAACCTATAGGGTCACACACAAAGGGCAATTAGATGGAGATTAGGTTCATTTGATGAACCTAAAGGATTAGGTTCATTTGATGAACCAAATTGGATTAAGAGTAATCTAAGGTAGGCTAATTGAGTTGGACTCAATTTGGTTCATGTGTTAAGTGAGTCTAATTTGGACTTAGACTCATTTAATTAATTTAATTCAATGAATAGAGATTCATTGAATTAAAATTGACTTGAACCAATGGTTAGATTAGATCAACCAAGGGAGAGAAGTGGTCAAGTTTGACTTGACATAAGTAGGAAGATGAAGAGTCAAGTTTTGACTTGACTTTGACTTGACCAATGCCACATCATCAAGGCTTCTTCATTTGGTCAAGTTTAACTTGACCAAATGCCACCTCATGGGAGTTACCAAGAGTGGTGACTCTTGATATTCCATGGGAGTTACATGCCAAAAATGTGGCCGGCCACTTTTATTCATGAAAAGGAGTTTCATTTTTCATGTGTAACTCTATCTTCTTCTTCCTTGGTTCTCTTCTCTCCCTCTCCTCCTCCACTACTGATCTCTAAGGTTGCTAGCACATCCTTAGAGGTTTTTCTCCATCTCTTGCTTGTGTGGATACACATAGAGAAGTGTCTACTTTGACACTTTCGAGATCCGGCGAACCGAGGACGAGCGGGATTGCGAAGGGCTTCGCTACAAAGGTATAAAAGGTTTATCCTTATGTAGATCTACTGTAGATCAACGTTTAAACTCGTACTCATATTTTTCGAATGTTTTTCTTCGCACGAGATCCAGTGGCTAGGGTGATTCGGGGTTTCCGCGACGCGAAAAAGCGGTTTTCGCGGCCCGAAAACCCAACATTATTTACATAAAAAAAAGAGAGATTGTTGGAACTCCAAGGATGTTTTAATGTGATCAACCAAGTTAGGTTAGGTCCTGTGGTGTTTTAACCTTGTGTCTAAGTGTGCAGGAGCTTAGGAGCACAAGTAATCAAGCAAAAGACGCAACTAGCGAGAAGGACGGCACGGGAGAGAGCCGACTAGATCAGTGCGTCCGAGGGACGAGGTGCTGTGGAGTACACTGGCGGACGAGAAGGAAGCATGCGGCGTTTCCGAGGGACGAGAAGCCGGAGCAGAAGGTTGCTCGAGAAGGCCGAAATTGGATTCGAGTGAGCCTTATTTCGATTGGCTGAAATCACCCAAGAGAGCAGAAGACTCGGACCGAGGCGAGTAAGTTGACTTTAGCACTGGAGCAGAGGGCCCGGACCAAAAGTCACCTAAGTTGACTTTAGTGGTTCGGGTGCCCAGACCCATTCCGGGCGCCCGGACCAGTCCGGGCTCCCGGAGCGATTCCGAGCGCCTAGAACCCAATTTTGACCGGATCGCATTTGACCGTGATCCGTTGAGAAGGGGATAAAACTTTATCCCCCTTCTAGATGCCTGGAACCCTCCAAGCACCCCGACCAAGGCTATAAATATAGTCTTAGTCCAGAAACTAGAAAACAACAATCAATTGCATATTCTACACTTGTGCGCTTTCCTATTTTGTTTAGCTTCTCATTTTTTATACGTCATTGTTGTAAGAGGCTTCTCCACTTGAAGGAGATCTTTAGTGTGTGATTCATTCCTTGGATTAACAACCTCCCCGATTATAACCAAGTCAAATCTATGATCCTCTTGCTTTAGGTTCTTTCTTTATTTAATTATATGTAAGTGTTCTTTTAAAATCTGAGAAGGGTATTTTTGAATTATGCAGGGCTATTCAACCCCTCCGATAGACGGCCACCAATGGTCACCAACACAGAGGACTTTTTATAGCCCTTGGAAAATCTTATCCGAGGTTGGAAGATACCTCTAACAAGGTGGAAGACGCCTCCAGCGAGGCATGAGAAGATAAGGTCTTATCTTCGCCAACAGTTGCATTTTGCCCAGTCTAAGGCGCCTTCAAATGGTTAAAGGTGCCTTCCATGGCTGGTTTAAGGCACTTTCCCATAGATAGGCGCGGAGGCACCGTTAGCCACATTGAGGGTGCCTCCAGCAGCTCGGCAGCTCCCCCTTTGGCTCTTCGGCTGCTTCGATCGCTTGGGTGATTTTGTCCATCCAGAATTGGGCTCACCCAGACCCATCTTCCGACCTTCTCCTTGAGCAGGCTTCCTCCCCATCTTTTCATCCCTAGAATGTTGTGCATGTCATTCTCGTGTATCGGTGTACTCTTCTGCAACACCTTGTCCATCGGACGCACCGAGTCCGTTGGCTCTCTCCTGTGTCATCCTTCTCGCTAGCTGCATCTTCCGCTTGACTTCTTGTGTTCCTAAGCTACTACATACTTATACACAAGAATCAAATACAACAAGACCTAACTGAACTTGGTTTACCATATCAAAACTACCCCAGGGTTTTAACAATACATAGTGGCAGATTCAAATTGTAGTGAAGAAGGAAGTTTCAAGTATCACTCAACCAATAAAGGTAATTAGTTGACCAAATAATAAATACAATTAATGACATAAAAATCAGATCTTGACAAAAAAGGAAGGGTGTGCATTCAATTGACCAATAGGGAGATCAGTCGATCGAACTGATCAATCGATTGGATAGTTTTTCAATCGACCAAATGTGGCTTTAAAAGAATAGCTCGAGGTCTGAACCAAAACAACTTTTACTAATCCACTCTTTGCTCGTCATGTGTGAAGGATCGAGAGAGAGCAATAGAGGGGGGCGGGGGGTGAATATCGCTCGTTAAAAATCTTGTGTTTTCTTATCAATTCGTAAAACGAATATCAAAGCGGCAACGGAAAACAATACAAAAGACTCAAGTGGTTACTTGGTTCGGAGCCTACATCGACTCCTACTCCAAGACTCGTGATCCTTGATCGCATTGTTGGGCAATTCACTATAATCCTTCTTTTCAAAATCTCCGGACAGAAGTAATTTGTACAATAAATAATATAAGATAGTAACAGCCTACTATCTTATTAAAATTAAATACAATGCAAGCTATATAAAATTATACCGATAAGGAATAGATGATTAAGCATGTCAGCACTTATTAGTGTAGCAGCTTGCACGTGGAGTTGCGGCGTAGAATAGTTGAGTCATGAGCAAAATGAGACAGAGTGATGTCAGCACTTTATAAGCATTGATCGATCGGCTGAAAAACTATTCGGTCTACTGATCCGTTCGATCGACCGAACCCTCTATTGGTTAACTCAACACTATGCTTTCCTTCTTCGCTGAGATATGATCTTTGCCTCATTAATAGCATTTATTGTTTGATCAACCGATCACCTTATTTGGTCGACCAAACAGTGTAGTTTCCTTGTTCACCGAGATATGCCATTAAGTCTTCATTAATGTGGTGATCATTCGGTCGATTGATCCTTGTGGTCGGTCGACTGATCAGGCTAGCTTCCATCTCTACTTTTGATCGATCTAATCTGTACCACGTCTGCATTGTTCAGTCGACCGATCCATGGGTTCAGTCGACCGATCAGCCACTTTACTGAACTCTACTTTGATTGATCGTTAGTCTAAATCAACTTAGTTTGGTCAACTGATCCTAGTGTTTGGTCGATTGATAAACTTTGGTTCCTGCAAAGCAGAGTTAGAACGAAAGCTCCTGGAAAACAAAGTTAGTACAGTAAAATATGAATAATAGGATGCATGAGTAGTATTTAACAGTAGAACTGTCTTTATCTCAACTTGGAAACCTTCTCAGTTTCTTCAGTTGGATCAGTGACCTAGGGTTTGTTTCTTTCTGGAACACAATCTCACTGTCACTCCTCCAGTTTCATACCTCAACTTACCTACTAAATATTAGTCTTCCAAACCTGTTTGGACTTTCTCTACTCAGTGTTTGATACCTGATCCACTAAGACTTTTCCTGTAATGTTACATTAGCTAATAGCAATAATAGTAATATAGAATCATATGGAAAAACTAAACTTAGAATTATCGAGATCCGCTGGTCTGATCAATAGCGTGCGGTCGACCAGAAATCATCCGATCAACCTTGCTTGGAGTTCACTCTTCCAAGACTTCCCGTTACCTAAGATTACTTCCCCCTAGGATTTTCTCCATCTGGCTTCACTCATCAGAACCTAAGGTTACCTCCTCCCTAAGGTTTTCTCCACCTGCCTTCACTCACCAAGCCTCAACATTGAATCGACCTACCAGGGATTCGATATCAGGTCCTTCAAACCTATCAAATCCACCTGGCTTCCATGATCTATCAAGATTTTCCTTACCTAGATGCAACTAGGACTTTCCTTGCCTAACCACAGTTAAGACTAGTCACTCAGTTGACTTCTCACCCTTGCCTAGTCGCAACTAGGACTTCCCTTAATCAAGCTCATTTAAACATATTTATCGGACATTGAAACTTTAGAGGTCGATTATACCAACAATGTGTGCTACTGGTGCTCAACTATGATTCAACTTTGTGTGCAAGCTACAACACTGAAAAGCCTCTGACAATTTACATCTTCTACTCTTTTGTCGATATATTTATATTTTATCTTGAATTATTATTATTATAAGAAGATAGTAGTGGGTTACTATCGTTCTTCCTCATTATATGAATTACCTCTTTTTCAAAAGTTTTGAAAAGAGGATTTTTAGTAGATTACCCAACGGTGCGATCAAGGATCGCGCGTCTTAGATTTGGAGTCGACACAGGCTCTGAACCAAGTAACTAACTGCATCTTTCTTTTGCTATCTTATTTTCCACTGCTATACTTTGATTTAGTTTTATAAAATGAAAAATATTTTTAAACAAGCGATATTCACCCCCTCCCTCTATTGCTATTTCGATCCTTCAAGGAAGATTTGGTGGGTCAAGAGATCAGATTTCAAGTAAGTCTATAAGTGGTAAGTGAAGGTAAGCAATTGGAGGAGAGATCTAGTGAGGGTGAGTCACAGTGGGCTTGTAGGCACTGATCCAACTTAGATCCATTTTAAAAATCTAAGTTAACGCCAAGACTAGACCCTAGTTAGTTAGGTAGGATCTAATTCATAAACATAATTTATGCATATGTGCTAACTCTATTTTGCAGGTAATTTTGTTATTTGAATTAAATATTTTATAGGAGCTTGAAGCAAAAAATCAAGCTTGGATAAATAGTGCTCGAGGTGGCTTGAGTGATCAAAGGCACCCTAAGTAATGTATTGGAGGCATCTCGAATGGCTGGAGGTGCCCTAGAGCAAATAAGATGTGAGGATAAATCTTCAACGTTGGAGGCACCTTAGGTTGAGGCATTGGAGGAGCCCTTAGCTAGTTAGAGGTGCCCTCAGGAAGATAAACAATGACATTCTCAAATCATATCAGAGCTCATGGAGGCACCCCAGATGAATCGAGGAGCCTCCAATGCAATATAAGATGAGGCTTAGGCTACAACATTCAAAATGACTTCTTTACAAGCTTCCAAGTTGATTCTACTATGTCATCTCCGTACAATGGCTATGTTGTGACTCTATGGCACCGACCTTAAGCTATGATCTTCAACTACTATAAGTGACGGTAAAATTTAAGTATTGCTTTATTATTTATTACTTACATAGGAAAGTGTAGGGTGTTCCATCTTTCTCATTTGTGTATTCGACCTCTCTCCCTAAAGGTTCTTTGAGAGGGAATTTAGTGGATTGCCCAATCGAAACGGTCCAAGGGATCATGGGCCTTGGATCATGGTCCTAGGAAGATCGTTTCGGTTCCATTGTACAAAAATTTTATACAAGTCCTGAACCTTTCCTAACAACTTATTGTGTTCTTTAGAAATTAAATTCAGAATCGCAAAAGGAACTTAACATTATTAATTCCAAATTTAACTTATCTATTCTTAGAGGTTTAGACTTGGATTGCAAGCGGAACTTAACACTATTGATCCAACTCTACCTATGTTACAAATTTAATTAAATATTAATTTCAAAAATCGGCTCTCAGGTCAAACATGGCGAGGCACATGGCCTTCTTGGGTATGGGAACATCCACCACTGCCTCGACAAAGCCTCTTAACGAAATTCAATATTTAATTTCGTAAAATAACATTAGGTTTAACCAAAAAGAGCAATCGAATCACAAGATCGAAAAATAAAATAAAAGAAACACAACTTCAAATATCTAATCCGAAAATCTAGAATCATATGCCTCTTATGTTTGGAATTCATACAAAGAAAAACTAGCATGATGCAGAAAATAATTACTAGTTATACCATTCTTTGTATGCAACGACCTCTTGATCTTCTACCGTATTCCTATTCTTATCTTGGACATTGTGTGGGCAACGAACTACCGAGATGAGAACCACCCAAGCCCTTCTTTCTTCTTCACCAAGTTTCGGCCACCAAAACTCCTCCAAGGATGTAGAGGTTCGACCACCACCACCAAGCTTCAAGGGATGCAAGAAACTCCTTCCTCTTCTTCTTCTCCAAGTAGGATCCGGCCACCACAAGAGTCTTCTTGAGAGTGATGAGGTTCGGCCACCAAAAAGAAGAGAAGAAGAGAAGAGGATGGCCGGCCACACCAAGGAAGAAAACAGAGAAAAATAGAATAGAGTTGTCACCCATGAAGACACCCCTACCCTCTCTTTTATAATCATTGGTTTTGGCAAATAAGGAAAATTTAAATAAAAACTTCCTTATTTTATTTGCCATGAAAAGGAAACTTTTAATTGATTAAAACCAATTTCCTTTTCGTAAACATAATGGCTGGCCACCTCATAGCTCCAAACAAGGAAAGTTTTAACACAAAATTAAAACTTCCTAATTTGTTTTCGGAAATTTTAAAATAAAAATTTCTTTAATAATTTTTCCCTTCATGGTTGGTTATAAAAGGATTTTTATAAATTAAAAATTTTCTATTAAAACATGTGGATGATTTCCAAAAAGGAAAGTTATCTTTAAAATTAAAATCTTTCTCTCAATCTACAAATAAGGAAAGATATCAAATCTTTTCTTAATCTTTTGTAGAGACTTAAAAAAGTAAAATTTTATAATTTTAAAACTCTCTTTTAAATCATGAACATGGTTACAAAAAAGGAAAGTTTTCTTAAAATTAAAATCTTCCTTTCAATCTACAAATAAGGAAAGATATCAAATCTTTTCTTAATTTTTTGTAGAGACTTAAAAAAGGAAAATTTTATAATTTTAAAACTCTCTTTTAAATCATGAACATGGTTACAAAAAAGGAAAGTTTTCTTAAAATTAAAATCTTCCTTTCAATCTACAAATAAGGAAAGATATCAAATCTTTTCTTAATCTTTTGTAGAGACTTATAAAAGGAAAAATTTATAATTTTAAAACTCTCTTTTAAATCATGAACATGGTTACAAAAAAGGAAAGTTTTCTCAAAAATAAAATCTTCCTTTCAATCTACAAATAAGGAAAGATATCAAATCTTTTCTTAATCTTTTGTAAAAACTATAAAAGGAAAGATTTAAATTTTAAACTCTCTTTTAAAACCATGGAATCCACATAAAAAAAATTTTAAAAAAATAAAAATCCTTTTAATTTGATGTGGCCGGCCACACCAAGCTTGAGTTCAAGCTAGTGTCGGCCACACAACTTGGCTCATCCTATTTGTTTGGCTGGCCCAAGCTTGGGTTCCAAGCTTGCTTGACCGACCACCTTAGGATGGGCATAAAGGTGGGTATAGGTGGGTATAGATGGGTATAATACTTTATAAATAAGAGGCTACGATAGGGACAGAGAGGAGGAATTGGTTTTGGTCTCCCGATGAAATTAAGCTTCCCGTGTTCGCCCCGAACACCCAACTTAATTTCATTAATAATAATTCATTCCACTAAAAAATTATTATTGAACTACTGCACCAATCCCAAATT
Source organism: Zingiber officinale (assembly GCF_018446385.1). Classification (NCBI taxonomy): domain Eukaryota; kingdom Viridiplantae; phylum Streptophyta; class Magnoliopsida; order Zingiberales; family Zingiberaceae; genus Zingiber; species Zingiber officinale. The sequence goes on from NC_056002.1 coordinate 68,704,416, forward strand.
ACATTTTGGGCTCCTTCTTATTATGAGTGTGTTAGTCTCCCTGTGTTTAAGATGTCGAATGTCCACTAATTAATTGATTTACTGACAACTCACTTTAATTAATATCTTAGTCCAAGAGTAGTACCACTCAACCTTATCGTCATGTCAGACTAAGTCCACCTGCAGGGTTTAACATAACAATCCTTATGAACTCCTCTTGGGGACATTATCAACCTAGATTACTAGGACATAGTTTTCTTCTATAATCAACAACACACACTATAAGTAATATCATTTCCCAACTTATCGAGCCTTTTGATTTATTGAGCTAAATCTCACCCTTTGATAAGTTAAAGAAATAAATACTAAATATATGTGCTTGTTATTATATTAGGATTAAGAGCACACACTTCCATAATAACTAAGGTCTTGTTCTTTTATTAAGTCAGTATAAAAAGAACTTACCTTAAATGGTCTTGCTGAATAGACTCAGAGTGTGCTAGTGTAATTTATTAGTCAAGATAAACTAATATCTAATTACACTACGACTATTCCAATGGTTTGTTCCTTTCCATCTTAGTCGTGAGCCACTATTTATAATTTATAAAGAACCGATAACATGATCTTCTGTGTGTGACACCACACACCATGTTATCCACAATATAAATTAATTGAACAACTACACTTAGCATATAAATGTAGTCATTTGACCAATGTGATTCTTAAATGTTTATACAAAAAGCTAGACTTTTAGTATACACTCTAACAATCTCCCACTTATACTAAAAGACTATACTGCCATATATCCTGCGATATATCTAATTCCCAACCCTTCAACATGTCCATCAAAAGCTCTTGCCTTAAGGGTCTTAGTGAAAGGATATTCCAGGTTATCACTTGATGCAATCTAGGCGGCAACAACTTCTCCTCGTTATACGATGTCTCGTATTGGGTGGTACTTGCGCTATATTGTGTTTACTTGCCTTATGGACTTATGGTTTCTTCGAGTTTGTTACTGTACCACTATTATTACTGTCACGCCCCAGGTAGTCCCTGCCAGAAGAAATTTCGGCAGCATCTCCCCTATCCGGGTGACAATATGAATCCAGAATACATATATCTAATCCTCGACCCACACGATCGGAACAATACAACACAAATAATAAACAAACCACGCAGTTAATATCAACATTCCACACAATATAATATGAACCATCCACAATCAGAAAGACGATATAAAAATCATCGTAGATATATGTAAAACCTCCTACTCCACTACAACGAAGAATAACAAAATCCACGAAGTAATGAAAATATCCGTAGCGGAAAACAAAAGTAGCAAACCCGAATGCTCAACATAAAGTCCACAATACAAAACCCACATCACCGGTATATGCATAGAAACCATAACAGAAATCAACAATAAGGAATTCTCGCGACAAGGGGGGCTAGCGACTAGAATCTCCCGACGACCTCAACCTGAAAAATAGTAATATAATGGTGTGAGTCCATAGAACTCATCAGGTAATCCAATAGATATGTACAGCAATATATAACTACCAGTAACAATCCTATGGTACAGTATCTTAACAGTACAGTCTCCTAACAGTATAACAGGTATACATAGCTGAATTAACTGTAGTAACTAACAGTAAGCATGTAATATAGTCTACAGCAAGAATAATAAGAAATGCATAATTGAAATAAACTGTACTCACCTGCGAGGCTTGACCATATGACTGTGAACATACATAGATAAAAATAGTCAGAGCAAATAAGTATGTAGCCTGTATGCATGTCAATCATATGTAGTCACCAAAATGCATCATCCAATATGCAACAATCACAATAAATACAATCTGTGCATATGATGCAATATGACATGGTCACCCCTGACGCCAGTCAGCCATCTCACACGCGATGGTGAGACCGAGTGGGTAGGGCTGTTACACCGTGCACTCTGCCATCACTACCCCTGAAGAGTGACCGAGTGGACGGGATGCTGTCGGAGTACACCTATCCTCCTACCTCAAATCATAGTGAGGGAGTGCAATGCTCTCATCTCCCGGTACACAATGACGGGGAGGGACCCCGGCGTGCTACCACGCTGTCATCGTACTACCCATGAGCACCCCCCGCGGAGCACCACCGAGCAACCTACACACCCTGTGTGCTATGCCTCTACCCATGCAGTGGTCACGTTGTGTGCAGGTCCATGTAGCCGGCCGACGAGCTCAACAATAATGGAGTCGTCAATCGCCCAACATGCAATCAATGCAATATGGTGTATGTGGCTATAGTATGTCATACCTTAACATATCCTCCTCCATATGTGTAGGTGCCAAAAAGATAAACACACATATAACAAGGATAATAAACAACATGAATCCAACATCACATATCCAACATATCTATCAACTAATCCAGTATAGAGGGAAACACAATAAATACCTCTATCTCTATGAACCCAGATAAACATAGCCAGAAAGAAAAGCATGCCAGACTAATGTATAACAACTAATAGTAGAAGCATGTATCAGGTATCAACTAAACTAAACCCTGGAAGTACTAACTACCAACACTAGTAAGTATATATAAACTACACATATCATAAGACACTATCAAGAGATAAGTCAAAGGGTACCCGCCTCAAATAAAAGGTACAAATCAAGCAATCCAAGGTCGACGTCGAGACGCCCGTCTCAAATCAGAATCCTATGTCAAACAATATATATATTTTATTTAGCTAAATTCAAATGAATAGCTAAATAAAATCCCTAAAATTAAATTAGGGCAAAACCCTAATCACATCAATCTTAACCTACTTAATTAAAATCTAACGGTCAATTAGGGTTAGTTGCCTAATCCTTAATCACCAATTAGATTAGAGCTCCAACGGTTGACTAGGGTTAATTACCTTAATCCTAATCATTCCATTAGATTAATTCAAAACTAAATAATTCTTCACATAAACCTAATTCATATGGTAAACTAATTTAACCCTAAACCAATATATAAACCTAATTCATCAATACATGAAACAATTACCCTACACCTTACCTCTAATCACAGCCGATACGATTGATGGTTGGAGTGTTGCCGGCAAGGAAATACCTCTTGATCACAATTCCACAGAATAGAACAGAACAGAGCAACCTACTGGAATCAACCGGATCAAGTAGAGATCAAGAGATCACAGATCAAACAACACCCTTCAAGCCTCTGCCCGACAGCTCAAGAACACTTCACCATCATCAACCGAATCCCCCAATCAGCCACAAGAATAGGAGGTGCAAGATCTGCTCAGGAGGAAATACCAGCACATGAAGAATCAATGCCGAAATAACTCTAACCTAACGAAACCCTTGAATCTACCAAAGATCCAGCGATGTCTTACCTCCAAGATCACTCCTCACCGATGTCGTCGCTCGATCTGATCCGGCGCGAGAAGAGGAAAGGGAAGGACTATTGGTTGGAAGATGACGCGAGATCTGTTCCATCACAGTGCCCTAGCCACAGCGCCTTAGACAATCGGCCGCAAAATCTGCCAAACCGCAACTCCTCGGCCGAAGACAACACGGACTCCGTGTAACACCCATAGGATCCCTAGCAATTTTATGAATTATTTTCCCATGATTAAAATTGGCTTTATGTATATTTTTCAAAAATAAAAAGGAAATAGAACCAAAAAGAGGCATAATCAAAGTTTGAACCTTGGACCTCTTGTTAGATGCATGTATGTGATAACCAGTAGCCCCAACAGGGGTGTGCTGTTAGGAAGGGAAGAAACATTGTAGTTAAAGGTAAGGAAAGGCTCTCTTCACTTAGAAGGAAAAGTTGGGTTGTCTTCTTCCTCCCTAATGAAAAGATGAATTTGCCTTCTTCCTTCATTTAGCATAAATAAGAGAAAGGGAAAGAGAACTCCATTTTTTCTTCTCTCTTCTTCCTCCCTCCTTCTCTCCACCGAAAACCTAAGCCCTCACCTTCACCATTGCCGAACCCAAGCCAAAGGATTTCTCCTAGGGAAACTTCACAAAAGCAAGGGTACTTTCATTACTAAACCAAGCGAAAGGAAGTAAGTATCTCCCTCACCTGCAGTACAAGTAGTTCCGTGTGTTTCATGTGTTGATAATGTTCAAAAAGCTAGGATTAGGTTATTATATGTTTCAGCCAAGAAGGGATAAAAGCTTTAGAGGAAGTTTAAGACCTCAACTATGCTTGTTTATTAGTCCTCATGATATATAGACCATTATATGATGTTAGTATAAATTTTCATGCTTCATGTTGCTTAGAAATTTCATGCCATAATCTTAGACTTTCGGCCAAAGAAGGATAAAGGGATTAGAGATAATTTAAGACCTCAACTATGCTTGTTTACTAGTCCTCATGATATGTAGACCATTATATGATGTTAGTATAAATTTTTCATGCTTCATGTTGCTTAGAAATTTCATGCCATACTCCTAGGGTTTCGGCCAAAGAAGGATAAGAGGATTAGAGACAATTTAAGACCCCAACTATGCTTGTTTATATTGGTTAGTCCTAGGAAAATGTACCGATTCCACTGTACAAAATTTTTTTATACAAGTGTCGAACCTTTCCTTAAATAACCTATTGTATTCTTTAGAAGTTAAATTAGGAATCACAGACGAAACTTAACATCATTGATTCCAAATTTAACTTTTCTGTTCTTAATGGTTTAGATTTGAATCGCGAGCGAAACTTAACACTATTGATTCAAATCTACCTAAGTTATTAATTCCATAAATATTAATTTCTAAAATTGGCTTCCAGGACTACATGGCGAGGCACATGACCTTCTTAGGTATGAGAGTAACCACCACCGTCTAGGCAAAGCCTTTTAAGGAAAGCTAATATTTATTTCCTTAAATAACTCTAGGTTAACCAAAAAGAACAATCGAATCACAAATTTGAAAAAGAAGAAAACACAAACTTGAAAAACTATTTCGAAAAACTAGATCTAATTGCCTCTTGTATTTAGAATTCATACAAAAGAAATACAACTAGTATGATGCAGAAATTAATTACTAATTATACCTTCCTTTGTAAACTTTAATGACCTCTTGATCTTCTACCGTATTCCTCTTCTAACCTCGGACGTTGTGTGGGCAACGATCTTCCGAGATAAGTACCACCATGAACCTTCTTCTTCCTTCTAGGTTTCGGCCACCACAATTCTCCAAGAGAAGTAGACGTCCGGCCACCACCACCAAGCTCCAAGGGATGCATGAAACAAAACCTCCTTTCTCTCCTTCTTCTCCTAGCTAGAACCGGCCACCATCAAGAGCTCCAAGAGGGGTTGCCGCCGACCACAAGAAGAAGAGAAGAGGGAGAAGCTAGGGCCAGCCACCAAGGAAGAAAAGAGAGGAAGAATAGAATAGAGTCGTTAGCCATGAAGGCACCTCTACCCCTTATTTTATATTCCTTGGTCTTGGCAAATAAGGAAATTTTAATAAAAACTTCCTTAATTCTTTTGCCATGAAAAGGGAAAATTTAATTAATTAAAAATCAATTTTCTTTCCTCAATTCATATGGTAGGCCACTTTCTCCCCAAAACAAGGAAAATTTAATTCACACAAGAATTAAAACTTCCTTATTTGTTTCCAGAAATTCATAAAAATTTCTCCAATAATTTGTATCCCTTCATGATTGGTTAGTAAAAAGGAAATTTTATAAATTAAAATCTTTCTTTTAAACATGTGGATAATTTTCCAAAAAGGAAAGTTATCTCTAAAAATTAAAATCTCCTTTCAATCTACAAATAAGGAAAGATATCAAATCTTTTATTAATCTTTTGTAGAAATTAATAAAAGAGAATATTTAATTTTTAAACTCTCTTTTAAATCATGAACATTGTTAAAAAGGAAAGTTTTCTCAAAATTAAAATTTCCTTTCAATCTACAAATAAGCAAAGATTTCAAATCTTTTCTTAATCTTTTTGTAGAAAGCTATAAAAGGAAAGATTTAAATTTTAAACTCTCTTTTAAAACCATGATATCCACATAAGAAATAATTTTAATTAAAAATAAATTCCCTTTTAATATGTTCGTCCAATCAAGCTTGGGCTCCAAGCTATGGCCGGCCAATTAACTTGGCTCAACATTTGGGTCTTGGCCGGCCCAAAGCTTGAGCTTCAACCTTGGCTTGGCCGACCCCTATAGGTTGGGTAAGAAGGTGGGTATAAATCTCTATATACAAGAGACTACGATAGGGACCGAGAGGATGAATTGGTTTTGGTCTCCCGATGAAATTAAGCTTCCCGTGTTCGCCCCGAACACACAACTTAACTTCATCACCAATCCCAAATTACATTTTGGGCTCCTTTTATTATGAGTGTGTTAGTCTCCCTGTATTTAAGATGTTGAATGTCCACTAATTAAATGAGTTACTGACAACTCACTTAATTAATATCTTAGTACAAGAGTAGTACCACTCAACCTTATCATCATGTCGGACTAAATCCACCTGCAGGGTTTAACATGACAATCCTTATGAGCTCCTCTTGGGGACATTATCTGTTGGTGCAATATCCCTCAGGTCAAGGTTGACCTGGTTGACCAAGCTTGGGTCTTGGTTTGGTTTTCAATGTTTGACAATACAAGACTTCGATGATATGGACAAGTGCAGGTGCAGTTGTTCATTTGGGGAGATTGTTTGGTGTAATTCCCCTCTGATCAAGGGTTGATCAGGTTGGTTGAAGAAGAGTCAAGTAGGTCGGAGTTGACCAGATACTTGACTGAGAAGTCCTAACTGGAATGTTAGGTAGAAGGAAAATCCTGGTGAGCGAAGCCATGTGAAAGACCTAGTGAGTGAAGCTAGGTAATTGGAAAAGTCCTGGTGAGTGAAGCCAAGTGAAAGACCTAGTGATTGAAGCTAGGCAGAAGAAAATCCTAGTGAGTGAAGCTAGGTGAAAGTCCTGGTGAGTGAAGCCAGGCAGAAGAGAAGTCGTAGTGAGTGAAGCTAGGCAAAAGGGAAGTCCTGGTGAGTGAAGCCAGTCACGGGGAAATCCAGATGGGTTAAGGTTGACCAGACATCTAGTGAAAGTCCAAGTAGGTCAAAGGGATTGACCGGATACTTGGCAAGAAGGGAAAAGTCCAAGTAGGTCAAGGGAGTGACCGGATACTTGGCACGATGAAGAAAAGTCCAAGTGGGTCAAAGGGATTGACCAGACACTTAGTGAGGGAGTCCTAGCAGGTTAAGGGTGACTGGATGCTAGGCATAATGAACCAACAGGTCATGGATTGATTGGATGTTGGTTTGGGGGCTTGGGACTTGGTTTTGGGCAAAAACAAGCAGCTGGATCGATCAGCCGATCGATTGGTTGGAGCCCAATCGATCGACCGATCGATTAGGGAGTCCCTGTGAGAAGCCTTTGTCCCAATCAATCAGTGGATCGATTGGGAGGCAGTCGCGAGCGCACAGAAGCCTGCTAGATCGATCCAGAGGTCCCAATCTATTAGTGGATCGATTGGGAAGCTGTGATCTGTCGTGATAAGCCCTGGATCGATCAGCCGATCGATCCAGGCAAATTCCCAGAGCACAGAGGCACTCTGGATCGATCAGTGGATAGATCCAAAGCCTCCTCGATCGATTAGGAGCAATCCAATCGATCGGGATCCGACCGTTGGCGCAGATAAAGGTCGTTGGCGTGCTTCTTCTTCAAAAGAACTTCACCGATTCATCTCAGATCTTCACCGTGCTCACCAAGCTTCTCCACAAAGTTCAGATCTCCAGTTCTTGAAGGTTCTTGGAGGTTTTCCAAGTCAAGAGGCGGATCTATAGCTGAGGAAGAAAGCTAGGGTTAGGGTTTTTCTATACTCATTGTAAGCTTTGGCTTGTATTTGTGTATCCTTTCCCTTTCTTCTTGTAGTGTGAACTTGTAGGGCTTCTCCGCCTTTGGTAGTTACCATAAAGGAGTGTTATTCATAGTGGAGGTGTGTGTTTGCATGGATCCTTGGACTAGTCACCTCTTGTGAGGTGGATACCAAGTAAAATCCATTTGTTAGCGTTGTATGCATTTGTTCTTTGTATTTCCGCTGCACATCTTTGAAGAAACAAGCAACGCCGACCACGAGCACGTGACGAGCTATTCACCCCCCTCCCCCCCCCCTCTAGCTACATTTCGGTCCCAACAATTGGTATCAGAGCGAGGCCGCTGTTCACCGGAGTCATCGCTGGAAGGGGCAAACAAAACAAGAAGAGCTAGAGGGTGAAGAATTTGGAGCAAAATTATCAAAGTCAAAGAATTCAAGAAGCTCAACTTCAAGATGCAATTCCAAGATGGACTTGGATTTGACACAAGGGCGGCTCCACCGTACACATCTACAAGCTTCGATTCTTGGAGATCAAGAATCGAAAATTTCTTGATGATGGAGATAGAGCAATGGTTTGCTCTAATGGAAGGCTTCGAAGCTCCTAAGAATTCAAAGGGCAAAATTCTCAAGAAAAGCAAATGGAGTCAAGAGCAAGTTCAAAGGAGCAAGGCAAACGATAAAGTTACCAAGCTTTTGGTCAACTTATTGCCAAGCAATATTTTGGCTCAAGTTGGAGAATTCAAGGATGCCAAGGAGCTTTGGAGCAAGTTGGCAAAGATTCATGAGATCCCCTCCACTGTATCAAACCAAGAAGAATCCAAAGAGGGTGACTCATTGGATCAAGATCAAGAGGAAGAGGACTCCGAGGTTGAGAGATGCTCAACTTCCGAAGAAGAAGTCCAAGAAGCTTCATCTTCAAAGGAGTACAATGCAAAGGACAAAGAGGGAGCATACTCTTTGTTCCATATACAAGACGAAGATGAAGAAGCCTCCACCTCTAGGATTGAGGGGGAGCAACTTTCATTGACACCGGATCAAGAAGAAGGAGAAGTCTCCACATCCGGGTCAGAGAAGAAGAGGATGAAGAAGCTTCCACCTCCACAAGTCAAGTCAAATCTAATGGAGGAGAATCACTATCGGATCAAGAGGAAGCCTCTACATCCACATCACATGGAGGAGCAAGTGTCACCCCTACACAAGAAGGTATAAATAGTTCATTTAAAAATAAAAATCATATTATATGTTTTGAGTGTAAGGAACACGGGCACTACAAGAGCAAGTGCCTAAAATTGGCCAAGAAGAAGGGCCAAGTGGCACCCAAGGGCAAGGAGAAGCCCAAGGAGACCATCCCCACAACAAAGAAGAGCAAGGAGCATATTGTGTGCTTCTTGTGCCAACAAAAAGGGCATTACCAAAATCAATGCCCTAAGGGGAAGAAAGTGGTCAAGGCTCAAGGAGGAAGCTCAATTAAAGGGGGACCCTCCAAGGTAAAAAGAAAGGTAACTGTTATTGAGCCTACCTCTTTAAGTTATGGTAAAAAGCATGCTAAGTCAAGTCTTTATCATTTTAATGCTATTTACCATAAGAATAGAGAGCATGATAACATTAATGAAAATCATATGGCTCTACATGCTAAAACCACTACACCTAGGGATAGGAATGTAGATAAAAATCTAGGCAAGAACACTAAGGTCAATAACTATAAGCCTAGAAATAAAAATGCTCAAGGATTAAATAGAAAACCTAAATCTAGGGATTTATGGGAAGAAAATCAAGTCTTGAGGTCAAGACTTGATAAAATGGAAAAGGCCCTAAAAAGGATGGAAATATCCTAATAGGGCAAAATGAGCAAAACCTAGGTCTAGAAGTATCAAAGTCATCCAATGGTCATAAGGGTTTGGGATACAAACCTAAAACCAAGAAGGATGTAATTTCTTATCATAGGGTTCCATATAGCTATGGAACCAACCCTAAGTCTATAGGTCAAGTCAAAAGTACAAGGGAAGTTATCCCTAGGAGTATTTTTGCAACTAAAGTGATTAAGACTTCTAAGAAGTCTAACAAAGTCACTAAAAAGGTCACAAGGAAAGAAACCCCTAGGGTTGACCTAGAAAAAGTGACCAAGGCCTCTAAGAAGTCAAACAAAGTTACTAGGAAGGTATCTAGGGAAGTTATTCCTAATGAATACCTAGAGCATCCAAGGAGCACCTGTAACACCCACGAAATTATAAGATAAGTATATGAGCACTAATTTTCTTTAGTTAAGACTTAAACCAAGCATGCTTCTTTTTGTTTTATGATAAGTATTTCATGATGAGAAAGTGGTTAACATGATATGCTCATGCCTATATGATGAATAAATTTTGTTCCATGCTCCTAAGTATTCGGCCATGATAGGGTTAGGGGCCTAGAAAAATTGTTAACCTAAACTAATCATGCCATGATCCTCCTTAAGACAAGTTATGAAATTAATATGACATACTCATGTTGTAGTGAGGTTAGAACTTGTTTTCATGCTCCATGAACTTTCGGCCACAATCATGTTTAAGGGCCTAGGAAACTTGGAACCTAACCTAATTATGCTCATGTTATTCCTTGTAATAATTGCTATGAACTTTGTTTAGGGTTCTCATGCTTTTATGACACTTGAACCCTAGGTTCAAGCCTTGAAGGTTTCGGCCACAATAAGTTTAAGGGCCTAGGAAACTTGGAACCTAACCTAATTATGCTCATGTTATTCCTTGTAATAATTGCTATGAAATTTGTTTAGGGTTCTCATGCTTTTATGACACTTGAACCCTAGATTCAAGCCTTGAAGGTTTCGGCCACAATCATGTTTAAGGGCCTAGGAAACTTGGAACCTAACCTAATTATGCTCATGTTATTCCTTGTAATAATTGCTATGAACTTTGTTTAGGGTTCTGATGCTTTTATGACACTTGAACCTTAGATTCAAGCCTTGAAGGTTTCGGCCACAATAAGTTTAAGGGCCTAGGAAACTTGGAACCTAACCTAATTATGCTCATGTTATTCCTTGTAATAATTGCTATGAAATTTGTTTAGGGTTCTCATGCTTTTATGACACTTGAACCCTAGATTCAAGCCTTGAAGGTTTCGGCCACAATAAGTTTAAGGGCCTAGGAAACTTGGAACCTAACCTAATTATGCTCATGTTGTTCCTTGTAATAATTGCTATGAAATTGGTTTAGGGTTTTCCATGTTTTTATGACACTTGAAACCTAGTTCCAAGCCTTGAAGGTTTCAGCCACAACAAGTTTAAGGGTCTAGGAAACTTAGAACTTAACCTAATTATGCTCATGATGTTTCTTGTAATATTTGCTATGAATTTGGTTTAGGGTTCACATGCTTGAATGTTGATTTTAACCCATGTAATGCTTGATAAGATTCGTCCATGATAAGTTTATAAACTTAGGAAACCTAGAACCTAACCTAAACATGCTCATGATGTTTCCTTATGGTATATGATATGATAGTGGTTTAGGGTTTACATGCTTGTATGTTGATTTCTAACCTAAGACACAACTATATGTTTCGGCCATTATATGACATTTGGGTTAGAAATCTAAATATGATTTCCATGTATCTCACATGCAATGTTTTATGAGGTGGTAAGAACTTGCTATGTTTCTATGTTTAATTATGTGCACTTATGATCTATGTATGATGGTAAACTTTATGCTGAGCTATGTGCCCAAGTTATGCATGCTATTTATGATGAGCTGTGTGCCCAATTTATGCATGATACTTATGATGAGCTGTGTGCCCAAATTATGCATGCTATTTATGATGAGCTGTGTGCACAAACTATGCATGTATTTATGATGTGCTGTGTGCCCAAATTTTACATACCATTATGATGAGTTGTGTGCCCAAATTCTATATGGTATGATATGATAAGAATTATGATGTGCATGAAAGAACAAGAACCATGATATGTATGACATGATACTTTACTTTATATGGCTTGTACCAAGGGTGGGCTCCATAAGCGCCCCGGGGTCGATGGACTAAGAAACGGGCCTCGTTAGGGATGGGCTCCTAAGTGCCCCTAGGTCGATGGACTAAGAAACGGGCCTAGTATGTATGCCTTGTAGGGTTCAAGACTTGCTACCTTGGACCTACATAGGACGCGCGCATTTATGTATGTGCTACAAGCCGGGGCCCCCAATCATGTTATGATTATGTTTAAGTAATAAGTTTTCAAAGGACATGTTGCATATATTATTGCATGAATCATGTTTTGAAAGTCATCTCGCATAACACTTTATGATTATGTTACGATATACCATGATGCTTATAATTATGACATGTTATGTTAGGATGAACTTTATGATTATGTTATGAAATGTTATAATCATGATTATGTTATGTTAGAATGCACCTTATGAATTTTATCATGATATGTCATAATGCTTATGATTATGTTATGTTATGTTAGGATGAACTTTATGATTATGTTATGATATGTTATGATCATGATTACGTTATGCTAGGATGCACCTTATGACTTTATTATGATATGCCATGATACCTTACGATTATGTTATGATGTGATGCTTCTATACATGATATGATGAATTATCTTTATGCTTTATGCCTTGGAGTTTTATTTATGCTATATGGTTTTTGTGAGTAGGAAAGGATCTTACTGATCCTTGAGTGCTCACAGCTTACTTTCCTTGTACCACAGATAAGGGCAAAGAATGGATGTACTAAGGGCGCAGCAGGAGGGGGCAAGAAGGACGTGTGTAGTAGTGACTTGGCTAAAGAGAAAGACCTGCTTCTAGTTAATAAGAATTATGTTCATGTTGTTCTTTTATGACTCTATGACACTTCATCATGCTCTTTAGTATTATGGTTTAAATTATGTTAAGCATGTTATGTGACTCATATGATAGGTAGTTAGTGATGATGATTTGAAAAGTAAAGGAAAAGTTTAAAGAAAAAAATATATATACTATAGATAAGACTTCCGCTGTTTTAAGAAGAAAAGATAAGTAACCCCCGTCAGCTTAAGCAGGAAGGGACGGGGCGTTACAACACCAATAGGTGTTGGGTTCCTAGGAGCATTTTCTCTACCCCATAGATGGGTTAGAGAGTGTCAACTCTAAGAAGAAGGGTAGTTAACCCAACTTTGAAGAAATTGACACTCAAGGAGCATTTTCAAGGTTATTATTAACTTTTGAAAATGAAATAGATTTATCATTTACTCTTTGGAAGAGTAAAATGTGCCTAATCCCGGAGATATTGATCTTAATCTTAATTGGCACAATTTGGGAAAACATAAGAAATACCAAATTGGGACTTTGGTATTTTCTTAGTAATTTAAGGCAAATCTAAGCCTTAATTTAAAGTGCTACTCTTGTAGGAAAATGAAATATGCCAACACTTGAGGAATATGCTTAATTTCAATTGGCATAAATTAATCAAGAGAATTAGAAATGCCAATTTAGGTTTTGGCACTTTCTTGAAGCACGTTGGGCAATCTAGGGTTTAAGTTTTAGGATTAGCTAAGATTAATGATACTTAGATAGATAATCTAGGTATATTTTATTTATGCTAAACCTTGCCATAATTGTTTGCCCATTATATGCCATGACATCATGTTTTGTTTTTGCACTCATGCCTTATTATAAAAATACAAAAATACCATGTCATGACATACATACATCATGTAGTTATAGGAAATTTTCTTTTGAAAATTACTTCTTTTTGATGTATGCCATAACATTATCATGAGTTATGTTTATTTTCTTAAAATTAAGGATAAATGGCATTTATCAACAGGTGGTTTCAACAAGTGACATCCTAGGTGGATGTTCAATATCCACAAAATGCCTAGATAGATATACATGATCCCTAGATTAGGGCAAAACCAAATTTTACATCTCACAAAGACCTATAAGGTGACTTGTATGTGGTTTAGTACACATTAGATACAAGTGAGATGTTAGGATGATGAACAAAACTCAACATGCTGATTTAGTGCATTTCTTTGAGTTTTAAGTTCATCAAAACACATAGTTATGTGTTTTCCCATCATTGGGAAAGCTAATGTACAAGTCATGTGCATTAAGCCCAAGGAACATGGTGGGATATTGGTTTTGAAAATGCTTTAAAATGATTTTAGAAAACCTTGGTGAAGGCTATCTTTTGATAGTAATCACCATTGAATAGTTAGACACAAACTTGAAGAAAGCACTAAAGTTTTTGCAAGTTCTCAAGTTTGTGTCAATCTTTGAAAATATGATGTATTTTCATAGAAAACTATTTTTCCATGATAAAGTATACCCTAAATAATGTCTACACAAATTTTCATGATTTTTGGATTTTTGTAGAATTTTCTAGGGGTTTCTGAAGTTGACTGAAATGGAATTTCAGCAACTATCAGAACTCCAATAGATCACCTGAACGATTGGAATGCCTCAATCGATCGGGCGATCGATTGGGAAGGCAAATCCCGCGAGCAGAAGCTCGCTGGATCGATCCACCGATTGATCTACACTACCTGAATCGATCAGTGGATTGATTCAAGATGGTTCAATCGATTGGAACCCAACTCCAATCGATCGAAGATGCTGATTTTGGCTGGGAAAGCTTATTTTCAGCATTTTGAACCTATTTTAGTCTAGGTAACCATTCCTGACCCCTTAAAATACATTTGTATACATAAAAAGGGTGTTTTCATGTTGAAAACAAAGAAGGATTGGTTGAGAAAGACTAAATTGAAGTTTAGGTTGAGGTTTGATTCAAATTTTGAACTTTTGAACCTCAAAACTTCTAAATTTGGGTTTCCTAAAGGTTTAGGGATTCCAAGTCATTGTTGGTGTAATGACAGAAGGTACGACCATGTCTTAAGGGGGAGGTACTCTTTAAAGACATGAAAACTATTTTTTTTATGAACCTTGGAAGGTGGTTAACCTTCTTTAGTAAAAATGCTCAAGGTTGAGCATTGGATTACAATGGAGAGTGGATATCTTCATTGTTTAAGTTATAAATGCTCAAGGTTGGGCATTTTTCTACATTGGGGGAGAATGTAGGGTTGATAATGAAGGGTATGGGACCTTCATTATCGTGTTGATCACAACGATGAGCAACTCTTCAGGGGGAGAGTCTCAAAGGGGAAAATTTTCAACAAGTGAATTTGTTGATGTGTGCCAATAGGGGAGAATGCAGGGTTTAAGTTAGGCCTTCATTATCTAAGAGGGAGTTTGCCTTCATAGTAGGAGAATGTAGGGTTTAACTTACGCCTTCATTACCTAGTGGCATGAAGGAAGTTTAGGCTATGGGATTAGCCTAACTTAAATGAGGTATTGTCAAACATCAAAAAGGGGGAGATTGTTGGTGCAATATTCCTCAGGTCAAGGTTGACCTGGTTGACCAAGCTTGGGTCTTGGTTTGGGTTTCAATGTTTGACAATACAAGACTTCGATGATATGGACAAGTGCAAGTGCAGTTGTTCATTTGGGGAGATTATTTGGTGCAATTCCCCTCTGATCAGGGTCTCATCAGGTTGGTTGAAGAAGAGTCAAGTAGGTCAGAGTTGACCAGATACTTGACTGAGAAGTCCTAACTGGAATGTTAGGCAGAAGGGAAATCTGGTGAGTGAAGCCATGTGAAAGACCTAGTGAGTGAAGCTAGGTAATTGGAAAAGTCCTGGTGAGTGAAGCCAGGTGAAAGACCAAGTGAGTGAAGCTAGGGAGAAGAAAATCCTAGTGAGTGAAGCTAGGTGAAAGTCCTGGTGAGTGAAGCCAAGCAGAAGAGAAGTCGTAGTGAGTAAAGCTAGGCAAAAGGGAAGTCCTGGTGAGTGAAGCTAGGCACGAGGAAATCCAGATGGGTCAAGGTTGACCAGACATCTGGTGAAAGTCCAAGTAGGTCAAAGGGATTGACCGGATACTTGGCAAGAAGGGAAAAGTCCAAGTAGGTCAAGGGAGTGACCGGATACTTGGCACGATGAAGAAAAGTCCAAGTGGGTCAAAGGGATTGACCAGACATTTAGTGAGGGAGTCCTAGCAGGTCAAGGGTGACTGGATGCTAGGCATGATGAACCAACAGGTCATGGATTGACTGGATGTTGGTTTGGGGGCTTGGGACTTGGTTTTGGGCAAAAACAAGTAGCTGGATCGATCAGCCGATCGATTGGTTGGAGCCCAATCGATCGATAGATCGATTGGGGAGTCCCTGCGAGAAGCCTTTGTCCCAATCAATCAGTGGATCGATTGGGAGGCAGTCGCGAGCGCACAGAAGCCTGCTAGATCGATCCAGAGGTCCCAATCGATTAGTGGATCGATTGGGAAGCTGTGATCTGTCGTGATAAGGCCTGGATCGATCAACCGATCGATCCAAGCAAATTCCCAGAGCACAAAGGCTCTCTGGATCAATCAGTGGATCGATCCAAAGCCTCCCCGATCGATTGGGAACAAGCCAATCGATCGGGATCCGACCGTTGGCGTAGATAAAGGTCGTTGGCGTGCGTCTTCTTCAAAAGAACTTCACCGATTCATCTCAGATCTTCACCGTGCTCACAAAGCTTCTCCACAAAGTTCAGATCGCCAGTTCTTGAAGGTTCTTGGAGGTTTTCCATGTCAAGAGGCGGATCTACAGCTGAGGAAGAAAGCTAGGGTTAGGGTTTTTCTATACTCATTATAAGCTTTGGCTTATATTTGTGTATCCTTTCCCTTTCTTCTTGTAGTGTGAACTTGTAGGGCTTCTCCGCCTTTGGTAGTTACCATAAAAGAGTGTTATTCGTAGTGGAGGTGTGTGTGTGTGTGTGTGCGTGGATCCTTGGACTAGCCACCTCTTGTGAGATGGATAGCAAGTAAAATCCATTTGTTAGCGTTGTATGCATTTGTTTCTTTGTATTTCCGCTGCACATCTTTGAAGAAACAAGCAACGCCGACCACGAGCACGTGACGAGCTATTCACCCCCCCCCCCCTCTAGTTACATTTCGGTCCCAACATTATCAACCTAGATCACTAGGACACAGTTTTCTTCTATAATCAACAACACACATTATAAGTGATATCATTTCCCAACTTATCGGGCTTATTGATTTATCGAACTAAATCTCACCCATTGATAAATTAAAGAAATAAATATCAAATATATGTGCTTGTTATTATATTAGGATTAAGAGCACACACTTCCATAATAACTAAGGTCTAGTTCTTTTATCAAGTCAGTATAAAAACAACTTACCTAAAATGGTCCTACTCAATACACTTAGAGTGTACTAGTGTAATTTATTAGTCAAGATAAACTAATACCTAATTACACTACGACTATTATAATGGTTTGTTCCTTTCCATCTTAGTCGTGAGCAACTGTTTATAATTTATAAAGAATCGATAACATGATCTTCTGTGTGTGACACCACACACCATGTTATCTACAATATAAATTAATTGAACAACTACATTTATCATAAATGTAGACATTTGACCAATGTGATTCTTATTTCTAGATAAATATTTATACAAAAGCTAGCCTTTTAGTATACACTCCAACAGTTTATTAGTCCTCATGATATGTAGACCATTAGATGATGTTAGTATAAATTTTTCATGCTTCATGTTGCTTAGAAATTTCATGTCATACTCTTAGGGTTTCGGCCAAAGAAGGATAAAGGGATTAGAGGATATTTAAGACCTCAACTATACTTGTTTATTAGTCCTCATGATATGTAGACCATTATATGTTGTTAATTCAAGTTTTCATGCTACATGTTGTATTCAAAAGTTAGAACCCTACCTTTAGGTTTCGACCAAGATAGGAAGATAAGGCTTAGAGCAAAGTTTTAAAACCTAATCATGCTTGTTTATGCTTCTTCATGATGTATGATCTCTTATATGATGTGAGTTTAGGTTTTAATGCTACATGTTATATTCAAAAGTTTAGAACCCTATCTTTAGGTTTCGGCCAAGATGAAATATAAGGCTTAGAGCAAAGTTTGAAATCTAACCATGCTTGTTTATGCTTCTTCATGATGTATGATCTCTTATATGTTATAGTTTAAGTGTTCATGCTTCTTGTTGTATTAAAACTTTAAGAACCTTACCCTTAGGGTTCGGCCAAGATTGAATGAAAAGTTTAGGGAAAAGTTTTAAAACCTAACTATGCTTGTTATGTTTCCTCAAGATGTACGATTCTTGATATATGGTTAGTTTAAGTTTCTATGCTTCATGTTGGGTTAAAACCCTAGAATCTTACCTCTAGGTTTCAGCTAAGTTATGATTTAGGTTTGTAGGAAGATCAAAACCCTAACCATGCATGATAATGACTTCTTATGATGTAATATGGATTTTATGTCACCATGTTATATGTTATGTACACTTGTGCCATCATGTTATGTTTTCCCTATGATATGCTAAATGTTATGTGCACTTATGCCATAATGTATGTTTCTCTAGGAAATGCTATATGTTATGTGCACTTTATGTCATTATGTTATGCAAGGCTTATGTATGATGAAAAGCCTAAGAGATGCTTCCCTTAAGTTGGGACTAAGAGCACTCTTCATGATATGACAAGAATATGATATGTCATGATATGACAAGAACATGATATGCTATGATATGATATGAAACATGATATGTTATTTTACTTTGTATGGCTTGTACCGGGGATGGGCTCCTATGTTGCCCCTAGGTCGATGGTCAAAGAAACAAGCCTAGTAAGGGATGGGCTCCTAAGTGCCCCTAGGTCGATGGTTAAGGAAACGGGCCTAGTTCCTAATAGGTTCAAGATTAGCTACCTCGGATCTATTTAGGATGCGCACAAATTCATGTATGTGGTACAAAGCCGGACCCTCATGATGAAATTATGTTTAAGTATTTATATGATATGTATGTTTTCAAAGGACATCTTGCATATACTCATTTCATGATTCATGTTTTCAAAGTACATCTTGCATATGTTTATTCATGTTAAATGTTTCTTTATGTTTTTGTAAGATGTTTCTTTTTTCTGAAAATTTGTCTATGATACCTAGATGATCATGCTACTACTTATGTATGAGTTTCTCACATACTATGTTATGATTTACTTACATGAGTATGACTCTACTTTATGCTAGCATGCAAATTTATATCTAGATGTTGGTTAAATGAACATGTCATCACTTTATGTTTAGATGTATGATTTATATTTTGTGATTAGGAAAGAATCTTACTAAGCCTATGTGCTTATAGTTTTATGTTTTCCTTGTACTGCAGAAAAGAGTAAGGAATGGCTACACTAAGAGGAGCAGCAGGATGGGCGAAAGATGTGTGTCGCAGTGGCATGGTGGAATAGATCCATTTGTGTCTCAAAACTTAAATATATCTAAGTTGTGCATGTGAAACATGTTTTGACTATATGCTTATGCTTTTGATAATAACTTGAGCTCGTATGGATAGTTATGCACTTATGTTCTTCTTGTTCATGTTAATATGCTTATGATATCATGAATCATGTCTTTAATGGTTGATATTAAATCAAGTTATATGCATGAATACTAGGATGTTCACATGTTATGTTAAAGGATTAGCTTGTTAGCATGTTTAATATGTGATATGATTATATTGTTCACATATTATGTTTAGTTAATATGCATATGGTCAAATTGAATTTTAAAACCTCGCTTCCGCTGCCATGATT
Organism: Zingiber officinale; assembly: GCF_018446385.1. Taxonomy (NCBI): domain Eukaryota; kingdom Viridiplantae; phylum Streptophyta; class Magnoliopsida; order Zingiberales; family Zingiberaceae; genus Zingiber; species Zingiber officinale. Next base: position 68,723,889 of record NC_056002.1, read on the forward strand.
TTCATATGCATATATATGTGTGTATGTATGATTCAAGTAAGTAACCCCATCCCTCCCTTAGGGTAGTAGAAGGGGCAGGCGTTACAGTTTGGTATCAGAGCAGGTCTGCCTTTCCACTACACACACATTAAGCCTCCATCCTGCCGCTCCAAGTAAGAATCTCTATGTCTACCCTACTTCTTTTAATTATGATAAAGAATGCTTTAGTATAAGTATGCATGCTTGCTCTCTTCTTTAAATTATGATAAGAAATACTTTAATCTAAGTATGCATGGATATAGGTTAGAATGGTAATCTTATGCTAGCATTGTTGTTGTTGATGAAAATAAGGAATGGCTAGAAGACGTAATACCAGAACGGATGAGACAGTGCCCCCACTGGATCTGATGCATGTAGTTACCGAGCTCCAGCGTTAGGTTACAGAACAACAGCAGGTGATTAATGCTCTGATGAATCAGCAGGGGAACCCTGCTACCCCACCAGGAAATCAGAATACGATGTCAGTCGTACCTACGGATGTGCCAGTACCACCAGCACCAGTACCACCCGTAGGCCCTGCTCCAGTGGTTAGACAGGAGGCGTACCTGATTCAGTGGCAGAGACTGAAGCCGAAAGCCTTCTCTGGTAATTGTGAACCATGGGACACTCAAGCCTGGTTCAAGACTGTAGAAAGCATAGTAGAGCTATTGGACTGGCCTGAACACGAGAAAGTCAAGTGTGCATCGTTCTGCCTTACGGGAGATGCCAGAATGTGGTGGGACAGAGTTAAAGCAAAACGACAAGTGAATCAAATGCGATGGACGGACTTTGAAACAGAATTTTTCGAAGAATTCTTCCACATGCGTGTGACAAACAAGCACTACGACGAGTTCATCGAGTTCCGGCAAGGTGACCTATCAGTCAATGAAGCTGTGAAGAGGTTTAATCGATTAGCGCTCCTATGCCCAGAGCTGGTTAGCACAGAAAGAGAAAGGGTCAGACTTATGCTGAAGATGCTCAGACCCGAGATAGCCCTGAATGTGGTCGGCGGAGTTAATAGACCGCAGACCGTCGAAGAGCTGATCAGCAGTGCCCTGATCATCGAGCACTATTTGAAGGCGCTGAACGAGGGCAAGAGTCAAGCCCAGTCGGGAGGACAGAAATCTTAAAACACCCGAGCCAGCTGGAAAGGAAATAACAGTGGCAAGAGAAAGCAATGGAACGACACCAAAAGTGGGCCAATAAACAAGCAATCGATGTACCCTCAGTGTACTATATGTGGAAAGAAGCATCCTGGAGTATGCCGTATGGGCACAAATAGGTGCTACAATTGTGGACTGGAAGGGTATAGAGCCAGAGACTGCCCTAATCAGATTCAGACACCTCCCTAGCAGTACGTCCAGAACAAGGGTGTTCCCCCATAGCTACATCAGATGCAAGCTGCAATAGAAGGCCCTCAGATAAGCCAAGGGAGATTGGAAGCCCCACCAGTTACAACAAATGCTAGGATTTTCTCCCTCACTAAGGAAGATGTAGCGAATGCTTCTACGGTTGTCACAGGTCAGATATTTATTTTTAGTCAGCATGCTACTGTATTATTTGACACTGGGGCAACACACTCGTTCGTCTCTACACCTTTCACAAGGAAGATAGGCATGCCACTGCAAGTTTTAAATAGCAAGTTCTTAACAATCCTGCCTTCGGGAGAAGTGATGCCTTCTACTCATGTGCTGCGAGCCGCATCTATTAGAATTGCAGACAGAGAACTCTATTGTGATTTGATAGTGCTCGACATGCAGGATTACGACGTGATATTGGGCATGAATTTCTTGAGAAAATACGGTGCTTCGATCGAGTGTCGTAAAAGAAAAGTGATTTTTTAGCCCGAAGCAGAACCGACATTTGAGTTTATGAGAGAGCCAAGGAAGGAGACTAAGGAATTCTTATCAGCCTTAAAAGCGCAAAAGATGTTAGACCGCGGATGCACTGGATTTCTAGCACATGTAGTCGATACCAATCAAGCAGAGGATCAAAAGCGGGAAGATGTCAGAGTTGTATGCGACTACCCAGAGGTATTCCCCGAGGAACTACCAGGGTTAGCCCCCGATAGAGAAGTTGAATTTGAGATAGAATTGATTCCTGGTACTAAACTGATCTCTAAAGCACCTTACCGTATGGCGCCAGCTGAATTGAAGGAACTTCAGGAACAGCTACGGGAGTTGCTCAACAAGGGACTTATCCGCCCTAGTTACTCTCCATGGGGAGCTCTGGTACTGTTTGTGAAGAAGAAAGATGGGTCTATGCGAATGTACATAGATTACCGAGCGCTAAATAAAGTGACGATCAAGAACAGGTACCCGCTACCACAGATTGACGACCTTTTTGACCAATTAAAAGGTGCCACCGTCTTCTCTAAGATTGACCTGAGGTATGGATATCATCAAGTAAAAGTGAAACAAGATGATATACCGAAGACGGCTTTCCGAACAAGATATGGACACTATGAGTTCATAGTTATGCCCTTCGGAGTGACGAATGCTCTTGCTTTGTTTATGGATCTGATGAATCGGGTATTCTCGGCATTCCTCGAAAAATTTGTAATTGTCTTTATTGACGATATCCTTATCTATTTGAGAAACCAAGACGAGCATGCCGAGCACCTAAATATGGTATTACAGATTCTTCGGGAGAAGCAGCTGTATGTGAAATTCTCCAAATGCAAGTTTTGGCTCGATCGAGTATCATTCTTGGGTCATATTATCTCCAAGGATGGAGTGATGGTGGACCCAATAAAGATCGAAGCTGTGAGTAACTGGAACAGGCCAAAGAATGCCAGTGAGGTCAGAAGTTTTCTTGGGTTAGCAGGCTATTACCGGAAGTTTGTGGAGGGTTTCTCTAGAATTACAGCCCCAATGACCGTTCTCACCAGGAAGAACAAGAAGTACGAATGGACTGACGACTGTGAGAAGAGTTTCACGGAGTTGAAATGGAGACTGACCAGTGCTCCAATTCTCACTCTTCCAGAAAGTAACAAAAGCTTCGATATGTACAGTGACGCTTCCCGATTAGGACTCAGAGCTGTACTCATGCAGGATGGCAAGGTCATTGCCTACGCCTCTAGGCAACTCAAAGAACATAAAAAAAATTATCCCACTCAAGATCTAGAGCTAGCCGTCGTGGTCTTCGCTCTTAAAATATGGAGACATTACCTATATGGAGCTCAGTGTAAGATTTATACAGATCACCAGAGTCTGAAATACTTCTTCACACAGAAAGACCTGAACATGAGACAGCGCAGATGGCTTGAACTGGTCAAGGACTATGACTGTGAAATCTTCTACCATCCGGGAAAAGCCAACAAAGTGGCCGATGCGCTCAGAAGGAAGTCTTATGCCGCCTTAAGATCACTATAAGTATTATCCCAAGACAAAAGTACCCGGAGTTATTTTAAGTTCGAGGATGAACTTTTATGAGATATGGGGGATTGTAACACCCATAGGATCCCTAGCAATTTTATGAATTATTTTCCCATTATTAAAATAGGCTTTATGTAGATTTTTCAAAAATAAAAAGGAAATAGAACCAAAAAGAGGCATAATCAAGGTTTGAACCTTGGACCTCTTGTTAGATGCATGTATGTGATAACCAGTAGCCCCAACAGGGGTGTGCTGTTAGGAAGGGAAGGAACATTGTAGTTAAAGGTAAGGAAAGGCTCCCTTCACTTAGAAGGAAAAGTTGAGTTGCCTTCTTCCTCCCTAATGAAAAGATAAATTTGCCTTCTTCCTTCATTTAGCATAAATAAGAGAAAGGGAAAGAGAACTCCATTTTTTCTTCTCTCTTCTTCCTCCCTCCTTCTCTCCACCGAAAACCTAAGCCCTCACCTTCACCATTGCCGAAACCAAGCCAAAGGATTTCTCCTAGGGAAACTTCACAAAAGCAAGGGTACTTTCATTAGTAAACCAAGCGAAAGGAAGTATCTCCCTCACCTACAGTACAAGTAGTTCCGTGTGTTTCATGTATTGATAATGTTCAAAAACCTAGGATTAGGTTATTATATGTTTCGGCCAAGAAGGGATAAAAGCTTTAGAGGAAGTTTAAGACCTCAACTATGCTTGTTTATTAGTCCTCATGATATGTAGACCATTATATGATGTTAGTATAAATTTTCATGCTTCATGTTGCTTAGAAATTTCATGCCATACTCTTAGAGTTTTGGCCAAAGAAGGATAAAGGGATTAGAGACAATTTAAGACCTCAACTATGCTTGTTTACTAGTCCTCATGATATGCAGACCATTATATGATGTTAGTATAAATTTTTCATGCTTCATGTTGCTTAGAAATTTCATGACATACTCCTAGGGTTTCGGCCAAAGAAGGATAAGAGGATTAGAGACAATTTAAGACCCCAACTATGCTTGTTTATTAGTCCTCATGATATGTAGACCATTATATGATGTTAATATAAATTTTTCATGCTTCATGTTGCTTAGAAATTTCATGCCATACTCTTAGGGTTTCGGCCAAAGAAGGATAAAGGGATTAGAGACAATTTAAGACCTCAACTATACTTGTTTATTAGTCCTCATGATATGTAGACCATTATATGTTGTTAATTCAAGTTTTCATGCTACATGTTGTATTCAAAAGTTAGAACCCTAACTTTAGGTTTCGGCCAAGATAGGAATATAAGACTTAGAGCAAAGTTTTAAAACCTAATCATGCTTGTTTATGCTTCTTCATGATGTATGATCTCTTATATGATGTGAGTTTAGGTTTTCATGCTACATGTTGTATTCAAAAGTTTAGAACCCTATCTTTAGGTTTTGGCCAAGATGAAATATAAGGCTTAGAGCAAAGTTTGAAATCTAACCATGCTTGTTTATGCTTCTTCATGATGTATGATCTCTTATATGTTATAGTTTAAGTGTTCATGCTTCTTGTTGTATTAAAAGTTTAAGAACCTTACCCTTAGGGTTCGGCCAAGATTGAATGAAAGGTTTAGGGAAAAGTTTTAAAACCTAACTATGCTTGTTATGTTTCCTCATGATGTACGATTCTTGATATATGGTTAGTTTAAGTTTCTATGCTTCATGTTGGGTTAAAAACCTAGAATCCTACCTCTAGGTTTCGGCTAAGTTATGATTTAGGTTTGTAGGAAGATCAAAACCCTAACCATGCATGATAATGACTTCTTATGATGTAATATGGATTTTATGTCACCATGTTATATGTTATGTACACTTGTGTCATCATGTTATGTTTTCCCTATGATATGCTAAATGTTATGTGCACTTATGCCATCATGTATGTTTTCTTTAGGAAATGCTATATGTTATGTGCACTTTATGTCATTATGTTATGCAAGGCTTATGTATGATGAAAAGCCTAAGAGATGCTTCCCTTAAGTTGGGACTAAGAGCACTCTTCATGATATGACAAGAATATGATATGCCATGATATGACAAGAACATGATATGCTATGATATGATATGAAACATGATATGTTATTTTACTTTGTATGGCTTGTACCGGGGATGGGCTCCTAAGTTGCCCCTAGGTCGATGGTCAAAGAAACGGGCCTAGTAAGGGATGGACTCCTAAGTGCCCCTAGGTCGGTGGTCAAGGAAACGGGCCTAGTTCCTAATAGGTTCGGGATTAGCTACCTCGGATCTATTTAGGATACGCGTAAATTCATGTATGTGGTACAAAGTCGGGCCCTCATGATGAAATTATGTTTAAGTATTTATATGATATGTATGTTTTCAAAGGACATCTTGCATATACTCATTTCATGATACATGTTTTCAAAGGACACCTTGCATATGTTTATTCATGCTAAATGTTTCTTTATGTTTTAGTAAGATGTTTCTTTTTTTTGAAAATATGTCTATGATGCCTAGATGATCATGCTACTACTTATGTATGAGTTTCTCACATGCTATGTTATGGTTTACTTACATGAGTATGACTCTACTTTATGCTAGCATGCAAATGAACATGTCACCACTTTATGTTTAGATGTATGATTTATGTTTTGTGAGTAGGAAAGAATCTTACTAAGCCTATGTGCTTATAGTTTTATGTTTTCCTTGTACTGCAGAAAAGAGTAAGGAATGGCTACACTAAGAGGAGCAGCAAGATGGGCGAAAGATATGTGTGGTAGTGGCATGGTGGAATAGATCCATTTGTGTCTCAAAACTTAAATATATCTAAGTTGTGCATGTGAAACATGTTTTGACTGTATGGTTATGCTTTTGATAATAACTTGAGCTCGTATGGGTAGTTATGCACTTATGTTCTTCTTGTTCATGTTAATATGCTTATGATATCATGAATCATGTCTTTAATGGTTGATATTAAATCAAGTTATATGCATGAATACTAGGATGTTCACATGTTATGTTAAAGGATTAGCTTGTTAGCATGTTTAATATGTGATATGATTATATTGTTCACATATCATGTTTTGTTAATATGAATATGATCAAATTGAATTTTTAAAACCTCGCTTACGCTGGCATGATTTTCATATGCATATATATGTGTGTATGTATGATTCAAGTAAGTAACCCCGTCCCTCCCTTAGGGTAGTAGAAGGGGCGGGCGTTACACACCGCCGGATCTGTTGAGCTCCAGCGATGTACCCCTCAAGCAACGCCAACGATTGTCGAAGGTCCGTCGGCTTTGACTCGTCCGCGAGAGAACAGAGAGAGGAAGAAGGAGAATTGCGTCGAGGAAGAGAGGAAGAAGGGTTCGGGATCGCGGTGGTTTGGGGCAGAAAAGGATCGACGTGGGGAAGGAAATAAAAGAAAAGAAAAAAAAATATATATATATATATATATACATATAACATTTCCTCATTTAAACGAGTATCCCAAACAGGCTTTATCCGATCCCATAAATTAATCCCCGCAAACCCGTCGTACAAGCTCCGAAAAATTCCCAGAAAATTTCTAAAAATTCTAGAAAAATTTTATGAGGCTATTTCCCAAATAAGCCTATTTATTAAATTTTTCGATATCTTACATTCTCCCCTACTAATAAAAATTTGGTCCCCAAATTTCGCTATACCCAAACAGTATAAATGTTGAAAGAAACACTAACCCACATACCTCAAATATACAGATGAGGATATCGAGCTTGGATCGTATCCTCCAGCTCCAAAGTAGCCTCCTCTTCAGAATGATACTGCCATCTGACTTTAACCAGTTGGACCGTCTTGTTCCGCAGCAAACGCTCTCTGTGGTCCAGAATCCATACCAGAACCTCCTCGTAAGTAACGTCAGGCTGAATGAAAACTGATATATCTGACAGAACATGTGCCGGATCTGATACGTATCTCATCAGCATAGATACATGGAATACTTTGTTAATGCCAGCTAGAGATGGTGGTAGCACCACACGGTAAGCTACTGCTCCAATCCTCTCCAAGATCTGGAATGACCCAATAAATCGTGGAGCTAACTTACCTCGAAGACCAAATCTCTTCACCCCTTTCGTGGGTGAAATTCTCAAAAATACATGATCACCAATAGAGAACTCCAGGGATCTCCGTCGCCAATCAGCATAACTCTTCTGACGATCCTGAGCCTCTGACATCCTCCGTCTGAAAGTACAAACCAACTCTGCCTCCTGCTGAGCTCTCTGAGGTCCTATCAGCTGGGCCTCCCCAACCTCCTCCCATAGGGTGGGTGTCCGACAAGGTCTACCATTGAACGCCTCAAACGGTGCCATCTGGATAGCCGAATGATGCTGTTGTTGTAGGCGAACTCCACCAATGGTAGGTGGTCCTCCCAACTGGCTCCGAAATCCATAACGCAAGACCTCAATAGGTCCTCTAAAGTTTGAATGGTTCGCTCTGACTGTCCATCTATCTCCAGATGGAATATCGTACTGAAACGAAGTTGTGTGCCCAAGACCTGCTGCAGACTCTGCCAGAATCGGAACGTGAACCGTGGGTCTCTATTAGATATAATGCTCAAAGGAACACCATGCAATCTGACAATCTCTCGACAGCACAACTCGGCTAATCGATCCAGAGAATCAGTCTTCCTGATCGCTAAAAAGTGTGCGGATTTGGTTAATCGGTCAACGATTACCCAAACCGCATCATGGCCTCATCGAGTCCTAGGCAATCCTACCACAAAATCCATAGTAATGTGTTCCCATTTCCACTCTGGAATAAGGATCCTATGATGTAAACCAGCAGGTCTCTGGTGCTCAGCCTTCACCTGCTGACAGACAAGACATCTTGCTACAAACTCCGCAATGTCTTTCTTCATACCATTCCACCAATAGGAACGCCTCAAATCACGATACATACGGGTCCCACCTGGGTGGATAGCAAAATCTAGAACGATGAGCCTCCTGAAATAACTCCTCCATGACCGGGTGAGACTGAGGTACACATAATCTGCCTTGGAAATAAACAATACCCTCGTCATCTCATGTAAAGTCGGTTTGCTGTCCGGAAGCTATCTGACTACTAATGAACTGTAAATGCTGATCTCCGCCCTGGGCCTCTCGAATCCTCATCCTGATCGACGACTGAGCAACCATGGTAACAAGAATACCCTGCTCTGTCCGTCCCTGCTCCTCAAGGCCCAACTCGGAGAATCCCTGAATCAAGTCCATGACTATAACTCGGTGGCAAGCTAAAGTCCCTCTGGACTTCCTGCTAAGTGCATCAGCAACCACATTAGCTTTCCCCGGATCGTAGCTATTAGTACAATCGTAATCGTTTAGGAACTCCATCCATCTCCTCTGTCGAAGATTGAGTTCCTTCTATGTAAAAAGATATTTGAGACTCTTATGATCAGTAAGAATCTCAAAAGTAATACCATAAAGATGATGTCGCCAAATCTTTAAAGCAAAGATAATAGCGGCTAACTCTAAATCATGTACTGGGTAATTCTTCTCATGCTCCTTCAACTAACGAGAAGCACAGGAGACTACCCTGCCGTGCTACATCAGAACAGCGCCAAAGCCCTATAGAGATACATCTATGTCAAGTACGAATCCATCCTCTCCAAAAGGTAAAACTAAAATTGGTGCCGATACTAATCTCCGCTTCAGTTCCTGAAAGCTGGTCTCACAGGCCTCTGACCTCCTGAACTGACTTCGACTGCTCCCAGCTAGTGATATCTTCGATCTTCTGAGGATCTACTGAAATACCTCGGCTTGACACTACGTGTCCTATAAAACCAACTGAGGTTAGCCAAATAGCACACTTACAGAACTTCGCATACAGATGGTGTCATCGCAGAGTCTCCAAGACTATGCGAAGATGTTGCGCATGCTCCTCCTTGGAATGCGAATAGATCAATATGTCATCAATAAACACGATAACAAATTGGTCTAGATACTCTAGAAAGATACGGTTCATCAGATCCATAAATACTGCGGGAGCATTGGTAAGCCCAAATGACATTACCAAAACCTCGTAATGTCCGTATTTGGTGCGGAATGCTGTCTTTTGAATATCAGAATCTTTGACTCTCAGCTGATGATATCTAGACCGCAGATCAATCTTAGAATACACTGATGTATCTCTGAGCTGATCAAACAAATCATCAATCCGTGGCAAGGGGGTACTTATTTCTGACAGTCACTGCATTCAGCTGCCTATAATCGATGCACAACCTCATAGTACAATCCTTATTCTTGACGAATAATATCGGAGAACCCCACGGAGAAACACTAGGGTGAATGAATCACTTATCTAATAACTCCTGGAGTTGAACTTTTAATTCGTCCAACTCCTTCGGTACCATATGATAAGGAACTTTATACTGCCCCTATATCAGATACTGTGGTCCGAAATAGAACTCTGGGACTCTATAAGGACACCAGAATGCTCCTGTCCGTGCATACCATATGCAGCTGATGCAGGGGGAGTTATCCTCTACTAATGATGCGAAGATTGGGCTTTCGACCGGCCTCGCTGGGTCCTTGTCTGATCGAATTGACCTACCGAAACAGAAACCCCGAAGGCTACATGCTGAGCCTTCAGCGAACAGTTTCCGCTCATGTGCCCAAGCAGTTTGCAATAATAGCAACTTGACTATCCCAGGGTACATGCAAAGGTGATGTGATCTCGGGATCTGCATCTGGTGTAGTGAGGGTTACCGGTGGACTGTTTCCGATTCTGCTGAGCAGACCGGGAACGTCTTGATGAAGATCGTCCTGACTTCTGGGGTCGGTCAGATGACCCAGAAGTACCCTGAGCCATCTGAGTACGACTGCTCTACTGAATCTATCCGGAAGTCCGATCAGTCTGCTTCTTCTCCTTGTCTGCATTCACTCTCTGCTGAGCAGACTCAATCATAATAGCTCTATCCAATGCCTCTGTGTATGATGAAGTACCAAAACCAACAATCTTCACCTGAAGATGCCCGTTCAGTCCCTAGACAAACTGAAGCATGCGAGATATGTTCTCGGCAACCAACTCAGGACAGAATCTGTCCAACCGATTAAATTCGGTATTATATTCCATCACTGAGCAATTATTCTATCGAAGACACAGAAAATTCTGCCGACGTGTCATCTGATACGCCCGGGGAAAATATTGACTCTCGAATGCCTCCCTAAATGTCGCCCATGTAATATGCTACTTGTCTATAATCGAGCGCTGCGTGTCCCACCAGATTTCTGCCCCGTCTAGTAAGTGGAAAGCAGCCAGCTCAGTCTTCTCCCACTCGGAGCAAGCCATATAAAGAATGTCCGCTTCATAGACTCTATCCAAGATTGAGCCACGCTCGGATCAGTCTCCCCGCGAAATAGCGTGTATTGGCTTTTCACCGACTCCGCCAAGGCTGGGATCCATACTCGTGCCACAACCATATCCGTAGATATCACTGCGGAAATGGGCAAAATCACTGGAGTTGATCCTATGGGTGGTACTGATGGATAGATCGGAAGAGGTACCACTGGTGCTGCAGCATAAACAGGGGTAGGTACCTCTAAAGTCGGAACCGGCGGGGTCTTATAATCTGACGTGCCTATAATATCCTGACGAGTCTATCCCTGATGGACAGGCTCTACCCTAGCAGATCTCTCTGGAGACTCTGTCTCCAGAGAATCTATTGGCCTCTTACGTGGGCGACCACGTCTCGGTACCGGAACACGTGTATGTGTCATATCTGTAAACAAAATGTTACCCAGATATCACTACAGGTAAGAAAACTATAAAATTACCTAATTTACCTATTGTCGTCTGGAGATGTCCTGTCGCTGCTTAGTCCCTAAATAAAACCTCGTCAAAACATACCTCGGAATTCCGAATCAAACAATCGACGGAAATTCGTATAATCCGAAAATATCCAGATACGCTCACAAACTCCAGAACACAAAAATCCGAAATCGGAGCCTCGCTCTGATACCAAATAAATTGATATCAGATAAATTTCAAAAATCCAGAACACATAGCAAGTATCGTATACTTGCTCTGATACCAAAAATATTATCACGCCCAGGTAGTCCCTGCCAGAAGAAATTTCGGCAGTATCTCCCCTGTCCGGGTGACAATATGAATCAAGAATACATATATCTAATCCTCGGCCTACACGACCGGAACAATACAACACAAATAATAAACAAGCCACGCAGTTAATATCAACATTCCACACAATATAATATGAACCATCCACAATCATAAAGACGATATAAAAATCATCATAGATATATGTAAAACCTCCTACTCCACTACAACAAAGAATAACAAAATCCACGAAGTAATGAAAATATCCGCAGCGGAAAACAAAAGTAGCAAACCCGAATGTTCAACATAAAGTCCACAATATAAAACCCACATCACTGGTATATGCATAGAAACCATAACAGAAATCAACAATAAGGAATCCTCGCGATAAGGGGGGCTAGCGACTGCAATCTCCCGACGGCCTCTACCCAAAAAATAGTAATATAATGGTGTGAGTCCATAGAACTCAGCAGGTAATCCAATAGATATGTACAGCAACATATAACTACCAGTAACAATCATACGGTACAGTATCCTAACAGTAGCACCTATAGTACAGTCTCCTAACAATATAACAGGTATGCATAGCTGAATTAACTGTAGTAACTAACAGTAAGCATGTAATACAGTCTATAGCAAGAATAATAAGAAATACATAACTGAAATAAACTGTACTCACCTGCGAGGTTTGACCATATGACTGTGAACATACACAGATAAAAATAGTCAGAGCAAATAAGTATGTAGCCTGTATGTATGTCAATCATATGTAGTCACCAAAATACATCATCCAATATGCAGCAATCACAATAAATGCAATCTGTACATCTGATGCAATATGACATGGTCACCCCTGACGCCAGTCAGCCATCTCACACGTGATGGTGAGACCTAGTGGGTAGGGCTGTGACACCGTGCACTCTGCCATCAGTACCCCTGAAGTGTGACCAAGTGGACGGGATGCTGTCGGACTACACCTATCCTCCTACCTCAAATCATAGTGAGGGAGCGTAATGCTCTCATCTCCCGATACATAATGACGGGGAGAGACCCTGGCGTGCTACCACGTTGTCATCGTACTACCCATGAGCACCCCAGCGGTGCACCACCGAGCAACCTACACACCCTGTGTATTGTGTCACCACCCATTTAGTGGTCACGTTGTGTGCAGGTCCATGTAGCCGACGGACAAGCTCAACAATAATGGAGTCGTCAATCGCCCAGCATGTAATCAATGCAATATGGTGCATGCGGCTACAGTATGTCATACCTGAACATATCCTCCTCCATATGTGTCGGTGCCAAAAAGATAAACACATATATAACAAGGATAATAAACAACATGAATCCAACATCACATATCCAACATATCTATCAACTAATCCAGTATAGATGGAAGCACAATAAATACTCTATCTCTATGAACCCAGATAAACATACCCAGAAAGAAAAGCATGCAAGACTAATGTATAGCCGCTAACAGTAGAAGCATGTATTAGGTATCAACTAAACTAAACCCTGGAAGTACTAACTACCAACACTAGTAAGTATATATAAACTACACATATCATAAGACACTATCAAGAGATAAGTTAAAGGGTACCCGCCTCAAATAAAAGGTACAAATCAAGCAATCCAAGGTCGACGTCGAGATGCCCGTCTCGAATCAGAATCCTGTGTCAAACAATATATATATATATATATATATATATATATATATATATATATATATATATATATATATATATATATATATATATATATATATATATATATATATATATATATTTATTTATTTATTTATTATTTAGCTAAATTCAAATGAATAGCTAAATAAAATTCCTTAAATTAAATTAGGGCAAAACCCTAATCACATCAATCTCAACCTACTTAATTAAAATCTTACGGTCAATTAGGGTTAGTTATCTAATCCCTAATCACCAATTAGATTAGAGATCCAACGGTTGATTAGGGTTAATTACCTTAACCCTAATCATTCCATTAGATTAATTCAAAACTAAATAATTCTACACATAAACCTAATTCATATGGTAAACTAATTTAACCCTAATCCAATACATAAACCTAATTCATCAATACATGAAACAATTACCCTACACCTTACCTCGAATCACAGCCAATACGATTATTGGTTGGAGTGCTGCCGGCAAGGAAATACCTCATGATCACAATTCCACAGAACAGAACAGAACAAAACAGACCAACCTACTGGAGTCAACCGGATCAAGAGATCACAGATCAAACAACACCCTTTAAGCCTCTGCCCGACAGCTCAAGAACACTTCACCATCATCAACCGAAACCCCCAATCAGCCACAAGAATAGGAGGTGCACGATCTGCTCAGGAGGAAATACCAGCACAAGAAGAATCAATGCCGAAAGAACTCTAACCTAACGAAACCCTTGAATCTACCAAAGATCCAGCGATGCCTTACCTCCAAGATCACTCCTCGTCGATGTCGTCGCTCGATCTGATCCGGTGCGAGAAGAGGAAAGGGAAGGACGATTGGTTGGAAGCCGACGCGAGTTCTGGTCCTTCACAGTGCCCTAGCCACAGCGTCTTAGACGATCGGCCACAAAACCAGCGGAAAGAAACTCGGGCAAGAGAAGGGACTTCGGCTGGATCTGAGCGTACTGGTCGATGCCGGCAAAGCGATTGTCGAAGGTCTCGGCTTGACTCGTCCGAAGAGAGAACAGAGGAAGAGAGGAGAATTGCGTCGGGGAAGAGAGGAAGAAGGGTCGGGATCGGCGTTAGGGCAAAAAAAAAGGAAGAAAATAAAAGAAAAGGATATATATATATATATATATATATAACATTTCCTCACTTAAACGGGTATCCCAAACAAGCTTTATTCGATCCCATAAATTCATCCCCATAAAACTCGTCATACAAGCTCCGAAAAATTCCCAGAAAATTTCAAAAAATTCCAGAAAAAATTTATAAGGCTATTTCCCAAATAATCCTATTTATTAAATTTTTCGATATCTTACATTCTCCACTACTAATAAAAATTTGGTCCCCAAATTTTGCTATAACCAACACCAAACACTAGAATATAACCAAACAGTATAAATGCTGAAAGAAACACTAACCCACATACCTCAAGAAAACAGATGAGGGTATCGAGCTCGGATCGTATCCTCAAGCTCCCAAGTAGCTTCCTCGTCATAATGATACTGCCATCCGATTTTAACCAGTCAGACCGTCTTGTTCCGCAGCTAACACTGTTGGTGCGGGAAGCATCTAACGATCGAACCTGAGTTTTGATAATGGCAAAGGATTCAAAGTTAAGATGTGTTGTGATCTAACATGTTGAATGAGTATTTTAGGAAAAGTCCTAACTGCGGTTAGGCAGGTGAAAACCCCTAGGGGGTGGTAACCCTAGGTCCTAGGGGGTGGTAACCCTAGGTGGAGAAAAGTCCTAGCTGCGGTTAGGCAAAGGGAAAAACCCTAGGGGGTGGTAATCCTAGGTCATAGGGGGTGGTAACCCTATGCGGAAAGTCTTGGCAGGTCGGTGGCTTCAGGCAAAAGTCCTAGGGGGTGGTAACCCTAGGTGGAAAGTCCTGGTGTCGCGAACCAGGTGAAAGTCCGGACTAGCCGGGAAGCGGATGTCCAGCAGAAAGTTCGGAAGCGTCGAGTCGATCTGGAGGATCGCACTGGCAACAGGTAAATCTCTTGAGTGGAGTAGGTGAGGACGCGTTCCCCGTAGAGGGAACAGTAGGCGTCGAGTCGACCTAGGGTTTCCGGATGGAAACCTGAAGTTAGGCTCGGATAGTCCGGAGACTATCATTATCACTTCTATTATGTTTCTGTGCTAACTTTGTTTTGCAGGGTATGTGTTTGGGACTAACACATTTTGCAGGAACAAAGGAGCAAGTTACAACTCGGATGAACAGTGTCCGAGGCGCCTCCATGGAGCTTGGAGGCGCCTCGGGTGCGAACCAGGAAAAGCCAGCGCAGAAGGTTGGAGGCGCCTTAGATGAAGTTTAAGGCGCCTTGGGTCGAAGGTTGAAGGCGCCTTGGGTAGGCTGAAGGCGCCTTGAACTGGATGAAGTTCGGCCAAGTCTGTGCTGATCTCCGCGGGTGACTCGGCCTGTTTAAGACTCCTTGAAGGGCTTCAAGGCGCCTTGAACACCCTTTATAAGGGATCTCGAGCAGCAGCACCAGTACAACAAGTTTCAAGTCTTCTGTCTCCAACGTGCTGCTCTAAAAGACATCCGGAAGTGCTGTTACAAGTCTCCGACGACCCGAAGCTCCAAGACTCTGTTCTTGTCGTCGGTACCATTAGTTTTCTTTATTTACTTGTACTTCAAAGCTGTAACTCTTTTTCATACTTATAGTTGTTGCCCACGGAAAGCGATCAAGGATCGCGGGCCTTCGAGTAGGAGTCGCCACAGGCTCCGAACGAAGTAAATCTTTCGTGTCTTTGTTTGTATTTGTTTCTATTTCTTTTCGCTGCGCTTATACTCAAACAACGTACTTGATACGAACGAAATAGCCACGAGCGCTATTCACCCCCCTTCTAGCGCGTCTCGATCCAACAATTAGTATCAGAGTGGGGTCGTCTTGAATCAGTGTAACCACTATTCAAGACAATTTTTTTTCGTGGTTTTGTTCGGAGTCAATTAGAATTTAGCCTCATAGCTATATTCTAATTTCTTTTTACGAATCAATTTTTTTTGCCCGAAGTTGGTGCAACACCACTCGAGCTCGTAATTATTACTATTCTCTTCCCACACTACTAATCCAAGACTCAGTCTTGGAATAGATCTTGTTGTTTTTTGTTCTTTTAGATCTAAATGGCCCAACTAGAAGGATATAGCACCGTTCGCCCCCCACTATTTTCCGGAGAAGACTTCGGATATTGGAAGGGGCGAATGGAAATATATCTAAAGATCCAGTTCGACACCTGGATGATCGTCAGAACCGGACTACAACTACCAACTGGTACCGATGGTAAGCCTACATCCTGTGAAAACTGGGAGCCCGCATTTATCAAGAAGGTGGAAGCCGACGCCAAAGCCACCTGCACCATCCAATGCGGTCTGACCAAAGAAGAGCTCAACAGAGTCGATCCATTCTCCTCCACAAAGGAACTATGGGAGAAACTGATCGAACTACACGAGGGCACCTCGGAAACCAAGGTAAGTAAGCGTGATTTGTTATTAAATAAACTATACAATTTGAAAATGCAGGAAGGCGAGACGGCAAGCTCTTTGCACGCCCGAATTCAAGATATCCTGAATTCTCTACATGGAATCGGGCAGAAGGTAGAAAACAGAGATATAATAAGGTATGCCCTTAACTCATTCCCTAGGAGTACACTATGGGCATCAATGGTAGATGCCTATAAAGTCTCTAAGGATTTGTCTTCCTTAAAATTAGATGAATTATTTAGTGAATTCGAACTCCATGAACAGACTAATGCACGGCCATCCAAGAAAGGGATTGCTTTGGTTGCAGGAACGAGTCGAACACGGGAATCAAGAGGACGGCGAAAAATTGAATCGGAATCAGAAGACGAATCCGATTCAGAAGATGAACTGGCCGGCGAATTTGTGAATCTTGTAAAGAAACTCTACAAGAAGAAGAAGGGATTCAATAAGAAAGATCTGAAGAAGGCAGTTCAATCCAAGGAGGCCCAATCAAAGACAAAATTTGAAGTCACATGTTACGGGTGCAACCAGTAGGGTCATATCAAGGCCAACTGCCCCAATCAAAAGGAAGCCAAGAAGCAAAGAAGAAAGAAGGCTCTAAAGGCAACCTGGGACGAATCTTCTTCGGAGGACGAAGACGACGAACTCAACCAAACAAGTTTACTCGCATTGATGGCTCGGGACCAGATCAGCGAATCCGAGAGCGAGTCAGAAGCCGACTCTGAGCAAAGCCACGGATCTGCATCCGTTTCCGAAGGACCAGACTCCGCTGTAAGTATTCCTAGACTCAATAATTTAGTCAATTATTTACTTCGCAAATTAGCTAAGTTAAATTTGAAAATTAAGTCACTTTTAAGAGAAATAACTACTCTTAAAGGAGTAACTAACTCAAAATCTTTAACTGAAGATTCAACTCAAGTACAACGACTTGAGAAAGAAAATTCAAATCTGAAAAATCAGTTAAACGAGTTAAAAATTACTCTAGAAAAGTTCTCTCTGGGTTCCAAGAATTTGGATCTAATTCTTGGGACACAAAGAGCTGTCTACAATAGAACTGGGCTAGGATACAAAAGTAAAAAGAAATATAAATCCTATTTATCTTTAATAAACAAACAAAGTAGTAAATCAGTCCAAGCATGGGTCCCCAAGTCCAACTTGGTCAATCAAGTTGGACTTGGTCAATATTGGGTCCCGAAAGATCAAATACACTACCTCGATAGACCATATCGAGGCTATGATCCAGGGGGAGCAAAAAGAAAAACAATCTTAAAAATTTGAAATTCAAAATTAAATTTAAAATTTGAAATTAAACTATAAATTCAAAAATTCAATTCAAAATTCGAAATTAAACTATAAATGAAATTCAAAATTCAAATTTAATTTAAATTCGAAATTCTAAATTCGAAATTCTAAATAAAAAATTCAAAATTCTAAATCAAATTCGAAATTCTAAATTCTAAATTCTAAATCAAAAATTCAAATTCAAAATTCAAATTTAATTTAAATTCGAAATTCTAAATTGAAAAATAGATGGTGGATCCAAACTAGCTGGCACCTCCAACTGAACTACCCGACAGGGTAACTGAACCTAATTTACCCGAAATGGGTAAAACAAGAGTAGATTACCCGGCAGGGTAATTAAGGATAGTTTAAAAAGGGCTGAGTTTAACTTTAACCACAGTACCGGTGAAATTTTTGGATGATAGTACGTTAGGGAAACTTGGGCATCGCATGTCTAGGAAGATATGGCTTCGACCTGGTGCATTTGGCCAAGTGGAACTGACCGAAGCTACCCTTAAATGGATCCTAACTAGTTAGACCAGGTTTTAGTATTAAGTTTAATGGGTAGGACTATTTGAGAAACCTCGAACGCATGATTACTTTAATGAGTTCCTTGTGACTCACCATAGCCCAGAAGTTTATCCAAAGAATGCTTACTTGTTGAACCCAAAGCTAAACCTGAATCTAACACAAAGTTAAACCTTACCCCAAAACTCAACCATAATTCATCTCACAACAATTATAGGGTTCCTTGATTGACAATTTAGATCGAGTGAGATGACTAAGGAATTAAAAGTAAATTCGTAATTAATATCATGTTTTTTAATGAAATCAATTTAAAATTTATTTGAAAAATCTTTCAAAATCATTTTCAAAATTATTTTAAAACTCTTTTAAAACTTAATTTCAAAATCATTTTCAAAATCTGTTCAAAATTATTTTAAACTTAATTTCAAAATCATTTTCAAAATCTGTTCAAAATCTTTTAAACTTAATTTCAAAATCATTTTCAAAATCTTTTCAAAATTATTTAAAAATCTTTTCAAAATTATTTAAAAATCTTTTAAAATTCATTTCAAAATCTTTTAAACTTAATTTCAAAATCATTTTCAAAATCTGTTCAAAATTATTTTAAACTTAATTTCAAAATCATTTAAAATCTTTTCAAAATCATTTTAAAAATCTTTTCAAAATCATTTTAAAATCTTTTAAAATATTTTTAAAAATCATTTCAAAATCTTTTAAAATTTATTTGTAAAATTCTTTTAAAAATCATTTCAAAATCTTTTAAAATTATTTCAAAAATCTTTTCAAAATCATTTTAAAATCTTTTAAAATATTTTAAAAAATCATTTCAAAATCTTTTAAAATTTATTTGTAAAATTCTTTTAAAAATCATTTCAAAATCTTTTAAAATTATTTCAAAAATCTTTTCAAAATCATTTTAAAATCTTTTAAAATATTTTAAAAAATCATTTCAAAATCTTTTAAAATTTATTTGTAAAATTCTTTTAAAAATCATTTCAAAATCTTTTAAAATTATTTCAAAAATCTTTTCAAAATCATTTTAAAAATCTTTCAAAATCATTTCAAAAATCTTTCAAAATCATTTTAAAATCATTTTAAAAATCTTTTCAAAATTCTTTTAAAATCTTTTCAAAATCATTTAAAATATTTGAAAAATCATTTCAAAATCTTTTAAAAATTATTCAAAATATTTTAAAAATTTATTTCAAAAATCTTTTAAAAATCATTTCAAAATCATTTTAAACTTAATTTCAAAAATCTTTGAAAAATCATTTCAAAAACATTTTAAAATTATTTCAAAATCTTTGAAAAATCATTCCAAAATCATTTAAACTTTTTCAAAATATTAATCAATTAATTTCAGAATATTATTCAATTAATTTCAAAATATTAAAAGGGTTTAAAAATCTTTTCTTCTCAAATCATATTATGACTGCAAATGTTAACTCCAATTAATTTTCACTATAGTCTTCAAGTTTAATATTTACTAATTTGAAATTCAAACTTATATTTTCAATAATCTTAATTGACAAAGTTTATTTTATCTGACACTTACTCATAAGCCAAACATGCCTGAAAACCTAGAATGGGTGAGATGAAAAATTCAACAAAATATAAAAGACCCATTATATTTTTGGACTCTAGGACTCTAGGACTCATTATAGGGATTCATGTTTGCATTAGTTAAGGGGGAGTGAACGGAGTCAAACTAATTATCAAGTTTCTATTGAAGAGCTTTTCAAATTTAATTAAATATCTTTTGAAAAAACTTTTCAAATAGAAATATTTAGATTTAGCATGCTTGTAATTTAGGGCTCTGATACCTAATCAAATCAAATTTAAAATTTAATTAACTTGACTCATACTTGGACTTAACGACAAACTGAATTTAACTTAACTAAACATTTAGCTACTCCCTCTTTGCTAACAAAAGACTTTAAACTAAATATCTTTCAAACTTGAGAATGTTTTTAAGCTAAAATACTTAAAACTTTAGCTACATTTTCTAACTTTTACATCTTTTCAAAATCACCCTTGAAGACTCCTTCAAAAGTCAAGTTTGCAAAAGGCTTAGCTAAGTGATTTCTATGAAAATTAAAAGCTAAGTCAATGTTTCAAAAGAAAAATTCTTATTTTTTAATTTTTATTTCACTTAGCAAAAAGTTAAACAATGAAAATTAATTATAACAAAGCTAAGTGTTATAAAAGCTATTTCAAATTTTTCTAAGTATTACTAGTGTTTAAAAATTTCAGATTTTTTTAAAAAGGTGATAAATTTTCAAATCTTGTCTACTCTTATCCCTCTTTAAAAAGTTAAGCATCAAACTAACTTGCTCTTCTGAAAAATTCAAACTTCTTTCACACTGGTATATTTTGATATATGGCAAAGGGGGAGAGTAGGAAAATTCAAAAGTAGGAAAATTCAAAAAACAAAAAGGAGGGCTTTTATTAAGGGGGAGTTTAGTATTACAAAGTTAAAAGTTTCCAGCTTAACTGTGCTTGCATTTAAAGTTTACTTACTTAAGCTTGGTTAAAACTTAATGCATCTATTTGTTATCGCATGTTTTTTACTTAACTTTGAATTTGGGTTGCCATAATCAAAAAGGGGGAGATTGTTGGTGCGGGAAGCATCTAACGATCGAACCTGAGTTTTGATAATGGCAAAGGATTCAAAGTTAAGGTGTGTTGTGATCTAACATGTTGAATGAGTATTTCAGGAAAAGTCCTAACTGCGGTTAGGCAGGTGAAAA
The DNA here is from genome assembly GCF_018446385.1 of Zingiber officinale. Lineage (NCBI taxonomy): Eukaryota > Viridiplantae > Streptophyta > Magnoliopsida > Zingiberales > Zingiberaceae > Zingiber > Zingiber officinale. The sequence goes on from NC_056002.1 coordinate 68,745,086, forward strand.
ACCCTAGGGGGTGGTAACCCTAGGTCCTAGGGGGTGGTAACCCTAGGTGGAGAAAAGTCCTAGCTGCGGTTAGGCAAAGGGAAAAACCCTAGGGGGTGGTAACCCTAGGTCATAGGGGGTGGTAACCCTATGCGGAAAGTCTTGGCAGGTCGGTGGCTTCAGGCAAAAGTCCTAGGGGGTGGTAACCCTAGGTGGAAAGTCCTGGTGTCGCGAACCAGGTGAAAGTCTGGACTAGCCGGGAAGCGGATGTCCAGCAGAAAGTCCGGAAGCGTCGAATGCTGAGCAAAAGTCCAGTCGATCTGGAGGATCGCACTGGCAACAGGTAAATCTCCTGAGTGGAGTAGGTGAGGACGCGTTCCCCATAGAGGGAACAGTAGGCGTCGAGTAGACCTAGGATTTCCGGATGGAAACCCGAAGTCAGGCTCGGATAGTCCGGAGACTATCATTATCACTTCTATTATGTTTCTGTGCTAACTTTGTTTTGCAGGGTATGTGTTTGGGACTAACACATTTTGCAGGAACAAAGGAGCAAGTTACAACTCGGATGAACAGTGTCCGAGGCGCCTCCATGGAGCTTGGAGGCGCCTCGGGTGCGAACCAGGAAAAGCCAGCGCAGAAGGTTGGAGGCGCCTTGGGTCGAAGGTTGAAGGCGCCTTGGGTAGGCTGAAGGCGCCTTGAACTGGATGAAGTTCGACCAAGTCTGTGCTGATCTCCGCGGGTGACTCGGCCTGTTTAAGGCGCCTTGAAGGGCTTCAAGGCGCCTTGAACACCCTTTATAAGGGATCTCGAGCAGCAGCACCAGTACAACAAGTTTCAAGTCTTCTGTCTCCAACGTGCTGCTCTAAAAGACATCCGGAAGTGCTGTTACAAGTCTCCGACGACCTGAAGCTCCAAGACTCTGTTCTTGTCGTCGGTACCATTAGTTTTCTTTATTTACTTGTACTTCAAAGCTGTAACTCTTTTTCGTACTTATAGTTGTTGCCCACGGAAAGCGATCAAGGATCGCGGGCCTTCGAGTAGGAGTCGCCACAGGCTCCGAACGAAGTAAATCTTTCGTGTCTTTGTTTTTATTTGTTTCTATTTCTTTCCGATGCGCTTATACTCGAACGACGTACTTGATACGAATGAAATAGCCACGAGCGCTATTCACCCCCCCTCTAGCGCGTCTCGATCCAAAAAACACTCTCTGTGGTCCAGAATCCATACCGGAACCTCCTCGTAAGTAACGTCAGACTGAATGGAAACATACATATCTGACAGAACATGTGTCGGATTGGATACGTATCTCCTCAGCATAGATACATGGAATACATCGTGAATGCCAGCTAGAGATGGAGGTAGCGCCAGACGGTAAGCTACTGCTCCAATCCTCTCCAAGATCTGGAATGGCCCAATATATCGTGGAGTTAACTTACCTCGAAGACCAAATCTCTTCATCCCTTTCGTGGGTGAAATTCTTAAAAATACATGATCACTAATAGAGAACTCTAAGGGTCTCCGTCGTCGTTCAGCATAACTCTTCTGACGATCTTGAACCTCTGACATCCTCCGTCTGATAGTACGAACCAACTCTGCCTCCTGCTGAGCTCTCTGAGGTCCTATCAGCTAGGCCTCCCCAACCTCCTCCCATAGGGTGGGTGTCCAACAAGGTCTACCATACAACGCCTTAAACGGTGCCATCTGGATAGTCGAATGATGCTGTTGTTGTAGGCGAACTCCACCAATGGTAGGTGGTCCTCCCAACTGCCTCCGAAATCCATAACGCAAGACCTCAGTAGGTCCTCTAAAATCTGAATGGTCCGCTCTGACTGTCCATCTGTCTACGGATGGAATGTCGTACTGAAACGAAGCTGTGTACCCAAGACCTGCTGCAGACTCTGCCGGAATCGGGACGTGAACCGTGGGTCTCTATCAGATATAATGCTCAAAGGAACACCATGCAATCTGACAATCTCTCGACAGTACAACTCGGCTAATCGATCCAGAGAATTAGTCTTCCTGATCGCTAAAAAGTGTGCGGATTTGGTTAATCAGTCAACGATTACCCAAACCGCATCATAGCCTCGTCGAGTCCTAGGCAATCCTACCACAAAATATATAGTAATGTGTTCTCATTTCCACTCTGGAATAAGGATCCAATGAAGTAAACCAGTCGGTCTCTGGTGCGCAGCCTTCACCTACTGACAGACAAGACATCTCGCTACAAACTCCGCGATGTCTTTCTTCATACCCTTCCACCAATAGGAATGCCTCAAATCACGATACATACGAGTCCCACCTGGGTGGATAGCAAAATCTAGAACGATGAGCCTCCTAAAATAACTCCTCCATGACCGGGTGAGACTGAGGTACACATAATCTGCCTTGGAAATAAACAATACCCTCGTCATCTCATGTAAAGTCGGTTTGCTGTCCGGAAGCTATCTGACTACTAATGAACTGTAAATGCTGATATCCGCCCTGGGCCTCTCGAATCCTCATCCTGATCGACGACTGAGCAACCATGGTAAGAAGAATACCCTGCTCTGTCTGTCCCTGCACCTCAAGGCCCAACTCGGAGAATCCCTGAATCAAGTCCGTGACTATAACTCGGTGGCAAGCTAAAGTCCCTCTGGACTTCCTGCTAAGTGCATCAGCAACCACATTAGCTTTCCCCGGATCGTAGCTATTAGTACAATCATAATCCTTCAGGAACTCCATCCATCTCCTCTGTAAAAGATTGAGTTCCTTCTATATAAAAAGTTATTTGAGACTCTTATGATCAGTAAGAATCTCAAAAGTAATACCATAAAGTTGATGTCGCCAAATCTTCAAAGCAAAGATAATAGCGGCTAACTCTAAATCATGTACTGGGTAATTCTTCTCATGCTCCTTCTACTAATGAGAAGCATAGGAGACTACCCTGTCGTGCTGCATCAGAACAGCGCCAAAGCCCTGTAGAGATGCGTCTGTGTAAAGTACGAATCCGTCCTCTCCGGAAGGTAAAACTAAAATTGGTGCCGATACTAATCTCCGCTTCAGTTCCTGAAAGCTGGTCTCACAGGCCTCTTACCAAGTAAACTTCAGACCTTTTCTGGTCAGACGTGTCAACGACATAGCAATATTGGAGAAACCCTCAACAAATCATGTGTAATATCCAGCCAGTCCCAAGAAACTGTGGATCTCCTGAACTGACTTTGCCTGCTCCCAGCTAGTGATAGCTTCGATCTTCTGAGGATCTACTGAAATACCTCGTCTTGACACCACATGTCCTAGAAATCCAACTGAGGATAGTGATAAGCGAGTCTGTCACACTCGTAAATCAAATTAACAATGTTTATTCATTGAACCCCTTAATTTCGCAATCATGTTGTAGTAACGAGCCTAGGATCGATCTCAAGGAACCAACGGTAGAATGTAATTTAGGATTGTATTTTATTCCTATTTTTGAGGTTTTTAATTTGAAAATAGGGGTTGAACTTTGAATATAAATCTAACAAATGAAAATCACAGAAAATAATAACTAATCTAATGCGTAAATAAAATCTACCTAAGTATCTCCGATTAATCCATACGCATTGTCACACTACGTAATGAATTCATCATCAACACCATCAACTCTAAATATGAAATAATGAGACAGTAATAAATCTGACCTAAAACACCAATTAAAACCCTAGCTTAAACTTAACAACCTAACAATTAAACAAGCACCAAATAAGACTTAAACCAAGCTTTAACAAGGTAATGAAATACTAAACTACTACTAAAAACATCACAAAACATAAAAGTACTCTGTGCCAAACTGTAAAAACAATAACAAAATGAAATAAACCCTAACCGAACCAAATCACAATCAATCCATACAAGTTTCACACTCTTGCCGTCACACAAGAGCGCCAAAGTCGAGACCACCCAACTCTGGACCTCAGTGGAGCATCTCAACTACGTCTCAGTTCAAGGAGTGCTCAATAGTGTTGACGGACCACCCCCGACACGCTTGAAACAACCCTAAACCCAATAATGGCCGAAAATCTGGAAATCTTCAAACCTTGACCACTGAATCTGGAATGGAAGTTACGGATTACGGATTGTAGTCGGATGAAGCTCAGTAACGCCGGAGGACCACCGCCGAACATCGCTGATGGGAATCGGAGCCACCGATTGGAGGAACACCTCCAAATCTGGTGAAAACAGAGGTTTGCCGAGAGAAGATTTCCGCCGGCGGAAACACCCACCAGAGGCTCCAGAGAATCGGGATGAGCTGTTGTAGAGATTATCCACCGAGGTTGAAGCTTGAGAGGATGATCGGAGAAAGAATCGGGGCCGGAATTTGGAAGAAACGCCGCGGGACGAAGCTGCACTGTGGAGGATCGACAAAGCCTAGAAGCTACTGTAGCTTCTGTTTTGATTCTGTTCCAGATCTAAATGGACTGCTGTGATTGATTTGGCTCTTGATCAACGGTGAAAAGTCATCCAAAATCTAATCCAGAGGTACTGATCTTCATCTAGGGTCTGGATCTACTCTCCCTTAGGTCGGATCGACCAGATCTTCACTAGATGGTTCAGATCTGCCCAATCTTTGATGAACGATCCAGATTAATTCGGGCTTGATCAATGGCTGTATGAACTCCGATCTGATTCAAAACCTCTGGATCTTCATCTATGGATGAGATCTCCTCCTCATTAGGTTGGATGGGCCAGATCTTCAACGGATGGTTCAGATCTCTCCTGTTCTTGATGAACAGCCCATAATGCTCCAAAGCTTGATCGTGTCGTTTAAGCTTCGATTCGAGCCCAATTTCGGTTCAAATAGATCCAAATCCACGATCCTTTGATTCCTACAAAATAAGAATCAAATATTAGCATCAAATAACACAAAAATAAGATCATTTGTAATTAAGTCCAAAATCGGTACAATGCATAAAATATGATGTAACCATGATTTAAACCTATGAAATCAACATCAAACAATACATATATGAATCAAAATAGTACAGTAAAATCATGGTTATCAAATCCCCCACACTTAGTCTTGAACGTCCCGTGAAAATAAAGAAAACTAAAAATCATCTCCACAAAAATTCCCTAGCAATACCTAGAAGATAGTAAAAAGAATTTAACTAAGATCATCTAAAGATCACTAACAATCATGAATACAATCCAAACAATAATCAGTAGGTGTGGTAGTTTCAATCCAATTGAAAAATTAAGCAAGTTACAATCTTACAAAGGATTTACCTATTCTAGCTCTCACACTCAAGCATGTATATAAGTTGAGCTCACTCAATGCAGCTCACAACATTTCACTACCATAAGTTTGCTTATTTTCTAATTCTCCACCACTATAAACATAGCATACATGAATCAAAAGGATTTTATTAACAAAAATTGAAATGGAATAAAAAAGAACAAGTGAAATGAATGAACTAAGCAAGAGAAAAGAATTCAATGAAGTATATGAGAAGATAAGAGTATTGGAGGAATATACTTGATGAGTTGACCAATTTTGATGTGTAAAGAGATGAATACCATTTGTTGTTACCAATTCAAAATATCAAGCTAACCTCCCCTTCAATTTGATGGCAAACAAAGAATCTTGATACTCTATCTTCCACTTGATACTCTCTTGATGTGCCAAAATTTTTTTTTCTCACTGTTTTTGCTCTTTTTCCACTTCATTTAGAAACTTAAAACAATCTTGAATTTCCTTATGGAGTTCCCTCCCCCACACTTAAAATATTGTCCGTCTCGGACAATGAAACACCACATGTTTCCAATGCATTAACACTCTTAAAGCCACAATTTCTCATTCTTTTTAGCTGCAGCTTCTGTTCTTTTCTCTTCCACTGTTCTATTTCTATTTTTTTTTCTATGGTTTACATTCAATATCAAATTTCCAACAATTTCAGTAGAAAAATTCAAGGTTTTAGCGATTAGGCAGCATAAAGGAATGAACTGATTGATGCAAAACTGCACTAACAGGACAAGCAAAAATAATATAGTAGATTTCAGAAATTGGAAAATTCCCTAGCCATAACAATGCATCCCAGATGCCGCACCAGTTTCAAATCAAAGCATTAGATTCAGTCAAACATATCCAACATCCAATTCAACAAATTCCTGCAATGATCAGATTCCACCTCTTAAGTCCACTTCAGAATTGCTGCTGTTTTAACTCTTAGCTTTAGAAATGTAATTGCAGTTTCAGAAATCAAATTCAATGAGATTGCAGCTTATGATTCATCAAGACTTAGCTAGAAAGAAAGTTGCATTTGTCACAAGAATATAGGACTGTAATCTGCACAAGCATCACAACATTCATAAACTTCAGAAATCAGTAAATTAAGTTCCAGTAGTAACAGATTTCAATCCCTTGAATTGAATTCCAAGAATCACTTCTAAGATTGTAGCACATAAATTAAAAAATTTAAGGTTACAAAGTTCCCAACCATTCAGTACACAAATAAGGTGTGAGGATTGCATATTAGCAGAGATTCTCATCCGGCACCAAACCATGGTATGCAATGTCAACTAGACAATCCAATAGTCAACACCATTCTTGCATTCCTAACTGCATTCCTGTTTCTTAGTAATTCAGTTCTGAACATTTCAATTTCATACATAAAGCTAATGGTTCCCTTTACTGCTCAAGTATTCTTCATTGAAAGAAAGGTTTTTATCTCATTTTAAATGCTAAAAAACTCATGCCATCATTGGAAAGCTCTCCTAACACAAAATCCAGAAATTGCAATACAGAATTTCAGAATTCTGTTTCTTAAATCCAGATTTGTTCATTCAAATAGTTTGATTCATATGCTTGGATTTCAAAATTTCTGCACATATGCAAGAAGCAAAAACCCGCTTAACATAGCCAAATTGAATTCGAGTTACTCTCTTTGTGTGCCACTCATGTTCTATAATTCTTCACATTCATCTCTGATTTCTTTTCATATTCTTTGCAGTGACAATATGAATCTGCCATTTAATCTCCAAACTACCCAGCATGATGTTTAAGCAGAATTCCTTGACCCATAACAATGTTTCTCAGCAAATCAACTTCAGAATTGGCAGATCAGATTCCATAATTTGGTACACAATTGGTATAACTACTGATTTCAGTGTTTCTTCAATGCTGGACTTTGTATCAACCTATCATGTTCAGCCACAAAAAATTTTCAATGCTCCTTCATCTTGTCTCTATAGACCCTTTACAATGCATATTTGAAGATTCTCCAGTATTCCAACAGCTTTTGCTCATCTCAAACCTCTTCCCAATTTGGCACAGAATTTCCTCACTATTCTGCAAAATCTGTATTTATGGAGTTTCTGTTTCTCTGTCAGTTTCTGTTATTTTAGCAGCCACACCTCACTTGTCACTGATCAAATAAAAACTTACTCAAACCCTTTCACCAACTAAGAAGATGTATATAATATTTAGCACATGATAACAAAGCATTGAATTTAGAAACTCAAACGGTTTCTGAAATCACACTCCCTGGCTTAAATTTCCGAATCTATACAAGGTGATAATTCAGCTTGTGTCATGGAGATTTTAAAATAACAACAACTCCCATTCATCATTGCAAGTTCTTCACTGCTGAACAATCCAACAGTCCCTTCCCTTGTGTTTTTCAATAGATTGCTCTTTTGGTCTCTTTAGTTTTGGCAGCTAGCACTCTTTTCAGCTTCGCTTGAGGGTTGCAATAAGAATTTAGAATTAGTTTCTGAAAACTCAAAAACTGAATATTCAATTTCCAGCTCCACAAATACCCAACATTTTGATTTCATCAAGATGTTTTCCAAGTGTAATAACAACATTTTAATTCCTTACAGCCTCAAACATTTCAGTTTTCTAGATCTCTCTTTCAGCATTTTGATAATTTCAACATGTTGTTTAACACAGTTTGTAAAAACATGATAAGCATTTAAGCACCATTTGTCACTGTGAAAGCAAGGGCCTCTCTATGTTTCCTCACTATTTTGGGAAGTGGTGATAGAAAATTGACACAAACTTGATACAATTCTACAATCTGAATTCTGTTTCTAGCATTTTACCTCACTACTTTAAAGTACCAATGGCTGCCCTTTTCTTCAACTTTTCAAAGTAAATGATTCTCCATTCAAGTGCCTCATTGATGAAATAATTACCACCAATTGAATTCCAAATTCTAATCCATTTAAACCACATTCCAGTGGCTATAAAAACTCACTGTTCTAGCATTTACTTGTGTCCAGAATGAATTCTGAAATCATCATCTTGTTCTGCAGATGTCATGAAAGACAAGCATACCATTTATATTCAGCAAATTCTTAAATCCAACTAAGTTTCCACTCATTGGAAATTGTATTCTAATTTTTGATACAAAATTGATACAAAATTTTCAGCCTTGCACTTCAATTTCTGTAGAATTCCAAAGCTGTTGATAACATTTCTACTCACACAACAAATGTATCAATTATTGGCACAAGACATACATTCTTCTTACCACTGAACTTCCTCTCTAATCAATGCATTTACTGATTCTTATTTTTTTTTCTCTACAGTAATATAGAAATCTGATTGAATTCTCTGCAGTAAGCATTGGTTATCTGACCATCTTTAATGCTTGCAATCATATTGCATAAATAATGAACCAGAACAAGGTTTAATAACCATACCAATCAGCAACCTTTGAATTGCAACCTGCTGTGGCATTTGCAAATTTCTTGTACATTTCAGAAATTAAGTTTCAGAATTATAAATTTGCAAGACTTTGTATCACTATTCTTTAACATATAGTGAATCACTTAAAAATTGCTTCCCAACAACTATACATGTTCATTAAAATGTGCCCATCAATAGACTCACTTCATGTCATGCTCGAAAATCAAAGGTCAATTCTCATGAAGCCATCCAAAACCTTCAACATCTTCAAATGTATACCAATCCTCCCCCACACTTAAACCTCTACCCATCTCGCAAAATCTAACTCATCAAGAATTCAACCAAAACTCTAAATAAAATAGAGCAAGCAAAGGTAATCAAAGGTTAAAATGTAAGAGAAAAATGTTTAAAGAAAATTATGAAGAAAGGAATTGGAATTTATCAAGGATCAAGAACGAACACAATCCTTCATTTCCATGCATACATATGCTATTGTGACTTTGAAAAGAAATTAAGCAAGCTCTAGAGTTTCAATTGTTGTAAGTGCATGCCACACAAAGAAAATAATAGAGTATAGGCTTAAAGTAGTCCTCTCTAGGTATTTTTATGCAATCTAGCTCAATTGATCAAAATGGAATCCACCAACACACTAACCAATATCATGCAAGAAAAGCATCCAATCATGTCACATGACCTAAAATTGATGATCAAATTTAAGGGACTTTTACCATCTTAAAAATATTACTAAACAATTCATGGAGAATTTTATTCAAATGACATGCTATGTATACTAACAAAATGCAAAGTATGAAAGCAAATGTGGAAACAAAATGCAAAGTATGAAACTAAAGAAACGTTTCTCACAAAAAGAATTTATTAACAAGACATGAATTAAAATGCAAAAGAAAGCTAAATTAGAATCAACTCCCCTTTCATTCCCGGTGGTTGAAGAAGATCTAACAAAAGAAGCCACCCCAGAAGTGGAGTAATCATGGCTCCACTCAATTCCTTTTTATTCATCATTTTTCCCTTCAAATCTTTTTCTAGAGGTCGAAGGCGGTTCAATTTAAGCACCCACTCCGGAAGCTTATGTTCTCCTACACGATCAATAAAAGAAAACACCTCCCACACGCATGTGGGATAAAAAGAAATTAGGAGAATTTTAGTGTGGGTAGAAAATATATCAAGCAATGAATCACAACTAATAAAATCACTACAAGAAAAACCCTCATAGACATCGGTGGAACAACAACAGTTTTAAGCAAAAATCGATGTCTTTGAGTATTTTACACCAGTTTTTCCAAAAACCGGTGTCTATAAGCGCAAATTTTCACTCATAGACATCGATTTTTTAAGCCGGTGTCTATGAGGGCCTTTTTTTTCATTAATAGACAACGATTTTAACAGCGATTTTTAAAACCCGATGTCAATAATAAAATAAAATAATTTAATTTTCCCACTAATATTTAGCCGAAATTTGCAACACTTCACTCTTACCTCCAAACCTAAACCTATATCACGCCCACCGTATACCGTCACAACGCCACCACCACTTTCCTCCTCGCCGCTAGCCGTCAGACCATCTCTCTCAGCGCATCTCCCTCTTCCCCTTCCTAAATCGACGCCCCTTCCTCTCCCGCCCATGCTTCTCCGTCCAACCACACAGCATCTCCTCCAACGCCCTTCTTCGCATTCCCAGGACCACCGCTCGATTCCTTCTTCGCATTCCTTTATCCATTCGTCGCTACTGACATCCTTCCTCATCTTCGACAGTTTCATTGTCGCTACTGAATGCCCCTCTGCCAGTGCAGCTCTGAAGACCAGGAAGAGGACGAGGGACGACGGTGATTTCAAGAGAGTCGCGGAGATCGTTATGGTTTTGTCGGCCTTGGGACAGATGCGAGGCGGCAAGGAGCCAGCGGTGGCCGAGAAGGCGCTGGTGACCGAGTCCAAGGAGAGGCTTGTGGTGATGTGCGAGGGCGCCAAACCGAAGGATCTCGTCTCCACGGAGGCAGTGAGGGTCGTGGCGGAGGATCTCGGGCTGAACAGGTCTAAGGATCCTGCTTTGGGTTTCCAGCCGCCCAGGATGTCCATTGCAGAGAAGTTGATGTTGACCAAGAAAAAGGTCCGTCTTCCTGCCCCATTTTGGTTCCTTTGCTTAGAGTCAAGGAATCCAATTGCCTTAACAATAGTTGCTCTTGATCTTAATATGAGATAGCCCCAAACAGAGTGCAGTGGTGGGAGAACATGCATCTAGTGAGATCCAAGTGGTTGCATATTATGCCTTATTGTTTTCATTTAGTATGCCTGCTTACATTGCTTTTCAATAGGTATTTACCTTTCATGTGTTTGTTGAATCCTGCAGACTCGCATAATTACGTTGTTTCGAGTTGCTGTTTACCTAGAAAATTAATATTCTATGAAATGGCTGCTATTTGCTCCAATTTTTTGTTTGCGTTGTTGACCCAAGTCCTTGTATCATTTCTTTGTCGTATTAAAAAGTTAGGTCTATGAAAGATCCAGTTCATAATCTCCATTCACTCACTCTTCTTGTTGACTTGCTCTCTAGATTAAATCCAGTGAAGAAATTGCTTTAGTAGTAAATTATGCCTTTTATTTCATAATACTACAACTTTATTAAAATGTAAAGATTGTCACTCTCGAATTGGTTGAAATGCTCTCTAGCATCTAGCACAGGGCATATATTGGCTTAAGATTATGTTTTTTTAAAAAAAAAAATAATCATGATACTACAACTTTATTGAAACGTAAAGATTGTCACTGTCAAATTAGCAAGTTTCAACATTGTTGTTTTATTGTTCTTTAAGAAGGGAATGACAATGTCAAATCTCTGATTTCTTTCTATACCATAAGTAAATACAAAGAAATTTCTGAACATTATAATGAGGTTTAGTTATATTTTGCTTACATATGGATAATTATGCATTGTTAATATGTTACTTGATATCCATGTTATTTTCAGCTTGTCTTGGAAAGCACAGCATTTGAAAATACCTAGCTTTCCAGTTTTCAAGGCAGAATTTGTTTGCATGTAAGATATCTGATATGACATTTTCCTTAAGTGTTTAGTCACTGCAGAACTTATCTGATAACCTATGCTTGTGGTCTAATTCTACAAATGGAAGTGTCCAAGGAAACAAATGTGCATTCATCAGTTCATTCCTCTCAACAGCTTCCTGTAAGTGTTGGTGCAAAATCTGAATCTCGTGGTACCATTGCATCTGGTGCTTCTAGGATTTCACAGGACAAGAGTCCTATGACAACATCCTCTGGAGGCTTTCATAATTCTTCAACTATATCTCATGTTCCTGTGCTGGCCTGGGCTGCCCCTAATTTGAAGCAGTCACTGATTAGTGATGCGCAAGCTGGTGTCAATACCATTAAACATTCATCTAGTTCCCGTAATAAGGCTTTGCCTTCAGCACATAATGGATTAAATGATAGACCTAGTGGACCATCTTATCTGACACAAGATCAAGGTAAAATCTTTAGACCATATCTGTCTGTATTATCTATCAATGCTGTGAAATTCTGACTTCCTTTGCTTTGTTATGGCTTGAATTCTTGATTAATGCATTATCATTTTTCTTACTTCCTTTTTGCTTAATTTCTCAAATTTATCAAGTTCCTAAAAAGTATTAAAATATTTTGGCCTTCTTTACTGAAGTTTTATGTGAACTAGTATTAGTCATAGCTGCAGTTCAATAAAGAACAGATAATTGTATGAGTCAGAGATAACATTGTGGTACTAATATCAGTAATTGTGTTTATTTCCTAATTATTTTTTATTTTGGTACCAAGCAGTGTGGCCTGGTATACTGGTAAGACATGTCTGCTAAATGCTCAATCCTTTTTTTAGCATAAATATAAAGGCTAGTTTTTCCTTTGTGAATCCTTTTCTCTATTGTTTGGAATTTGGTTTTTCCCTACGTGTAATATTGGACATGTCCTAATATTTTCATTCATGCTTAACTTGTTTTCTATTGCAGCTGAAAATCCACCTTAGAAAATCCCAACCATCTCTTCCATGCAATCACCATCTGTTGCTGTTGTGTCAAGGTTTAGCCAACCAAACAAATTGTTGGATCATACTTCAATTAGGTCAGAGGGTATTGCCGGTGCAAATGCTAGCCAATCTTCTCATCAGATGAAAAATCAGGAAATAAAGTCTTCTATAGTTCAAGCAGGACATGGAGGCCTGCATATTACACATCAACCTACTCAAGGCTTGGCATTCTTTCATGCACCTTCTCTTTATACCAATCACAATGAGATTGGTAAGAGTGTGCAGAGGATATTGCAATCGAAGGTTCTGGATCACCCAAATTGGATTCCTCCATCAAGTGACTATAGGAATGCTTCTTTAAATTGCTAGATATGCAAAAATGTGATTTCAGATACAGAAAGTTTGCTTGTCTGTGATGCTTGTGAGAAAGGAAACCATTTGAAATGTCTTCAATCTTATGGCAGCAAAGACATTCCTAAAGCAGAATGACATTGCCCAAGCTGCTTGGCATCAAGTAATGGAAAGACCTTGCCACCCAAATATGGAAGGGTCACAAGAGCTCCTGTTCCAACACCAAGAGCTGCTCCAAATACAAGCATCAATGTTGCTTCTAAGAAAACAGAAGATTTGGATCCTAACACTAGTCGACGGAAAGCACTAGCCAACAACAATTCTTATGTGTCTCAACATTCCAATTCTTCAAATTTGGGTGGCAACCATTATGATTCAATGGTAATTGGTGCTGAAATGGATTCTAGGACAAATGGAGTTAAGAGAGACAATGAAAAATGTGATGCAGTAGGTGATCATTTGTAGGAAACAAATGGATCTGTATGTGCTAATTCTGATGCATCTTGTGGGTATCCCAACGATATTGAGAATGATAGTGGCTTCAATGTTCTCATATATCTTTCAAATGGAAATATCCATCTATACCAAACTAGTCGACACAACTTGACCTCACGCACGAGAATGATAGTAACATTTGAAAGATATATGAGAAATTGGTATAGTGATGAAGCAAAATTTGCAATACATCAAAAATAATAACAATAAGATTATGCTAATACTTACTTATCTGCTGTCTGATGCTTCTAGATTATGCTAATACATGGTGGAAAGTTAGTTTTGCACTAAAACCTATATAAACCCGCCAAACAGAATTCACTTCTTGTACAATGGCAGGATGAGTTGAATTTCATTTCCAACGCTATCCCATTACATCATAAAGCAAAACTTTGATAAGGGTCTGCATTGTATGATCTCTAGTCTAGTTATGAAACAACATGTAGAGTGGAGATGAATAGTTCTGTAGCATTTGAGAATCAACAAATTCTAGTTGTTTGTGCGTGCTTCTTTATCACTTAACATCAAGTAACAATGCTCTAGTTATGTCCCAGTGCAAACCTGTTAACTAAGAATGTATGAACCTAAGCTAAGTCTCTGGTGCTTTTGATATTTGTCACAAATATTCTTTATCTATGCTTATTTATGTTCTAATTTATGCTACTTGAATCTTTTTTGCTCTTCTATTGACTCTTATTTTTATAGTTGTAAGGTTGATGGGCTGTGCTGCTTCTCACATAACTTTGGAATGTGCTTTGCAAACACATCCTAACATTGCAATCATTGGTGAAGAGGTGATTTTCTAATTGAATGTTGGAATTTGGTGTGGAGGATTTGTATGACAATCAATGTATTCTCATGTATTCATTGTTTTTGAACATGTCACAATCTGGTTCATTAACCTGTAAATTATTCCATGATATTATTTTCCATTTCTAAAGGCGATCAAGAGTTGCCTGCATTGTTTAAGTTGGGGTAAGTGCTTCCTTAGGGTTTAAATTTCAGTGGTGTGTTGGCAAGGCAACTTTTGCCTCAAGGACAGTTATTAATCTAAATTGTCTATATTTCCACTGCCCATCAAATTTGAAAGATGCTCTCTTTGAAAGCTTAGAGCAAAATGTATGTGTTCTCAACAGAAAAGGCTAAACAGTGTAGAAACTGAAATAAATGATCTTATTGTTATTATTTTTGATGTATTGCAAATTTTGCTTAATCACTATACCAATTATCTCTTGTTGTGTTACTATACCAATTATTGCAACTATGAGAAAACTTTGTTGTAATAATTTCTGGTTTGGAATATATTAAGTTCCCAGGAATGATAGATCTATCACTATATGATGTGGTTGAGATAAATGATGAATGTGTCTCTTTTTAAGCATTCAAATTAGTCATCTTGTTACCTGGTGCTCTTACTACTTTTTCAACTATGATTTTTGGTCTTGGTTAACTAATATCTTATTTATGTGCTTTTTACAGTTTACAAATCTCAAGTACTCCAGAGTTGAAATTGATGAAGTGTGGTTCGAGTGGGCTGAATGCATGCTAGATTACATTTGAGTAGGAAAGGTATTTGATTTTTGAAAACTTTGGATGATGCATGCATTTGCATGGAATGTAAATTGCGTATATTGTCCCATATCAATTTCTTTCTGATGGTGATATTCTAGGACTTCTGCAGCATGTATAATTCTTCTGTTTTTGTTCTTTACTGTAGTTAAGTAAACCAAATGATACTTTTGTTTGACAGATTAGAACAGTGGATGTTTTAACTCAGAAAACTAGGCATTTGAAGGTGAAAAGTGGTGAGATTAGGGAAATGAAAGGCGCAAGAAGAATGGAGCAGTATAGCAAGTTGAACAGATTCTGATTCTCATAATTTAATATAGCCTCAGATTGATTTTTTACTCACGATGTTCTACCTTAATGTGTACAATATCTATTAGCTTTTGATGTAAAAAGAATATTTGTGTATTTTATGGATACTGTTGTAAGAAGAATATTTATGTAATTTGTGAATATTTGTGTATTTTATGGATACTGTTGGAAGAAGAATATTTGTGTAATTTGTGAATATTTGTGTATTTTCTTGGATACTGTCGATTTTTCACTATTTCGAAAATCGAATTTGTGGCGTTAAACAATACTCATATTACATCGATTTTCCACCGCTGCAAAATCGGTGTCATTAACTAATATTACATCGGTCGTATATTGCTGCCAAAACAGGTGTTATTAACATATAATATTACATCGGTTTTACACCATTGATGAAACGGTGTCGTTAAGTGATATTACATCGGTTAATAACCGATTCAAAAACCGGTGTCGTTAAGTGATACTACACCGGTTTTAACCCGATGTCTAAAATAGTAGACCTTTTACATCGCCTTCATAAACATCGGTCGAAAATGTAATAGACATCGGTGGAAAACCGATATCTATGAGGGTTTTTGTTGTAGTGAATCAACAATTGGTACCTCTATAAAATTTTCTGAAAAATCACAAAGAATACTCAACTTGTCATCTTGAATGATACCTGGAGTGGTGTTTGTTACCTCTTCCTCATCAAATAATGGCTCAGATTCTGGTTATGGTGAAAGTACAACTTCATGTAGTGATTCTTGGGTGCTTGGCTCTATAGCACAAGTCCCTACACTTACATCTTCAATTCTTGGTGATTCTTGAGGTAATGCTTTCAGTAAGCAATCCCCTACACTTATATCATCTTCAACATCAATTCCTGCATGATTCACATCATCTAAAGCAACCCTATTAGTAGAATCAGAAATCTGAACAACTACATCATCATCACAAATAAAACTAATAAATTCTTGTGAATAAATGGAAGTAGGGTCAGGCCTGACAGAATCACTACTTTCCATCTCCTCACTGGCGTTCTATGCTTGTAACTGAGTAATGGATGACGCAATCTGATCTAACTGACTCTGAATATTCTGTATCCTTGTAAATTGTTGCTCTTGATGCTCTCTTATTTGATGTATAACTTCATTACATTCCCAAATTGTCTTTGCAAATTTTTCTTGTACATCCTCATACCTATTCCATTGCTCCATAGGTAGGTAGTACTGTCTCTCCCTCCAATCTCTAAAATACTGATAATATGGATCCATGGTCAAATAAAATTTCTTGTTCTTACACAACAACTAGCAAATAAAATTAGAAGACTCAGGAACAAATAAAATCAAACACATGGATATATAATCATGCAAGCAATTAAACAACAAAATTTTTTAAGTTTTCAAAAATAAAAACAATCCTAAAATTACCAAACATTGCATATTATCCCCGGTAAAGGCGCCAACATTTGATAAGCGAGTCTGTCACACTCATAAATCAAATTAACAATGTTTATTCACTGAACCCCTTAATTTCGCAATCATGTTGTAGTAACGAGCCCAGGATCGATCTCGAGGAACCAACGGTAGAATGTAATTTAGGATTATATTTTATTCCTATTTTTGGAGTTTTTAACATGAAAATGGGGGTTGAACTTTGAATATAAATCTAACAAATGAAAAACAAAGAAAATAAGAACTAATCTAATGTATAAATAAAATCTACTTAAGTATCTCCGATTAATCCATACGCATTATCACACTACGTAATGAATTCATCATCAACACTATTAACTCTAAATATGAAATAATGAGACAGTAATAAATCTGACCTAAAACACCAATTAAAACCCTAGCTTAAACTTAACAACCTAACAATTAAACAAGCACCAAATAAGACTTAAACTAAGCTTTAACAAGGTAATGAAATACTAAACTACTACTAAAAACATAACAAAACATAAAAGTACTCTGTGCCAAGCTGTAAAAACAGTAACAAAATGAAATAAACCCTAACCGAACCAACTCACAACCAATCCATACAAGTTTCACACTCTTGCCGTCACACAAGAGTGTCAAAGTCGAGACCACACAACTCTGGACCTCAGTGGAGCATCTCAGCTGCGTCTCAATTCAAGGAGTGCTCAATAGTGCCGACGGACCACCCCCTACACGCTGGAAACAACCCTAAACCCAATAATGGCCGAAAATTTGGAAATCTTCAAACCTTGACCTCTGAATCTGAAATGGAAGCTACGGATTGCGGATTGTAGTCGGATGAAGCTCAGTAACGCCGGAGGACCACCGCCGAACGTCGCTGATGGGAATCGGAGCCGCCGATTGGAGGAACACCTTCAAATCTGGCGAAAACAGAGGTTTGCCGAGAGAAGATTTCCGCCGGCGGAAACACCCACCGGAGGCTCCAGAGAATCAGGATGAGCTGCTGTATAGATTATCCACCGAGGTTGAAGCTTGAGAGGATGATCGGAGAAAGAATCGGGGCCGGAATCCGGAAGAAACGTCGTGGGACGAAGCTGCGCTGTGGAGGATCGAAAAAGCCTGGAAGCTACTGTAGCTTCTGTTTTGATTCTGTTCCAGATCTAAACAGACGGCTGTGATTGATTTGGCTCTTGATCAACGGTGAAAATTCATCCAAAATCCCATCCAGAGGTACTAATCTTCATCTAGGGTCTGGATCTACTCTCCCTTAGGTCGGATCGACCAGATCTTCACTAGATGGTTCAGATCTGCCCAATCTTTGATGAACGGTCCAGATTAATTCGGGCTTGATCAATGGTTGTATGAACTCCGATCTGATTCAAAACCTCTGGATCTTCATCTATGGATGAGATCTCCTCCTCATTAGGTTGGATGGGTCAGATCTTCAACAGATGGTTTAGATCTCTCCTGTTCTTGATGAACGGCCCATAATTCTCCAAAGCTTGATCGTGTCGTTTAAGCTTCGATTCGAGCCCAATTTCAGTTCAAATAGATCCAAATCCACAATCCTTTGATGCCTTCAAAATAAGAATCAAATATAAGCATCAAATAACACAAAAATAAGATCATTTGCAATTAAGTCCAAAATCGGTACAATGCATAAAATATGATGTAACCATGATTTAAACCTATGAAATCAACATCAAACATGCATATATGACTCAAAATAGTACAGTAAAATCATAGTTATCAAATCTCCTACACATAGTCTTGAACGTCCCGTGAAAGTAAAGAAAACTAAAAATCATCTCGACAAAAATTCCCTAACAATACCTAGAAGATAGTAAAAAGAATTTAACTGGTCATGTTCCTCCTCGGAACGCGAATAGATCAATATGTCATCAATAAATACGATAACAAACTGGTCTAGATACTCCAGAAAGATACGGTTCATCAGATCCATAAATACTGCGGGAGCATTGGTAAGCCCAAATGACATTACCAATAACTCGTAATGTCCGTATCTGGTGCGGAATGCTGTCTTCTGAATATCAGAATCTTTGACTCTCAGCTGATGATATCCGGACTGCAGATCAATCTTAGAATACACTGATGTATCTCTGAGCTAATCAAACAAATCATCAATCTGTGGCAAGGGGTACTTATTTCTGAAAGTCACTGCATTCTGCTGCCTATAATCGATGCACAACCTCAGAGTACAATCCTTATTCTTGACGAATAATACCGGAGAACCCCACGGAGAAACACTAGGGCGAATGAATCACTTATCTAATAACTCCTGGAGTTGAACCTTTAATTCGTCCAACTCCTTCGGTACCATACGATAAGGAACTTTATACTGCCCCTGTGTCAGATACTGAGGTCTGAAATAGATCTCTGGGACTCTATAAGGACACCGGAATGCTCCTGTCCGTGCATATCATATGCAGCTGCTGCAGGGGGAGTTGTCCTCTACTAACGATGCGAAGATTAGGCTTTCGACTCACCTCGCTGGGTCCCTGTCTGATCGAACTGACCTCCCGAAACAGAAACCTCGAAGGCTACATGCTGAGCCTTCAGCGAACAGTTTCCGCTCATGTGCCCAAGCAGTTTGCAATAATAGTAAACTGACTATCCCAGGGTACATGCAGAGCTGATGTGATCTCGGGATCCGCATCTGGTGTAGTCAGGGTCACCGGTGGACTGTTTCCAGTTCTGCTGAGCAGACCGAGAACGTCTTGATGAAGATCGTCCTGACTTCTGGGGTCGGTCAGATGACCCAGAAGTACCCTGACCCATCTGAGTACGACTGCTCGCTGTTGTCCAGTTGTCTGTGGCTGCTGAATCTGTCCGGAAGTCCGATCAGTCTGCTTCTTCTTCTTGTCTGCATTCACTCTCTGCTGAGCAGACTCAATCATAATAGCTCTATCCAGTGCCTCTGTGTATGATGAAGTACCAAAACCGACAATCTTCACCTGAAGATGCCCGTTCAGTCCCTAGACAAACTGAAGCATGCGAGATCTGTCCTCGGCAACCAACTCAGGACAGAATCTTTCCAACCGATTAAATTCGGTATTATATTCCATCACTGAGCGATTTTTTTGTCGAAGACCCAGAAAATCTTGCCAACGTGTCATCTGATACGCCCGGGGAAAATATTGACTCTCGAATGCCTCCCTAAATGTCGCCCATGTAATATGCTGCTCGTTTATAATCGAGCGCTGCGTGTCCCACCAGATTTCTGCCCCGTCTCGTAAGTGGAAAGCAGCCAACTCAGTCTTCTCCCACTCGGAGCAAGCCATGTAAAGAATGCCCGCTTCATATACTCTATCCAAGATTGAGCCACGCTCTGATCAGTCTCCCTGCGAAATAGCGTGAATTGGCTTTTCACCGACTCCGCCAAGGCTGGGATCCGTTCTCGTGCCACAACCATATCCGTAGATATCGCTATGGAACTGGGCAAAATCATTGGAGTTGATCCTATGGGTGGTACTGATGGATAGATCGGAAGAGGTACCACTGGTGCTGTCGCAAAAATAGGGGTAGGTACCTCTAAAGTCGGAACCGTCGGGGTCTTATAATCCGACGTGCCTATAATATCCTGACGAGTCTGCCCTTGACGGACAGGCTCGACCCTAGCAGATCTCTCTAGAGACTCTGTCTCCGGAGAATCTATCGACCTCTTACGTGGACGACCACGTCTCAGTACCGGAACACGTGTATGTGTCATATCTGTAAACAAAATGTAACCCAGATATCACTACAGGTATGAAAACTATAAAATTACCTAATTTACCTATTGTCGTCTGGAGATGTCCTGTCGTTGCTTGGTCCCCAAATAAAACCTCGTCAAAACATACCTCGGAATTCTGAATTGAAAAATCGACGAAAATCCGTATAATCCGAAAATATCCAAATACCCTCACAAACTCTAGAACACAAAAATCCGAAATCGAAGCCTCGCTCTGATACCAAATAAATTGGTATCAGATAAATTTCAAAAATCCAGAACACATAGCAAGTATCGTATACCTGCTCTGATACCAAAAATATTATCACGCCCCAGGTAGTCCCTGCCAGAAGAAATTTCGGCAGCATCTCCCCTGTCCGGGTGACAATATGAATCCAGAATTCATATATCTAATCCTCGGCCCACGCGACTGGAACAATACAACACAAATAATAAACAAACCACGCAGTTAATATCAACATTCCACACAATATAATATGAACCATCCACAATTAGAAAGACTATATAAAAATCTTCGTAGATATATGTAAAACCTCCTACTCCACTACAACGAAGAATAACAAAATCCACGAAGTAATGAAAATATCCGCAGCGGAAAATAAAAGTAGCAAACCCGAATGTTCAACATAAAGTCCATAATACAAAACCCACATCACCGGTATATGCATAGAAACCATAACAGAAATCAACAATAAGGAATCCTCGCGACAAGGGGGGCTAGCGACTGCAATCTCCTGACGGCCTCAACCTGAAAAATAGTAATATAACGGTGTGAGTCCATAAAACTCAGCAGGTAATCCAATAGATATGTACAGCAACATATAACTACCAGTAACAATCATACGGTACAGTATCCTAACAGTACAACCTATAGTATAGTCTCCTAACAGTATAACAGGTATGCATAGTTGAATTAACTGTAGTAACTAACAGTAAGCATGTAATACAGTCTACAACAAGAATAATAAGAAATGCATAACTAAAATAAATTGTACTCACCTGCGAGGCTTGACCATATGATTGTGAACATACACAGATAAAATTAGTCAGAGCAAATAAGTATGTAGCCTTTATGCATGCCAATCATATGTAGTCACCAAAATGCATCATCCAATATGCAACAATCACAATAAATGCAATCTACGCATATGATGCAATATGACATGGTCACCCCTGACGCCAGTCAGCCATCTCACACGCGATGGTGAGACCGAGTGGCTAGGGCTGTGACACCGTGCACTCTGCCATTACTACCCTTGAAGAGTGATCGAGTGGACGGGATGCTGTCGGAGTACACCTATCCTCCTACCTCAAATCATAGTGAGGGAGCGCAATGCTCTCATCTCCCGGTACACAATGACGGGGAGGGACCCCGGCGTGCTACCACGGTGTCATCGTACTACCCATGAGCACCCCAGCAGAGCACCACAGAGCAACCTACACACCCTGTGTGCTGTGCCACTATCCATGCAGTGGCCACGTTGTGTGCAGGTCCATGTAGCCGGCCGACGAGCTCAACAATAATGGAGTCGTCAATCACCCAGCATGCAATCAATGCAATATGGTGCATGCGGCTACAGTATGTCATACCTGAACATATCCTCCTCCATATGTGTAGGTGCCAAAAAGATAAACACATATATAACAAGGATAATAAATAACATGAATCCAACATCACATATCCAACATATCTATCAACTAATCCAGTATAGAGGGAAGCACAATAAATACCTCTATCTCTATAAACCCAGATAAACATAGCCAGAAAGAAAAACATGGCAGACTAATGAATAGCAGCTAACAGTAGAAGCATGTATCAGGTATCAACTAAACTAAACCCTGGAAGTACTAACTACCAACACTAGTAAGTATATATAAACTGCACATATCATAAGACACTATTAAGAGATAAGTCAAAGGGTACCCGCCTCAAATAAAAGGTATAAATCAAGCAATCCAAGGTCGACGTCGAGACGCCCATCTCGAATCAGAATCCTGTGTCAAATAATATATATTTTTTATTTAGCTAAATTCAAATAAATAGCTAAATAAAATCCCTAAAATTAAATTAGGGCAAAACCCTAATCACATCAATCTCAACCTACTTAATTAAAATCTAATGGTCAATTAGGGTTAGTTGCCTAATCCCTAATCACCAATTAGATTAGAGATCCTACGGTTGAATAGGGTTAATTACCTTAACCCTAATCATTCCATTAGATTAATTCAAAACTAAATAATTCTACACATAAACCTAATTCATATGGTAAACTAATTTAACCCTAATCCAATACATAAACCTAATTCATCAATACATGAAACAATTACCCTACACCTTACCTCGAATCATAGCCGATACGATTGCTGATTGGAGTGCTGCCGGTAAGGAAATACCTCACGATCACAATTCCACAAAACAGAACAGAACAAAGCAACCTACTAGAATCAACCGGATCAAGTAGAGATCAAGAGATCACAGATCAAACAACACCCTTCAAGCCTCTGCCCGACAGCTCAAGAACACTTCACCATCATCAACCGAATCCCCCAATCAGCCACAAGAATAGGAGGTGCAAGATCTGCTCAAGAGGAAATACTAGCACAAGAAGAATCAATGCCAAAAGAACTCTAACCTAACGAAACCCTTGAATCTACCAAAGATCCAACGATGCCTTACCTCCAAGATCACTCCTCGCCGATGTCGTCGCTCGATCCGATCCGGCACGAGAAGAGGAAAGGGAAGGACGATTGGTTGGAAGACAACGCGAGATCTGGTCCTTCACAGTGCCCTAGCCACAACGCCTTAGACGATCGGCCGCAAAATCTGCCAAACCGCAACTCCTCGGCCGAAGACAACCCGGACTCCGCTAGATCTGTTGAGCTCCAGCGACGTACCCCTCAGGCAATGCCAACGATTGCCGAAGGTCCGTCAGCTTCGACTCGTCCGCGAGAGAACAGAGAGAGGAAGAAGGAGAATTACGTCGGGGAAGAGAGGAAGAAGGGTTCGGGATCACGGTGGGTTGGGGCAGAAAAGGATCGGCGTGGGGAAGAAAATAAAAGAAAAGGATATATATATATATATATATATATATATATATATAACATTTCCTCACTTAAACGGGTATCCCAAACAGGCTTTATTCGATCCCTTAAATTCGTCCCCACAAAACCCGTCGTACAAGCTCCGAAAAATTCCCAGAAAATTTCTAAAAATTCCAGAAAAATTTTATAAGGCTATTTCCCAAATAACCCTATTTATTAAAATTTTTGATATCTTATCATTACAATAAACTGTAATAATTTTTGGGCAAACTAGAAATCATGTCTAAGTCCATCATGAAGTTTCTAAGCCATTCAGCTTCTATGGTGGAATCCAAAAAGCATATATGCTTAACACTCTTCCATTGTTAATGCTTCACTTCCTAAAGTAAACACAAAACTCCGAGGTTGACTTACTATTATCCATATCTGATTGTAAGTCAAAATCCATGTAACCTTCAAGGAGCAAATTATCTGCTAGATAAACCAGCATATAATCTCTAGTCCTTCTCAGGTACTTTAATATATGCTTTACCGTAGTCCAATGTCCCTATCCAGGGTTACTTTGATATCTGCTAGCCATGCCCACGACAAAACAGATATCCGGTCTCATTCATAGCATACATTAGGCTTCTGACAGTCGAAGCATAAGGAACTGCATTCATGTCCTCTATCTTCTTTGATGTCTTCAGAGACATCTTTTTAGACAAAGCTACTTGATGTGCGTAGATTGTATACACTTATTGGCATGTTTTGACGCACATTCACATACTTTGAGCATACTTGATCTATGCATTTTCGTACTTTCAGCTTTCCATTTTAGCATATTTACTCGCTCTATTCGGAGATCTGCTTTTGTGCATTCTCCGTACACAAGAGTCGAAATTGGTGAAGATTTCGTGTTCGAAGCCAAATTTGTGAGCAAAGCAAGGGAAGAAGGTGCCCTACCTGAACTACACACTGCCCTGCTCTGGGGGGTTGCCCAGGCCGTGTGGAGATCACGGGCCAGAAGGCTGCAGCAGGAAACGAAGTGGTCATGGCCATGTGAACCTCACACGGCAGTGCAAGGATCTGAAGAACCCAGACATGAGCAAAAGCCTAGGTTGTGTGCATCATACGGCCATGTGAGTTTTCCAGAGACAGGAGAAGCCTCGGCCGTGTGTCTCACACGGCCGTGTGAGGTTCTCAGTGGCAGGGAAGGAAGCAGGCCGTGTGCATCACACGACCGTGCCAGATTTCCAGAGGCTAAGGCAGTTCAGGCCGTGTAGATCTACACGACCATGTAAGGGGGCCATTGGCGGATGTTTGCCACGGCCGTGTCTCACACACGGCCGTGCAAGGCTGGCAGAGAGGAGAGTGGCCAGGGTCGTGTGAACCTCACACGGTCGTGCCACGAGGTCGTGTGGTGCCCAAACTTCACCTCTATTTAAACCCTTCTTCAAGATTTGAAAGGGGATCTTTTCCCTCTTGGGAGAGAGCGAGATTTGGGTCTTTCCTTCCAATCTTGGGAGGATTTATCGAAGATCTAAAGGTAGATCTTCAATGGATTCAACTCCGGGAGCGTGGATTAGATCCGAAGACCAAGCTTCATCTTAGATAAGTTTTCTTTCTCTCCTCTTCTTGGATTGGGGATCAAGAAATGCTTGTAATCTTTGTATTTTTGGATTTTTCTCTTCGATTCATGGAGTAGATCTCTTTGTTTTAGAATGAGGGAGTATTTGTATGATGAATTGATGTAAACTCTTGTGGATTTGCCATTTTCTTGCTTCTATGATATTGTCTTGTTTGTATCAATTCAATCTTGAATGAATTGTTGTGTTGTGGATCTAATTCTCATTTTAGATTGATTGTTTGAATGTCCTATGGATCTTATAAAGATTATCTCCTACTCTATTTTCCGAGGGAAGCACGCAAAAGGTTCAAGCCCGTGTAAGGACATTTGAGGGATAAGATTTAGGGAAAAATAGGGTAATTCAAGAGGGTAGGATAGAATTAGGGATTAATCTTTATATATTATGGGTTGAGAAGTATGATCTTTGTGTTGAATTTCTAAGGGATCTTCATGATAGGAACATGCCCGTGTAAGGACAACATAAGTTCATATCTAATCGATCACATTTTGGTATAGATTTCAGTCCTAGGCCGGTTGTCTATTGCAAGAGAGAACCGGCAACCTTCTATAAATGTTGGACAATTGAGAAATAAGATTTGGTAGATCATTTACATTGAGGAATCTTACAAAGAAACCAAAACTCCTAGAACATTCCTTTATCATAGTCCATAATCTTGTTTGTTGATCTTTCATTTCTATGTTTACTTTTCATTAGTTACATTTAGCTTTTGGAAACCAATTGATTAGTTGTTTAGCTAACTCGTGTTGAAACATTTCTAGTGTTTATTCCAGTCCCTGTGGATACGATAATCTTTTATATTACTTGCGACATTTTCGTACACTTGCGGAGAGCGAACAAGTTTTTAGCGCCGTTGTCGGGGACTGCACTATAACATTAGAGATTATCAATTAAGTTAGACTAGGCATAACTTTTATTTTCAATTGCATAGTTATAACTAATTGTTAGAATTCTGTTTCTATAAGTTTTTCATTTCTTGTATAACATTCTTGTCAATTTCTTTCTGTTGTGATTCTAATTCTGCATTTTTTATTCTAACTTTCTTTATCTAATTTTTCTCTGTTTTTCTTTTGATTTACTCTTTCTCTGTCTCTTTCTTTTGTAAACATATCTTGCCATCTTGTTCTTATGTATGGGAAGATCTAACTTTGCAGGAGAACTTCTTCCTCTAGACCCTGAGATAGATAGAACATTTCATAGAAGAAAAATTCTGCAAAGACAACAAGAAGAACAAGAACATTCTATTATGGCGAACAGACCACTAAAGGATTATGCAGCACCATATGCTAGGGGTTTTCGATCTAGTATTTCAAGGCCTTCAGTTGAGGCTAATAATTTTGAGATCAAACCTATAATCATATCTATGGTACAGCAAAATTAATTTGGTGGAGGACCGCATGAAGACCCAAATCAACACTTGGAGATCTTCTATGAAATATGTGGTATAATGAAAATGAATGGTGTTCCTTCAAAGGCAGTGCGTTTACTATTGTTTGGGTTTTCTTTGAGAGATAGAGCCAAGCAATGGTTGAATTCTTTGGCTCCAAATAGCATCACCACATGAGAACAATGCGAGAAACAATTTATTGACAAATTCTATCCCCTATCAAAACAGCTCATATGAGGAATCTTATTGCAAGCTTCAAACAAGCGGGCTCAGAATCTTTATTTGAAGGATGGGATAGATACAATAACATGCTCAGACAATGACCACATCATGGTTTGGAAAGATGGTTAGTGCTACACACATTCCATAACGACATCAACTATCACATAAAAGTGTCCCTTGATTCAGCTGCTGGAGGGGCACTTATGAACAAGAGTTTAGATGAAGCCGAGGAGATAATCGAGAGCGTAGCACAAAACCACCATCAATGGGCTAATGAAAGAAGTGGTGGCTATTCTTGTATGAACCCAACAACAAAAGCATCAAGAAAATTTGATGTTGATGTAGTGACCTTGTTGGCTGCAAAACTTGATGCTCTTACAAAAAAATTTGAGAATATGGGAGGTAGATCAAATACAGCCAATGCCATTGTTGCTTCTTGTGAAGTATGTGGAAGTTCTGAACATCCAAATGACTCATGTCCATTGGGGGATATAACTGCACAAATCAATCAATTAGAGCAATGCGATGCAATCATGGGTTTCAATCAGAGGCAGAACAACCCCTACTCAAATACCTACAACCCTGGATGGAAGAGTCATCCTAATTTCTCTTATAGAAATAACCAAGATCAAGGACCATCCATGGGGCAAGGCCTAATTTTCAATCCGGTTAACAAAATTTTCAGCAACAATCTTCTCAAAGCTTTCCTATGTCCAAAATTGAAAAGATGTTTGAAGAAATTATGTCCAGTCAGAATGAAATGAAATAAGCTCAGAACGAAATGAAACAAGGCATTTTGAAGCTTACTGAGAGAATGGATAATTCTGATAGACATCAAAAGATTTTGGAAAGTCAGATTGCCCAACTAGCTTCCTCATCTTCTAGAGCACCAGGACAATTACCAGGAAAGCCTGATGTTAATTCCATGGAGCACTGTAATAGAATTGAGTTTAGGAGCGGACGGACCTTTGGAGATCCCCAAGTGACTGCTCCAAAAGGGATGCGCAATGAAGAAGAGCTCTCTCCTCCATCACCAAATCAGATTCAAGTTGATGAGGAGAGTACCACTAAGGTTGAAGAGACTCTTCCACTCAACCATCAAAGTATAGCAGTCCCTTTTCCTCAAAGATTGATTATGTTAAAGAAAAATGAAGAGTTTGGCAAATTCTTGGAGAAGGTGAAAGAAATATGTGTTGAACCACTCATTGATGCAATCCTTCAGATGCCCAAGTTTGCCAAATTCTTGAAGGACATCATGTCAAGTAAGAGGAAGAAAGGAGATATTGAGACCATTGCACTTACAGAGGAATGTAGCGCTCTTTTGGGAAAGAACACTTCCCCAAAGTTGAAGGACCCTGGAAGCTTTTGTATTCCTTGCAATATAGGAACTGAGTTTATTGAAAAATCTTTTTGTAGGGCAAGTGTTAGCCTCATTCCTTATTCTATTGGTAATAAGTTAGGTCTCAAAAACTTTAAACTTACTACCATGGCACTACAACTTGCTGATCACTCCTGCAGGTACCCTATGGGTATTGTGGAAGATGTGCCGGTAGAAGTAGGTGGGAGTATAATTCCCACTGATTTCGTTGTGCTAGACATGGAGGAGGACCCAAAAATCCCTATCATATTGGGAAGATCATTCCTTGCTACAGCGGAAGCTATTATAGATGTTAAAAATCATAAACTTTCTTTGGTGATCGTTAAGGAACGGTTGGAATATGATTTATCTAAAAACTCTAACCATGTCTCTTCTCTCTTGAATGCTTGTAGCAGGACAAGCATTTACAAATTGGAGGAATGGAATTTCCATCCTCATGGGAGGCCACCTAATAAAGAAAATTGTGTGGTAGAAGATGTTGGGAGATCTCCCAACAAAAATGACAAATATGTCTGCCCTCCAAGGGCAAAGAAAAGAGGGGAGTAATTAGATTGGTCAAGCTAAAGACCCTAAACAAGCGCTTCTTGGGAGGCAACCCAAGGGTTTCTTTTTAGTTAATTTCATTTTATGTCTCTATTATTCTTTGGTAGTGTTTTTACTTGGTTTTTGTTTTGTTTTCAGGTTGAAATTTCACTTCCATGAGCCGGCCATGATTTCTTCATGGGCATGGAAGTGTGGAAGGAGCTAGAAAGGAGGAGAAGTGTCAATTGGAGCAAAACAAAGCATGGTCGTGTGCTGCACACGACCAGGCTTACGGTGTAGAAAAGGGAGATGCTTGGGCCGTGTCTACATGACACGGCCCTGTGGAGTCTCCAGAGAAGAAATGGTATGTGGTCGTGTCCCAGACACGACCGTGTGAAGAATCTAGAGGAGGAAAGCTTCTCGGTTGTGTCTCACACACGACCGTGTGAGGGAACCAGTGCGAAAGCCTGCACTGGTCGTGCCATCTAACACGGTCGTGTGAAGAATCCAGAGGAGGAAGTTGTTGGGGTCGTGTCCTAGACACAGTCGTGCATGGATACCAGTGAGGAAGAAGGAGATGGACGTGCCAATTGGCACGGCCGTGTGACTCAACCCGAGAAGGAGAGGGATAGGGTCGTGTAGATCTACATGGCCCGTGTGGGGAAACTCTGCCAAGCATGTCTTCTATACACGGCCAGATCTAGGTCGTGTCCCCCACACACCCCCTTCATCTTTGCACCCCTTTCTCTCCAAAACTCCTCTTTCCTCAAACCTCTCCTCCAAGTTCTCTTAAATCTAGTTCTAAACCCTTCTTTTCTTCATAAATTTCATCTAGATCTAGATCCTTCTCTTCTCCTAGATCTAAGATCTCCATTTCCTTAACCTAAGATCTTGTTCTTTGAGGCCCATTTCCCCAAGATCTAATTCCTTTAAGCATAAATAGTACCCACACCTACTTAAGCTAGATATTATGTCCAATCTTTTGAAGAAACTACGCAAGGGAGGTGGTGGTTCAAGTGGAGACAAAGGGAAGGAGCCAAGAAAGGATAAGGGGAAACAACCAGTCAAAGGCAAGGGGAAGAGGATAGCACGCGACGAAGGTAATGACAATGAATTCAATATTGTATTTAGAAATGATGATCATGTAACTAGATTTGTAATTCTTGTCAATAGAAAGATTGTGTGTACTAGGTATATGGATCCAACTGTTTTAGATATGATGGGAATTAGGGGCGATGTAGATTGGATGATAGGGTTCTTAGATTGGAGTGATATGTTGTACTCACATCTACCAACTTATCCTCGCCTTGTTCTGGAGTTTATGAGTTCGTTAGATGTCCATTTTACCAATGAGGATGATTATGTTGGCAAAATAACTTTTAGATTAATGAATCAAGAATTTCAATGGACATTTAGTGACTTTAATACTTGTTTTGGATTGTCTTCCGGTAGTTCTCGAATGTTTGATTCTAGGTTTAATTGGAACTATTTTTGGAATTCAATTACTGGATTAGATCATCCTTATGAGCCCTCTAGAGCCAAGGCTTCTCACATGCAAAACCCTGTTTTTAGATATCTACATAGAATTATGAGCGAAACTATTTTTGGTAGGGGTGATAGTGATGGAGTCGTCAAAAAGGTAGAACTTTATTCTCTATGGGCTATGCTATATAAGGTTGATTTTGATTCCGGTTTTCATTTCCTACAAACCTTAATGAGAACTACGAGGGCATCTTCGAGATCAATAGTGCTTGGTGGTTTGATTACACAAGTAGTCGTTAACTTGGAACTTGATTTAGAAGGGTTGGAAGTTATTCATGGCAATGATATGATTGACATGGATGCATGTCTTGCCATGAAGATGATCGTTCGGGATGAGAATGGGTTTGCATTTCCTAGGAGGAATGGTTTTCCTCTACCTCTTCCTTGTCCCGATCGAGCTTCAATTCGCAACCCTGCTAATTGGGTAATCACCGATGTCGACCCCGAAAATGTTCCCTCTATATCCGGAGACACAGAGCCGCACATTGAGCCCTCGACATTTGGACACGCGCAGCCTTCCGGACATCCGGATCCTGCTAGGCATTCTTTTGCCTATGGCACGGGTCCCTTCAGATTTGACTTTTCTGATTTTCATACTTCTCTAGAATCGCTTCACGAGAAGCATGATGCCCAACGAAGAATGTTGGAAGGTCGCTTCTCTTTATCGGATAATCAATTTAGAGAAGTACAAGAACACTTTCAGTTCACGAGGAACTTTCAGGGTCAAGTGGCCGAATTTGTCCAGGATTATGATATGGATCAAGCTAGAATGAGGGATTTTATGCAAATCATGAGTGTTACTAGTCAACAAGTAGATGCTTTGTTTGAGTATCATATAATCCTGAGCGAAACTCCAGGTTTTCCTAGTTTTCCCATTGGCCAACCACGTCGTAGGCACCCTTTTCCTCGTCCACCTCCACCTCCACCTCCACCATATTGAATTCATCGGGACGATGAAAAGTTTGAGTCTGGGGGGTGTCAAACCTGATTTCTTTTTGTGTTCTAGTTTTCAACTTTTGCTTGTTTTCTTGTTTTCTGCATGTCTAGCTTTTGTTTTGCATTCTATTTTGATTGTCTTGCTTGAGTGCTTGTTTAGATAGTCATTTAACTATCTTTTGAAATCTTGTGGCATACATCTTGAGAACATCAAAACTTTACTTATATGCTTACTTGTCTTCAAGATAAAATGTTAGCACATTTATTATCTAGATTCATGATGTTGTAAATGATGCTAGTAGTATGCTTAGTGTACCTCTTTTCTCTATCTTGAGTAGCATGAAATAAGCTAAGTATCTTATCGAGATGAGTTTTAGTTTTGGCTTGACCTTAAGGATCTTACTTTCACTACACTTTGACTTGATCCTTGAATGGTTGATATCATTGAAATAGTCATGATTCATCTTGTTTGTTTAGTACTTGGTTTCCATGGTGATTTTTCAAACTTCATTTTGGTTACTGGATGAGGCTCAACTCATGCAAGCTCATTTGGAAAAATCAAAATATCCCAACATTTGTGCTAAAAGTACACTTGTGAAATAAGATTTGCACAATGCAAATGCTTATGAAAAAAATTTGAAAAAAAAACAATGAAAAAAAAAGTGACATGGGATATAAAAAAACAGTCGTCGTGAGTGGAATCTAGCAAGTCACCCCTTTGAGACCGAGTTGGGTTACTAGAGAAATGACTGCTTAGCTTCTCTTGAGATTGAGCACACCTTTGAGACCTTAGGTTGATTGAGAAATATGAACCAAGTATGTGGCAAGTAAGTGCCTATCACTGGTTACTTGTCTATCACTGGAAACATTAGGAATTCAAATTTGATGACGACTTGACTAGAACATAGATTGAAACTTGAAGGGTTTTAAGTACTTTTTGCACTGAGCACAAGATACTTATGCTTGAGCCATACTTGACTTTGTTTTCATGATCATGCTTGTTAGTGAAACTTTTTGATAGAGTTAGGAAAGTACATTATGGTTTATGAATGTGTTATAGAACATATGAATGTAGATTGCAGCATTTTGCTTGAGGACAAGCAAAGGTTTAAGTCTGGGGGTGTGATGTGCGTAGAATATTGTATACACTTATTGGCATGTTTTGACGCACATTCACATACTTTGAGCATGCGTGATCTATGAATTTTCGTACTTTCAGCTTTCCTTTTTAGCATATTTACTCTCTTTATTTGGAGATCTGCTTTTGTGCATTTTCTGTACACAGGAGTCGAAATTGATGAAAATTTCGTGTTCGAAGCCAAATCTGTAAGGAAAGCAAGGGAAGAAGGTGCCCTACCTGAACCACGCACTGCCATACTCTAGGGGGTTACCCAGGCCATGTGGAGATCACGGGCCAGAAGGCTGTAGCAGGAAATGAAGTGGTCATGGCCGTGTGAACCTCACACGGCCGTGCAAGGATCTGAAGAACCGAGACATGAGAAGAAGCCTAGGTCAAGTGCATCACACGGCCATGTGAGTTTTCCAGAGACAGGAGAAGCCTCGGCCATGTGTCTCACACGGCCGTGTGAGGTTCTCAGTGGCAAGGAAGGAAGCAGGCCGTGTGCTTCACACGGCCGTGCCAGATTTCCAGAGGCTAAGGCAGTTCAGGTCGTGTAGATCTACACGACCATGTAAGGGGGTCATTGGCGGATGTTTGCCACGGCCGTGTCTCACACACGGTCGTGCAAGGCTGGCAGAGAGGAGAGTGGGCAGGGTCGTGTGAACCTCACACGGTCGTGCCACGGGGTCGTGTGGCGCCCAAACTTCACCTCTATTTAAACCCTTCTTCAAGATTTGAAAGGGGATCTTCTCTCTCTTGGGAGAGAGTGAGATTTGGGTCTTTCCTTCCAATCTTGGGAGGATTTCTGGGCGATCTAAAGGCAGATCTTCAACGGATTCGACTTCGGGAGCGTGGATTGGATCCAAAGACCAAGCTTCATCTTAGAAAAGTTTTCTTTCTCTCCTCTTCTTGGATTGGGGATCAAGAAATGCTTGTAATCTTTGTATTTTCGGATTTCTCTCTTCGATTCATGGAGTAGATCTCTTTGTTTTAGGATGAGGGAGTATTTGTATGATGAATTGATGTAAACTCTTGTAGATTTGTCATTTTCTTGCTTCTATGATATTGTCTTGTTTGTATCAATTCAATCTTGAATGAATTATTGTGTTGTGGATCTAATTCTCATTTTAGATTGATTGTTTGAATGTCCTATGGATCTTATAAAGATTATCTCCTACTCGATTTTTCGAGGGAATCATGCGAAAGGTGCAGGCCCGTGTAAGGACGTTTGAGGGATAAGATTTAGGGGAAAATAGGGTAATTCAAGAGGGTAGGATAGAATTAGGGATTAATCTTTATATCTTATGGGTTGAGAAGTATGATCTTTGTGTTGATTTTCCGAGGGATCTTCGTGATAGGAACATGCTCGTGTAAGGACAACATAAGTTCATATCTAATCGATCACATTTAGGTATAGATTTCAGTCCTAGGCCAGTTGTCTATTACAAGAGAGAACCGGCAACCTTCTATAAATATTGGACAATTGAGAAATAGGATTTGGTAGATCATTTATATTGAGGAATCTTACAAAGAAACCAAAACTCCTAGAACATTCCTTTATCATAGCCCATAATCTTGTTTGTTGATCTTTCATTTCTCTGTTTACTTTTCATTAGTTACATTTAGCTTTTGGAAACCAATTGATTAGTTGTTTAGCTAACTCGTGTTGAAACATTTCTAGTGCTTATTCCAGTCCCTGTGGATATGATAATCTTTTATATTACTTGCGACATTTCCGTACACTTGTAGAGAGAGAACACTACTCCATGTCTTAAAGGTAGAAAACCTTTCTTGGAATCTTGCATGCTAGAGAGGGCTAGGATTGTATTGATATATGAAGATTGGGATAAGCATAATATTCTTTTCTTGCGATCCCTTATTACTCTGATCACGAGAATATGTGTGCATTCTCCCAAGTCCTTCATATCGAATTGCTTGGACAACCATACCCTTACTTCCGACAACACTTTGATATTGTTTCCAACTACCAAAAATGTCATCTACGTATAGTACAAGAAATACCACCACGTTTCCATCACACTTCTTGTATACACAAGACTCATTCGGACACTGAATAAATTCATAGGTCTGGATTACTTCATTAAATCGGGTGTTCCAAGACCTTGAAGCTTTTGCTTCAGTCCATAAATAGACTGTTTGAGCTTACATACTTGATGCTCTTTGCCCTTTGCAATGAACCACTCTGGTTTCTTTATATGGATACTTTCTTCAAGACTTCCTTAAGGAAAGCTGTCTTGGCATCCACTTGCCATATCTCATAATCCATATGAGTAGTAAAGATAAAAGAATCCAGATAGACTTAAGCATGACTACCGGTGAAAAGGTTATCCTTTTTCAACAAGTCTTGCTTTGAAGATTTTCACCTTCCCATCTGTCTTTCTTTTTCTATTGTAGACCTATTTATAGTCAATGGTTTTTACACCATTTGGTGGTTCTACAAGCTCCCAAACTTTATTAGAATACATAGATTCTATTTCTATATTCATTGCGCTTTGCCATGATGCTGCATCTTTATCTTGGAGTGCTTCGTCATATGTTCGGGGATCAAGTTTATGTTTACCAGGGATCTAGTCCAAAGACTCTCCCAAAACATGAATCTTTTAGGTTGCCTAACAACCCTCCCACTACGACGAGGCACTATCTATAATTGTTCACCATTTGTGACACGTGTTGCAGTTTCTTTGTGATATTTCATCTTGTACAGTCGGTACTAGATTAGACGTGTCCTTTATTATTTTCTTAAGAACAAATTTACTTATGGGCTTATGGTTTATTACATAGTCCTCTTCTAAAAATTGGGCATTGGTGCTAACAATGACCTTCTGATTTTTAGGACTATAAACCTCCTTTCGTTTTTCTATGATAATCCACAAATAAGTGAACTCCTGTTCCAACTTATCAGTGTCTCCCTTCAGCACATGTACTGGACTACCCCAAATTTGAATATGCTTTAGACTAGGCTTACGACCATTCTACAATTCTATGGGAGTAGAGGGTTCTGATTTAGAAGGTACTATGTTCATTATCGTTTCCAGAGTATATCCTCAAAACAAATTTGGTAATTCTGAATAACTCATCATCGATCTTACCATTACCATAAGAGTCCTATTCCTTCGTTATACTACACCATTCTGTTGGGGTGTACCAGGTGCAGTCAGTTGGGATTGAATCCCAAATTCGGATAGGCGACTCCTAAACTCTCCTAAGAGGTACTCGTCACTACGATCTCACAGTAGTGTCTTGATACCTTGACGTTTCTCCACATCAGCCTCGTACTCTTTGAACTTATCAAAGCACTTAGACTTGCGGTGCATCAAGTACATGTATCCGTATCTCGAATAGTCGTCTATAAAAGAGATGAAATATTTGAAACCACCTCTTGCCTGGATAGTCATAGGTCCACACAAATCAGAATGAACCAATTCCAACACATCTTTGGCTCTATACCCCTTAGACTTAAAAGCCCTCTTGGTCATTTTTTTCTTCCAAGTAAAACTCGAGGTTGGAAAGTTTTCCACCACCAATGAACCCAAAAGTTCATCGGCTATTATCCTTTGAATCCTACTCAATATGACCTAGCCTTAGATGCCAAAGATATGATTGGTTCATTTCCGAAAGTTGCTTTCTCTTATTAAAGTTAAAAGATGTGTTATTTGTTGCATCGTGGGAGTTATTGGATTATAAATTGTCAACTAACGTACCAGAACAAATAACTTACCTTTTATTCTTGATAACAACTTTGATATCAAAAGAGACGAAATATCAAGTTCTTTGAATAGTTTAGAAATTGAAATCTAGTCCTTTCTAAACTTGGTATGTAAAGACAATTTCTCAAAATCCATGTTTTATTCCTATCAGAGGATAAACATCTCCCATTGCAATAGCTGCTACTTTTATAGTAGTGTCAATGTAGATGGTATTTTCCCTTTCACATAGTTGTCAGGTTTTTTGGAACCCCTGCAATGAATTGCAGACATGATCAGTAGCCCCCATATCTACACACCAGGTACCGGTAGATAACACCACTAAACATGTTTCAACAACTAATGAATAAAATACACCTATATTGTTCTTAGTTCTGAGAGAACAGTCCACCTTAATGTCCAAGTTTTGTTTCCAATCATAACTGGGACTGCTAAGTCTATTCTATAGTATAACAGCTAGGGGATTGACTAACATTTGAAATCCTAAGAATCACAAAAATATTTGGTCAAGACTAACACCTTAAAATCCCCATGAATTTTGTATGCCACGATAGTGTGGACGTATACAAAATCAAAGAGGAGATTTTATCCGTTAATTTTATTATCTCGTTAACCTAACTTTATGACTAATAAAATTAATAGTTGGTCTTTCTCTGATCAAATATTTGGTCAAAAGTTTGAATTTAAAATAATATTGATTCCTCAAAACAATATCATTTAAATTCACCAACACCTTAAACATCGTGAATTTTGTATGCCACGATAGTGTGGACGTATACAAATTCAAACATTTGTAAGAGGAGGGTTTTACCCATTAATAACCTTGTCAACCTATCTTTATGAAAAATAAAATTACCTCAAACACCGTGAATTTTATATGCCATGATAGTGTGGACGTATACAAATCCAAACATTTGTAAGAGGGGTTTTACCCATTAATTTTATTATCTTGTCAACCTGACAAATAAAATTACCTCAAACACCGTGAATTTTATATGTCGTGATAGTGTGGACGTATGCAAAGTCTCAACATTTGTAAGAGGGGGTTTTAATTTTATTATCTTGTCAACCTATCTTTATGACAAATTAATAGTTGGTTTTCCTTCGGTCACACAACTAATAGTAGTGACTCCGATGGGGAGGATACTATTAAATGTGCCTAAGTGTATACCATTACTTAATACTTAGTCCATTAAATAAGATTGTGCCCCTTCCGATGGGGAAGATCACACGCTCCTAATTAATTTCCTATAATCATCCAAAATGGAAGTTTGATCTAGTAATCCACAAACAAACTCATCCGATATGGAGGAAGTCACCCAGAGCCAACACGCAAGTTTGTTTGCATCACTTACAAACTAGTAAGGGAGACCATGGAATTTATTTAAAAATGCCTCTCCCACTTATTTATTTAAGGTGAGGAATTTTAACCTAACAAGCACACATCACACACATAACAGTAAATAAAAGCAATAAATATGAAAATTAATTTTTCAACTATTATGGCATTTTCCATCATTGTCCTTCGCGTACTGTCAGCCCTAGGGTTCATGCCATCGGGTCCATCGAGCTTCCTTTTCTGCTGTGCTTCTGGTCCTCCAATAGTACCACGTCTCGCAAGGATACGATCCACGACAAAAATAGAATTTTACATATATCTATCCTATATTCTACAAAGGAATGTACATATAATCTAGATCGAAACAAAAATGTAAAATCCTAATAACTAATATAGCTCCTACTGTATTTAATATTACAATCATGTACACACAATAAAATTCCCTTGACATGTCCAAGGGTCCAATCACACACAATATCTATAAGCCATAATAGTTGGAGCCTGCAACCACAGAGTTAGCACATCCTACTATTATCCTGCCTAGATTATGTATGACATGTGCATAATTAAACTAAAAACCAAACACACAGAAGCAAACCCTAGCTCTGATACCAATTGTTGGTTGGTCCTAGGAAGATCGTACCGATTCCACTTTACAAAAATTTTGTACAAGTCCTGAACCTTTCCTAACAACCTATTGTGTTCTTTAGAAATTAAATTCGAAATCACAAACGGAACTTAACATTATTGATTCCAAATTTAACTTATCTGTTTTTAGAGGTTTAGACTTGGATTGCAAGTGGAACTTAACAGTATTGATCCAACTCTACCTATGTTGAAAATTCAATTAAATATTTATTTCGGAAATCAGCTCCCAGGTCAAACATGGCGAGGCACATGACCTTCTTGGGTATGGGAACATCCACCACTACCTCGACAAAGCCTCTTAACGAAATTCAATATTTAATTCCCTAAAATAACATTAGGTTTAACCAAAAAGAATAATCGAATCACAAGATCAAAAAATAAAAGAAAAGAAACACACTTCGAATATCTAATCTGAAAATCTAGAATCATATGCCTCTTGTGATTGGAATTCATACAAAGAAAAACTAGCATGATGCGGAAAATAATTACTAGTTATACCTTTCTTTGTATGCAACGACCTCTTGATCTTCTACCGTATTCCTCTTCTTATCTCGTATGTTGTGTGGGCAACGAACTACCGAGATGAGAACCACCCAATCCCTTCTCTCTTCTTCATGAAGTTTCGGCCACCAAAACTCCTCCAAGGATGTAGCGGTTCGGCTACCACCACCAAGCTCCAAGGGATGCAAGAAACTTCTTCCTCTTCTTCTTCTCCAAGTAGGATCCGACCACCACAAGAGTCTCCTTGAGAGTGATGAGGTTCGGCCACCAAAAAGAAGAGAAGAAGAGAAGAGGATGGCCGGCCACACCAAGGAAGAAAAGAGAGAAAAATAGAATAGAGTTGTCACCCATGAAGGCACCCCTACCATCTCTTTTATAATCCTTGGTCTTGGCAAATAAGGAAAATTTTAATAAAAACTTCCTTATTTTATTTGCCATGAAAAGGAAATTTTAATTGATTAAAACCAATTTCCTTTTCTTAAACATAATGGTCGGCCACCTCATAGCTCCAAACAAGGAAAGTTTTAACACAAAATTAAAACTTCTTAATTTGTTTCCGGAAATTTTAAAATAAAAATTTCTCTAATAATTTTTTCCTTCATGGTTGGTTATACAAGGAATTTTATAAATTAAAATTTTTCTATTAAAACATGTGGATGATTTCCAAAAAGGAAAGTTATCTTTAAAATTAAAATCTTCCTCTCAATCTACAAATAAAGAAAGATATCAAATCTTTTCTTAATCTTTTGTAGAGACTTATAAAAGGAAAATTTTATAATTTTAAAACTCTCTTTTAAATCATGAACATAGATACAAAAAAGGAAAGTTTTCTTAAAATTAAAATCTTCCTTTCAATCTAAAAATAAGGAAAGATATCAAATCTTTTTTTAATCTTTTGTAGAGACTTATAAAAGGAAAATTTTATAATTTTAAAACTCTCTTTTAAATCATGAACATGGTTACAAAAAAAGAAAGTTTTCTCAAAAATAAAATCTTCCTTTCAATCTACAAATAAGGAAAGATATCAAATCTTTTCTTAATCTTTTGTAGAAAGCTATAAAAGGAAAGATTTAAATTTTAAACTCTCTTTTAAAACCATGGAATCCACATAAAAAAAATTTTAAAAATTAAAATCCTTTTAATTTGATGTGGCCGGCCACACCAAGCTTGAGTTCAAGCTAGTGTCAGCCACACAACTTGGCTCATCCTATTTGCTTGGCCGGCCCAAGCTTGGGTTCCAACTTACTTGACCAGCCACCTTAGGATGGGTATAAAGGTGGGTATAGGTGGGTATAATACTTTATAAATAAGAGGCTACGATAGGGACCGAGAGGAGGAATTGGTTTTGGTCTCCCGATGAAATTAAGCTTCCCGTGTTCGCCCCGAACACCTAACTTAATTTCATCAATAATAATTCATTCCACTAAAGAATTATTATTGAACTACCACACCAATCCCAAATTACACTTTGGGCTCCTTCTTATTATGAGTGTGTTAGTCTCCCTGTGCTTAAGATGTCGAATGTCCACTAATTAATTGAGTTACTGACAACTCACTTTAATTAATATCTTAGTCCAAGAGTAGTACCACTCAACCTTATCGTCATGTCGGACTAAGCCCACCTACAGGGTTTAACATGACAATCCTTATGAGCTCCTCTTGGGGACATTATCAACCTAGATTACTAGGACACAGTTTCCTTCTATAATCAACAACACACACTATAAGTAATATCATTTCCCAACTTATCGGGTCTTTTGATTTATCGAGCTAAATCTCACCCTTTAATAAGTCAAAGAAATAAATACTAAATATATGTGCTTGTTATTATATTAGGATTAAGAGCACACACTTCCATAATAACTAAGGTCTTGTTCTTTTATTAAGTCAGTATAAAAAGAACTTACCTTAAATGGTCCTGCTCAATACACTTAGAGTGTACTAGTGTAATTTATTAGTCAAGATAAACTAATACCTAATTACACTACGACTATTCCAATGGTTTGTTCCTATCCATCTTAGTCGTGAGCCACTGTTTATAATTTATAAAGAACCGATAACATGATCTTCTGTGTGTGACACCACACATCATGTTATCTACAATATAAATTAATTGAACAACTACACTTAGCATATAAATGTAGTCATTTGACTAATGTGATTCTTAAATGTTTATACAAAAAGCTAGACTTTTAGTATACACTCTAACAAACACCGACCTAAAGCTATGATCTTCAACTACTATAAGTGTCGGTAAAATTTAAGTGTTGCTTTATTATTTATTACTTACATAGGAAAGTGTAGGGTGTTCCATCTTTCTCATTTCTGTATTTGACCTCTCTCCCTAAAGGTTCTTTGAGAGGGAATTTAGTGGATTTCCCAATTGAAATGGTCCAAGGGATCATGGGCCTTGGAGTAGTAGTTATAGGGTTATGAACGAAGTACAAACAAACAACTTTTTTTCTGCTGCATACTTGGTTTTCCGAAAAGATTTTAAAAGAAGAAAAGAAAAGTTTTAAAAATGAAATTGAACAATACATTCGTTTCAATCTTGAATGTATTAGTAATTTAGTTAGAATCCCTATAAGTGTATAAATATAGAGGTGAGGAGGTGAACAATACATAGGACATCAACTAACATTATAGCGAAATGGAAATCTTAAAATCATTCCCCCAATTCCAACTTCTACTTTTATCACTTGCTCTCTCTCCAATCCTCCTCTGCTCTAGGCCCCCTTCTCAAATTTCTCTTCTTGCTCTCTCTACTCTCTCTTGCTCTCTTAATTTCTAAAGCTCACACACACTTTTGACATTCTAGCTAACTTACTTTGCGAACTCAACTAATACTTAATCAACAGTCCCTGTGAATTAATATTTTATTACTTGATGGCATTTTGTGCACTTGTAGAACAACAACACTAATCACAGTTAGGACTTCTCAGTTGCCCAACTATGATTAAGATTAGTCACTCAGTAAACTTCTCACACTTGCTAGTCATCCGATCAACTTTGGCATAACTAGACTTTATTAAACATATTGTCAAACAAACATCAAAATTCTAAAGGTCGATTGGACCAACATATTGTACGACCTATTGTACTAGAGGTTTCTCTACCTCTAAAATTTTTATGGAAGAAGAGAAAAGTAAAGGACTCCGTGTGCATAAGCCATGGACTGACAACCTGAGGATTGTGAACCACGTAAATTAATTGTACATGTGTTTGTATTTATTTGTTTATCTTATTTAACTAATGTCTGTTTGTCCTTATTGTAGCAAACAGTGATAACCGTCACCCGGAGGCCCCTATTGTTAGCTAGAGCCTTAGAGCCAATCATTTGATGATTGTATTATGGACTTATTGTATCATATTCTTATATTAATAAAGGCATTTGGGTTTTTGGTTATTATACTTACTTGTATTGGTGCCAAATAAACTAAGTATAATAACGTCCTTGAGTAGACGGTTCTCACCTATATCAATCGCTTAGTTGAACCGATAGTGAGATGATATAGGGAACACTACTCTTAATCATTCCTAGTCGAGTATTAACATTCAGGGACAATGTTAATGCAATAAGACTAGCATGTAGGTCAACTCGATGACTTGATCTCACAAGTCATGGATATAGAGATATCAAGTTGACACATGGGTATGCATTGGAGAATGTATACTGAATGACCCATCCTGAGAAAGTATCATGGATCGTTATATGAGTGTCATATACTTTCTCATGTGGCTATTAGTATGACTACTAGTCCTTAGACCTGAAGTCACCATGATTCCCTACATAAGGAGTTATGTACTTTGGTTTCGTCAAACGTCACTCGTAACTGGGTGGACTATAAAGGCAATTACTGGTATGTAACAAATTATGCGGAGGGATGTGAGTGATGTAGATGGGATCTATCCCTCCTATATGACGGGAGAGACATCGGTATTCTTAATAGAGTGAGACCACGAAGGGCATGGCCATGCCCAAATGAGTCAATATGAGATATTGAGCTCATTTGATTAAGTGAGTCTACTTGGAGTTCAAGATTTAGATTTATTATAGGATGACACGGTTTATGCCTCACATTGATTAATCTAGATGTCTAGGATAGAAGGACACTTGTCATATATTGTGAGGAGTCACAATTAGTAGTCATAAGGTGATGTTGGATCTCAACATTCTTGTAACTTGGGTAGTAATGATGTATTACTAGATACCGCTCATTACTTATGTTTCTAAATGAGTTTAGGGGCATTGCCAACGTTACAAGAACCTATTGGGTCACACACAAAGAACAAGTGGATGGAGATTAGGTTCATATGATGAACCAAGAGGATTAGATTCATTTGATGAATCAAATTGGATTAAGAGTAATCCTAATTGGGCTAATTGAGTTGGACTCAAGTTGATTCATGTGTTCAATGAATCTAATTTAGATTATGACTCATTGAATCGATTTAATTAAATGAATTAGATTCATTATATTAAATTAGCTTGAATTAAATGGTTGGATTAGATCAACCATGAGAGAGATTAAGTCAAGTTTGACTTGACTTGAGAGGAAGATGAAGAGTCAAGTTTGACTTGACTTTATGCCACTTCATTGGTGAGTTGGCATTAAGTGGACCAATGATGACCACATCATCATGGTTACTTAAGTGAAGTGCCACCTCATGGGAGTTACCAAGAGTTGTGACTCTTGGTATCCCATGGAGGTTACAAACCACTTAATTAGATGAAAAGAGTTTCCTTTTGCAAGTGTAACTCTCATTCAAGTGATCTTCCTCCTAAGCTCTCTTCTTGCTCCTTCTCTTCTCTTGGTCGTGGGTTTCAAGCATGGGAGAAGAAAGGTGTAACACCCACTAAGCTTTTAAGATAAACATATGAATATGGGATTTTGCCTTAGAAAAATAATAAGAAGTGAGTTGAAACAAAATGAAATAAAAAGAAGAGGAAGTCAAGGATTGAACCTTGAACCTCTTATATTATATTTCATAGAATTAATTAGTAGAAACTAATTGGGATAGAGAGAAGATGTTGATAGCAAAGGAGGAAAACTCATGATAAAGGTAAGAGTAAAAGCTAGCCAAAAGAAAACAAGAAAGGAGCAAGAGAAAAGCAACTTGCCTTCCTCCCTTTCTCTCCCTCTTCCTCTTTGCTTTTGCCAAAAATTTAAAGAGGGAATTAAGAGGATTCAATCCCCCTTGTTTCAACATGAATGGTAAGAATAAATGAATAAATAAAATAAATAGGAAATAGAAAAAAAAAAGGCTAAGGGAGAAGGAAAGCAAAAATCAACTTTGCTACCTCTTCCCCCTTAACATAAAAGGGAGCAAGAAAAGAGAAGTTTATTTTTCTCTCATTTTCTCTCATTCTTCCTCTCCCTCACCGAAACCATCAGTCCCCTCTCCTCCATCTTCGGCCCCAAGCCAAGGTTTTCTCCTAAGAAAGCCTAAGATACAAGGAGGACTTAGCAAGGGAATCAAGGGAAGGGAACAAGAAGAAGGGGCTACTTCTTCCATCATCACACCTTAGATCCACAAGCGAAAAGGATGTAAGCTTCCCCTCACCTGTGGTACAAGGCTTTTTATGTGATTTTCGGATTTTATGAGGATTAGAAAACCTAGGAAATAATTTAAGAAAATTCGGCTAAAGAAAGGGTTTTCAAATCTAGGAAGGTTTAAACAAGTCCTTATTTCATGATATTTTTTCTATGCTATGTAGGAAGGATTTTCTTCATGTTTTTATACTTAAATGATGCTTGATCAGAGGAGTACCTACCCTAGAATTTCGGCCAAAAACATTTTAAGGAGGTTAGGGTAAATATAGCGTAACCAAACTAGTACAAAATTCCTTCCATGAACTACTAAGGGTCTTCTATTGGTTTTTCATGCTTGAAAGTTACTTGGAACCAAAAGAAATCCATTTATATGTTTCGTCCAAGAAAAAGGGCTTAGGGTTAGGAAGACCTTTAAATTTAAGTA
Organism: Zingiber officinale; assembly: GCF_018446385.1. Taxonomy (NCBI): domain Eukaryota; kingdom Viridiplantae; phylum Streptophyta; class Magnoliopsida; order Zingiberales; family Zingiberaceae; genus Zingiber; species Zingiber officinale. The sequence goes on from NC_056002.1 coordinate 68,789,604, forward strand.
GCAATGTTTGTATGATAGAATATAGAGTTCTCTTAAAGAATTTCATGTTGAACATTGCTAGAAATTCATGAACTCTTATTGTAGATTTTCGGCCATGATAAGATGGATAGTTTAGAAAAGCTTAAACAAAATTCTAATATGCTCAAGACCTCTGTGATATTATGATATGAAAGTTGTTTAATGCTCTCATGTTTAATTGGAGTATAGAAAATTAGTTACATGATATATGACATGTAAGATCACAAGGGTCCTAGCTTGTTTATGAACCAACTTTGTATATGATGTTCTTAGTAATTTTTGCCATGAAACTTACTTAGGTTTATCATGTTTTAAGCCACCTAAAACCTAGTTTAGAAATTGGTAAGTTTCAGCCATGAGGAAAAATAAAAGAAAAAGGGAAAGAAACCTAGGAAGCCTAAGACACAATTCACATGTATGTTTATTATGCTTGTCTTTATACATGCTATGAAACTTGTATGATTTATTATGCTTTTAGGCTATTTGAAGCAAGTTTATATACTGTTGAGTTTCGTCCAAGTAGGGTTTAAAATACCTAGAGGCCTTAGAAATGAAACCAAATGGGTTAAAAATGCTTCTTATGGAAATATGATAATGTGTTGATTGTGTCACATGCTTGTATAATTTTTCCATGACCTAAATGGACCATTGTATGTTTCGGCCATGAAGGGATAAATGCCCTAGAAACCCTAGAACAAAAATTAAATATGCTAATGTCACTCTACATGAAATATGATAAGAAGAAAGACAAAGTTCCCATGCTATATGTTGTTTAATGACCTAATTAAGGCTAGGGTAAGTTTCGGCCATACATGTTGTATAATGTCTTGTTATGAATTTATACATGATGTTAGTTCAAGTTCACATGCTTGTATGTTTGTTGTTAGCCCTAATGAACACTTGTTAAAAGTTTGACTATGACATATGTTAAGGGCTTGAAGGACTTAGGAACTAGCTCAATATGCTTACTATGCTACTTGGGAAAAAATGCTATAAATATGGTTTAAGGTTTCCATGCTTTCATGACATTTGGGATCTTGTTTATATACTGATAGGGTTTGGCCACATGAGTTTAAGGACTTGGAGAACTTAGGAACCAAGTTAATCATGCTTATAATGCTTCCTATGAAATTTATGTGATGATAATTTAGGTTTCACATGCTTGGAGGTTGTTTTTACCTAAGTTGAGACCTAAGGGGGTTCGGCCATGATAGGAACCCAAGGGGGTAGGAAGCTTAGAACCCAAGTTAACTATGATACCATGTTTCTTATGATAGTATAATCACATGATACACCCTTATGCTTAAACATGTATGCTTGTGATTTATATTTTCTTTTATGATATGCTATGTGTTTAGAAATATGCATGCTTTGATGATATGTTATGTGCTTAGAATATGCATGCTTGATGATATGCTATATGCTTAGAATATGCATGCTTTTATGATATGCTATATGGATAGAAATATGCATGTTTTAATGATATGTTATGTGCTTAGAAATATGCATGCTTTAATGATATACTATGTGCTTAGAAATATGCATGTTTTAATAATATGTTATGTGCTTAGAAATATGCATGCTTTAATGATATACTATGTGCTTAGAATATGCATGCTTTTATGATATGCTATGTGGATAGAAATATGCATACTTTGATGACATGCTATGTGCTTAAAATATGTATGCTTTGATGATATGCATGTTAATATGATGTATGCCTAAGTGATGCATACTTTTATATGATGTATGCCTAAGTGATGCATACTTTTATGACATGATGTATGCCTAAGTGATGCATACTTTTATGACATGATGTATGCTTAATGATGCATACTTTTATATGATGTATGCCTAAGTGATGCATACTTTTATGACATGATGTATGCCTAAGTGATGCATACTTTTATATGATGTATGCCTAAGTGATGCATGCTTGTATGATGTATGATATGTATAAGTATGACATGTATTTTACTTTCAATGGCTTGTACTAAAAGGGTGGGCTCCTTATGCGCCCCTAGGTCGAATTACGGGCCTAGTAAAGGGTGGGCTCCTTACGTGCCCCTAGGTCGAGTTACGGGCCTAGTTTCCTAGTAGGTTCAGGACTAGCTACCTTGGATCTACTTAGGATGCGCGCATTATGTATGTATGTGGTACTAAGCCGGGCCCCTTTATGTTGAGATTATGTTCAAGTATATATGTAAGAAGAAATGATTTTAAAGATCATGAGACATACACATATTTTTCGGATACATGTTTTCAAAATCATATTGCATAAACTTTATGATCATGTTGTGATGATGCTATGATTTATGATATGCTATGCTTAGATATGATTATGTTATGTTTCATGCTATGTTTTAAGGAAGGATATGCCATGATATGATTATATTATGTTTCATGCTATGTTTTAAGGAAGGATATGACATGATATGATTATGTTATGTTTCATGCTATGTTTTAAGGAATGATATGCCATGATATGATTATGTGATGTTTCATGCTATGTTTTAAGGAATGATATGCCATGATATGATTATGTTATGTTTCATGCTATGTTTTAAGGAAGGATATGCCATGATATGATTATGTTATGTTTCATGCTATGTTTTAAGGAATGATATGCCATGATATGATTATGTGATGTTTCATGCTATGTTTTAAGGAATGATATGCCATGATATGATTATGTTATGTTTCATGCTATGTTTTAAGGGATGATATGCCATGATATGATTATGTTATGTTGCATGATATGCTTAAAGAATATGATATGTTATGCCATGACTAGTTGAGATCATGTTAAGTTGAGACATTCTTTGATTATGTGTTGATTTTTTGTTTTAGTGAGTAGGAAAGGAACTTACTGAGCCATGAGTGCTCATAGCTTACTTTCCTTGTACCACAGATAAAGGAAAAAGCTGGATGAGCTAAAGGAGCAGCAGGAGAGGCAAGGAGATGTGTGTGGCGGTGGCTAGGCAACCAAATAAGAACCTGCTTTAAGAACTTTTAAGAATTACACTTTGGTTTAGTAAATTGTAGTACTATATGGTTGACTTGATGTTATGTTTTTATTTATCTTGTTATCATGTTATGAAACCATATTAGTGTAGCTCGGATTTTATTAAACCAAGAAAAATGATTTTAAGTCTTCCGCTGTAATATGTACGTAGAGTATCGTAGCCCCGTCCCTTAGGGATAGCAGGGAGGGCGGGCGTTACAGGTTGGTATCAGAGCCAAAGTTATTGCCAGCTCACTACACACACATCAAGCCTCCGACCTGCCGCTCCAAGTAAGAATGCTTATGTTTAATTTTCTTGTTATATGTTTATGTTGATTTTCTTGTCATATGTTTATGCTTTATTTTTTTTCTTTCTTGTTATATTGCCTATACTTTATTTACTTTACTACATTGCTTATGCTTTATTTCCTTATGTTACATTGTTTGTCATTATATTCCTTATTTTTCCTTATGTTGTTTATGCTTTAGTTTCATGTTTTACTTGCTTATGTTTGATGCTTTATTCTATGCTTTTAGTTATAAATTAGATTAGGATTACATATTGGTAGGTTAGGAATAATACCAGAACAAATAGATAGAAACAAAACAGTAAGTTAGATTGGCTAAAAATGATAACCACTTACACTAGTCTGTTTGTCCTTATTTAGATAAACATGGTTAGGACACGAAATGCCCGAACCGGAGGGACAGTGACTCCACCAGACCTGGCACAGGTAGTCACAGACCTCCAGCGTCAGCTACTTATTTACAATCAGTATGTTGTAGTATTATTTGATACTGGGGCAACATACTCGTTCGTCTCAACACCTTTTATGAAGAAGCTAGATATACCACTTCGAACTCTAGAGGACACATTCTTAACAACCTTACCATCCGGGGAGATTATGCCATCGGACCACATGCTGCAAGCAGTACTCATTCGGATCGCAAACAGAGAACTCTACTGCAATCTGATAGTACTTGATATGCAGGATTATGACATAATTTTGGACATGGATTTCCTTAGCAAGTACGGCGCTTCAATCGAGTGCCGCAAAAGAAAAGTGATTTTCCGACCTGAAAATGGACCAGAGTTTGAATTTTACGGAGAATCAAAAGGAACGGAGAAGTTATTGCCATCTATTAAAGCACAAAGGATGTTAGATAAAGGATGTATGGGGTTTCTAGCGCACGTGGTTGATACCAATCAAGTCAAAGACCCGAAGTTAGAAGATGCCAGGGTAGTGTGCAACTATCCAAAAGTATTTCCTGATGAACTACCAGGGTTGGCCCCTGACAGAGAGATAGAATTCGGAATCGAATTGATTCCTGGTACTCAGCCGATTTCAAAAGCACCTTATCGTATGGCTCCGGCTGAATTAAAGGAGCTTCAGGAACAGTTATCAGAATTACTTGACAAGGGACTTATTCGCCCTAGTCACTCTCCATGGGGAGCTCCAGTGCTATTCATGAAGAAGAAGGATGGGTCTATGTGAATGTGTATAGACTACCGAGCGCTGAATAATGTGACGATCAAGAACCGGTACCCACTCCCACGAATCGATGACTTGTTCGATCAACTGAAGGGTGCGACCGTTTTCTCAAAGATAGATCTACGGTCCGGTTATCATCAAGTGAAGGTGAAACCAGATGATATACCAAAAACAGCATTTCGAACCCGATATGGACACTATGAGTTCATAGTTATGTCTTTCGGAGTAACCAACGCTCCTGCAATATTTATGGACCTGATGAATCGAGTATTTACAGCATATATTGATAAATTTGTAATCGTCTTCATTGATGATATACTTATCTACTCGAGAATCCCAGAAGAACATGCTGAACACCTGAATACTGTACTACAGATCCTTTAAGAGAAACAACTATATGCCAAATTCTCTAAATGTGAGTTTTGGCTTGACCGGGTAATATTCCTAGGACATGTCATCTCCAAGGATGGAGTTATGGTGGATCCAAGTAAAATTGAAGCTGTAAATAACTGGAACCGACCAAAGAATGTCAGCGAAGTCAAGAGTTTTCTCGGACTAGCAGGCTATTACAGGAAATTTGTAGAGAATTTCTCCAAAATCGCAGCCCCTATGATAGCCCTCACCAAGAAAAATACAAAGTATGAATGGACAGAAGCTTGTTAAGAGTTTCACAGAATTAAAAAGGAGACTGACCAGTGCTCCGATTCTTACTCTTCCGGAAACCAACAGAGGCTTTGATATGTACAGTGATGCTTCCATCACAGGACTTGGAGCTGTACTCATGCAAGATGGCAAAGTCATTGCCTACGCTTCTAGACAACTTAAAGAGAATGAGAAGAATTACCCCATTCACGACTTAGAACTAGCAGCAGTGGTCTTCGCTCTCAAAATATGGAGACATTATTTATATGGAGCTCAGTGTAAGATTTATACCGACCATCAGAGTCTGAAATATTTCTTCACGCAAAAAGACCTGAATATGAGGCAACGCCGATGGCTCAAGCTAGTTAAAGATTACGACTGCGAGATTCTTTATCACCCAGGAAAGGCGAACAAAGTAGCTGATGCACTCAGCCGGAAGTTCAATGCCACCTGAAGTAACTATTTTAAAGTTCGAGGATGAACTTTTTATGAGGTACGGGGTACTGTAACACCCACTAAGCTTTTAAGATAAACATATGAATATGGGATTTTGCCTTAGAAAAATAATAAGAAGTGAGTTGAAGCAAAAAGAAATAAAATGAAATAAAAAGAAGAGGAAGTCAAGGATTGAACCTTGAACCTCTTATATTATATTTCATAGAATTAATTAGTAGAAACCAATTGGGATAGAGAGAAGATGTTGATAGAAAAGGAGGGAAACTCATGATAAAGGTAAGAGTAAAAGCTAGCCAAAAGAAAACAAGAAAGGAGCAAGAGAAAGGCAACTTGCCTTCCTCCCTTTCTCTCCCTCTTCCTCTTTGCTTTTGCCAAAAATTTAAAGAGGGAATTAAGAGGATTCAATCCCCCTTGTTTCATCATGAATGGTAAGAATAAATGAATAAATAAAATAAATAGGAAATAGAAAAAAAAAAAGGCTAAGGGAGAAGGAAAGCAAAAATCAACTTTGCTACCTCTTCCCCCTTAACATAAAAGGGAGCAAGAAAAGAGAAGTTTATTTTTCTCTCATTTTCTCTCATTCTTCCTCTCCCTCACCGAAACCATCAGTCCCCTCTCCTCCATCTTTGGCCCCAAGCCAAGGTTTTCTCCTAAGAAAGCCTAAGATACAAGGAGGACTTAGCAAGGGAATCAAGGGAAGGGAACAAGAAGAAGGGGCTACTTCTTCCATCATCACACCTTAGATCCACAAGCGAAAAGGATGTAAGCTTCCCCTCACCTGTGGTACAAGGCTTTTTATGTGATTTTCGGATTTTATGAGGATTAGAAAACCTAGGAAATAATTTAAGAAAATTCGGCTAAAGAAAGGGTTTTCAAATCTAGGAAGGTTTAAACAAGTCCTTATTTCATGATATTTTTTCTATGCTATGTAGGAAGGATTTTCTTCATGTTTTTATACTTAAATGATGCTTGATCAGAGGAGTACCTACCCTAGAATTTCGGCCAAAAACATTTTAAGGAGGTTAGGGTAAATATAGCGTAACCAAACTAGTACAAAATTCCTTCCATGAACTACTAAGGGTCTTCTATTGGTTTTTCTTGCTTGAAAGTTACTTGGAACCAAAAGAAATCCATTTATATGTTTCGGCCAAGAAAAAGGGCTTAGGGTTAGGAAGACCTTTAAATTTAAGTAACGATGTTTGTATGATAGAATATAGAGTTCTCTTAAAGAATTTCATGTTGAACATTGCTAGAAATTCATGAACTCTTATTATAGATTTTCGGCCATGATAAGATGGATAGTTTAGAAAAGCTTAAACAGAATTCTAATATGCTCAAGACCTCTGTGATATTATGATATGAAAGTTGTTTAATGCTCTCATGTTTAATTGGAGTATAGAAAATTAGTTACATGATATATGACATGTAAGATCACAAGGGTCCTAGCTTGTTTATGAACCAACTTTGTATATGATGTTCTTAGTAATTTTTGCCATGAAACTTACTTAGGTTTTTCATGTTTTAAGCCACCTAAAACCTAGTTTAGAAATTGGTAAGTTTCGGCCATGAGGAAAAATAAAAGAAAAAGGGAAAGAAACCTAGGAAGCCTAAGACACAATTCACATGTATGTTTATTATGCTTGTCTTTATACATGCTATGAAACTTGTATGATTTCTTATGCTTTTAGGCTATTTGAAGCAAGTTTATATACTGTTGAGTTTCGGCCAAGTAGGGTTTAAAAGACCTAGAGGCCTTAGAAATGAAACCAAATGGGTTAAAAATGCTTCTTATGGAAATATGATAATGTGTTGATTGTGTCACATGCTTGTATAATTTTTCCATGACCTAAATGGACCATTGTATGTTTCGGCCATGAAGGGATAAATGCCCTAGAAACCCTAGAACAAAAATTAAATATGCTAATGTCACTCTACATGAAATATGATAAGAAGAAAGACAAAGTTCCCATGCTATATGTTGTTTAATGACCTAATTAAGGCTAGGGTAAGTTTCGGCCATACATGTTGTATAATGTCTTGTTATGAATTTATACATGATGTTAGTTCAAGTTCACATGCTTGTATGTTTGTTGTTAGCCCTAATGAACACTTGTTAAAAGTTTGACTATGACATATGTTAAGGGCTTGAAGGACTTAGGAACTAGCTCAATATGCTTACTATGCTACTTGGGAAAAAAATGCTATAAATATGGTTTAAGGTTTCCATGCTTTCATGACATTTGGGATCTTGTTTATATACTGATAGGGTTTGGCCACATGAGTTTAAGGACTTGGAGAACTTAGGAACCAAGTTAATCATGCTTATAATGCTTCCTATGAAATTTATGTGATGATAATTTAGGTTTCACATGCTTGGAGGTTGTTTTTACCTAAGTTGAGACCTAAGGGGGTTCGGCCATGATAGGAACCCAAGGGGGTAGGAAGCTTAGAACCCAAGTTAACTATGATACCATGTTTCTTATGATAGTATAATCACATGATACACCCTTATGTTTAAACATGTATGCTTGTGATTTATATTTTCTTTTATGATATGCTATGTGTTTAGAAATATGCATGCTTTGATGATATGTTATGTGCTTAGAATATGCATGCTTGATGATATGCTATATGCTTAGAATATGCATGCTTTTATGATATGCTATATGGATAGAAATATGCATGTTTTAATGATATGTTATGTGCTTAGAAATATGCATGCTTTAATGATATACTATGTGCTTAGAAATATGCATGTTTTAATGATATGTTATGTGCTTAGAAATATGCATGCTTTAATGATATACTATGTGCTTAGAATATGCATGCTTTTATGATATGCTATGTGGATAGAAATATGCATACTTTGATGACATGCTATGTGCTTAAAATATGTATGCTTTGATGATATGCATGTTAATATGATGTATGCCTAAGTGATGCATACTTTTATATGATGTATGCCTAAGTGATGCATACTTTTATGACATGATGTATGCCTAAGTGATGCATACTTTTATATGATGTATGCCTAAGTGATGCATGCTTGTATGATGTATGATATGTATAAGTATGACATGTATTTTACTTTGAATGGCTTGTACCAAAAGGGTGGGCTCCTTATGCGCCCCTAGGTCGAATTACGGGCCTAGTAAAGGGTGGGCTCCTTACGTGCCCCTAGGTCGAGCTACGGGCCTAGTTTCCTAGTAGGTTCAGGACTAGCTACTTTGGATCTACTTAGGATGCGCGCATTATGTATGTATGTGGTACTAAGCCGGGCCCCTTTATGTTGAGATTATGTTCAAGTATATATGTAAGAAGAAATGATTTTAAAGATCATGAGACATACACATGTTTTTCGGATACATGTTTTCAAAATCATATTGCATAAACTTTATGATCATGTTGTGATGATGCTATGATTTATGATATGCTATGCTTAGATATGATTATGTTATGTTTCATGCTATGTTTTAAGGAAGGATATGCCATGATATGATTATGTTATGTTTCATGCTATGTTTTAAGTAAGGATATGCCATGATATGATTATGTTATGTTTCATGCTATGTTTTAAGGAATGATATGCCATGATATGATTATGTGATGTTTCATGCTATGTTTTAAGGAATGATATGCCATGATATGATTATGTTATGTTTCATGCTATGTTTTAAGGAAGGATATGCCATGATATGATTATGTGATGTTTCATGCTATGTTTTAAGGAATGATATGCCATGATATGATTATGTGATGTTTCATGCTATGTTTTAAGGAATGATATGCCATGATATGAAACATTTTGGGATGATATGCCATGATATGATTATGTTATGTTGCATGATATGCTTAAAGAATATGATATGTTATGCCATGACTAGTTGAGATCATGTTAAGTTGAGACATTCTTTGATTATGTGTTGATTTTTGGTTTTAGTGAGTAGGAAAGGAACTTACTGAGCCATGAGTGCTCATAGCTTACTTTCCTTGTACCACAGATAAAGGAAAAAGCTGGATGAGCTAAAGGAGCAGCAGGAGAGGCAAGGAGATGTGTGTGGCGGTGGCTAGGCAACCAAATAAGAACCTGCTTTAAGAACTTTTAAGAATTACACTTTGATTTAGTAAATTGTAGTACTATATGGTTGACTTGATGTTATGTTTTTATTTATCTTGTTATCATGTTATGAAACCATATTAGTGTAGCTCGGATTTTATTAAACCAAGAAAAATGATTTTAAGTCTTCCGCTGTAATATGTACGTAGAGTATCGTAGCCCCGTCCCTTAGGGATAGCAGGGAGGGCGGGCGTTACAAAAGGTGAGTGAATCTAATCCAAGAAGAAAGGTTAGTGAAAGTCACATAGAGATTTTAGAGGAGTGTGTTCTCTTCTTTTCTTTTCTTCTTCTTCCAATCCTATCCGAGAGCCCTAGAGAGTGTAGCACACTTGTGGTGCTCTCTTCTCCATCCTTGAGTGTTAGAGAACACTTCTTGTTCGTGTGGATATCACTAGAGAGTTGTCTACGTTGACAACTTCGAGATCCGGCGTACCGTTGGACGAGCGGGATTTGCGAGGGCACGCTTCAAAGGTATAAAATGTTTTTCCTTTGTAGATCTACTGTAGATCATAGTTTGAAACTCGTACTCGTATTTTCGAAAGTTTTCTTCACACGGATCCAATGGCTAGGGGGTTTCGGGGTTTCCGCGACGCGAAAAAGTGATTTTCGCGGCCCGAAAAACCCAACAGTGGTATCAGAGCCACGTGCGAAGCTTGTAGGATCAGATCCCTTATGCTTCAGCCATAGGATCGATCATATACATCATGCTATGTACTCGACCTGATGTCTCGTATGCTTTGAGCATGACGAGCAGATACCAGTCTGATCCAGGTGAAAGTCACTGGATAGCGGTCAAGAATATTCTTAAGTACTTAAGAAGGACTAAAGAATATTTCTTGATATATGGAGGCGATGATGAGCTAGTTGTAAAGGGTTACAGTGATGCTAGCTTTCAGACCGACTACGATGACTATAGATCGCAGTCGGGGTTCGTATTTTGCATTAATGGTGGTGCTGTCAGCTGGAAGAGTTCAAAGCAGGACACAGTAGCTGATTCTACAACAGAAGCCGAGTACATTGCTGCATCAGAGGCAGCAAAGGAGGCAGTTTGGATTCGCAAGTTCATCACTGAACTTGGGGTGGTTCCTAGCATTGCTGACCCCATTGAGCTCTATTGTGACAACAATGGAGCAATAGCACAGGCGAAGGAACCTCGCTCACACCAGCGGACCAAACACATACTACGGCGCTTCCATCTCATTCGAGAGATCATCGAGAGAGGAGATGTGAAGATTTACAGAGTACCTACAGAGGCTAACATCGCAGAACCCTTGACCAAGACTTTGGCATAGAGGAAGCATGATGGTCACACTAGGTCATTGGGGCTTCGAGCCTACACTGATTGACACTAGTGCTAGTGGGAGATTGTTAGCTAGAGCCCTAGAGCCAATCATTTGATGATTGTAATTTGGACTTGATGTATCATATTCTATATATAAATAAAAGCATTTGGTTTTTGGTTATTATACTTACTTGTATTGGTGTCAAATAAACTAAGTATATTAACGTCCTTGAGTAGGAGGTTCTTACCTATATCAATCGGTTAGCTGAATCGATAGTGAGATGATATAGGGAACACTACTCTTAATCATTCCTAGTCGAGTATTAACATTCAGGGACAATGTTAATGCAATAAGACTAGCATGTAGGTCAACTCGATGACTTGATCTCACAAGTCATGGATATAGAGATATCAAGTTGACACATGGGTATACATTAGAGAATGTATACTGAATGACCCACCATGAGAAAGTACCATGGATCGTTATATGAGTGTCATATACTTTCTCATGTGGCTATTAGTATGACTACTAGTCCTTAGACCTAAAGTCACCATGGATCCCTACATAAGGGGTTATGTACTTTGGTTTCGTCAAACGTCACCCGTAACTGGGTGGACTATAAAGGCGATTACTGGGTATGTAACGAATTATGCAGAGGGATGTGAGTGATGTAGATGGGATCTATCCCTCCTATATGACGGGAGTGATATCGATATTCTTGATAGAGTGAGACCACGAAGTGCATGGTCATGCCCAAATGAGTCAATATGAGATATTGAACTCATTTGATTGAGTGAGTCTACTTGGAGTTCAAGATTTAGATTGATCAGAGGATGACATGGTCTATGCCTCACATTGATCAATCTAGATGTCTAGGATAGAAGGACACTTGTCATATATTGTGAGGAGTCACAATTAGTAGTCACAAGGTGATGTTGGATCTCAACATTCTTGTAACTTGGGTAGTAATGATCTGTTGCTAGATACCGCTCATTACTTATGTTTCTAAATGAGTTTAGGGGCATTGCCAACATTACAAGAACCTATTGGGTCACACACAAAGAACAAGTGGATGGAGATTAGGTTCATATGATGAACCAAGAGGATTAGATTCATTTGATGAATCAAATTGGATTAAGAGTAATCCTAATTGGGCTAATTGAGTTGGACTCAAGTTGATTCATGTGTTCAATGAGTCTAATTTAGATTATGACTCATTAAATCAATTTAATTAAATGAATTAGATTCATTATATTAAATTGGCTTGAATTAAATGGTTGGATTAGATCAACCATGAAAGATTAAGTCAAGTTTGACTTGACTTGAGAGGAAGATGAAGAGTCAAGTTTGACTTGACTTTATTCCACCTCATTGGTGAGTTGGCATTAAGTGGACCAATGATGATGCTCCACATCATCATGGTTACTTAAGTGAAGTGCCACCTCATGGGAGTTACCAAGAGTTGTGACTCTTGGTATCCCATGGAGGTTACAAACCTCTTAATTAGATGAAAAGAGTTTCATTTTTGCAAGTGTAACTCTCATTCAAGTGATCTTCCTCCTCCTAAGCTCTCTTCTTGCTCCTTCTCTTCTCTTGGTCGTGGGTTTCAAGCAAGGGAGAAGAAAGGAGAGTGAATCTAATCCAAGAAGAAATGTTAGTGAAAGTCACATAGAGATTTTAGAGGAGTGTGTTCTCTTCTTTTCTTTTCTTCTTCTTCCAATCCTACCCGAGAGCCCTAGAGAGTGCTAGCACACTTGTGGTGCTCTCTTCTCCATCCTTGTGTGTTAGAGAACACATCTTGTTCATGTGGATACTTCTAGAGGATTGTCTACGTTGACAATCACGAGATCCAGCGTACCTTGGACGAGCGGGATTCGCGAAGGGCACGCATCAAAGGTATAAGATTTTCTCCATGTAGATCTAAGTGTAGATCTAGGTAAACTCGTATTCGTATGTTTTCGAAATTTTTCTTCGCACGGATCCGTTGGCTAATGGGTTTCGGGGTTTCCGCGACGTGAAAAAGCAGTTTTCGCGGCCCGAAAAACCTAACAGTGGTATTAGATCTGATCCATGCGGTCTCTCTCCTCTCTAGAAGAGGGACCTTGAGTCTTTGAAAGACTCACGCCATGTGACATCGGCAGAAATCCCTTCTTGGAGTTCTGCATGGCAAATCGAAGGAGTACCTTGTCAATATATGTACTCTGACTTAGGCCAAGCAATCTCTTAGATCTATCTCTATAGATCTGTATCCCTAAAATGCGGGATGCTTCACCTAAGTCCTTCATTGAGAAACAAGTCCCTAGCCAAGTCTTGACAGACTGTAGCAAAGGGATGTCTTTCCCAATGAGCAGTATGTCATCCACATATAATATGAGGAAGACAACTATATCCCCTACAACCTTCTTGTAGACACAAAGTTCATCTTCATTCTTGATGAAACCAAACTGTTTGATTGCATCATCGAATCGAAGATTCCAGCTTCGAGAAGCTTGCTTTAGTGCATAAATGGACCTATGCAGCTTGCATACTCTGCTAGTATGTCGTGGATCTACAAAACCCTCAAGTTGTGTCATGTACACATCCTCGAGTAGGTTTCCATTCAGAAACGTGATTTTGACATTCATCTGCCAGATCTCGTAATCGTGGTAAGCTGCAATAGCAAGCATGATACGAATGGACTTAAACATCGCTACTGGAGAAAAGGTTTCATCATACTCAATACCATGAATCTGCTTGAAACCTTTAGCTACCAAGCAACCCTTATAGATAAGGTCATCCATGTCAGTCTTTCTCTTAAAGACCCACTTACACCCAATGGGTTTTACCCCTTCAGGTGGATCAACCAAAGTCCATACTTGGTTGGTGTACATGGATTCTATCTCGGATCTCATGGCTTCTAGCCATTTCTCGGAATCTGATCTCATCACAGTTTCCTGATAAGTGGTAGGCTCATCATCTATGAGCACAACGTCATCATGGTCAGACAAGAGAAATGAGTATCTCTCAGGTTGACGACGTACCCTATCAGACCTGCGAAGAGGTATGTCTACTTGAACTGGTTGTTGTTCCTCAACTCTTTGTGGAACAACATCATCCACAACACTTTGTGGTTCTAGTTCAACTTCCATCGAGGCTTCAGTGCTATCGTTCACATCTTGAACTTCTTCAAGATCGAACGTGCTCCCACTAGTCTTTCTAGAAACAAAGTCCTTTTCTAGAAAGACCCCAGTCTTTGCCACAACTACCTTGTGCTGACTGGGAATGTAGAAGTAATATCCCTTAGTTTCCTTGGGATATCCAATGAAATAGCACTTGTCGGATTTGGGTCCTAATTTGTCTGAGACTTGACGTCGAACGTAAGCCTCACAACCCCAAATCCTCATGAAAGACACCTGGGCATCTCTCCCAGTCCATATCCTATATGGTGTCTTTATCACGGCCTTGGATGGAACTCGGTTGAGTATAAAAGCTGCCGTGTCTAGAGCATAGCCCCAAAGGTATGTCGGAAGATCTGTGTGACTCATCATAGATCGTACCATATCTAATAAGGTACGATTCCTCCTTTCGGATACATCATTCCACTGTGGTGTTCCAGGAGGAGTGAGTTGGGATAGAACCCCACACTCAGCTAGGTAGTCATGAAACTCATGGCTAAGGTATTCTCCACCACGATCTGATCGAAGTATCTTAATACTCTTGCCAAGCTGGTTCTGTACTTTATTCTTGAATTCTTTGAACTTTTCAAAGGATTCAGACTTATGTGTCATCAAGTACACATAACCATATCTACTAAAGTCATCAGTAAATGTGATGAAGTACCTATAACCACCTCTAGCAACGACATTGAAAGGGCCACATACATCACTATGTATAAGTCCTAACAAATCAGTCGCTCTCTCGGTGTGCCCACTAAAGGGAGTTTTGGTCATCTTGCCTCGTAGGCATGACTCGCATATCTCATATGATTCAAAATCAAATGAGTCCAGCAAACCATCCTTATGGAGCTGGGATAAGCGCTTGTCATTTATATGACTTAAGCGACAGTGCTAGAGGTAGGTTTGGTTCATGTCATTTGACTTGAACCTTTTGCCATTTATGTTATAGATAGGGCTCTCAAGGTCTAGAATATAGAGTCCGTTTATCAGAGGTGCACTACAATAGAACATATCGTTTAAATAGATGGAACAACATTTGTTCTTTATTGTAAACGAGAAACCTTTCTTGTCCAAACAAGAAACTGATAAAATGTTCTTAGTTAACGCAGGCACATAACAACAATCGACTAACTCTAGTACAAACCCAAAGGGCAGAGATAGAAAGTAAGTCCCTACAGCAACAGTAGCAACCCGTGCTCCATTGCCTACTCGTAGGTCCACCTCGCCCTTTGTCAATGCCTTGCTATTTCTCAGCGCCTGCACATCAGTACAAATGTGAGAAGCACATCCAGTATCTAATACCCATGATGCAGAAATAGATAGATTGACTTCTATAATATATATACCTGAAGTGGAAGTCTCACTTCGCTTCTTCTTAAGATCCTCCAAGTATACCTTGCAGTTCCTCTTCCAGTGCCCGGTCTGACCGCAGTGGAAGCAGGTAGCATCCTTGGCGACCCCTCCTTTAGGCTTCAGTGCCTTGCCTTTGCCCTTGGTTTGGGACTTTCCCTTGCCTTTGGGCTTGCCCTTGCCCTTATGTTTCTGAACAATCAGAACAGTGTTGGGCTTAGCCTTCTTAAGGTTCATCTCAGCAGTTCGCAACATACTAAGCAGCTCGGGCAGTGGCTTGTCAATCTCGTTCATATTGTAGTTTAGAATGTATTTATTGTAGCTATCCGGCAAGGATTGCAAGATCAGGTCAGTGGCCAGCTCTTGACCAAGTGGGAACCCCAACCTTTGTAGGTTCTCTATGTACCAAATCATTTTGAGTACATATGAGCCTACAGGAGCCCCGTCTGACATCTTGCACTGAAACAGTGCCCTTGAGATCTCAAATCTCTCATGCCTCGCTTGACCTTGATACAGTTGACGAAGATATTCAACCATATCGTAAGCACCCATTAAATCGTGTTGCTTCTGAAGCTCAGAGTTCATGGTCGCGAGCATTAGACAAGACACATATAATGCGTAATCTTGATGCTTCTTGAAAGCATCTCGGTCAGCTCGCGGTGCAGTGGCAGGAGGAGCCTCCGGAATAGGCTGCTCCAGAACGTACAGTTTACGTTCTTGGGTGAGAACTATTCTCAGGTTCCTGTACCAGTCCAGGAAGTTTGCTCCGTTGAGCTTGTCCTTTTCGAGGACAGATCGCAGGGAAAAGGTGTTCGTATTCGACGTCATGGTAATCTAAACAGAAATAAATGCAGAAATAAGTATCATATTCTTAATCATTTAATTAGGCCTTTAACTAAATGATGCTCCCACTGAATTCTATAATTCATGTGGGACAAGATCCACATCATACTAACCCTTGAGTTAGCTTTGGCTAATACGCCCAAGACTTAGTATGATCGGTAGGTAGCGATTACCAATTACATCTCTATGCAACTCTTGTTTATAGGATCAAAATCCGCATTTATATTAAAACTCGAGTTAGCTTTGGCTAATACGCCCAAGAGTTAATATAAACGTGATTTTGACCTATTTACCAACCATTGGATAATGCCTATAGTTAAACTCGATCCAATTGATTTCACTAGTTACTCAATCTAATTGAGTTGTACTCGCCCATGCGTTGATAGGCGGGACCAAAATTGTCCCTCCGTACCCTACCAAGATAGTATGTGTTGCTCTGCTTTGGCAGATTCAATGACAACATGCGATCGAGGTAGTGGTAGGTATCATGGCATGGTAGGCATTATGAGTTGACGCGATTTAGATCTAATCTAAATGATGATGTGTATCATATACTCGATAGATTTAATCTAATCGAAGGGTGCATCATGTGCATGACTTAGATCTAATCTAATCGTTAGGCACTAATTAATTACTTAATTAACTATCATGCATCACATACACACAAAAGCAATTAATTAAATAATTTTGTGATTATGGCATGACCCTACTATGATCTTCTCAAGCCAATGAGAAGATTGGATGGTCAACCTAAGGTCAACAGCTTCTCAAGCTCCTTCCTTTGACCACCTCGTGTTGCTCGCGCCCTCCTCGTAACTCCGTCTCGAGTGGACCTTCCACCGCCTCAAAATTTACATTACATTTTGAAACTCGAGTTACATTCGAGTCTAAATCTAATTTACAACAAGAATAAAAGAGAAAGGCACGACGCGCAGGTCGCGAAAAAAAAATAAAATATAACACGCACATCACATCACGGCACGCAGGCCGTATTATGAATTACAACACGAATTATCCAATCGAATTGGGTCTTTGGACCATGACTATCACAAAAATAATATATAATTCAAAATTATATATTTCTATAATTTTCTGTAATTTTTCTATATTTTTTATAATTTTTACGAGTACAATTTCCCGACGGTTCCGTTTAGCGGTTTTCGGGCGCAATCGCGGAACGAATCCCCTTGCGGGGCCAGGGGCAACGCCCCTACCCGCGATCTAACCATCGCGAGGGTTCCATTAAGATCTAACAGCGCCTTAGCCTGCTGTCCCAAAAGGTTTTGGGGCGAAACTTGGCCGTTTTGGAAAATTCTTCTCGGTAGTCGAAGCCTACAAGTATCGAGACACTTGTGCTTCGCTTCTACGAGAAAAATACCCATAAAAACTATAAAAATCATAAATTTACAGAATATTACAGAACTGAAAAGTTTTCATAAAACACAAAATAAACTCGTATTCGTCTTCGCACGTGACTCTGATACCACTGTTGGGTTTTTCGGGCCGCGAAAACCGCGTTTTCGCATCGTGGAAACCCCGAAAGCCCCAAAGCCAACGGATCCGTGCAAATAAAAATTTTGAAAACTACGAATACGAGTTTCTACCGAGATCTACTCCTAGATCTACATGGAAAAAGGGTTATACCTTTGAAGCGAAGCCCTTCGCGTTCCCGCTCGTCCAAACGGTACCGGATCTCAAGAGTATCAAAATAGATACTCCTCTAGAAGTATCCACACGAACTAATTAGGTGGAGAAAGACCTAAATGAAGATGTGCTAGCACCTTGATAGGTCACGGCAAGAGAGGAGAATAGGGAGAGGGAGAGCTTGAGAGGAAGAAGATGGAGTGAATGAATCTTGAATGAAAATTCATTTTCATTCATTCTCTTGTGTGGCCGGGCACATGAGTAACTCCCACTCATTTAATGTGGCTGGCCACATTAATGGGAAAGGAGGCTTGTATTTGGATTCGCAAGTTCATCACTGAACTTGGGGTGGTTCCTAGCATTGCTGACCCTATTGAGCTCTATTGTGACAACAATGGAGCTATAGCACAGGCGAAGGAACCTCGCTCACACCAGCGGACCAAACACATACTACGGCGCTTCCATCTCATTCGAGAGATCATCGAGAGAGGAGATGTGAAGATTTGCAGAGTTCCTACAGAGGCTAACATCGCAGATCCCTTGACCAAGGCTTTGGCACAGAGGAAGCATGATGGTCACACTAGGTCATTTGGGCTTAGAGCCTACACTGATTGGCACTAGTGCTAGTGGGAGATTGTTAGCTAGAGCCCTAGAGCCAATCATTTGATGATTGTATTTTGGACTTGTTGTATCATATTTTATATAAATAAAGGCATTTGGTTTTTAGTTATTATACTTACTTGTATTGGTGCCAAATAAACTAAGTATAATAACGTCCTTGAGTAGACGGTTCTCACCTGTATCAATCGGTTAGTTGAACCGATAGTGAGATGATATAGGGAACACTACTCTTAATCATTCCTAGTCGAGTATTAACATTCAGAGACAATGTTAATGTAATAAGACTAGCATGTAGGTCAACTCGATGACTTGATCTCACAAGTCATGGATATAGAGATATCAAGTTGACACATGGGTATACATTAGAGAATGTATACTGAATGACCCACCATGAGAAAGTATCATGAATCGTTATATGAGTGTCATATACTTTCTCATGTGGCTATTAGTATGACTACTAGTCCTTAGACCTGAAGTCACCATGGTTCCCTACATAAGGAGTTATGTACTTTAGTTTCGTCAAACGTCACCCGTAACTAGGTGGATTATAAAGGCGATTACTGGGTATATAACGAATTATGCAGAGGGATGTGAGTGATGTAGATGGGATCTATCCCTCCCATATGATGGGAGCGACATCGGTATTCTTGATAGAGTGAGACCACGAAGTGCATGGCCATGCCCAAATGAGTCAATATAGGATATTGAGTTCATTTGATTTAGTGAGTCTACTTAGAGTTCAAGATTTAGATTGGTCAGAGGATGACACGGTCTATGCCTCACATTGATCAATTTAGATGTCTAGGATAGAAGGGCACTTGTCATATTTTGTGAGGAGTCACAATTAGTAGTCACAAGGTGATGTCGGATCTCGATATTCTTGTAACTTGGGTAGTAATGATCTGTTGCTAGATACCGCTCATTACTTATGCTCCTAAATGGGTTTAGGGCATTGCCAACGTTACAAGAACCTATAGGGTTACACACTAAGGACAATTAGATGGAGATTATGTTCATATAATGAACCAAGAGGATTAGATTCATTTGATGAATCAAATTGGATTAAGAGTAATCCTAATTGGGCTAACTTGAGTTGGACTCAAGTTGATTCATGTGTTCAATGAGTCTAATTTAGATTATGACTCATTGAATCAATTTAATTTAATGAATTAGATTCATTATATATTAAATTGGCTTGAATCAAATGGTTAGATTAGATCAACCATGGAAGAGGTTTGGTCAAGTTTGACTTGACTTGAGAGGAAGATTAAAAGTCAAGTTTGACTTGACTTTATGCCACCTCATTGGTGAGTTGGCATTGATGTGGACTAATGATGTTGCTCCACATAATCATCATGGTTGCCACCTCATGGGAGTTACTAGTGAGTGCCACCTCATGGAGGTTACATTCTCTCCTTGATGACAACTTAATGCATTAAGTTGTATGAACAAAAACCATGTTTATTTTTATTTAATTACTAGATTAAGTTGCATTAAGTTGCATTAAGATGCAAGGAATTACCACACTGCTTAAACCATGTTTATTTTTCGGGCGATACTTGTCCTGCATTGTATTTACCAAATGAAGTACTTAAACTATGAGCATACTTGTTATTTGTTCGCAGGGCCAAACAGAGGGAAATTGCTTTAAGTAAACTTGATTTGTTCTTTTGGTCGTGCTAAGTTTCACATGATTGGATGATTGGAATACATTGAAGAGGTGTTAATCTGCTCGTTCTGGGATATCTATGTTTCTCGAGCGATATAAGCTTTGTTAAGTCCGGTAGGGCTGTAAATGATTTACACTCCATGGGCACCCAAGAATTCTTCCTTCTGTGTCTTGGAGATAATATGAGTCTGATGCCAATTTTTCTATCACCTTGTAGGGTCCTTCCCATTATGGTGCTAATTTGTTAACATCTCCAGCAGGCTTGACATGCTTCCATACTAGATCCCCCGCTTGGAAAAATCTTGGGATGACTCTTTTGTTATAATTTTGCCTCATTCGTTGTCGGTATGATATGAGACGAGTTGTAGCTTTATCTCGAATTTCTTCTATCAAATCTAGCTCCATAAGTCGTCTACCTTCATTGCCCTCGTCATATAGTTGTCTTCTGTCGGATTCTATTCCCACCTCGATAGGAATTACGGCTTCTCCTCCATAAACTAGTTGGAAGGGAGTAATCCCTGTAGCCTCTCGGGGTGTAGTGCGATGTGCCCAAAGAACACTGGGAATTCATCTACCTAGCTGCCTCCGACATGATCCAGTTTGATTTTTAAACCTCTTATAATCTCTCTGTTGGTTACTTCTGCTTGATCATTACTTTGTGGATACGCCACAGAGGTGAATGCTTGCGTAATACCGTAGCTCTTACACCAATTTAAGATTCTGTCTCCTTGAAACTGCCTTCCGTTATCAGAGATTAATTTATAAGGAATACCAAATCTGCAAACAATATTTTTTCACAGGAATTTAATAACCGCATCTTTAGTAATCTAGGCAAGTGGTTCTGCTTCTACCCATTTAGAGAAATAGTCTACTGCTACTAATAAAAATCTTCTTTATGCAGTTGCCATAGGAAATAGACCAACTATATCCATGCCCCATTGATCAAAGGGGCAGGAAACTGTAGAGGTTCTCAATAATTGTGTAGGATGATGTGGAATATTCTGATATTTCTGATAAGAAATGCAAGTTCTTACACATTTGGCAACATCTTCATGTAAAGTAGGCCAGAAATATCCTACTAATAAAATTCTGTGTGCTAAGGATCTTCCTCCTATATGACTGCCACATGAGCCTTGATGAACCTCTTGCAAGATAAATTGTATATCTTCTATTCCGACACATTTAAGCAGAGGCCTAAAGAAAGCCCTTTTATATAATTGTTCCCCTATCATAGTGCATTGGGAAACTCTTTTCTTAAATATTCTTGCTTGTTCTGCATCAATCGGAAGAATGTCTTGCTGTAAATATAATATGATTTGTGCTCTCCAATCACCTTGTATCTCCATTTCAGCCTGTCTCTCAATACAAGATACTAATAATGTCTGCTCAACTGGTCGATCTAAGTTCCATGGTGCTATAGTTGAAGCCAATTTAGCTAATTCATCAGCTACCTGATTCTCAGAGCGAGAAATTTTTTATATATTTACTTCTTGAAACTGAGTTTTTAATTTATCAAATGCCTCAGCATATAACCTGAGTCTATCATTATTGATTTCGAACTTACCTGATAATTGTTGGGCTGCTAACTGAGAGTCAGAATAAATATAAACCCGGGATGCTCCCACATGTCGAGCAGCTTGTAATCCTGATATCAGTGCTTCATATTTTGCTTCATTATTAGTGGCCCTATAATTCAGCCTGACAGAAAGTTGAAGCTTATCTTCCCTTGGAAATATAAGGAGAATACCAATCCCACTACCTTGTCTGGTTGAAGATCCATCCACATAAACTTTCCAAGTACTCTCTTCTTCAGGACCTTGAACTTCTATGATCAAATTTGGCGCCGTCTGTGGGAATATTCACTTGAATCTGAGATTTCAATATGGAAGACGCTGGAAAATCGAACCTACTCACTATCAGTCGAGAAGATCTGGATTTCCTTATTAGCACCCATGTCCAAAAGGCACTACAGCAACAACAACAACAACAACAAGCTCATACTGGAGCTACTCTGCCAGTGGCTCATAATCCGGCAGTCTCAACCACTGATCGACTAAAGGGAAAAGAGTTCAAGGAAGAAGATCACGTATATGTTACTCCAGCCATTGCTTCTCCGACCCGGCGCCAAATTTGATCCTGTCTGAGAAGCTTGACAAAATGGAAAGCTGGGAGAAAACCTTACCGCTTATGAAGAATAATACTTATGGAATACCGATCCGAGAAACCCAAAGCGGATCTCAGAGAATAAACCCACAGAACACCCTCCTTGTACAAAGATCCAAGGATGAAAGGAAGGCTTCAGTGAAAAATACCAAGATCTGAAGCTCCGATGACTTCCTGCGCACAAGAGAATCGTCGACACTATCGTCAGTGACCTAAGACCGGGGTGGGAATCCCTGGCTAGGCCCTCCGACGCTTAAGTTAGTAATCTCTCTTTGTGTGTAAGAAGGAAGAAGATGAACAGTGATTGAAATTAAGGTTTGTACTGTGGGTTGTGAGTGTGAGCATAAGCCTGAGCATACCTGGCCAACGGAGCGGATTCCCCTTTTTATACTACTTCATATAACCTCTGTAGTCATGAAGTGGACCCCGGTTTATTAGAGTTTGTTATGAGATGGCGTAAGCCATGTACTTGCAAAAAATAACTTTTAAGGAATCTTTTTTATACCCTAGATGTACTTTCTTTGTCGCCTAGTACTTGTAGAAGAGTCTGGAAACATTCTTCCAGTCAAATTAGCAAACATGTTACACAATCACATACTATAGATATCTTCATTAAGCTACTTATAAATATTCTTGAAATAGTTGTTACCCCGGACGGTGTTGACTTATATTTTCTTAAGCAGGTTACCCTGACCGATATTGACTTATATTTTATTAGGCATGTTATCTCGGCCGATATTGACTTATATTTTCTTAAGTATGTTACCCCGACCGATATTGACCCATATTTTATTAGGCATGTTATCTCGGCTGATATTGACTTATATTTTCTTAAGTATGTTACCCCGGCCGATATTGGCCTATATTTTATTAGGCATGTTATCTCGGCCGATATTGACTTATATTTTCTTAAGTATGTTACCCCAGCCAATATTGGCCTATATATTTTATTAGGCATGTTATCTCGGCCGATATTGACTTATATTTTCTTAAGTATGTTATCCCGGCCGATATTGACTTATATTTTATTAGGCATATTATCTCGACCGATATTGACTTATATTTTCTTATGTATGTTACCTCAGCCGATATTGGCCTATATTTTATTAGGCATGTTATCTCGAGCGATATTTACTTATATTTTCTTAAGTATGTTACCCCAGCCGATATTGGGCTATACCTCCTTAAGCCTGTTATCCTGACCGACCTTGGCCTATATTTCCTTAAACCTGTTATCCCAACTGGCCTTGGCCTATATTTCCTTACGCATGTTATCCCGGCCGGTATTGGCCTACACTTTTTTAAGCATGTTAACCCGACCGATATTGACCTATATTTTCTTAAGCAAGTTAGCCCGGCCGGTATTGACTTATATTTTCTTAATCATGTTACCCCCGTCGGTATTTATACCTGCTTGATTCTGCTATCTTTCTTCCCCTTTTCACAGGGGACCTACTAAACCTAACCCATATCAATTATTTTAATATTATTATTTTTATAGATATTGTTTATTATTGTTATTATTGTTTATTATTATTTTTGTTGTTGTTTTAATATTATTATTTTATTTTTTATTGTTATAGATATTATTTGTTATTATTATTATTATTATTATTTTATTATTATTATTATTATTATTATTATTATTATTAGTTTTATAATTAAAGGATACATGATTATAATTAGGTTTGTGAAAGTTTTGTTGTAGATTTGGTTTTGATTTATAACTTAAATCTAGATTTTGTGAGTTGATAAAATTATTAATAATGTTTTCTAATTTATTAATTTTATTTTTCAAAACATTATTTTGTTTTTCTAGTTTTCTAAAATTTGATTTAAAGTTTAATTTCTTATTTTTACTTTCTAAATTTTTTGTTAAGTTCTGTTTATTGTTAGTTAATTTTAGATTATTATTATTTTGATTTAAATTCAAATTATCTTAAATAAATGAATTTTGATTAACTAGATCTAGGTCTTGATTAATGTTTGGGTTGAATTGATCGATTTTAGTTACATTTAAATTAATTAAGTTTTTATTAATTAAATTAGTTTTGTTAAGTAATGTAGGATTTTCATGTTTTTTAAATTCATAGTACAATTCAAACAAGAAGGATCTAAAGTATGCAAATTTTCATATAATTTAAATTTATTTACCATAATTGTTCCCCTTAAATCCTTGAGTCTTCTCTCCAGACATTTAGATTTGTAGAGTCCCATCTTTTTGCACTTGAAATATTCAATGTGGTCCTTCATTTTTCGAACTCTAGGCATCGGTTCTTCCTTTGCCTTCGGTTGTGCAGATCGATTCATTGGACATTTATTTTTATAGTGTCATTTTTCACTGCAATTAAAACATGTTATATGGCCTTAAATTTAGAATTGATAATTTTACCTTCTGAATCCTCATTAGGATTCTCCCCCTTGACCATTGCCATTTCAGATTCAGGCTCGTGCATTTGGTCACACTCAGGTTCGGGTTTGGACACTTGTTCTTACTTAAGTTCGGATCCATCAACCTCCTCCTCAGCCACTAGAGTGATTAAGTTGATTTGGTCTTGTTCTTCTAGATCTACCTCTAAGGATAGCTCCTCGGATTCGGACTTGGATTCGAACTCACTTTCGTCTTAATCTTCTAGCCTCGACGGAGTCTCGTGAAGCTCGATCAATTTGGTCCACATCTCGAATGCATTCTTGTAATCTTCTAATTGACACAAAACTTTATTCGGCAAAATACTTATTAAAATGTCTATTACCTTTGTGTTTGCTTCTGAGTTTTGAGAAGGTTGACTCAATGCGATCCAGTTGTCAAAATTATTGCTTCCAACGAAGCTCTCTATCATTTGCCTCCAGGAGTTGAAGTAGACTTGATCGTACGGTGGAGGGTCGTAGATACTTCACCCTTCTTGATATGACATTGACATTCTTGTAATCAAAGAATTAAAAGAAAAATATTTCCAAGACTTTCATCTTGGGATTAGTAGTGCGGGGAAAAAGAGAATGAAAGAAAATTCAAAAAATAAAAAAATGAAATAAAAGTTTTAAAAAGTGTTTTGAAAAATGGTTAAGTAATTTCAAAGCTAACGAGGCTATAATACCAATTATTGGATCGGATGAGTGTGATAGAGGGGGGGTGAATATCGTGCTTTCTAAAACTTTTCTTTTCCTTTTAGAAACCAAAGTCGTGTAGCGGACAATAAAATGAAAGACTAGTTCGTTTACTTCGTTCGGAGTCTAGATCGACTCCTACTCGAAGGCCCGCGATCCTTGACCGCACCGATGGGCAATCCACTATAACCCTTCTTTCCGAAATCCTCGGAAAGAAGCAGATCGTACAGATACAAAGATATAAGGTAGTAACAATCTTACTATCTTATATGAATTTAAATGCAATATAAAAATATACCGACCATAGTAAGTAAAGGTTGAAGCTTGGTCGATACTTCTGGACGGAGTAGCTTGAAGAGTCGTAGAAGACTTGTAGCACAGTCCGCTTGCAGAGATGAGCTTTGAGATGATCAAAAAACATTGTCCAGCCTCAGACCTCGAGCCCCTTTTTATAAGTATCTTTGAGATCCGGTCGACCGATCCCTCTGTTCGGTCGACCGAACCAGCTTCCTTCCTTCCTTCCTGGCTGAGATCTGATGCTGATGCTGATTCGATCTTTGGCAATTAATTGATCATTATGGGTTCGGTCGACCGAACATGCTCCTTCCCTGTTCGTCGAGATTTGCCGAGATTCGCATTTACTGTGCATTAATGGTTGATTGGTTTGGTTGAACGATCCATGGGTTCGATCAACCGATCAGCTCTTTTTTCCTTTTGCTTTTGATCGATGCTGATGAACTGGCATATGCTGAGTCATCATGGTTTGGTCGATCGATTCGGCCGAACCTGCAAAACACTGTTAGATAGTAATCCTGCAAAACAGATGTTAGCACGATAATATAATAATGCATGAGTAATGTAGGACAGTAGAACTGTCTTGATCTCAACTTGGAAACCTTCCCGGTTTCTTCAGTTGGATCAGCGACCTTAGGTTGTTCCCTTCAGGAACCTGACCTCACTGTCGCTCCTTCAGTTGTTTACCTCAACTGACCTGCCAAACATGGTCCTCCAGACATGTTTGGACTTTGTCTGCTCAGTGTCTGATCGCCTGATCCACTAAGACTTTTCCTGCAATACTATATTAGCTAACAACAATAATAGTAATACAGAATA
Organism: Zingiber officinale; assembly: GCF_018446385.1. Taxonomy (NCBI): domain Eukaryota; kingdom Viridiplantae; phylum Streptophyta; class Magnoliopsida; order Zingiberales; family Zingiberaceae; genus Zingiber; species Zingiber officinale. The sequence goes on from NC_056002.1 coordinate 68,816,280, forward strand.
TAATGGTAAACCTAAACATAGATTTATCGAGATCCGCTGGTCCGGTCGACCGCCATCCGATCAACCTTGCTTGGAGTTCACTCCTCTAAGACTTCCCGTTACCTAAGGTTACCACCCCTTCGGATTTTCTCAACCTGGCTTCACTCACCAGGACTCAGTATTCAGCTACCCAGGGATCAGATCCTCCAAACCTATCCACCTGGCTTTCACGATATATCGAGATTTCCCTTGTTTCAGTATTCGGCTACCTAGGGATCATGTCCTCCAGACCTATCCACCTGGCTTCCACGATATACCGAGATTTCTTTTGCCTAGCCTCCAACTAGGACTTCCCTTGCCTAGCCTACAACTAGGACTTCCCTAGATCAAACTCCATACTTAAACATATTTGTCTGACATTAAAACCTTGGAGATCGATTGCACCAACAACTATGTCCTATTTATTCAGGTTGATGATGTCCCCTTGAGATGCTCAGGATTATCATGTAAACCCTGCATGTGGACTTAATAATAAAGTTGAGTGGTACTACTCTTGGAGTCAGATGTTAATTAAATGAGTTGTCAGTAACTTATTTAATTAACGGACATACGATATCTTAAACACAAGAAAATTAATGCACTCATGATAAGTAGGAGCTCATATTGTAATATGGAATTGGTGCGGTAGTTCAATAATGACCCTTTAGTATTATGAGTTACTATTGATGAACTTGAGTTGAGTGTTCGGGTCGAACACAGGAAACTCAAGTCCATCAGGCGGCCAAAATCAATTCCTCCTCTCGGTCCTTGTTGTAGCCTCTATATATATAAAGCCTCACATCCACCCAAGCCTTGCTTGTTGCCCAAGCCTAAGGTCGGCCAAGCCTTGCTTGGTGCCCAAGATAAGGGTCAGCCAAGCCTTGCTTGGTGCCCAAGCAAGGGGTCGACCACAATAGGAATAAAAGGGAGATTTTATTTAAAACTGAATTTTGTTAAATTTTTTTCATTTATAGCTATTTACAATGATTTAAAAGAGAGATTTTAATTTTGTTAAAATTTTTCCTTTTTGTAACCATCCACAATAGAAATAAAGGGGGAATTTTATTTAAAATAAAATTTTGTTAAAATATTTCCTTTTTAGCCGCTAATAAAGATTCTAAAAGAAGAGAGGGTGGTCCCTAAAAACAAATCTAAGAATCCTCTTCTATTCTCTTGTAGTCGGCACCCCTCCTCCCTTATTTTCCCCTTGCTTCTTTCCCTAAGGCCGGCGGCATATTTCCCTTCCTCTTCATTAGGGTCAGCGCCCCTTTGGAGAAGAGTTTACTTTGTGGCTGGTTGCTTGGAGGAGAAGAAGAAGAGAAGGAGGCATCCTATTCTAGCATCTCTTAGTGGCCGAAAGATTGGAAACAAGAAGGAGTCGGGTGATTTTGTCTTGGTAGATCGTTGTCCACACGATGTCCAAGAGGAGGAGAGGAATACAGCAGAAGATCAAGAGGTCTTAGCATACGAGGAAAGGTACAAATAATTCTTATTCCGTAGCGCAATTAGTTTATTTTTTTTCGTATGGATCCTGAACACCAACATAAGAGGCCAACGATCTTGTGGATCGATCAAGGTGCGCTTTGATCAATCAAGAAAAAAAAGGTATATGCCTGATCAATCAAATATTTGGTTAAAATATATATAGGTATATGCCTGTTTTAAGAAATTTTTATTATTTTTTAAAAAATTAGATAGTAATTAAGAATGAAAAATATAAAGTTGATTAAGTTATAAAATAAATAAATAAATAAATAATTCTCATTTCGGATATGAAATCTCCACCGTTAACTACTGTGAGCGAAGGCTGCGAAAGGTGCTGCCCCTTCACTCACGTGATCCTACGCCTCTCAACGCCACCCTCCCTTGCGTTCTTGGTGCGACGTCCACGTGTTGAAATTACAAGAGATTGTAGCCGTACTCCCTGTCTGTTCTAAGACTTCATCCGTCTCAGGATGTTTTTGGTTTAAATCCTGATGAACCTGAGTCGCGTTGGCGGCCACGTGAGATCCCATGAGATTTCAGGAGAGAATGAGACGCCACGTCGAGAAGGGTGTGAGATTGGGTGAATTGTTTTTTGATTGATCCATTAATAAATTTCCTTGCCACACTGCTTGTTAATACCTCATTTAGAGAGCCAATAAATGTGGGGAAAATACCACGTCATCCTATTACCAGTTTTACCCATCGTAGTTTTTCTAATTTACTGCTGTTGTCCTAGACCGCGCCGCTCAATATAGTCGCCAACTCTGGCCGTATTTCTCACTTCTCTCCTTGTAGATTGTGGCGCGTTCCCCCATCGCTGTGGAGCTCCTTCTCAATGGCGGGCTTCGTGCAGAACCTGGACGACGGCGAGCTCTGGGTGCCTTCCGAGTTAATCGTGGACGTAGGCCTCTCGCGCTACCGCCATTGCTCTGGCGCCTTCTCCGGCGCCCGCGTCCTACATGAGTCTGAAGTTGAGTGCCTAGCAACCAACCTCCTGCCCTTTGGCACCTTAGATCGCCTTCATCTTCGCCTCGCCGTGAAGCAGCCTCTTGCTGTGCCACCCCCTTTCGAGGTCGCTTTATGCTGTGTACTGTTTTTTAGTGTTTCCCCCCGTTCCTCGACGCCGATTCCCTGATCCCATCCCTTGTTTCTGTTTGCAGGATTTCATGCGTGTTGCACCACTGGGCTGGTTCGGAGCTTCGGAGAGAGAGATATGGGCTGGGCCATGTCCTCAGGAAACTCAATCAGGGTTAAGGGTTTTGTTGCCTCCGGGTGCCTACCGTGGGCGAGTGGCATCCGGATTTTTGGGGGAGATGTTCTGGGCTCATCCGGCGGCTCCGGTGCAGTTGCAGGTCTAGTTCACTTGGTCTGTTCGTAGATTTTAGGAAGGTTATAAATGTTTTGTTTTGGATTTTGAGTTAGACGGAGATTTACGGTAGGGCATCCCCGAGGCCGCTGCTTCCGGTTCAAAGCCACTCCTCCGTTCGGCTGGTTGCGCAGGGAAAACGGAAGTGCGGAGGAACCGGTGTGTTTCTTCCGCGTGTGAAGGAACTGGAGAAAGAAGGTAAGGCTCTCAATCGTTTTATTTATAATTTTTTTGCTATTAAGAACTCATGTTCAGTTCTGTTCTTTGCACAAGGACAATGTCTATGGCTGTCATCGCCATCACGGCTCTATTCTATCATGAACATCAATCCTTGTTACTAGTGTTTGAATACTACCTATTCCCGCTGGAATGCCTGCATTTTTTTTAATCATGATTCTCGTCTTACTCTCTGTTACTCAGACACAGGAGAGCATCAAAGACAGAGATCAACAAGAAGCCCATCAACGAAGAAGCAGATGAATCCATTTCAGTCTCCCACAGAGGTGGGTCTCCCACAGGAATGGACCTACTGAGAGTGAAACAAACTCCTACAGTCATCCTTCTCCACTTCCATGGAAAACCAAACCGGGGAAAATGCCTAACTTTGTGCCATCATTGACTCCGTGAATAGGACCAAGAAGACGAAAGAGGAGGGTTGAGTGGTGTGGGAAGGAAATGAAACCGGCAGACTTATCAAGTGAGAATAAAATAAAGAATGGAACATTTTCCCTTGTCGCGTATTAATGTCTTCGTGTTGGACGCTTGTGTGGCTGTAGGTTATAAGGCAATAAACAAAAGGACTGGATGATATACATTATATAAAATGTAGTGAGTTTTTATGTAGGCGCAGTGGTGGCAGAGGGTAGCTTTTCAGTTCGTGTCTGTGTTTCCTTCTTCCTGTCTGTGGGGGTTGGGTTTGAATTGAGGGCGATGGAAGGAAGTGGAACGAATTGAATGCTTCTATCCTTGGGAACACTACAGACGAAAGCAACCTGTGCTGGGAAATACCCCGAAACACGGCAAAGGCTTTACTGGGTTCTGCTTCGGTGGACCCACTACTGCTCTGATATGTGTTTATTGGAAAAAAAAATCAAAAAAGTCTATAATATATATTTTAAATAATTAAAGATATATGTCTTAGATTGCCGTTATATTATATCCTAATATATTTAGCATGCTTTGTTTAATTTTAAGGTTTACACTTAATATTCATAGTCATTCTATTGTTTGAGCCCCAAAGACCATCCCATAGTTTTAGACAAAACGACTTAATGAATCTAAATCTATAAAACTCTCAACGTAATTTGGGAGACTTTCTGTACTTTTTAGTTCTGATGTTTGAATCCCAAGAGATTTTATAATAATTTTGACCAAAATGATTGAGGACTTATAGGGATATAAATGAATCAAACGGTCCGTGAGTTATTCAGAGCTCGGTTCAATAAAAAGCTCGTTCGAGTTTGTTCGTTTATCTTATCAAACTGAGCTCGAGCTCGATTTCGAGCTCGACAGTTTTATCAAGCCGAACTTGAGTTTAAGGATATTCGGCTCGTGAACTCACAAACATATTCGTTTGTAGGCTCACGAGTCAAAAAATGAACCTTAAAATGAGCTTTAAATCTAGACATTACCATGGTTCGGAACCGACGGTTTGGAACCGCTGGTTCGACGGTTCCAAGCAAGTTGACCCTTAACTTTAACCGCCCAAGATGGTTACGGTTCACGGTTCAGAACCGCCGGTTCACGGTTCGTCACGGTTCGTCACGGTTCGCCACGGTTCAAGATTAATATGTTAAAAAAAATTAAAAATTAAACATTAAAAATTAGAAATTAAAATTTATTGAAAATAGAGCTTGCACTTATTTAAGTTGTCTACGTATCCCTTTAGGGGAATCAAAGCTCACGTAGTTCTTTTACATTTTTATCCTTTTACATTTTCATTCACTTCCATTTCCTGTTCCTGTCGTATTTGTTCCTTCAGTATCAAAATCTTCAACTTCGTCATCTAAAAGTTGCATTCCTTGGATTCTTTTCTTCGCTCTGGTCCAATCGTCCAGTAATGCTTGGGCTTCCAATGAATCGGGAGACAAAGTTGATCGTCGTTCATCTAATATGTTGTCGTCGGCACTGAACGTCTGCTCCACAACAACAGTTGACACTGGACAAGCTAAAATTTCTTTTGCGATCATGGAGAGAACGGGAAAGCTTTGAGCCTTCTGTGACCACCACTTTAAGATATCGAAGTTTTCGCTATCTGCTTCATTAAAATCAAAAGAAGTGTTAAAATAATTCTCAAGTTCCTGTGTGGAACTTGAGGATCCTCGTGGACGTTTTGTCCATTCTTTTAATAAGAGTTGTGCTTTTGTAAGTTTTAAATTACTACTAGTAGTTTGTTGTATTTCAGAAATATTAATTAGTGTTCCATATTTTGCATAATATTGATTATAAATATCATATAAATAAATTCTAACATTATATATAATATTAACTGGATCAGGGGAAGAAGAATTTTTAATTGGAATTAAAGCATCATAATATAAAGTTAACATTTCTTGTAAAACTTCTAATTTAAATCTAGGATCTAAAGCAAATGCAATTAAATAAATTTCAGGAATTAAATAAAAATATTTTTTTTCATTTAGTTTTCATAGCTAAGATGCAAGGAGATACTTGTCCTGCATTGTGGAGTACTTTATATTACCACACTGCTTAAACCATGTTTATTTTTCGGGCGATACTTGTCCTGTATTGTATTTACCAAATGAAGTACTTAAACTATGAGCATACTTGTTATTTGTTCGCAAGGCCAAACAGAGGTAAATTGCTTTAAGTAAACTTGATTTGTTCTTTTGGTCGTGCTAAGTTTCACATGATTGGATGATTGGAATACATTGAAGAGGTGTTAATCTGCTCGTTTTGGGATATCTATGTTTCTCGAGCGATATAAGCTTTGTTAAGTCCGGTAGGGCTGTAAATGATTTACACTCCATGGGCGCCCAAGAATTCTTCCTTCTGTGTATTGGAGATAATATGAGTCTGATGCCAATTTTTCTATCACCTTGTAGGGTCCTTCCCATTATGGTGCTAATTTGTTAACATCCCCAGCAGGCTTGACACGCTTCCATACTAGATCCCCCGCTTGGAAGAATCTTGGGATGACTCTTTTGTTATAATTTTGCCTCATTCGTTGTCGGTATGATATGAGACGAGTTGTAGCTTTATCTCAAATTTCTTCTATCAAATCTAGCTCCATAAGTCGTCCAATGCAGGACAAGTATCGCCCGAAAAATAAACATGGTTTAAGCAGTGTGGTAATTACCGTGGAAACATTTTTATTCTGCTGAAGCGGCCGTCGATTGGGGGCTTTAAGGAGTGACCAATCAGGTTTCCTTAAGGAATCTCGAAGAAGTTGAATCATCATAAGGTTAGTGCCAACATTATAATTTCGATCAAATGCAAAGTCGATCGGAAAATCTTTTGATGTAACCCGGACATGCCTTCTCGAGAGGAACCGGAGACTTTAAACTATCAAATGCATAGTCGATTAGGAATCTCTTGAAGTAACCCGGACGGGCCTTCTCGAGAGGAACCAGAGACTTTAAACTATCAAATGCATAGTCGATCGGAAAATCTCTTGAAGTAACCCGGACGAGCCTTCTCGAGAGGAACCGGAGACTTTAAACTATCAAATGCATAGTCGGTCGGGAAATCTCTTAAAGTAACCTGGACGGGCCTTCTTGAGACGGACCAGAGACTTTAAACGATCATAAAACATAGTCGATCGAAAAATCTCTTGAAGTAACTCGGATAAGCCTTCTCGAGAGGAACCGAAGACTTTAAACTATCAAATGCATAGTCAATTGGGAAATCTCTTCAAGTAACCCGGACATGCCTTCTCGAGAGGAACCGGAGACTTTAAACTATCAAATGTATAGTCGATCGGGAAATCTCTTGAAGTAATCCGGACGGGCCTTCTTGAGAGGGACCGGAGACTTTAAACAATCATAAAGCATAGTCGATCGGGAAATCTCTTGAAGTAACCCGGACAGGCCTTCTCGAGAGGAACCAGAGACTTTAAACTATCAAATGCATAGTCGATCGGGAAATCTCTTGAAGTAACCCGGACGGGCCTTCTCGAGAGGAACTGGAGACTTTAAACTATCAAATGCATAATCGATCAGGAAATCTTTTGAAGTAACCCGGACGAGCCTTCTCGGGAGGAACCAGAGACTTTAAACTATCAAATGCATAGTCGATCGGGAAATCTCTTGAAGTAACCTGGACGTACCTTCTCGAGAGGAACCGGAGACTTTAAACTATCAAATGCATAGTCGATTGGGAAATCTCTTGAAGTAACCCGGATGGGCCTTCTCGAGAGGAACCAGAGACTTTAAACTATCAAATGTATAGTCGATCGGGAAATCTCTTGAAGTAACCCAGACGGCCTTCTTAAGAGGGACCCGAGACTTTAAACGATCATAAAGTATAGTCGATCGAGAAATCTCTTGAAGTAACCCGGACGGGCCTTCTCGAGAGGAACCAGAGACTTTAAACTATCAAATGCATAGTCGATCGAGAAATCTCTTGAAGTAACCCGGACGAGTCTTCTCGAGAGGAACCGGAGATTTTAAACTATCAAATGCATAGTCGATCGGGAAATCTCTTGAAGTAATCCTTGAAGTAACCCGGACGGGCCTTCTCAAGAGGAACCGAAGACTTTAAACTATCAAATGCATAGTCGATCGGGAAATCTCTTGAAGTAACCCGGAAGGGCCTTCTCGAGAGGAACCAGAGACTTTAAACTATCAAATGTATAGTCGATCGGGAAATCTCTTGAAGTAACCCGGATGGGCCTTCTTGAGAGGGACCGGAGACTTTAAATGATCATAAAGCATAGTCGATCGGGAAATCTCTTAAAGTATCCCGAACGAGCCTTCTCGAGAGGAACCGGAGACTTTAAATTATCAAATGCATAGTCGATCGAGAAATCTCTTGAAGTAACCCGGACGGGTCTTCTCGAGAGGAACCGGAGACTTTAAACTGTCAAATGCATAGTCGATCAGGAAATCTCTTGAAGAAACCCGGACGGGCCTTCTTGAGAGGTGCCGGAGACTCTAAACTATCACAAGAATAGTCGATCGAGAAATCTCTTGAAGTAACTCGGACGAGCCTTCTTGAGAGGAACCGGAGACTTTAAACTAGCACAAACATGGTCGATTGGGAAATCTCTTGAAGCAACCTGGACGGGTCTTTTTGAGAGGAACCGGAGACTTTAAACTATCATGAGCAAAGTTAAGCGAAAATTAAGTACCTGACCAAAATATGACAAAGCATAGGACTCTATCAGTTCAAATCGGTCAGGATTACATGTCCGACCAAGAACTCAAAGGTTGATATCAAACCGGTCGGGATTACACACCCGTTCGAAATCTAAAGTTATTTGGCTTCCTTTATAAAAATCACTCGGGAGTACATTCTCGCCCGGGATTTAAAATTCAGTGGGAATTCATTAGTCATTCCAAATTACATTCTCTGTCAGAATTCATAGTCTTATGAGAGAATTTTGCAATTTGTCACATATTATCGTTCGGGATTACACGCCCGTCCGAAATCTAAAGTCATCCGGATTTCTTTATAAAGATCACTCAGTATTACACTCTCAACCAGGATTCAAAGTTCAGAGGGAATTCTTTACATATATATATAATATCCTTCAAAATTACATTCCCCATCAAAAGTTACAATCATATGAAGTTCTCTATTTAAAATCGTGCGGGATTATACGTCCGACCCAGAGCACATAAATCCTATGGAGTTTTTCATATAAAGTTGCTCGGAATTACACGTCCTTCGAAAGTATGGAGGTCTTTGGAATTCTTTATATATAGTCATGTCCGGATAAAACTCAAGGGGTTTATGGAAAGCCTTATTGCTCAGAATCATATGATCAATTAAGATACCATAACAGGAAAAACTTTTAAGCAAGATATTACTTATTCTCAAGAAGCAGTAGACAGATCATAAAGGTTGGAAAAACAGGTAAGTACAAATTTTTTACAAATTTACAAGTACTTAATTACAATTATTTTACAAGTATATATTCATGCTCACTCAAAATGACTCGTTAAATTCTTAGGTAATTCCTGGTTAAGTCTGCGACGGTTTATGAATTGAGAAGGGGATTCACGAGATAGGTAACCACCTTCCCTTAGTTGTTGAATAACCCCTGTCACAGAATGATTTAGAGTCCCTATGATTCGACGAACATATTCGCTAACAAACGTTGGAGACCTCAAAAAAGTTAAACGCCTAGCTTCCCATCGGTCCATCTTGAGCCTTTCTCTGTTCTTGCTCTTGTAGAAGAGCAAACTCACTTGAGGCTGATTCTTGAGCCTTCTCAGAAAGAAAGATATTGTGAAGTCTCTCCACTTTCTCTAAAACAGTGTTCTTATGAGAAACATCTGAAATAGCTTTGTCTTTCAGAGCAGTTTCCACCTGGAGACTGGAATTTAACCGATCCACCTATAGCTCCAGGGTTTTCCTTTCAAGCTCTTTGTTTTTTAATAACTGGTGCTGGTGCTGAAAATCCTTTTTCATAGCCTCTATTTGTTGAGACTGTAAAGCTATCTTCTCTTGTAATTGAGTAAGCTCAATGTGGGAAGGAGGAAGATTGACTTTCAGTGCCTCTACTTGAGCTTTTAGCCTGCTATTGTCCCTTTCCAAAGCAATGACTAGCTGGTCTAGATGAAGACTTGAAGCAACGAACTAAAATAATAATGCAGTTAGCGAGAAATAATAAGATGTTAACAATATATAATGAAAAACACTTACGGAGACAGCTTGACGACTATGGCTGTCATCATGGTTTGAAATACTGGTGCCCCTTAACAGTTATTGGTTATGTAGCCAAGATTCAGCCAACGGGTCTTGTAGCTATAGAAAACCGTAACTAGGAGGATCCGAAGCTTGTCCCATTTGAGAGGGCAGACCCATAGCTTGTCTAAATAGAGGTGGGGAAATAGAAGGTGAAGAAGGCCGGGTGGAAGAAGAAGGAAGAGAAGGAGAAGAAGTGGTAGAAATGGGAACAACAGAGGAAGAACTAGAGGGGATCGAAGATGGCAAAGCAATGAAAGTTGATTCAGTTGTTGAGGCACGGATAGCCGATGGTCCTGGACCCGGAGAAGATCTCCTACAGGGTGTTCTTTTAGCTCGAGATCCAAAAGCTAGAGGAGGTAAGGACAAGGACAGAGGTTGAGAGGATGCCGAAGTGGTAGTGGCCATTTGAGAAGCCGAAGTAGCTAAAACAACAGCAGAAGAGGAAGGAATAAGTAGACCCGGTCTTATCATATTAAGAGAAAGGTTGGAGACAATGTGAGTAGGGGCATCAGTTCTTTACCTCTCAAAAGAAATAGATGAAGGAACAATGGGGATTTGCACAAAAGTACCAAAAGTGTCACGAAAGGGAACTTCCTCAATAAGCCTGGGTTTCTTGTGTATGGCAACAAAATGTTGTTCTTCTTTCTCTTCCAGGGAAGCAATGGCTTCCACTGCTTGTTCTTCTTTAGATAACAAACCCATAGTAGAAGCGGTAGGATTAGCTCGACGAGCTTGCAACAATTGTTCTCCAAGTTTATTCAAAAAAGACTTGGTCATAGTTGTATTCTTGTACATGAAAGCGAGTAAAAGAGTATCAACTGAAACACAAGAATTATGCGTCATTATAGAAAATAATTAACAAATAACTGATAAACATAGACGAGAATGTTTATACATACCAAAAGAGACCTCCAAGGGAGTGTCGATGCAACTTATTCCAAAGGGAAACATTAAAACCTCCACAATCAAGGCCGGCAAGCAAAATTTAGCCCCCTTTAGCTTGGATAAATCAAGAGAGACAGAAGGATCATTGAGGAAGTTATCAGTGTTAGGAGCCGGGGGGAGATTGTGTATCCAGGCAATAGGAAAAGGAGGAGAAGAAGGAAGACGCATAAAGAAAAATTTATGATGCCATTCCTCTTGAGGAGGAATCCTGCTAAACAAAATAGCCTTAGGGCGAGACTGAAATTTAAAGACACCAATGTCTACTTGGCGGGGAATAAAGAAGTCTTGAAAAAGACGAGGGGATAGAGGGAAATCTAGTAGTTTAGATACCCCAACAAAACCCACGAGGATAGAAAAAGACTGAGGAATAAGCTGATTAAGAGGAATATCAAAATAAATACTAACATCAGCAAAAAAGGGATGAAGAGGGAATCAGAAACCTTGTAAGGCTTGAGCCCAGAAGATCGATATACTTCCTAAAGGTGGAAGATGTGGACTGTCCTGAGGGGTAGGGCGAACTATATAGGAAGGAAAATCATAGTTCACTTGTAACTCCACCTCCTCTGGCTCTATAAGGCCAGAAGCGCACGAAAGGAACCACGCGGGGGAAGGAGTGGCCATGGCTGAATAGCAGAAGGAAGGCGAACAGGGGAAGGAGGAGAAATAGTCAGGGAGTAGAAGAGAGCGTCTTAAACCCTTGCCTTCCTCTGTGCCTTAGATCAAACACCCTTAAACAGAAATAGAAGAAGAACTTGAAAAAGGAGAAATCTAAAGGCCAATGATAATTTGTGCAAAACTTAGGTATAAAGGAGGGTAGGAAAAGAAAAATGTAAACTCAATAAAGAAGAACATACGGAGACATAACTAGCATAAAAAGAGGTGACATCATCGAGGGATGGGATCAAATTCAAAAAGAAAGCCGAATCCCAAGGAAAGGGAGGTAAGCTTAGCAATCATCCTCGAAAAAACGCGACAGGATTTTTCTTTCTCTCTGCACTTGATTCTAAAAGAATCAAAGAGGCATGAGGAAAATCAGTCTGGTATAAGGTCGATCGGGTAGCTTAAAACTATCTATCTGATTAAATAATAATCCCGTACAAGTATACTAGATCGGACGAAATCTGGCTACGTATAAATTACCGAACGATATTTGTAAACATAATAGTAAATCGGTCGATTATAATAGACCGATCGAGATTGGTGAGGCTACAGTAAATCGATCGGTTATAATAGATCGGTCGAGATTGGTGAGGCTACAATAAATCGGTCGGTTATAACAGACTGGTCGAGATTGGTGATGCTACAGTCAATCGGTCGGTTATAATAGACCGACTGAGATTGATGATGCTACAGTAAATCGGTCAGTTATAATAGACCGGTCGAGATTGAGAATGTTATAATGGACAGGGCGAGATTGGTGATGCTATAGTAAATCAATCGGTTATAATAGATCGGTCAAGATCGAGTATATCATAATAAACCGATTAGGATCGATGAATGCTATAGTAAATCAGTCAAAGATGGGTGATGTTATAATATACTAGTAAAGATTAGGTTCTTATGTAAATAATAATAGATTGGAAAATATGATAAGGATAAGGAGGAGAAGTCAGTTATAAAAAGGGGATAAAATTCAGGAAGGAGGGAGTAAACCACCCTAAATGAGAAGAACAAGTCTGATAGTAAGAAAAGAATAATTTTGGAAACATATAAATACGAAAGATAAAAGCATGAAATGAAAATGTAAAACAAATGGTCAAACAAATTCATTAACACAAATAATTTTCAACAACAGATACGAAGAAGAAGTTTAACTTCACAGAAATAAATTGATTTCTGACAGGAGTTGTCATGACCAATAGCAGTTAACCTTACAATAGTCAAGATTAGGGTAAATAGGTTACTCTATAGATAATTGGGGAAATAGATCAACATGCCTGTTGTCAATCAACTTGCAGTGATTCAAGAAGTTAGGAGGAGGATAACGAGATAGGAAGCCTTCTTCTCGCAATTGCGTTACTGCTCCTTCAGCTCCAGCCGTATAGGCTGCCAAAATAGATTTTACAATTGACCTATTAAATTCAGTAGAGCTGATTAGAGTCGTGGCCCGATCTTTAAAGCGATTATCTTCACCAACTTTATACTCCACCAAAGTTGTTTGAGAAGACTTCAGTTAGACATCTTTTGTGGAAGCCTCCGCTTTAGCTGTATTCAAGGAAGTGTTTAAAGAAGTTATTTCCTCATCCTTCAACTGTAGAGCTTTGAGTTTGTCTGCCAAGATGGACTCATAATCAGATTTCAGCTTGTTAGTTTCAGCGAGCTACTTCTCTAATTTGGAAGATATTTCAGTATTGAGGTCTGTGGCAGATTTAAATTGAGACTGAAGGTTCTCAAGTTGGGTTTCATATTATTTCTTAGACTTTTCTGAAAGGGTGGTAGAGGATAGCTCAGCAACTTGTCGTTTCAACTTCTCGTTCTCATGATATAAGTTATGCATTAGGCGAGCTAGACCCATATTGGCCATCCATCGCTACGAACATAAGAATGGGTCATAAATAGTCATGGATAAATAATAAATAAGTAATAGCAGACATACCTTGGTTTCCTCATGTGAGAATTGATCAATTGTCTCGGGAGGGGGAAGCTCTTCAAAGATAGGACAAATTTCCTCTCGAGCAGTGGTGAAAGAGCCTCCTAGCAGTATAGGAAGAACAGGGATAGAAGAGGAAGTGGTAGAAAAAGAGGAAGTTGGGATAGAAGGGGGAGAGAAAACTAAGTAAGAAGATGATGAAGGAGGTAAAGACCCAGATTCTGAAACAGATAGAGGAAAAGTAAAAGAAGTACTACCAGGGGTAGTATTACTAGAAGAAGGAGAGGAAGAAAAAAGAAGGGAAGGATATAGATCAGCCAAAGTAGGCTCAGTAGAAGAAGGGGCAGCAGAAGCAAAATCTTCTGAGGGTGACTCCTTAGTAGGAAGAGTGAGTCTCCTTTTAAAAGGGGGAACTCTAGTTAGTTTGCATCTTGGGCGTTTGCCAGGAGCAAGTTCAACAAGCGATTTTTTTGAGCTTATAGGGGATGTAAGCTTAGCAACGGAAAGAGAAGTGGCTGGTGAAGACGTAATAGCCATTGATGAAGAAACAGTTGGAAAAGTGATAGCAGGAACTCCTGCTGGAAGAATCTCAAGAACGTCAGGAGCCACTTGAGAGCTAGAAGCTTCAACTGGAAGAACCGAAGCTTCAATTGAAGGTGGCAGATTAATGGTAGCAAGAAGCTCTTGCTCTTTTGCATGAAGTTCGGCTTCTTCCAGGCGCAATTCTTCATCAATCAAAGCAGCATAAAAACCATCCACTACACAAAAGGGAAGAAAATGTTTTAGTTAGTAAAAATTGATAGAAGAGGAAACATAACTTTACCTAAGGAGCCTTGTATCTTATATCTGACCGGGCTCAAACCAAACAAATACAGAAGATCGCTTTGCAGCCATTTAGTGATAGAAAGGAGATGACATAGCAATTTTTAGAGACGATTTCCAAGCATGGGACCAAGGAATAGGTCCCGGAAACTTTATAAAAAAGAAGCGAGATTTCCAGGCTTTAAGAGAAAAAGGCATATCATCAAACAGGACCATCTTAGTTCGAGATTAGAAAAGAAAAACACCTGGTTCTGCTATCTTTGGATAGGAAAACATGAAAATATTTTGAGGAGTAGGAGGAATATCACATATACGAAACAACATGTATATTTCACACAAATAACGAAAGGCATTAGGCACAAATTGTTGAAGAGGAATGTCAAAATATTGGCTTACATCGACCAGAAAAGGAGGAATGGGAAACCTTAAACCCCATATCAACTGATCCCTAAAGAAAGTTACACAGTTAGCAGGAGGATGGTGAGGATGCTCATCTGGTTTATGAATTATGATGTCATATTCCCTGGGAATTTCATATTGCCTACGAATAGCAAGCCGAGCATCCTTGTTGAAAGAAGATGAAATTTGAGTATACCAGGGGGCAATCATTTCTTCAGCCATAGGTAGAAATAAGGGTTAACAAATCAACAGGATACTTACTGAGAGTTAAGGGTGAAGATCACTGGAAGACGATGAGCGCTAGGATTGATCAAAGATTGCAGCAAAGGAAAAACGTTAAGGCAAGAAGGAACGGGCAAAGTTGACAAGAAGATAAAGGGGTTAGGGTTGAAAGAGTATACAACCACTGTTAGATCAGAATACCTTTTTCAACAGACACCGTTGATTATAGAAGCATGCCAACGCTGACCACTTCATTGGTGTTGTAGAGAGGAGAGAAAAGACATGCACCAGATGGCCATAAATAGGTATTTATGATGGACGCGACAAATCGAATCATATAGGGGTTGGTGGCGCCTCGTCGTGCACCTCCAACATTCTTTTACCATTGAAAGACCAATCATAATCAAAGAAATTCTGGAAAAGGGGCGTAGTTTACTATGTGTAATAAAGAAGGATGGATCGGGTTTGACAGATCCTGGGTCAAAGACAGAATATCAGAAATAATAATAGTCATCCATGCGTGAAGCACTGTAGGAATTACTATAACTATAATAGACAAGCTAATATCGATCGAGACAACACGTCTATAATATATAGGCTAATATTGATCGGGATAACATGTCTATAATAGACAGGCTAATATCGGTCGGGATAACATGTCTACCATAGACAGGCTAATATCGGCCAGTATAATATGTCTACTATAGATAGGTTAGCATCAACCAAGGTCAAAAGGGTTTGATTGAGTATAACATATCAATTGCATTTGAGGCATTTAGCCTTATATAACTCGAAGTATGTCATTAGTTAAATAAAAAGCAAATAAGTTTTGCATATACTCAATGGGCCAAGCCTGATCAAGCACATAATATTGCTCAAGATACGTAACTCAACTAAACATAAATTCATGTCTAATCAGCCGGCTGACACCTCCTTTGACTAGACTTGAAGGGAAGCCCGCTGAAACATGAGCTTTCAAACTTCTTAGACAACTTCAACTCAGCTAGAAGGTAAACCCGACCAAGTCGGAGAAATGGGAATATTTTGCCTGGCAGGAGGATAATGAAAAATCTGTCATCCAATGGAATTACCCTCCCCCCCCCTCTTCGTTCAGAAGATCCAATGCGTTCTTTTATGCCTAGGAGAAAGTAGGAAAAGGAGTGGTCTCATGAACAAAGGAGGTGCAAATTTGTTCAAGTCCCCTCAAACATGTCATGAAACAATCCACTTCCTACTTGAAAATTTTGAGCTCTGCTTCCGGAACATCCACCTTAGCCCACAGACAACCTGAGCTTTGCTGCCATCGTGAACACAACAGGCTAGTTATGTGAGCCTCCTCGATTAACGTGAGCACTTCTGAAGCCTGTTGAGTCTGCAAAGCAGTCATTTCTTTGGCTTGAAGTTCTAGATCTCGATAAACTCTATTCCTCAAGGCCATTCCCGACCACACTTGAGACTAGGTGACTGACAGAAATACCTCCAGCACTCGTGCCAAAGAGTTTACAAGATCCAAAGCTGGGGTAGCTTCATCTATAGACTTCGCCTTGTCCAACAAGAATTGCCCCCATAAGGGGAGTCTAAAGCCATATTCTCAGAAAGGGAGGCAAACAAGGTGGAAAAGAACTAAGACAAGTGAAGAGGGAAGGGAGGATCACAACCCTATTTAAAGGGTTAAAAAGACTCACGGGATCACTATAGTTAGGTTCATGGGATTGCTGTACCAGAAGTCACAAGGACTACTGTGAATAAGGTCACGGGTCCATTGCAGTGACCATGGCAGAGCCATGATTAAAGATAGGCAAAGAAACAAAAATAGACCTGTGTCTAGTTAGTCGGCTACACCTCCTTCGACTAGACTTGGAGAGAAGGCTAGTGATATGGGATAGGTTTAGTAGGTCCCCGGTGAAAAGGGGAAAAAAGATAACAGAATCAAGCAGGTATAAATACCGGTCGGGGTAACATGCTTAAGAAAATATAAGCCAATATCGGCCGGGCTAACCTGCTTAAGAAAATGTAGGTCAATATCGGTCGGGTTAACATGCTTAAGAAAGTGTAGGCCAATACCGACCGGGATAACAGGCGTAAGGAAATATAGGCCAAGGCCGGTCGGGATAACAGGCCTAAGGAAATATAAGCCAAGGCCGGTCGGGATAACAGGCCTAAGGAAATATAGGCCAAGGCCAGTTGGGATAACAGGCTTAAGGAGGTATAGCCCAATATCGGCCGGGGTAACATACTTAAGAAAATGTAAGTCAATATCGGCCGAGATAACATGCCTAATAAAATATAAGCCAATATCGGCCGGGGTAACATACTTAAGAAAATATAAGTCAATATCGTCCGAGATAATGTAACATACTTAAGAAAATATAAGTCAATATCGGCCGAGATAATATGCCTAATAAAATATAAGTCAATATCGGTCGGGGTAACATACTTAAGAAAATATAAGTCAATATCGGCCGAGATAACATGCCTAAATAAATATATAGGCCAATATCGACCGGGGTAACATGCTTAAGAAAATATAAGTCAATATCGGCCGAGATAACTTGCCTAATAAAATATAGGCCAATATCGGTCGGGGTAATATACTTAAGAAAATATAAGTCAATATCGGCCGAGATAACATGCTTAATAAAATATAGGCCAATATCGACCGGGGTAACATACTTAAGAAAATATAAGTCAATATCGACCGAGATAACATGCCTAATAAAAAATATAAGTCAATATCGGCCAGGGTAACCTGCTTAAGAAAATATAAGTCAACACCGTCCGGGGTAACAACTATTTCAAGAATATTTATAAGTAGCTTAATGAAGATATCTATAGTATGTGATTGTGTAACAGGTTTGCTAATTTGGTGGGAAGAATGTTTCCAGACTCTTCTATAGGTACTAGACGACAAAGAAGGTACATCTGGGATATAAAAAAGATTCCTTAAAAGTTATTTTCTACAAGTACATGGCTTACGTCATCTCATAACAAACTCTAACAAACCGGGGTCCACTTCATGACTACGGAGGTTATATGAAGTGGTATAAAAAGGGGAATCCGCTCCGTTGGCCAGGTATGCTAAGGCTTATGCTCACGCTCACAACCCACAGTACAAACCCTAATTTCAATCACTGTTTATCTTCTTCCTTCTTATACACAAAGAGAGATCACTAACTTAAGCGTCGAAGGGCCTAGCCAGGGATTCCCACCCCGGTCTTAGGTCACTGACGATAGTGTTGGCGGTTCTCTTATGTGCAGGAAGTCATCGGAGCTCCAAATCTTGGTATTTTTCACTGAAGCCTTCCTTTCGTCCTTGGATCTTTGTACAAGGAGGGTGTTCTGTGGGGTTATTCTCTGAGATCCGCTTTGGGTTTCTTGGATCGGTATTCCATAAGTATTATTCTTCATCAGCAGTAAGGTTTTCTCCTAGCTTTCCATTTTGTTAAGCTTCTCAAACAGGATCAACAATAATATTAAAACACCAACAATTGATATCATGCATGACTTGTTTGAATTGTTTGACTTGCCATGATCATGCATACTTATCTACTATATAATATGTCATGCATCTTTTTAAAATTTGCCTTGAAATATTTTATTGAAAACTTCTTCAAAAGAATTTTTGACAATAAGAATCAATTTTCAAAATATTCTTGATGCATTAAAACCCAACTACATCTTATTATTATCTTTCAAAAGAGTGAGGGAATACCTTAGGAAATATTTTAAGAATGTTTTAGGTTTTACATCATTATTGGTGCAAAACTGAGGGATTTCTTAGAAATCAATGATATTTATGAAGGATTCTTTTTGATGAATGACAAAAGGGGGAGAAGAAGGTTTTAAGTTAGAAATCTAAATCTTATGAATAAACCTAACTTAAACATATTTGTCAAACATCAAAAAGGGGGAGATTATTGGTGCAATCGACCTCCAAGGTTTTAATGTCAGACAAATATGTTTAAGTATGTTTAAGTATGGAGCTTGATCTAGGGGAGTCCTAGTTGTAGGCTAGGCAAGGGAAGTCCTAGTTAGAGGCTAGATAAGAGAAATCTCGGTATATCGTGCAAGCCAAGTGGATAGGTCTGGAGGATATGATCCCTAGGTAGTCGAATATTGAAGCAAGGGAAATCTCAGTATATCGTGGAAGCCAGGTGGATAGGTTTGGAGGACATGATCCCTGGGTAGCCGAATACTGAGTCCTGGTGAGTGAAGCCAGGTTGAGAAAATTTTAGGGGGTGGTAACCTTAGGTAATGGGAAGTCTTAGAGGAGTGAACTCCAAGCAAGGTTGATTGGATGGCGGTCGACCAGACTAGGGGATCTCAATAAATCTAGGTTTAGGTTTACCATTATATTCTGTATTACTATTATTGTGTTAGTTAGAGCTCTAGAACCAATCATTTGATGATTGTATGGACTCATTGTATCATATTCTTGTATATTAATAAAGGCATTTGTTTGGTTATTATACTTATTTGTATTAGTGCGAAATAGACTAAGTATAATAGCGTCCTTGAGTAGAAGGTTCGTACCTATATTAATCGATTAGTTGAATCGATAGTGAGATGATATAGGGAACACTACTCTAAATCATTCCTAGTCGAGTATTAACATTCAGGGACAATGTTAATACAATAAGACTAGCATGTAGGTCAGCTCGATGACTTGATCTCACAAGTCATGGATATAGAGATATCAAGCTGACACATGGGTATGCATTAGAGAATGTATACTGAAAGACCCGCCATGAGAAAGTATCATGGATCGTTATATGAGTGTCATATACTTTCTCATGTGGCTATTAGTATGACTATTAGTCCTTTGACCTGAAGTCACCATGGATCCCTACATAAGGAGTTATGTACTTTGGTTTCGTCAAACGTACCCGTAAATGGGTGGACTATAAAGGCGATTCTCGGTATATAACGAATTATGCAGAGGGATGTGAGTGATGTAGATGGGATCTATCCCTCCTATATGACGGGAGCGACATCGGTATTCTTGATAGAGTTAGACCACGAAGTGCATGGCCATGCCCAAATGAGTCAACATGAGATGTTGAGCTCATTTGATCGAGTGAGTCTGCTTGGAGTTCAAGATTTAGATTGATTAGAGGATGACATGGTCTATGCCTCACATTGATCAATCTAGATGTCAAGGATAGAAGGGCACTTGTCATATATTGTGAGGAGTCACAATTAGTAGTCACAAGGTGATGTTGGATCTCGACATTCTTGTAACTTGGGTAGTAATGATGTGTTGCTAGATACCGCTCATTACTTATGCTCCTAAATGGGTTTAGGGCATTGCCAACGTTACAAGAACCTATAGGGTCACACACTTAGGACAATTAGATGGAGATTAGGTTCATATGATGAACCAAGAGGACTAGATTCATTTGATGGATCCAATTGGATTAAGAGTAATCTAAATTGGGCTAATTGAGTTAGACTCAAGATGATTCAAGTATTCAATGAGTCTAATTTAGATTATGACTTATTAAATCAATTTAATTTAATGAATTAGATTCATTATATTAAGTTGGCTTGAATCAAATGGTTGGATTAGATCAACCATGGTAGAGATTGGGTTAAGTTTGACTTGACTTGAGAAGGAAGACCAAAGGTCAATTTTGACTTGACCTTTTGCCACATCATTGGTGAGTTGGCATTAGGTGGACCAATGATGATGTTCCACATCATCATGGTGTGCCACCTCATGGGAGTTACAACTCTTTAATGGCTCCACATTAATTGCACTTAATGTGGAAATGGGAGTTACACATGAGAAGGTGGCTGGCCACTTGAATGAGGAGAATAATTTTCATTTTGAAAATTATTCCATCATTCATTCCTTCTTCTTCCTCCTAGAGTTCTTCTTGCACTCTCCCTCTCCTCCTTCCTTGGCTGAACCACATAGGTGCTAGCACACCTTGGTTTTTGGTCACCTCCATCTAGTGTGTTTGTGTGGATACTTCTAGAGGACCGTGCGCTTGACGGTCTTGAGATCCGGCACCATTTGGACGAGTGGGATTCGCGTGGGGCGCGCATCAAGGGTAAAGATCTTCTTCATGTAGATCTAGTGTTTTGTAACTCGTACTCGTATTTATTTTCAAATTTTTCTTTGCACGGATCCGTTGGCCTTTGGGTGATTCGGGGTTTCCGCGACGCGAAATGCGGTTTTCGCGGCCCGATGAACCCAACAGTGGTATCAGAGCCACGTGCAAGGCTTGTACGAGTTTGGTTTTGGTTTTATGAAAACTAAAAGTTTCTGTAATTTTCTGTAAAATTATGATTTTATAGTTTTTATGGGTAATTTTTCCGTAGAAGCGAAGCACAAGTGTCTCGGCACTTGTAGGCTTCGGCTACCGGAAAGATTTTTCCAAAACGGTTTCGTTTTGCCCCAAATCCGTTTGGGAAAGCGGGCTTGGGTGCCATTAGATCGCAAAGGAGCAACTCACGATGGTTAGATCGTGGGTAGGGGTACTGCCCCTAACCCCGCAAGGGGATTTGCTCCGCGATTGCACCCGAAATCGCTAAAAACGAACCCGCCGGGAAGATTTTTCCGAAACGGCGATGTCTCGGCCCAAATCGTTTTGGGACAGCGGGTTTAGGCGCTGTTGGATCGCAAAGGAACCCTCGCGATGGTTAGATCGCGGGTAGGGGCGCTGCCCCTGGGCCCCGCAAGGGGATCCGTTCCGCGATTGCGCCCGAAACCGCTAAACGGGACCGCCGAGAAATTTTACTCGTAAAAATTATAAAAATTAATTTTAAAATTATAGAAAATTATGAAAATATATAATTTTGAATTATATATTAATTTTGTGATAGTCATGACCCAAAAACCCAATATGATTGGTTGTGTTGTAATTCATAATACGGCCTGCGTGCCGTTATGTGTTTGCGAGTGTTGTATTATATTCGCGACCTGCGCGTCGTGCCTTCTCTTATATTCTTGTTGTAAATTAGATTTAGACTCGAATGTAACTCGAGTTTCAAATTGTAATGTACAAATTGGAGCGGTGGAGGGTCCACACGAGACGGAGTTCCGAGGCGGGCACGAGCAACACAAGGTGGTCAAAGGGAGGAGCTTGGAGAAGCTGTTGACCCTAGGTTGACCAATCGATCTTCTCATTGGCTTGAGAAGATCGTAGTAGGGCCATGACTAAATCACAAATAGATTAATTAATTGCTTGTGTATGTGATGCATATTTAATAAGTAGTTAATTAATTAGTGCCTTACGATTAGATTAGATCTAAGTCGTGCACATGATGCACCCTTGCGATTAGATTAGATCTAAGTCGTGCACAAGATGCATCCTTTTTCGATTAGATTAGATCTCAATTGACTCAACTCTAATGCCTAACCGTGCCGTGATACCTATCACTACCTCGATCACATGTATTGTTGAATCTGCCAAAGTAGAGCAATACATATTATCTTGGTAGGGTACGGAGGGACAATTTTGGTCCCGCCTATCAACGCATGGGTGAATACAAACTCAATTAGATTGAGTATTCTTAGTTACTCGGTTGGATCGAGTCAACTATAGGCATTCTTCCAACGGTTGGAAAAGATAGGTCAAAATCACATCTATATTAACTCTCGGGCGTATTAGTCAAAGCTAACTCGAGTTTTAATATAAATGCGGATATTGATTTTATAAACAAGAGTTGCATAGAGATGTAATTGGTAATCGTTACCTACCGATCATACTAAGCCTTGGGCGTATTAGCCAAAGCTAACTCAAGGGTTAGTATGATGTGGATCTTGTCCCACAAGAATTATAGAATTCAGTGGGAGCATCATTTAATTAAAGGCCTAATTAAATGATTTAAAAAGAATATGATATTTATTTCTGCAAATTTTATGTTGTAGATAACCATGACGTCAAACACGAATTCCTTCTCCCTGCGATCTGTCCTTGAGAAGGACAAGCTCAACGGAGCAAATTTCCTGGACTGGTACAGGAACCTGAGAATAGTTCTCACCTAGGAACGTAAACTGTACGTTTTGGAGCAGCCCATTCCAGAGGCTCCTCCTGCCAATGCCCCGCGAGCAGACAAAGATGCTTACAAGAAGCATCAAGATGACGCATTAGATGTGTCTTGTCTAATGCTCGCGACCATGAACTCTGAGCTTCAGAAGCAACACGAGTTGATGGGCGCTTACGATATGGTTGAGCATCTTCGCCAACTATATCAGGGACAAGCGAGGCATGAGAGATTTGAGATCTCTAAGGCACTGTTTCAGTGCAAGATGTCAGACGGGGCTCCTGTAGGTCCTTATGTACTCAAGATGATTGGGTACATAGATAACCTACAAAGACTGGGTTTCCCACTTGGCCAAGAGCTGGCCACTGACTTAATCTTGCAGTCCTTGCCGGATAGCTATAATCAATTCGTTCTCAACTATAACATGAACGAGATTGACAAGCCACTGCCCGAGCTACTTAGTATGTTACGAACTGCTGAGATTAACCTTAAGAAGGTTAAGCCCATTCTAATGGTCCAGAAGCATAAGGGCAAAGGCAAGCCCAAAGGGAAAGGAAAGTCCCAAGCCAAGGGCAAAGGCAAGACACTGAAGCCTAAAGGAGGGGTCGCCAAGGATGCTACCTGCTTCCACTGCGGTCAGACCGGGCACTGGAAGAGGAACTGCAAGGTATACTTGGAAGATCTTAAGAAGAAGCGAAGTGAGACTTCCACTTCAGGTATATATGTTATAGAAGTCAATCTATCTATTTCTACATCATGGGTATTAGATACTGGATGTGCTTCTCACATTTGTACTGATGTGCAGGCGCTGAGAAATAGCAGAGCATTGGCAAAGGGCGAGGTGGACCTACGAGTAGGCAATGGAGCACGGGTTGCTGCTGTTGCTGTAGGAACTTATCAGCTATCTTTGCCCTCTGGGCTTGTACTTAATTTAGATGATTGTTGTTATGTGCCTGTTCTTACTAAGAACATAGTTTCAGTTTCTTGTTTAGACAATAAAGGATACTCTTTTATAATAAATGACAAATGTTGTTCTGTTTATTTAAAAGATATGTTCTATTGTAGTGCACCACTAATAAACGGACTCTATATTCTAGACCTTGAGAGCCCTATCTATAACATTAGTATCAAGAGGTTCAAGTCAAATGACATGAACCAAACTTATCTCTGGCACTGTCGCTTAGGTCATATAAATGACAAGCGCTTATCCCAGCTCCATAAGGATGGTTTGCTGGACTCATTTGATTTTGAATCATATGAGAAATGCGAGTCATGCCTACGAGGCAAGATGACCAAGACTCCCTTTAGTGGGCACAGCGAGAGAGCGACTGATTTGTTAGGACTCATACATAGTGATGTATGTGACCCTTTCAATGTCGCTGCTAGAGGCGGTTATAGATACTTCATCACATTTACTGATGACTTCAGTAGATATGGTTATGTGTACTTGATGACACATAAGTCCGAATCCTTTGAAAAGTTCAAAGAATTCAAGAATGAAGTACAGAACCAGCTTGGCAAGAGTATTAAAATACTTCGATCAGATCGAGGTGGTAAATACTTAAGCCATGAGTTCCGTGACTACTTAGCTGAGTGTGGGATTTTATCTCAACTCACTCCTCCTGGAACACCACAGTGGAATGGTGTATCCGAAAGGAGGAATCGTACCTTATTAGATATGGTACGATCTATGATGAGTCACACAGATCTTCCGACATATCTATGGGGATATGCTCTAGACACGGCAGCTTTCATTCTCAACCGAGTTCCATCCAAGGCCGTGATAAAGACACTATATAAGATATGGACTGGGAGAGATGCCCAGGTGTCTTTCATGAGGATTTGGGGCTGTGAGGCTTACGTACGACGTCAAGTCTCAGACAAATTAGGACCCAAATCCGACAAGTGCTATTTTATTGGATATCCCAAGGAAACTAAGGGATATTACTTCTACATTCCCAGTCAGCACAAGGTAGTTGTGGCAAAGACTGGGGTCTTTCTAGAAAGGGACTTTGTTTCTAGAAAGATTAGTGGGAGCGCGTTCGATCTTGAAGAAGTTCAAGATGCGAACAATAGCACTGATGCCTCGATGGAAATTGAATTGGAACCGCAAAGTGTTGTGGATGATGTTGTTCCACAAGGAGTTGAGGAACAACAACCGGTTCAAGTAGACATACCTCTTCGCAGGTCTGATAGGGTACGTCGTCAGCCTGAGAGATACTCATTTCTCTTGTCTGACCATGATGACGTTATGCTCATAGAGGATGAGCCTACCATCTATCAGGAAGCTGTGATGAGACCAGATTCCGAGAAATGGCTAGAGGCCATGAGATCCGAAATGGAGTCCATGTACACCAACCAAGTATGGACTTTGGTTGATCCACCTGAAGGGGTAAAACCCAATGGGTGTAAGTGGGTCTTTAAGAGAAAGACTGACATGGATGGACTTATCTATAAGGGTCGCTTGGTAGCTAAAGGTTTTAAGCAGATTCATGGTATTGACTATGATGAAACCTTTTCTCCAGTAGCGATGTTTAAGTCTATTCGGATCATGCTTGCTATTGCAGCCTACCATGACTATGAGATATGGCAGATGGATGTCAAAACCGCGTTTCTGAATGGAAACCTACTTGAGGATGTGTATATGACACAACCTGAGGGTTTTGTAGATCCACAGCATACTAGTAGAGTATGTAAGCTGCATAGGTCCATTTATGGACTAAAGCAAGCTTCTCGGAGCTGGAATCTTCGATTTGATGATGCAATCAAACAGTTTGGTTTCATCAAGAATGAAGATGAACCTTGTGTCTACAAGAAGGTTGTAGGGGATATAGTTGTCTTCCTCATATTGTATGTGGATGACATACTACTCATTGGGAAGGACATCCCTATGCTTCAGTCTGTCAAGACCTGGCTAGGGAGTTACTTCTCAATGAAGGACTTAGGTGAGGCATCCCGCATTCTAGGGATACAGATCTATAGAGATAGATCTAAGAGATTGCTTGGCCTAAGTCAGAGTACATACATTGACAAGGTACTCCTACGGTTTGCCATGCAGAACTCCAAAAAGGGATTTCTGCCGATGTCACATGGCGTGAGTCTTTCGAAGACTCAAGGTCCCTCTTCTAGAGAGGAGAGAGACCGCATGGATCAGATCCCTTATGCCTCAGCCATAGGATCGATCATGTACGCCATGCTATGTACTCGACCTGATGTCTCGTATGCTTTGAGCATGACGAGCAGATACCAGTCAGATCCAGGTGAAAGTCACTGGATAGCGGTCAAGAATATTCTTAAGTACTTAAGAAGGAATAAAGAATATTTCTTGATATATGGAGGCAATGATGAGCTAGCTGTAAAGGGTTACAGTGATGCTAGCTTCCAGACCGACCAGGATGACTATAGATCGCAGTCGGGGTTCGTATTTTGCAGCTGGAAGAGTTCGAAGCAGGATACAGTAGCTGATTCTACATCAGAAGCCGAGTACATTGCTGCATCAGAAGCAGCAAGCAAAGGAGGCAGTTTGGATCCGCAAGTTCATCACTGAACTTGGGGTGGTTCCCAGCATTGCTGACCCCATTGCGCTCTATTGTGACAACAATGGAGCAATAGCACAGGCGAAGGAACCTCGCTCACACCAGCGGACCAGGCATATACTATGGCGCTTCCATCTCATTCGAGAGATTATCGATAGAGGAGATGTGAAGATTTGCAGAGTACCTACAGAGGCTAACATCGCAGATCCCTTGACCAAGGCTTTGGTCACACTAGGTCATTAGGCCTTAGAGCCTATACTGATTGACACTAGTGCTAGTGGGAGATTGTTAGTTAGAGCACTAGAGCCAATCATTTGATGATTGTATGGACTCATTGTATCATATTCTTGTATATTAATAAAGGCATTTGTTTGGTTATTATACTTATTTGTATTAGTGCCAAATAGACTAAGTATAATAGCGTCCTTGAGTAGAAGGTTCGTACCTATATCAATCGATTAGTTGAATCGATAGCGAGATGATATAGGGGAACACTACTCTAAATCATTCCTAGTCGAGTATTAACATTCAGGGACAATGTTAATACAATAAGACTAGCATGTAGATCAGCTCAATGACTTGATCTCACAAGTCATGGATATAGAGATATCAAGCTGACACATGGGTATGCATTAGAGAATGTATACTGAATGACCCGCCATGAGAAAGTATCATGGATCGTTATATGAGTGTCATATACTTTCTCATGTGGCTATTAGTATGACTATTAGTCCTTTGACCTGAAGTCACCATGGATCCCTACATAAGGAGTTATGTACTTTGGTTTCGTCAAATGTCACCCGTAACTGGGTGGACTATAAAGGCGATTACTGGGTATATAACGAATTATGCAGAGGGATGTGAGTGATGTAGATGGGATCTATCCCTCCTATATGACGGGAGCGACATCGGTATTCTTGATAGAGTTAGACCACGAAGTGCATGGCCATGCCCAAATGAGTCAACATGAGATGTTGAGCTCATTTGATCGAGTGAGTCTACTTGGAGTTCAAGATTTAGATTGATTAGAGGATGACACGGTCTATGCCTCACATTGATCAATCTAGATGTCAAGGATAGAAGGGCACTTGTCATATATTGTGAGGAGTCACAATTAGTAGTCACAAGGTGATGTTGGATCTCGACATTCTTGTAACTTGGGTAGTAATGATGTGTTGCTAGATACCGCTCATTACTTATGCTCCTAAATGGGTTTAGGAGCATTGCCAACGTTACAAGAACCTATAGGGTCACACACTTAGGACAATTAGATGGAGATTAGGTTCATATGATGAACCAAGAGGACTAGATTCATTTGATGGATCCAATTGGATTAAGAGTAATCTAAATTGGGCTAATTGAGTTAGACTCAAGATGATTCAAGTATTCAATGAGTCTAATTTAGATTATGACTTATTAAATCAATTTAATTTAATGAATTAGATTCATTATATTAAGTTGGCTTGAATCAAATGGTTGGATTAGATCAACCATGGTAGAGATTGGGTCAAGTTTGACTTGACTTGAGAAGGAAGACCAAAGGTCAATTTTGACTTGACCTTTTGCCACCTCATTGGTGAGTTGGCATTAGGTGGACCAATGATGATGTTCCACATCATCATGGTGTGCCACCTCATGGGAGTTACAACTCTTTAATGGCTCCACATTAATTGCACTTAATGTGGAAATGGGAGTTACACATGAGAAGGTGGCCGGCCACTTGAATGAGGAGAATAATTTTCATTTTGAAAATTATTCCATCATTCATTCCTTCTTCTTCCTCCTAGAGTTCTTCTTGCACTCTCCCTCTCCTCCTTCCTTGGCCGAAACACATAGGTGCTAGCACACCTTGGTTTTTGGTCACCTCCATCTAGTGTGTCCGTGTGGATACTTCTAGAGGACCGTGCGCTTGACGGTCTTGAGATCCGACACCATTTGGATGAGCGGGATTCGCGTGGGGCGCGTATCAAGGGTAAATATCTTCTTCATGTAGATCTAGTGTTTTGTAACTCGTACTCGTATTTATTTTCAAATTTTTCCTTGCACGGATCCGTTGGCCTTTGGGTGATTCGGGGTTTCCGCGATGTGAAAAGCGGTTTTCGAGGCCCGATGAACCCAACATATTGTTGTTGGCTAATATAGTATTGCAGAAAAAGTCTTAGTGGATCAAATAATCAGACACTGAGCAGGCAAAGTCCAAACATGTATGGAGGACCATGTTTGGCAGGTAAGTTGAGGTAAATAACTGGATGAGCGACAGTGAGGTCGGGTTCCTAAAGGGAACAACCAAAGGTCGCTGATCCAATTGAAGAAATCATGAACGTTTCCAAGTTGAGATCAAAATAGTTCTACTATCCTACATTACTCATGCATTATTATATTATTGTGCTAACATCTGTTTTACAGGATTACTGTCTAACAGTGTTTTGCAGGTTAAGCCGGATAGGTCGACCAAACCAGAGGATCGGTTGACCAAACCATGATGACTCAGCACATGCCAGTTCATCGCCATCAATCAGAAGCAAAAGTAAAAAGAGCTGATTGGTTGACCGAACCCATGGATCGGTCGACCGAACCAATCAACCATTAATGCATAGTAAATGCGAATCTCGGCAAATCTCAACGAACAGGGAAGGAGCCTGTTCGGTCGACCGAACAAGGGGATTGGTCGATCGAACCCTTAATGATCAATTAATTTCCAAAGATCAAATTAGCATCAGATCTCAGCTAGGAAGGAAGGAAGCTAGTTTGGTCAACTAAACAGAGGGATCGGTCGACCGAACCTCAAAGATACTTATAAAAAGGGGCTTGAGGTCTGAGGCTGGACAACACTGTTTTCTGATCATCTCAAAGCTCATCTCTGCAAGCGCACCGTGCTACAAGTCTTCTATGACTCTTCAAGCTACTCCGTCCGGAAGTACCGACCGAGCTTCAACCTTTTCTTACTATAGTCGGTATATTTTTATATTGTATTTAAATTCATATAAGATAGTAGGATTGTTACTATCTTATATCTTTATATTTGTATGATCTGCTTCTTTTCGAGGATTTCAGAAATAAGGGTTATAGTGTATTGCCCATCGGTGCGGTCAAGGATCGCGAGCCTTCGAGTAGGAGTCGACCTAAACCCCGAACGAAGTAAACGAACTAGTCTTTCATTTTACTTTCCGCTACACGACTTTGGTTTCTAAAAGAAAAAGAAAAGTTTTAGAAAGCGCGATATTCAAACCCCCCCTCTATCGAACTCATCCGATCCAACAACAGTTTCCCTTTATAATCAACAACACACCATATAAATGGTACTATCTCCTAACTTATTGGGCCTATTGATTTAACGAAGAAATCTCACCTATTGATAAGTTAAAGAAATAAATACCAAGTATATGTATTTGTTATTATATCAGGATTAAGAGTATGCACATCCACAATAATAGAAGTTCTGTTCTTTTATATAGTCAGTATAAATCGAACAACCTCAAATGGTCTTGCTCAATACACACATAGTGTACTAGTGTAATTATATAGTCAAGACAAACTAATACCAAATTATACTACAATCATTCCAATGGTTTGTCCCTATCCATCTTGGTTGTGAGCTACTATTTATAATTAATAAGGAACTGATAACATGATCTTCTGTGTGGTACCACACACCATGTTATCTACAATATAAATTAAATGGACAACTGCATCGACATATATATAAATATAAAATGCAGACATTTGACTAAAGTAATTCTCATTTCAAAATACCTCAAAAACAGATGTTCATATAAAACTTAGGCTTATAGTATGCATCCCAACAATCTCCCACTTATACTAAAAGACTACACTGTCATATATGCTGCCATACATCTGATTCCCATCCCCTCAACATGCCCATCAAAAGCTCTCCCCGGAAGAGCCTTAGTGAAAGGATCTGCCAGGTTATCTGCTGATGCAATCTTGGCAACAACAACTTCTCCTCGCTTTACGATGTCTCGTATCTGGTGGTACTTGCGCTCAATGTGTTTACTTGCCTTATGTAGGAATGTAAATGAGCTAAACCAAGCCGAACAGTATTAGGCTTGAGCTTGGCTCATTTAAGTTATATTTAGGCTCGAGCTCGGCTCAAGCTCGGCTTGATTTAGAACTATCAAGCTCGCGAACAATTCGAGCTTGGCTCGTTATTAGCTCGATTATCATAGTTAACGAGCCTAATTCGTTAAGCGAGCTCGGGCTCATTTTAGAGCTCTTTTTTTTTTGGCTCATTTTAAATCTTATTTTAATGTTCATTTTAGAACTCATTTTTAGCTCGTTTTAGAGCTCATTTTTGGCTCGATTTAAGGCTCATTTTAAGGGTCATTTTAAGGCTCATTTTTTTGGCTCGTGAGCCTACAAACGAACATGTTCGCGAGCTCACGAGCTAAATATCCTTAAGCTCGAGCTCGACTCGATAAGATAAATGAACAAACTCGAACGAGCTTTTTATCCAACCGAGCTCCAAATAACTCGCGAACCGTTTGGTTCATTTACATCCCTAGCCTTATGGGCTCATGGTTCCTTCGAGTTTGCTACTGCACCACTATTATCACAATAAATTGTGATAATTTTTGTTAGTTAGAGCCCTAGAGCCAATCATTTGATGATTGTATTATGGACTTGTTGTATCATATTCTATATATAAATAAAGACATTTTGTTTTGGTTATTATACTTACTTGTATTGGTGCCAAATAAACTAAGTATAATAGCGTCCTTGAGTAGAAGGTTCTCACCTATATCAATCGGTTAGTTGAACCGATAGTGAGATAATATAGATAACGCTACTCTTAATCATTCCTAGTCGAGTATTAACATTCAGGGACAATGTTAATGCAATAAGACTAGCATGTAGGTCAACTCGATGACTTGATCTCACAAGTCATGGATATAGATATATCAAGTTGACACATGGGTATGCATTGGAGAATGTATACTGAATGACCCGCCATGAGAAAGTATCATGGATCGTTATATGAGTGTCATATTCTTTCTCATGTGGCTATTAGTATGACTACTAGTCCTTAGACATGAAGTCACCATGGTTCCCTACATAAGGAGTTATGTACTTTGGTTTCGTCAAACGTCACCCGTAACTGGGTGGACTATAAAGGCGATTACTGGGTATGTAACGAATTATGCAGAGGGATGTGAATGATGTAGATGGGATCTATCCCTCCTATATGACGGGAGTGACATCGATATTCTTGATAGAGTGAGACCACGAAGTGCATGGCCATGCCCAAATGAGTCAATATGAGATATTGAGCTCATTTGATTTAGTGAGTCCACTTGGAGTTCAAGATTTAGATTGATTAGAGGATGACACGGTCTATGCCTCACATTGATCAATCTAGATGTCTAGGATAGAAGGACAATGTCATATATTATGAGGAGTCACAATTAGTAGTCACAAGGTGATGTTGAATCTCAACATTCTTATAACTTGGGTAGTAATGATGTGTTGCTAGATACCGCTCATTACTTATGCTTCTAAAAGAGTTTAGGAGCATTGCCAACGTTATAAGAACCTATAGGGTCACACACAAAGGGAAATTAGATGGAGATTAGGTTTATTTGATAAACGTAAATGATTAGGTTCATATGATGAACCAAATTGGATTAAGAGTAATCCAAAGTAGGCTAGTTGAGTTGGGCTCAATTTGGTTCATGTATTAGATGAGTCTAATTTGGACTTAGACTCATTGAATTAATTTAATTCAATGAATAGAGATTCATTAAATTAAAATTGACTTGAACCAATGGTTAGATTAGATCAACCAAGGGAGAGAAGTGGTCAAGTTTGACTTGACTTAAGTAGGAAGATGAAGAGCCAAGTTTTGACTTGACTTTTACTTGACCAATGCCACATCATCAAGGCTTCTTCATTTGGTCAAGTTTGACTTGACCAAATGCCACCTCATGGAGGAGATCAAGAGACTTGGCTCTTGATATTCCATGGTAGTTTTAGAAGCAAAGTGGCCGACCACTTTTTGGGAGGTTACATGTGTGTGAGTTACACAAGGTGTATTCATTCATTCTCATTCACTCCTTCTTCTTCCTCAAGCTCTTCTCTTCTCTCCCTCTCATCTCCTCCATTACTGATCTCTAAGGTTGCTAGCACATCCTTAGAGGCTTTTCTCCATCTCTTGCTTGTGTGGATACACATAGAGAAGTGTCTACTTTGACACTTTCGAGATCCGGCGAACCGAGGACGAGCGGGATTGCAAAGGGCTTCGCATCAAGGGTATAACCTTTCTTCTTTGTAGATCTACTGTAGATCGAGGTTTAGAAACTCGTACTCATAAGTTTTTTGAAAGTTTTATCTTCACACGGATCCGATGGTGGGGGTTTCGGGGTTTCTGCGACGCGAAAAAGCGGTTTTCGCGACGCGAAAAAGCGGTTTTCGCGGCCCGAAAAACCCAACAATTTTGGGCAAACCAGGAATCACATCTAAATCCAACAAGAAGTTTCTGAGTCATATAACTTCTTTGGATGCCTCAGAGGCTGTCATATACTCAACTTCCATGGTGGAGTCCGAAATACATTTCTGCTTAACACTCCTCCATGTTATAGATCCACCTCCCAAAGTAAACACATATCCTGAGGTTGACTTACTATTGTCCCTATCTGATTGGAAGTCAGAATTCATGTAACCCACAGGGAGAAAATCATTTGCCTGGTAACTAGCATATAATTTCTAGTCCTCCTCAAGTACTTTAATATATGCTTTACGACAGTGCAATGCC
Organism: Zingiber officinale; assembly: GCF_018446385.1. NCBI lineage: Eukaryota > Viridiplantae > Streptophyta > Magnoliopsida > Zingiberales > Zingiberaceae > Zingiber > Zingiber officinale. The sequence continues at coordinate 68,849,303 of NC_056002.1, forward strand.
CCTATCTTGGGTTACTTTGATATCTGCTAACCATGCCCACGACAAAATAGATATCCGGTCTCATACATAGCATCACATACATTAGGCTTCCTACAGTTGAAGCATAAGAAACTGCCTTCATCTCTTCTATCTCCTTTGATATTTTAGGACACATCTCTTTAGATTAAGGTACTCCATGCCGAAAAGGTAGAAAACCTTTCTTGGAGTTTTGCATGCTAAAACGAGCTAGGATAATATCGATGTATGAAGCCTAAGATAAGCACAACATCCTTTTCTTGTGATCCCTTATTACTTTAATCCCAAGAATATGCCCACATTCTCCCAAGTTCTTCATATCAAATTGCTTGGACAACCATACCCTTACATTTGACAACACTTTGACATTGTTGCCAATGAGCAAAATGTTATCTACGTATAGTACAAGAAATACCACCACATTTTCGTCACTTTTCTTGTATACACAAGACTCATCTGGACACTGAATGAATCCATAAAAGAATCCGGATAGATTTGAGCATGGCTACCGGAGAAAAAGTTTCCTCATAATCGATTCTCTTTTTCTGAGTATACCCCTTCGAAACAAGCCTCGTTTTAAAGGTTTCCACCTTCCCGTCTATCCCTCTTTTCCTTTTGTAGACTCATTTACATCCAATGGCTTTTACACCGTTTGGTGGTTCTACAAGCTCCTAGACTTGATTAGAATACATAGATTCTATTTCAGAGTTCATTGCACTTTGCTAAGATGCTGCATCTTTATCTTGGAGTGCTTCATCATATATCCAGGGATCAGGTTCATGTTCACCAGGGATCAAGTCCGAAGTCTCTCCCAAAAACATGAATCTATCAGGTTGTCGAACAACCCTCCCATTATGACGAGACACTACCTGTAATTGTGCATCATTTGTGACACGTGTTACAGTTTCTTGTGGGATCTCATCTTGTAACGTTGGTACTAAATTAGACGTGCCCTCTCTTATTTCCTTAAGAACAATTTTACTCATGGGCTTGTGATTCATTACATAATCCTCTTCGGGCATTGGTGCTAACAATGACCTTCTGATCTTTGGGACTATAAAATAAACCACCTTTCGTTCCTTTAGGATAACCCACAAACAAGTGAACTTCTATACGTGATTCCAACTTATCAGCATCTCCCTTCAGCACATGTGCTGGACTACCCCAAATCTGAATGTGTCTTAGACTAGGCTTATGCCCATTCCATAATTCTGTGGGAGTAGAGGGTTACAGACTTAGAAGGTACCAAGTTCAGAATGTATACCGTCGTTTCCAGAGCATATCCCCAAAATGAATTTGGTAATTCTGAATAACTCATCATTGATCTAACCATTTCCATAAGAGTCATATTCGTTCGTTCTACCACACCATTCTGTTGGGGTGTACCAGGTGCAGATAATTGGGATTGAATCCCGACCTTTGATAAATAATTCCTAAACTCTCCTAAGAGGTACTCTCCACCATGATTTGACCGCAGTGTCTTGATACTTTTACCATGACATTTCTCTACATCAGCCTTGTACTCTTTGAACTTATCAAAGCATTCAGACTTGCGGTGCATCAAGTAAATGTACCCATATCTCGAATAGTCGTCTATAAAAGAGATAAAATATTCGAAACCACCTCTCGCCTGGATAGTCATAGGTCCACACAAATCAAAAAGAACCAATTCCAACACTTCTTTGGCTCTATAGCCCTGTCCCTTAAAAGGTCTCTTGGTCATTTTCCCTTCCAAGCAAGATTCACAGGTTGGAAATTTTTCCACCACCAATGAACCCAAAGGTCCATCGGCTATTAACCTTTGAATCCTACTCAAGTTAATATGACCTAGCCTTAGATGCCAAAGATATTTTTGGTTCATTTTCGAAGGCTACTTTCTCTTATTAGAATTAGAAGATGTGTTATTAATTTCTATTTGTTGCATCGTGGGAGTTATTGGATTAAGAGTGTACAAATTGTCAACCAACGTACCAGAATAGATAACCTCCCTATTTTTCTTGACAACTACTTTGTCATCAAAAGAAACAGAATATCCATCAATAAATAATTTAGAAACTGAAATCAAGTTCTTTCTAAAACATGGTACGTAAAGACAATCAATGTTTTATTTCTATCAAAAGATAAATAAACATCTCCCACTGTAACAACCGACACTTTCATAGCATTTCCCATATATACGGTGATCTCCCCTTCATGTAGTCGTCAAGTTTCCTAGAACCCCTGCAATGAATTGCAGACATGATCAGTGGCTCCCGTATCTACACATCAGGTACTGGTAGATAACACCGCTAAACATATTTCAATAACTAATGAATGAGATATACCTTTATTATTCCCCTTTCTGCGAGGACAGTCCACCTTCCAATATCCAGACTGCTTGCATGTGAAGCACTTGCCCTTCGGCTACTTCACACCTGCTTGCGGTCCAGTCCCTTGAGGTCGAATCACTTTCTTTGCTGAACCAACTTGTTTCTTTTTCTTCTTCCTGCCTTTCGGCTTAGAAGAAGAAATGTTTTCAGCAATATGAATTTGAGAACTTTGACAAAATAGCCCTTCTGCTGCTTGGAGTTCTGTGAGAAGTTCCACCAACGAATAAGTCCTTATAGTTCAGGCGGAACTGCTCAAAACTCTTGGGTAGCATTTGGAGAATGATATCGACCTGGGTTTCCCCATCGATTTCAGCTCCAAGGATTTGTTTCTCATTCAAGTGAGCCATCATTTTGAGCATACGATCCCTCACGGATGTCCCCTTAGTCATGGTGGTCGTCATCAGGTTTCTCATAGCCTCCTACCTGGCAGTCCAATTTTGGTGTCCGAAGAGTTCTTTGAGATTGTACATCATGTCATAGGCAGTAGGCATGGCCTGATGCTGATGTTGCAGCACATTTGACATAGAAGCCAAAATGTAACACTATGCCATCTCATCTGCCTTGACTCATTTCCTATGTTTGCCAATCTCCTCTTCACTAGAATCGCTATCAGGCACATTAGGACAGACCTCAAAAAGTACGAACTTGTATCCTTCAGCAGTTAAGACAATGTCCAAGTTTCGTTTCCAATCAATATAATTGGGACCAATAAGTTTATTTTCTTTTAAAATAATAGCAAGAGGATTGAAAGCCATTTTGAAATCCTGAGAATAAAAAAATAAAATATTTGGTCAAAACTTTAAAATTTAAAATAATATTGATTCCTCGAACAATATAGTTTAAATTCACCAACACCTCAAAACACCGTAAACTTCGTATGCCACGATAGTGTGGACGTATACTAATTCAAACATTTGTAAGAGAAGGTTTTACCCATTAATTTTATTATCTTGTCAACCTAACTCTATGACAAATAAAATTAATAGTTGGTTTATCTTCGGTCACACAAATAATAGTAGTGACTCCGATGGGGAGGATATTATTAAATGCACCTAAGTGTATATCATTACTTGATAGTTAGTCCATTAATTAGAATTGTGCCCCTTCAGATGGAGAAGATCACACAAACCTAAATAATTTCCTATAATCATCCATAGAGGAAGTTTGATCTATTGGATCATGAAACGTCGATAGAGGGGGGGGGGGTGAATATCGATTCGAAAAACAACGAGTATAAACGCAGCGGAATAAGAAAATTGAATACAGTGGATTTACTTCGTTCGGAGCCTGTGACGACTCCTACTCGAAGGCCCGTACTCCGTGAGTACTTTTGTTGGGCAATTCACTAGCAATTCGAAATATAGATTACAAGTTAAGTACAATATTGCTAATAAGGAAAAATTACCGACAATAAAAAGACTTAGAACAGAAAGGAAAAGCTTGTCGGAGATCGCAGCGCAGCAGGACCACAAGGAAGCAGATTCTTCGTTCTGAGAGTTGTGTCCTTGAAGCTTGCTCACCCCCTCCTTGGAGGGGTCTCCAGAGCTTATTAGATCCCAAAAATTTGGATCAGATGAGGAGAGTTCGAATCTGGCTGATCCGAGTCGTCTCCAACTACTTGTTTGACATAGTCATCTTCCGAAGATCATAACTTTTGACTCCGAACTCAGAATCAAGCTCTGTCAGTTGCTACGCGTGCAGAATTTGAAGCTCTACATTTGTATCTACAAAATAGAGTTAGAAAAATATATGTATAGACATTTTATATAGATTTATGAGTTAGGTCCTGTCTTCCCGAGACCAGAACCTAGTCAGGGTCTCAATTTAGGGATCCAAAATGGACCTAAACTGGACCGACGCCTACTGTCCCTTAATTGGGATGCGTCCTCACAGTCACTCTCCTCCAGTGACTTACCTTTAGTTACTTGTCAGACGTTCGGTCAGCCCTTCAACCTGTCTGGACTTTGTGCCAGCTATCCGGTCAGCCCGTCGACCTAGCTGGACTTCGTGCCAAGCGTCCGGTCAGCCCGTCGACCCGCTTAGACTTCGTGCCAGCTATCTAGTCAGCCCATCGACCTAGCTGGACTTCTCGCCAAGCGTCCGGTCAGCCCGTCGACCCGCTTGGACTTCGTGCCAGACATCTGGTCAGCCCGTCGACCTAGCTGGACTTCTCGCCAAGCGTCCGGTCAGCCCGTTGACCCGCTTGGACTTCATGCCAGACATCCGGTCAGCCCGTCGACCTGTCTGGACTTAGCCTGCATACTCGATCAAAGCATTAGATAACGACAAACCTAACTTAACCTATTTGTCATTCATCAAAACCTGGGTTAAATCGTTAGTGCTAACCGCACCAACATGATCTAGTGATCCATAAACAAACTCATCTGATATAGATGAAGGCACTTAAAGCCAACATGTAAGTTTGTATGCATCACTTACAAACCAGTAATGGAGACCGTGGAATTTATTTAAATAATTCCTCTCCTACTTAGTTATTTAAAATCGAGGAATTTTAACATGCACACACATCACATATGCACACAAGCACATAAACACAGCATATAAAGGAAATAAATATGAAAATAAATTTCCAACTATTACAGGTCTCATCCATCACTGTCCTCCGTATGCCACCAACCCTAGCCGCCGCTAACCCTAGCCAGGTAAGGAGGAGAAAACCTAGCCGCCGGCCCTAGGGTTTATGTCGTCGCGTCTATCTTGCTTCCTTGTTCACCGCGCCTCCGATCCTCAAGGTAGCACCACGCATAGCAAGCCGCAACAATAAGAAATAAAAAATTACATTTATCAATCCTATATTTCACAAAGGAATGTACATGTAATCTAGATCGAACAAAATGTAAAATAAACTAATACATCTCTGGTTGTATTTAATAATTACAATCATGCACACAAAAAATACCCTCGACATGCCCGAGGGTTCAAATCACATACAAACACAATAGACCATAATAGTTGGAACTAGGATGCCTACAACCACAGAGTTAATTTGTTTTACATATCCTACTGTTATCCTGCCTAAATTATATATGAACAGTGTATAATTTAACCGAAAACCAAACACTCAGAGGCAGAAAACTTGCTCTGATACCAATTGTTGGCGCTATGAGTTCCGTTCTGTGTAAATCCCCTGTACAAAAATTTGTACAAGCACAAAACCTTTCCTAGCAACCCACATGCTTGATCAGATATGTGTTTGACTAATCAAGCAAGTTCTTGATTGATCAAAGCGCACCTTGATCGAAGTACAAGATCGCTGGCCTCTTGTGTTGGTGTTCAGGATCCATACGAAAAAAAATAAACTAATTGCGCTACGGAATAAGAATTAGTTGTACCTTTCCTCGTATGCCAAGACCTCTTGATCTTCTGCTATATTCCTCTCCTCCTCTTGGACGTCGTGTGGGCGACGATCTACCAAGACAAAACCACCCGACTCCTTCTTCTTATTTCCAATCTTTCGGCCACCAAGAGATGCTAGAATAGGATGCCTCCTTCTCTTCTTCTTCTCCTCCAAGCAACCGACCACAAAGTAAACTCTTCTCCAAAGGGGTGTCGGCCCTAATCAAGAGGAAGGGAAAGATGCCGCTGACCCTAGGGAAAGAAGTAAGGGGGAAATAAGGGAGGAGGGACGCTTGCCACAAGAGAATAGAAGGGGATTCTTAGGTTGGTTTTTGGGCACCACCCTCTCTTCATTTATAATCTTTGCTAGCGGCTAAAAAGTAAAGATTTTAACAAAATTCTATTTTAAATAAAATTTCCCTTTTATTCCTATTGTGGATGGTTACAAAAAGGAAAGATTTTAACAAAATTAAAATATCTCTTTTAAACGATTGTAAATAGCTATAAAAGGAAAATTTTTAACAAGATTCTGTTTTAAATAAAATCTTCCTTTTATTCCTATTGTGATCGACCCCTTGCTTGGGCACCAAGCAAGGCTTGGCCGAACCTTATCTTGGGCGTCAAGCAATGCTTGGCCTGCCCTATGCTTGGGCAACAAGCAAGGCTTGGGTGGATGTGAGGCTTTATATATATAGAGGCTACAACAGGGACCAAGAGGAGGAATTTGTTTTGGCCTGCTGATGGACTTGAGCTTCCTGTGTTCGACCCGAACACTCAACTCAAGTTCATCAATAATAACTCATACCACTAAAGGGTCATTATTGAACTACCGCACCAATCCTATAGTACAATATGGGCTACTACTTATCATGAGTGCATTAATCTCCCTGTGTTTAAGATATCGTATGTCCGTTAATTAAATAAGTTATTGACAACTCATTTAATTAACATCTGACTCCAAGAGTAGTACCACTCAACTTTATTATCTTGTCGAACTAAGTCCACCTGCAGGTTTTACATGATAAGTCTTATGAGCTCCTCATGGGGACATAATCAACCTAAATAAATAGGACACAGTTTCCTTTTATAATCAACAACACACCATATAAATGGTACTATCTCCCAACTTATCAAGCCTATTAATTTAATGAATAAATCTCACCCATTGATAAGTTAAAGAAATAAATACTAAGTATATGTGTTTGTTATTATATCGGGATTAAGAGTACGCACATCTATAATAATAGAAGTTCTGTTCTTTTATATAATCAGTATAAATCGAACAACCTCAAATGGTTCTGCTCAATACACACATAGTGTACTAGTGTAATTATATAATCAAGACAAACTAATACCAAATTACACTACAACCATTCCAATGGTTTGTCCCTATACATCTTGGTTGTGAGCTACTATTTATAATTTATAAGGAACCAATAACATGATCTTCTATGTGGCACCACACACCATGTTATATACAATATAAATTAAATAGACAACTATATCGACATATATATATAAATATAAAATGCAGACATTTGACCAAAGTGATTCTCATTTCAAAATATCTCAAAAACAGATGTTCATACAAAAGCTAGGCTTATAGTATACATCCCAACAACAAAGACCAAATAAGTCGCATAGACTTTATGATGATTAGGTCACAAAGACCAAAGCACCAATTAATTAGTTACAAAGACCAAATAAGAACATTCATTCCATACATTAGGGAAAATGGTTCGTACGACAGTAAACACACTAAGCATTTATTTCTAAGAAGATTGTTACACCTTATATAGCTGCTCTATAGAACGAATCAGAGACATCAAAACTTACCTTTACCCTAGATTAAATTATTTACATCAATTTGAATATCTCTAACCACTCATAATGATTATTATGTCAAGAGCATGTTCAACATCTCCAATCAATATAATTATCTACAATTACATTTTATGTATTGAACTAAAAATGTAATTGGTACCAGTGAATAAATGTCATAGATGTAAATCAATCTTAATCTTCTTTTCTAGCTAGAATCTATTCATTCGAATCAGTCGCTTTCCTAGTTATGCTCCATAGACCGAATCACCCATAGTCAATAGGAAACATGCTAATGTAGCAGACACTGATAAGAACTTTAAGTAAATAGCTAAATAGTCACTTAGGGTAAGATTTAGATTAACTTATAATCTCAAGGGTCTCACATAGTAGAGAAGCAAAGATCCATTCTCCTACTACCCTTCTTGTCGCCATAGCACATGTGGTATGAATCACATGCTATGATATTATTCTCTTTACTAAAACGAGCGCATATTTTTTCTAAAATTTAACATCGTACAAATTTCAATCTAGACATACCTAATGTCTAATTCTGAATTCAACATATGAATTTTAATTTGTCATTATGTAAATTCAGTAAATGGTGGGTTCATTTACTCTGATCATTACATAAATGATCTTATCTTGACATAATTATCAAGGCAACCTTAACTTATGGTTATGTCTCTATTCACACTACATAAGTTATCCCATAAGTAACGATCTTACCTCTATTTATAGTTAACAAACAAAGATGATTGCCCATGTGAGTGGACCAATCTCAATCTATCAACATGCTTATCGAGACTTCTATTCGAATGTAACAAAGACATATACACTAAATAGATTATGACATTTTCATTTATCTAAATATCTTTACAATATGTTACATTCTTCGAAGTCCCAAAGACTTCACATGTTCCTAAAATAACTCTTTAGTCAATGACTTAGTAAAAGGATCGGCAAGCATATTTCGTGTAGGGATGTACTCAAGAATTATCTTTTTCTTATCAATAATATCTCTTACAAAATTATACTTAATTTCTATATGCTTGTCTTTGCTGTAATATTTGAGATCCTTGGAAAAAGCTATAGCAGTTTGACTATCATAGTACACTATAACAGGACTCCCATTGTCCTCAATAATTTTCAGATGCTTTAGGAACCTTCTTAGCCAAACAACCTCTTGCACAACCATTGCACAAGCCACATACTCAGCTTCCATTGTCGACAAGGCTACACAAGCCTGCTTCTTACTGGTCCATGAGATGGCGCCACCATTTAGCAAGAAGGTATAGCTAGTGTGAATTTTCTATCATCAAAATCCCTCGCCCAATCTGCATCTGTGTAGCCACTCAGACTCATATCCGATCCTTAGAAACAGAGGTAATAATCTATTGTTCCTTTGAGATATCTAAATATCCTTTTCACCGCTTTCTAGTGTCTTGATCTTGGTTTTGACTGGAAATGACTAACTAAGCCAACAACATATCTTATATCAGGATGAGTACATAACATAGTGTACATTAACTACCAATAGAACTGGCGTATGATTTTTTCTTTATTTTGGCTATTTTCTCAGAAGTCTTAGGATACATATTTTTTACTCAAAATAGTACCTCTCACTATAAATATCTGTTTAATTTTGTAATCTGACAAATTAAAGTGTTGTAATATCTTAGTGATATAATCTTCACTACAATAAATATGTTAATTAACCACACTAAAAAGACAACAGATTTATATAAAGATTGTTGACTTTTGGCTTTTGACAATGGTTTGTATAAAAACCGTTGTGGATGTGCATTTTTTTAATTTAAGACAACGGTTTTACAAAAACCATGGTAATTGGTGTTCTATGACAACGGTTTTTATTAACCAATGTCTATGAGCACTTTTTTTTTTAAAAAAGATAACGGATATTTAACACCGTTGTCGTTGTGCGTGGTTTTTTGGACCAATAGACAATGGATTTTTAAAGCCGTTGTGTATTGGTTTTTTTAAATTTAAAAAGACAACCATAATTACAACGGATTAATAATACATTGTGTAATGTTTTCTCTTAAAATAAAATTTCCTAACATTTTCATCTTTTATCGCAAAAGAAAGAGTTAGCTTCTCAGAAAATCTCTATTTCTCCTATTGGCGTGCCCTAGCTCCTAATCGATCAATCGATCTTGCTTCTCCCTTTGTGTAGATCTTCAGTTAGCTTATGTAGATCTCTATTACTCTTGTCGGTGTGCCCTAATCGATCCATGAATGATTCTAGGATCTTGAACCAATTAACTGTCATAGCTATTACTCCCCAAAATCCAAGCGTGTGTGCATTTCGAAGACCCAATTTTCCTAACTCCCGATTGATGGTCGTAAGTCTTCTTTGTGTATTGGTGTTTATATGTGTTTGAGGTGATGCAATCGATTGGGGTGTTTCTTGCAGGGCTGTTCTGGGAAGTGTGAGTGAGCACACCATGCTCACTGCTCTGTCATGATCGTCAAGAGGCCCAAACCCACTAAGTGATCGATCATATGTTGCATCACCCAAACTATTGCGTAGCTTAGTGTGTGTTGTTGGTTGGTCCTAGGAAGATCGTATCGGTTCCACTGTACAAAAATTTTGTACAAGTGTCAAACCTTTTCTAAACAACCTATTGTGTTCTTTAGAAATTAAATTAGGAATCACAAACGGAACTTTACATTATTGATTCCGAATTTAACTTATCTATTCTTAATGGTTTAGACTTAGATCGCAAGCGGAACTTAACACTATTGATCCAAATCCACCTATGTTATTGATCCTATCTGAGAAGCTGAACAAGGAGAAGATCCAGAAGAAGGAAACCCACTACGCTGATGAAGAATAATACTGGTAGAACGCTGATCCGAGAAACCCAAAGCGGATCGGGAGAAAATAAAGTCACCAAAGGTCCTCCTACACGAAGACTCGATGACGAAGTGGAAATCCAAATCTGAAGAGAAAAAACCCAGGTCTGAAGCTTCCGAGACTTCCTGCGCACAAGAGACCAACCAACACTACCGTCAGTGACCTAAGACCGGGGTGGGAATCCCTGGCTAGGCCCTCCGACGCTCAAGTCAGTGATCTCTCTCGGTGTGGAAGAAGGAGGAAGAAGATGAACAGTAGTTGAAAAATTAGGGTTATGAATGTACGCAATGATGTGAACTTACCTCGCCAACGGAGAGGATTCCCCTTTTTATACCACTTCATATAACCTCCGTAGTCATGAAGTGGACCCCGGTTTGTTAGAGTTCGTTATGAGATGATGTCAGCGGCGTACTTGTGGTAAATGACTTTTAAGGAATCTTTTTTGTACCCCAGATGTACCTTCTTTGTCGTTTAGTACTTGCAAAATAATCTGGGAGCATATTTCCCGCCAAAATATATAACACCTGTCATGCATTTACATATTATAGATATCCTCGTTAATTATCTTCTTTGAAATATTCATTTATGATCCTTTCTCATGCAGCTTCATGCAGTTTCTATTTGCATCCTTTTTATATTAATAAACTGCATTTTATCCAGTATCTTTCCAAGGTATTGATCGACCGACCCGTACTGGCTCTCCCCTTGAAGGTATGTCCCGTCCGATATTAGCCTACTCCATTTAGAGTATATATATCTTTCCTTTAGGAGGCGTATTTCGGTCGATATAGGCTTACCTCCTATCGGGGTATGTCCCGACCAATATTATCCTACATTCGTCCTGAAGGTATGTCCCGACCGATATTAGCCTACTCCCTTTAGAGTATATATATCTTTCCCTTGGGAGGCGTATTTCGGTCGATATAGGCTTACCTCCTATCGAGGTATGTCCCGGCCGATATTAGCCTACCTTAGTCCTGAAGGTATGTCCCGGCCGATATTATCCTACTTCCTTTAAAGTATATATATCTTTCCCTTGGGAGGCGTATTTCGGTCGATATAGGCTTACCTCCTATCGAGGTATGTCCTGACCGATATTAGCCTACCTTCGTCCTGAAGTTATCTCCCGGCCGATATTAGCCTACTCCCTTTAGATTATATATATCTTTCCCTTGGGAGGCGTATTTCGGTCGATATAGGCTTACCTCCTATCGAGGTATGTCCCGGCCGATATTAGCCTACCTTTGTCCTGAAGGTATGTCCCGACCGATATTAGCCTACTCCCTTTAGAGTATATACATCTTTCCCTTGGGAGGCGTATTTCGGTTGATATAGGCTTACCTCCTATCGAGGTATGTCCCGGCCGATATTAGCCTACCTTTGTCCTGAAGGTATGTCCCGACCGATATTAGCCAATCTCTTTTGCTTTTCCTTCCTCCTTTTCTTTCCTCATCGGGAGACCCACAATACCTAACCCATATCACTACCCTTCCCTTCAAGTCTAGTCGAAGGAGGTGTAGACGATTGACTAGACATAAGTATAGTCTTGTCTTTTCCTACCCGTGACTCTGCACCAGATTTTGAAATGACCTCACAGATTTTGTGTACCACTGTTTCTCTAAACCAAGTATAGTGATCCTGTGAGCCTTTTGCTTCTTTAAATAGGCTTACAACCTTCTCTTCATCCACCACCCCTTTCAGTTCTTTTCCTTCCTTGTCATCTCTTATTGCTAAGGTTATGGTCTTGGATCCTCCCCTTTGGGGGCGACTTTTGTTGGACCAGGTGAGATCTATATATGAGTTTATTGGAATTTTTGCTCCAACTACCTCTAAGGTTCAAGGGATTGTCTTAAGAGATGAAGACTCATCATTCATATTTTTCATCCAAAGATGCTGATGCTCTGAAGGACTCAAGAAACTTCAGAGAGATTTTTGCTACTCATAGAGGGGCAGCCAAATGACCCAAGGGTGCTGTGTGAAGGGCAGAACACATGTTACCCTTGGGCTATACTTGGTTGCTTCACTTGCCGAGCTCAGACGGCTTGAGAGGGGAAGTGGTTTTTACATTTACTTTTCCATGATGGAATGAATAAATGTTTCCCTGTCTCGTTTGTAATACCCACTAAGCTTGTAAGATAAATATATGAATTTGGGATTTTTCCTTAGAAAAATAATAGGAAGTGAGTTGAAGCAAAAAGAAATAAAATGAAATAAAAAGAAGAGGAGGTCAAGGATTGAACCATGAACCTCTTATATTATATTTCATAGAATTAATTAATAGAAACCAATTGGGATAGAGAGAAGATGTTGATAACAAAGGAGGGAAACTCATGATAAAGGTAAGAGTAAAAGCTAGCCAAAAGAAAACAAGAAAGGAGCAAGAGAAAGGCAACTTGCCTTCCTCCCTTTCTCTCCCTCTTCCTCTTTGTTCTTGCCAAAAATTTAAAGAGAGAATTAAGAGGATTCAATCCCCCTTATTTCATCATGAATGGTAAGAATAAATGAATAAATAAAATAAATAGGAAATAGAAAAAAAGGCTAAGGGAGAAGGAAAGCAAAAATCAATTTTGCTACCTCTTCCCCCTTAACATAAAAGGGAGTAAGAAAAGAGAAGTTTATTTTTCTCTCATTTTCTCTCATTCTTCCTCTCCCTCACCGAAACCATCAGTCCCCTCTCCTCCATCTTCGGCCCCAAAGCCAAGGTTTTTCCCCTAAGAAGCCTAAGATACAAGGAGGACTTAGCAAGGGAATCAAGGGAAAGGAACTAGAAGGAGAGGCTACTTCTTTCATCACCATACCTTAGATCCACAAGCGAAAAGGATGTAAGCTTCCACTCACCTGTGATACAAGGCTTTTTATGTGATTTTCGGATTCTATAAGGATTAGAAAACCTAGGAAAGAATTTAAGAAAAATTCGGCCAAAGAAAGGGTTTTCAAATCTTGGAAGGTTTAAACAAGTCCTTATTTCATGATATTTTTTCTATGCTATGTAGGAAGGATTTTCTTCATGTTTTTATACCTAAATGATGCTTGATCAGAGGAGTACCTAACCCTAGAATTTCGGCCAAAAATATTTTAAAGAGGTTAGGGAAAATATTGTGTAACCACACTAGTGCAAGATTCTCTCCATGAACTATTAAGGATCTTTTATTGGTTTTCTTGCTTAAAAGTTACTTGGAACCAAAAGAAATCCATTTATATGTTTCGGCCAAGAAAAGGGCTTAGGGTTAGGAAGACCTTTAAATTTAAGAAACCATGTTTGTATGATAGAATATAGAGTTTTCTTAAAGAATTGCATGTTGAACATTGCTAGAAATTCATGAACTCTTATTTTAGATTTTCGGCCATGATAAGATGGATAGTTTAGAAAAGCTTAAACAAAATTCTAATATGCTCATGACCTCTGTGATATTATGATATGAAGGTTGTTTAATGTTCTTATGTTTAAATTGAGTATAGGAAAATTAGTTACATGATATATGACATGTAAGATCACAAGGGTCCTAGCTTGTTTATGAACCAACTTTGTATATGATGTTCTTAGTAATTTTTGCCATGAAACTTACTTAGGTTTTCCATGCTTTAGGCCACTTAAAACCTAGTTTAAAGATTGGTAGGTTTCGGCCATGAGGAAAAATAAAAGAAAAAAAGGGAAAGAAACCTAGGAAGCCTAAGACACAATTCACATGTATGTTTATTATGCTTGTCTTTATACATGCTATGAAACTTGTATGATTTCTTATGCTTTTAGGCTATTTGAAGCAAGTTTATATACTGTTGAGTTTCGGCCAAGTAGGGTTTAAAAGACCTAGAGGCCTTAGAAATGGAACCAAATGTGTTAAAAGTGCTTCTTATGAAAATAGGATAATGTGTTGATTGTGTCACATGCTTGTATAATTTTTCCATGACCTAAATGGACCATTGTATGTTTCGGCCATGAAGGAATAGATGCCCTAGAAACCCTAGAACAAGAATTAAATATGCTTATGTCACTTTACATGGAATATGATAAGTAGAAAGACAAAGTTCCCATGCTATATGTTGTTTAATGACCTAATTGAGGCTAGGGTAAGTTTCGGCCATACATGTTGTATAATGTCTTGTTATGAATTTATACATGATGTTAGTTCAAGTTCACATGCTTGTATGTTTGTTTTTAGCCCTAATGAACACTTGTTAAAAGTTTGACTATGACATATGTTAAGGGCTTGAAGGACTTAGGAACTAGCTCAATATGCTTACTATGTTACTTGAAAAAATGCTATAAATATGGTTTAAGGTTTCCATGCTTTCATGACAATTGGGACCTTGTTTATATACTGATAGGGTTCGGCCACATGAGTTTAAGGACTTGGAGAACTTAGAAACCAAGTAAATCATACTTATAATGCTTCCTATGAAATTCATGTAATGATAATTTAGGTTTCACATGCTTGGAGGTTGTTTTTACCTAAATTGAGACCTAAGGGGGTTCGGCCATGATAGGAACCCAAGGGTTTAGGAAGCTTAGAACCCAAGTTAACTATGTTACCATGTTTCTTATGATAGTATAATCACATGATACACCCTTATGCTTAATCATGTATGCTTGTGATTTATACCTTTTTATGATATGATATGTGGATAGAGATATGCATGTTTTAATGATATGTTATGTGCTTAGAAATATGCATGCTTTAATGATATGCTATGTGAGTAGAAATATGCATGCTTTAATGATATGCTATGTGCTTGGAATATGCTTGTTTTTATGATATGCTATGTGGATAGAAATATGCATGCTTTCTCAAGACATGATGTATGCCTAAGTAATGCATACTTTTTATGATATGATGTATGCCTAAGTGATGCATACTTTCTCAAGACATGATGTATGCCTAAGTGATGCATACTTTTTGATGATATGATGTATGCCTAAGTGATGCATACTTTCTCAAGACATGATGTATGCCTAAGTGATGCATACTTTTTATGATATGATTTATGCCTAAGTGATGCATGCTTTTATGACATAATGTATGCCTAAGTGATGCATACTTTTATGCTATGCTATGTGACTAAATGATGCATTTTTATACATGCTACTTTACTTTGTAAGGCTTGTACCAAGGGTGGACTCCTAATCAGTCTATAGGCCTTGCTTTGTGATCTAGGCTAATAAGGTATGGGCTCCTTAGTACACCCTAAGCCTTGCTTTGTGATCTAGGCTAATAAGGGATGGGCTCCTTAGTACGTCCTTGGGCCTTGCTTTGTGATCTAGGCTGATAAGGGATGGACTCTCTAAGTATGCCCCTAGGCCATGCTTTGTGATCTTGACCTAGTTCCTAGTATGATTCAAGACTTGCTACCTTGGATATACTTAGGACGCGCGCATTTATGTGTACAAGCCGGGGCCCTGAATATGTTGATATTATGTTCAAGTATATATGTAAGAAGAAATGGTTTTAAAAGATCATGAGACATACACATGTTTTTCGGATACATGTTTTCAAAATCATATTGCATATACTTTATGATCATGTTGTGATAATTCTATGATTTATGATATGCCATGATTAGATATGACTATGATATGTTTCATGCCATGCTTTAAGATATGAGATGCCATGATTAGATATGAATTATGTTATATTTCATGCTATGCTTTAAGAGATGATATGCCATGACTAATTATGATTTTGTTATGTTGCATGATATGCTTAAAGAGTATGATATGTTATGCCATGACTAGTTGAGATCATGTTATGTTGATATATTCTTTGATTATGTAATGATTTATGGTTTTAGTGAGTTGGAAAGGAACTTACTGAGCCATGAGTGCTCATAGCTTACTTTCCTTGTACCATAGATAAAGGAAAAAGCTGGATGAGCTAAAGGAGCAGCAGGAGAGGCAAAGAGATGTGTGTGGCGGTGGCTAGGCAACCAAATAAGAACCTGCTTTAAGAACTTTTAGGAATTACACTTTGGTTTCATAAATTGTAGTACTACATGGTTGACTTGATGTTATGTTTCTATTTAACTTGTTATCATGTTATGGAAACCATATTAGTGTAGTTCGATTTTTATTAAACCAAGAAAAATGATTTTTAAGTCTTCCGCTGTAATATGTACGTTGAGTATCGTAGTCCCGTCCCTTAGGGTTAGCAGGGAGGGCGGGCGTTACATCGTTGCCTCTGAGCTTTTCTGTTTTTGTTGCTTTCTTCGTCCTAGGCATCATATTGCCACTTATGAGCCTTGACAAGCTTGGACGAAATGAGCTATCTCTATCTCCGCTCCGTGGTTAGTTTAAATCCAGTGGGATTGAAATTTTCTGAACATTCTAAGAGTTAATGTTTGTAATATTTGTTATCTAGCTGAGGTTTTACTGTTCTGAGGGAAAATGTAATGTTGTGTATCCTGATCAGATTCTAAGTGTAAAAATAAACTTTTGTATCGAATTAAGTGGTTCTATTGAATCCTTCTGTAATTTACCAGATTAACGGTGATGTGACATTCATCATTCCTTGGTGTATCTTGTGTGTCATTTATTATAGCTAAGGCTATCTTAACTGTCAAAACATCTTCACATTATAACTAATGTTATACCAGCCAATATTGTCTTATTGATCACAGTCAACACTATACTTATCTAGCATAATCATAGTTATATCAGTATAAAACTACTTTGATAAATATTAGTTTGTATTTTATAAGGATATTAATTTAAAAGTTATCACTCGCCTAAATCCCCATCCTTAATTGTTTTTGTCTTTAGCCTGAGTTTAGTCAAAAGTTTAGTCATTTTTATTTTATTATACCCAGTTATTCACGTCTTCTTTCAAAGCTTCCTAGCTAGTGATTGGTTCTTCTTCAGGTGAGAGAATGTTGAAAATGTACCCCAAGACGCTACCAACCCCAGCGTGATCCGACCTGTCACTTCCGATATAAATGTTTTTATGATGGTATAACACGCACTTTTTCTGACCGCCACGTCACGTGGGTCTTCTGCCTTTCTATTGTGATCCTCCACGCCTGCTGCAAAAAATGTTTTGATCTGACGACGGTTGTGTGTCTTCCAAACCCTAAACCCTTCGTCTCCTTTTAAACCTTGTCCTTTCTTTTTCCTTCTCTAGAGTTCTTTTCTTGTTGCTGCCTTCAACCATATCCCAGGCTCACCGTTTCTCGACGATCTCTTCTCTTGTCTTCAGTAAGTAATCTGTTGCTTCACTAGGCTATACTTTTGTCCATTGCTGCGGAAGCAATTGCTCCTTGGTATGTTCATATGTCTTCTTCCTTTGATAAGAATACTAGAGTATCCATCCGTCGCCAATATGAAATTCCTAAGGAATATAGCAACATAATCCCAACACCGAATGATCGGCCTCATCACCCCCCTGATGACTGCGTGACTTTTTTCAGGGACCAGTTGATAGGGGGCTTAAGGTTCCCCATTCCTCCTTTCTTGATTGAAATAAGTCGGTACTTTGATATTCCTTTGCAACAGTTCACCCCTAATGCATTTTGTTATCTATGCGGTATTTACATGTTGTTCCGTCTATGGGATATTCCTCCTACTCCTCAAAATTTCTTCATGTTTTTTTATCCCAAGTGCTCAGAGCCGGGTGTTTTCCTGTTTCATTCACGAACTAAAATGGTTCTTTTTGAGGGTATGCCTTTATCTCTCAAAGCTTGGAAATCTCGTTTTTTCTTCTTAAAGTTTCCAGAACCTATTCCTTGGTCTCATGCTTGGAAATCTTTTTTGCCCCCCTTGCCCGACATCAAGGAGTTTCATCTTCATCCTTCTTTCCCCCTCTATTGTGAGAAATTGTTAAATCATCGGCTTTCCATTCTTAAGTGGCTACGGGTTGATCTCCTATACTTGTTTGGTTTAAGCCCTGTCAGACCTGATACTCGAGTTCCTTTAGGTAATACCCTATTTCATTCTCCTTATTTTTAACTGACTGAACTGTTGTTCTTTTTCCTGTAGTGGATAGCCTTTATGATGATTTGATTGACAAAGAACTACGTGTGGAAGAGGGCATACTTCGCGCCAAGGAGGCTGAACTTCTGGCTGCAATTGCTCTTCCTCCTCCAATCGAAGAGCTAGCTCCTTTGGCTGAAGTGTCTAGTTCTTTGGGTGCTCTTGAAGCTCTTGGAGCTCCTAGAGACCCTTCTGCGGAGATCCTTCCCAATCCTGTACCCACTGTTACTTCTCCATCAACTACTGTCGTTTCTTCTTCTACTGCTCTCCCTGTAATCGAACTCACATCTCCTGATAGCCCCAGTAAATTGATAACTGAAATTTCCACGGGCAAGCGTCCAGGGCGTAAACTAACCAGGGCTCCTCCTTCAAAAAGGAGGCTTATTCTTCCTGCTGATGAGTTGGTTTCAGAAGGCTTCGCTTCGGCTGACCTTCCTTCCGATGAGCCGACGCTGGCGGAGCTTTATCCTTCTCTCAATTTTCCTACCTCGCCTTTCTCTAGTGCCAGCACTTCTAGGGATGTTTCTGTTGGATCGAGATCGCGCTAGAGGGGGGGGTGAATAGCGCTCGCGGCTATTTTGTACGTTTATCGGAATCGTGAAACTTATCGGAATTAAAGCAGCGGAATTAGAACAAAGAAACACAAACAGATGGACACAGGGATTTTACTTCGTTCGGAGCCTAAGGTGACTCCTTCTCGAAGGCCCGCGATCCTTGATCGCTTCCGGTGGGCAACAACTATAAGAACGATAGAAATTACAAATTACACTGAAGTTATTGAAATAAACTTGTACCGACAACTTAAGAAAGAAGAAGATTGGAGCTCCGGGTCGTCGGTATGTCGCACCAGCACTTCGGAATGACTTTGTTAGCAGCACGTTGAAGAAGGAAAGCTTAGAACTTGATTGTATGAAGTGCTGGTCGAAACCCCCTTATAAAGGGTGTTCAAGGCGCCTTGAAGGCTGTTCAAGGCGCCTCCATGCTGCCGAGTCCTCCGCGTGGATGAAACTTGAACTGGTCGAACTTCATCTGTTTAAAGTGCCTTATACCCTGCTCAAGGCGCCTTCCAAGGCGCCTTAAACCTCCTTCAAGGCGCCTCCATTGAAGCTTCGCAGCCAGGTCAGCTTTTGCACCCGAGGCGCCTCCAAACTGCATGGAGGCGCCTCGGACACTGTTCATTCGAGGCTTTAGGTTGCTCCTTTGCACCTGCAAGATACGTTAGTCCCAAACACTATCCTGCAACACAAAGTTAGCATAATAAATATGATAAATGAAGTATAGACAGTCTCCGGACTGTCCGACTCTGACTTCGGGTTTCCAACCGGAAACCCTAGGTCGACCCGACGCCTACTGTTCCCTCTACGGGGAACGCGTCCTCACCTACTCCACTCAGGAGATTTACCTGATGCCAGTCCGGTCCTCCAGACCGACCGGACTTTTCGCCTAGGGTTACTACCCCCCAGGACCTAGGGTTACCGCCCCCTAGGGTTTTTCTCCACCTAGGGTTACCGCCCCCTAGGACCTAAGGTTGCCCCCCCCTTAGGATTTTCCTCCACCTAGGGTTACCGCCCCCTAGGACCTAAGGTTGCCGCCCCTTGGAGTTTTCCTCCACCTAGGGTTACCGCCCCCTAGGACCTAAGGTTCCCCCCCCCCCCCCCTTAGGATTTTCCTTCACCTAGGGTTACCACCCCCTAGGACATAAGGTTACCCCCCCTTAGGATTTTCCCCTGCCTAACCACAGTTAGGACTTTCCTGAAACCTTATTTAACCACATTAGATAACAAGGAACCTTAACTTTGAATCCCTTTGCCATTATCAAAACTGAGGTTCGATCGTCGGATGCTTACTGCACCAACAATCTCCCCCTTTTTGATTATGGCAACCGAAATTCAAAGTTAAGTAAAAATTCAATAAAGATACACATAAATAAGCACAGGCATAAATAAAGCATAGGCACATTCACAACAAAATTTTCGTTTTAATTTTCTTTCGTTTTAATTTTCTTTGAATTTCTTCCTACTCTCCCCCTTTGCCATATATCAAAAATACCCAAGAGATTGAAGAAAATCTAGGCCTTAGCTTAACTTTCAAAGATAATTTTCAATCTTATCTTTCAAAGAGAAAAATAGAGGGTTAAGCATACTTTTGATAAACACTTAGTTTTTCTTGTAAGACTTTTAGCTAGGTGAAATCATAATTTTGAAAGCAAAATTCTTCCTTTAGTTTGAGAGATACTTTTAGCTGAGATAAAGTATTTTGTCTTTTATCAGTAACTTAGCAAATTTTTGTGATTGCGTTGAGAAATATATTTTTGTGATTGCGTTTAAACAGTAACTTAGTAAAAAAAATATATTTAGCTAAATTTGAACGTACTTAGCTATGTTTTCAGCTTAAAAATGATTGCGTTGAGAAAATATCTTGCCAAGTAGCTAAGTTTAGAAAATAATTTAACTAAGTTTAGTTAGAGAAAACTTAATTAAGTACTTAGCTTTGAAAACATTTAGCTTATAGAGGAGTTATAATTTAAAAGTCAGGTCATAAATAATTTTAATTTTAAAGTTAAGTTAAAAATAGCTTGAATTTTCGAAGATATGCCAAAAATAGTTTTTAATTTTATGGTCAAGTCAAAATTTTTTAAAGAAAAACTAATTTTAAAACCGACTCAAAATCACTCCCCCTTAATTAATGCCGTAATAAATTTTTGAGTTCAGGAGTTCAAGCATGAGAGGTTAAAAAATTATTTTCCTAATTTTCCATCTCACTGAGATGGAGTTTACTTTAATTTACAACATTGAAAATATCAGTTAGAATTCCAAATAAGTGACCATTATTTTGAAGATTTAAAAATTAATTGAGTTTAGAATTTCAAAGAATTTAATAACTTCTGAAAAGGGTTTTGAAATTAATTTTTAAGAGGATATTTCAAATAATTTTTAAGTAGTTTTGAAATAATTTTGAAATTAATTTTTCAAGGGATTTTTCAAATGATTTTTCAAATGATTTTTCAAAAGATTTTGAAATGATCATTTTTCAAATTAAGTTTTAAAATAATTTTGAAATGATTAAGTTTTGAAATTAAGTTTAAAGATTTTGAAATGATTTTGAAAAGATTTTTCAAATAATTTTTAAATTAAATTTTTGAAATTAAGTTTTAAAGATTTTGAAATGATTTTTCAAATAATTAAAGTTTTAAAATTTTGAAATGATTTTGAAAAGATTTTTCAAATAAATTTTAAAATAATTTTAAAGGATTTTGAAAATATTTTTCAAATAATTTTAAAAGAATTTTAAAGGATTTTGAAAATATTTTTCAATTAAATTTTAAAAGAATTTTAAAGGATTTTGAAATGATTTTGAAAAGATTTTTCAAATAATTTTAAAGGATTTTGAAAAGATTTTTCAAATAAATTTTAAAAGAATTTTAAAGGATTTTGAAAAGATTTTTCAAATAATTTTTAAAAGAATTTTGAAAAGAGTTTTAAATAATTTTGAATTTAAATTTTAAAAGATTTTGAAATTAAGTTTTAAAATAACTTTGAAATTAATTTGAATTTGAATTAATTATCAGGTTGATTTTAATTACTTAGTCATCTCACCCGATCTAAATTTTCAATCAGGGAATCCTATAATTTTAGTGAGATGAATTGATGTTCAATTTAAGGGTTTGATTTAATTTTGTGTTAGATTCAGGTTTAGCTTTGGGTTCAACAAGTAAGCATTCTTTGGATAAACTTCTGGGCTATGGTGAGTCACAAGGAGCTCATTAAAGTAACCATGCCTTCGAGGTTTTCCAAATAGTCCTACCCATTGAACTTAATACTAAACTTTGGTCTAACTAGTTAGGATCCATTTAAGGGTAGCTTCGGTCAGTTCCACTTGGCCAAATGCACCAGGTCGAAGCCATATCTTCCTAGACATGCGATGCCCAAGCTTCCCTAACGTACTATCATCCAAAAACTTCACCAGTACCGTTGGTTAAGTTAAACCTAACCTATTTTAATCTAACCTTAATTACCCTGCCGGGTAATCTACTCTTGTTTACCCCTTATCGGGTGGATTCATTTCGGAGGTGCCAGCTATTCTGGAGCCTCCTCCTATGTTATTGATTTACGTTTTATTAAGTTAAGTAAATAAAAGGTACTTGGTTATAACTTGGTTTGTACTATTTAAGTTTTACTTTAGATTTATAACCCAAGTCTAGATTTCGTGATTTGACTAAATTATTAACAATCTTCTCTAATTTATCAATTTTATCTTTTAAAATATTATTTTGTATTTCTACTTTTCTAAGAGTTAATTTCTTATTTTTATTTGAATTAATTTTGTTCATTACATTATTAGCATGCATATCTAATTTTGAAGAGAAATCTATACTAGAGCAAGCAGCATTAGTTAAGCTAGTGCGATCATGTGTTGCAAAAACTGGATTTTCATATATTGTAAATGTGCTAACCTTGATTTCTCCCTCTGGATTCTTGGGTCTTCTTTCTGGGTATTATCTTTTGCAGTGACCCATTAGTTTACATTTGGAGCATTTGATGTATTTCTTCCCTATCCTGATCATTTTCTCCTTCTCCGCCGATTGTGCCGGTTGAGTCTTACGAGTGGGGCATTCATTTCTATAATGCCCTCTCTCCCTACACTTAAAACAGATTATGAGAGATTTACAATTTGAACTTACAATTTTACCTTTTAGATCCGTGATAGGATCCTCCCCCTTGACTGTTGCCAATTCAAATTCTGACTCAGATTCAGATATCTTGTCTTTGGCCATCAGTGCTATGATATCGGTTTGCTCTGATTTTTCTAAGTTTGGTTCGGAGGTTGACTCTGAGGATTCAATTTCAAATTCGGACTCAGGTTCTATTCGATCTTCTAACTCTGAAGGGATCTCATAAAGCTTGAGCACTTTCTCCCAAAGCTCCTTAGCATTGTTGAACTTTCCAACTCGATCAAGATCTGAATTTGTTAGTCCGCATAGGAGAATGTAAGTTGCTTTTGCATTTGCCTCGAATGTCCTTATTGTTTGTGCATCCCACTTATCACAGGTGATGGGTACACCTTCTTTGGTGGGAAGAGTGAATCCAATATGGACTATGGTCCATATTTCTGCTTCGGTCTTTAATTGATGCTCCACCTGGTCTTTCCAGTATCTGAGGTTCTTGTCAGACAGCAGTGGTAGGCATGTGGAGTTGTGCCCGTCTTCGTAGGCCATTAGAAGGAATCTCACAAAATAAACATAATAAAATTTGTTCCAAGACTTGGTCTTGGATTAGTAGTGCGGGAGAGAAACAAAAATAGTAATTCAGGAATTTCGAGAGAAAATAATAAAATATTATTAAAATATTATAAAAAATATTACTACAAATTTTTGAAAACACGATATTTCACTAATTCCAATCAATGGTGAAAAGATGAAAATGGATTTTTTGAAAACAATTTTGGAGGGAAAAAAATGAAAGGCGTAAGGTTATATTTTCAACCTATACAAACGACAAAGCCACGAAAAATGCTTGAATGGTGGTTGCACCAGTTCAAAGCGACCCCACTCTGATACCAATTGTTGGATCGAGACCCCGCTAGAGGGGGGGGGGGGTGAATAGCGCTCGCGGCTATTTTGTACGTTTATCGGAATCGTGAAACTTATTGGAGTTAAAGCAGCGGAATTAGAACAAAGAAACACAAACATATGGACACAGGGATTTTACTTCGTTCGGAGCCTAAGGCGACTCCTACTCGAAGGCCCGCGATCCTTGATCACTTCCGGTGGGCAACAACTATAAGCACGATAGAAATTACAAATTACACAGAAGTTATTGAAATAAACTTGTACCGACAACTTAAGAAAGAAGAAGATTGGAGCTCCGGGTCGTCGGTATGTCGCAGCAGCACTTCAGAATGACTTTGTTAGCAACACGTTGAAGAAGGAAAGCTTAGAACTTGATTGTATGAAGTGCTGGTCGAAACCCCCTTATAAAGGGTGTTCAAGGCGCCTTGAAGGCTGTTCAAGGCGCCTTGAAGGCTGTTCAAGGCGCCTCCATGCTGCCGAGTCCTCCGTGTGGATGAAACTTGAACTGGTCGAACTTCATCTGTTTAAGGCGCCTTATACCCTACTCAAGGCGCCTTCCAAGGTGCCTTAAACTTCCTTCAAGGCGCCTCCATTGAAGCTTCGCAGCCAGGTCAGCTTTTTCACCCGAGGCGCCTCCAAGCTCCATGGAGGCGCCTCAGACACTGTTCATCCGAGGCTTTAGGTTGCTCCTTTGCACCTGCAAGATACGTTAGTCCCAAACACTATCCTGCAACACAAAGTTAGCACAATAAATATGATAAATGAAGTATAGACAGTCTCCGGACTGTCCGAGTCTGACTTCGGGTTTCCAATCGGAAACCCTAGGTCGACCCGACGCCTACTGTTCCCTTTGCGGGGAACGCGTCCTCACCTACTCCACTCAGGAGATTTACCTGATGCCAGCTCGGTCCTCCAGACCGACTGGACTTTTCGCCTAGGGTTACCACCCCCTAGGACCTAGGGTTACCGCCTCCTAGGACCTAAGGTTGCCCCCCCTTAGGATTTTCCTCCACCTAGGGTTACCGGCCCCTAGGACCTAAGGTTGCCGCCCCTTAGGGTTTTCCTCCACCTAATACCGCCCCCTAGGACCTAAGGTTACCCCCCTTAGGATTTTCCTTCACCTAGGGTTACCACCCCCTAGGACCTAAGGTTACCCCCCCTTAGGATTTTCCCCTGCCTAACCACAGTTAGGACTTTCCTGAAACCTTATTTAACCACGTTAGATAACTTTGAATCCCTTTACCATTATCAAAACTGAGATTCGATTGTCGGATGCTTACTGCACCAACAGTTTCTTTTACTTTTCCTCTATCTATACCAACTTCTGGATCTTTACCTTCCTCGTCTTCTTCTTACTTAGTCTTTGCTCCCCCTTCTATTCCTGCTTCTTCCTTCTCGACTGGTTCCTCCGCCATTCCTGTTCTCCCCATATTATTAGGGGGTTCTTTTGCCAATTCTTGGGACGAAGTTCGTCCTCTTTTTGAAGAGCTCTCTATTCCTGAGGTAATTGATCGCTTCTCTCATAAGGAGAATCAGGTATATGCTTGTTAACGCCTATTTTCTATTTCTCAACTATTATCTTATGACTTTCTGTTGTACTTCCAGTGATGGATAGAAAATATGGGTTTTTTTCGACTATTACACAACCTATACGCTGAGAATTAGAGGTTGAGATCTGAAAATGATAAGCTAAAACAAGAGGTTGCTGAGTTATCTTCTGCTGCGTTTTCTGCTGCCGCCAAGAAATAGCTTGAGGCTCAGATTGAAAGTCTTGAAGCACAATTTAAACTGGCTACGGACCACAACCAGGAACTGACTTCAAAACTTGGCGAGCTAAAAGATAATTATGAAGCAGAATTGACTGAGAAGCTCAAAACCCTGCAACTGAAGGAGGATGAGGTAGCATCTCTGACCACCTTCCTTGATTCAGCTAAAGCCGAGGTTTCTGCTAAAGAAGATGAATTAAAGACCTCTCAGATGGCATTGGTCGTTTACAAGGGGAACGAGGATGTTCGTTACAAGGAACGAGCCACTGCCATGATTGAGTCTCCCGAATTCAATAGACCGATCGTGAGGTCCATCCTATCTGCCTTTACTGTAGGAGCTCAAGGGGAAATTCAGCAATTAAGAGAAGAGAGTTACTTATCTCGTGACCCTCCTCCCAATTTCTTAAATCGACGCAGATTGATTGAGAACAAACCCCCGGATCTGTACCCTAAGTTGACTCTGACTTGAATTCAAACTCTTGTAAAGAAGCGGGCTAAAACTTTGTAATGACGATTTTGCATAACGCTGCTTATTCTCCTTTTGTTATCAACTTCACTTTTTCTCATGATAGTTATCTGTTTTATATAAGTGTGTCCAATGTTGCTCGGCTTGCCACCATACGATCTCTCCCAACAGATTATCATGTCTTAGATCATTTCCTTATGCCCGGACGATATATATCAAGATTGATAAATATCGCTCGATATTCCATAACGCCGTTATGTCTCACCCGATTTGACACAGCTCTATCATGATGTCCTTAATATTGGTCAATTTATTTCATTCGACCGATTTACCCCTATGTCTTCATATGTCCTTTCCACGTATTAATCTAGTCTCATAGGGTTTTATTATAGTGTATATTATTTGACTCATTATGATAAGCTTTTGGTCAATACATTTGGGTGACCTTTGTCTCGGCCGATTTATCAAAACCGCCCGATTCATATCTATGAATCTTACTTAGTAACTCTCGACCAGGTTCTATCTGCTAACAAATACCTTACACTTAATTTTTTCCTCCTTTTATTACGCCAATAATCTGAACTTTAATGTAGAGTTTCTCAAAAATTATTTTCGGGGAATCCCTACACGCTTTTCGAGGAAGATCATTCAACTTTACTTCTTTCTTTTGTTTTTATCCTTTTAAGGTTATTCCTTATTTATGACGATTGGGGTTCTGAATACCTTTTCCTCTTCTTCTTTCCTTCCACTATCTATTTTGGGGGTTTTAGCTCAGGGTCAAAAGAAACATAAGGGTTTTATGAAGTTTTCTTCCACTTTTCTCGTCTCTGTTCTTCTTTCCTGATTCCTCTTCCTTTGATCGTTTCTTCATATGGCGGCTTCTCCTCCTGCATGGTTTCTCTCATGTTCTTCCGACCTCATAGATACAGAAGAAGTGGACTTACAGGCAACCTATGGTTTTCCTTCTTATATCATCCGTCCCGCTCCTCATGAGGGTCCACATCTCCCTCACTTAGGGTGTATCTCTATCTTCAGAGATCAAGTCCTACAAGGTTTTCGATTTCCTCTTCATTCTTTCTTCTGTGATGTTAGTCTTTATTTCAATATTCCACTAAACCAATTTGTCCCTCAATCCTTTTCTATCCTTGTTGGTTTTATCGAGGTATCTAAACTGTTAGATTTTCCCCTATCTCCCCATCTCTTTCATCATTTCTTTATTCCCCGGCGGATAGATGTTGGTGTTTTCAAGTTCCAGTCTCGTCCCAAGGCCATTTTGTTCAACCGCATTCCTCCTCAGGGGGAATGGTATCTTAAATTTTTCTATATGCGTCTCCCTTCTCCTCCTCCATTTCCCATTCACTGGATATATGACTTACCTCCTCCTCCTAGCACTCATAATTTCCTCAACGATCCTTCCATTACTCTTGCTTTATCTAAATTGAGGGGAGCAAAATTTAGTTTGCCGCATCTAATTGAGGAGGGTCTGATGTTTCCCTTTGGGGTAGGCAATATTGACACTCCTTTGGATAGCTCTTTCGGTAGGTATAATCATTTCATTTCGCCTTTGTTGATTAGCATATCTTTTTGACAATGGTGTTTATCCTCTGTATTTCAGGTGATGCTCTTCTTCCAGCTTTCATGTACAAGAATTCTGCTATGACTAAGTCTTTTGTAAATAATCTCGGAGAAGAATGGTTGCGCGCCCGCCGATCCAATCCTAATTCCTCCATGTTGGGTTTACTATCTGAGGAAGAACGACGGGCAGAAGTTGTTGCAACCATGGAAGAGGAAGAAGAAGAACCTTTTGTTACCTTAGTTAAAAAGCCAAATCTCACTAAGGACTCTCCCTTCAGTGATTTCTTTGGTACTTTTACGCAAGCTCCTCTTGTCCCGGCGCCTATTTCTCTCGAGAGAGGTAAGGCACCGATAACTCCAACCCATATTATATCTAATCTTGCTCTTAGGATGATGAGACCCGGTCTGCTTATCCCTTCTTCTTCTATTATTTCAGCTCCTCCTGCTTCTGCTTCTGAGATGGCCGTTATTCCTCCTGTGTCCTCTGCATCTTTGGCATTGGCCTTGCCTCCCTTGGCTCCTAGGCCTCGAGCCAAACGGACACCTTGCTGGAGATCCTCTCCAAGTGTTAGTCCTTCAGTCATTAGTGTTCCTGCAACTGCAACAACACCTCCTACACTGTTACCTTCTATTCCATCTAGTTCTTCCCCTGTTTCTCTTGTTTCTACTATCCCTTTCCCTCCTATTGCATCCTCATCATCTTCGCCTCCTACTTCTTCCATTCCTAGTCCTTTATTTAGGCAGGCTACGGGTTTATCTTCTCAATTGGGCCAGCCCTCTAATCCGTCTAGCTATGGTTCTCTACAACTACAAGGTTTATTAGTCGAATCTTGGCTACAAGGTCAAGAACAATTAAAAGGCCTTAGTCTTCCCCATCGAGCTGATCGCCACAGTCGTCAAGCAGTAGCTGTAGGTATCTCTAATTACGTGCTATCAATTTTATATCCTCATTTCTAACTTATATTACCCTTTTGTTTAGTTCCTTGCCTCAAGTTTATACATCGACCAGCTACTTACGGCTAAGGATCAGGAGAACTAAAGATTAAAAGCTCAACTGGAAGCATTGAGGGCTACTTCTCCTTCTTCTAGTAGCGATTTGGCTCAGTTACAAGAGAAAGTGATCCTACAAGATCAACAACTGGGGACCTTAAAACAAGAATTGGAGGAGTGTCAACAATTATTGAAAGATAAAGAGCTTGCCCGAAGAACTTTAGAGTTATAGGTGGATCGACTACATTCTGGTCTTCGATTAGAGATTGCCTTAAAAGAGAAAGCTCTCTCAGATGCTTCTCAAAAAAGTCTTATTTTAGAGAAAGTAGAGAAGCTTCATAATGCCTGTCTTTCTGACCAAGCTCAGGACTTAGCCTCCCATGATTTCATTCTCCTACAGGAACAAGAGTAGAGGAGAGCTCAAAATGTTGAATTATCACTGCTCCAGAAGGAATTGGATCAGCTTAAATCAGAGAAGGATGTTTTAAAAGAACAAAACACAAAACTGCAAGCTGATTTCCAAAATTATAAGGAGCAAGAAAAGAGTCGGTGGGCAGAGTGGCGGCAGGCCTATTTAAAGTCTTCAGCATTTGCCCAAGAATTTGTCCGCAGGATAGTGGGTGCTCTGAATCATTCCATATCGGGAGTTCTTCAACAATTAAGAGAGGGTGGTTATCTACCCAAAGAACCTCCCCTTTCTTTCATAAACCGTCGCAGGCTTAACGAAGAACTGCTCGCAGATTTGAAAGGTCCTTTTCCGAATGTTTAAGGAAATTATTCATAAAAGGCTTGTAATATAAGAACAGATAAAGAAGTACAATTAAAGCTTGGTAATCAAGTACTTGTAATATATAAGAAATTCTTGATACTTACTTGCTTCTTTATTATGCTGGTTTGAGAATACCCCTTCTGAAATGCTTGTGAGTATTAAATATAAACTTTATTCGAGAATTCCTTGCTCATCTCGTGAAGTTAAGTTTTGTTATGATGAATCCTTCTGCCAACAACATCTGGTGTACTTCATAATTCCAAAAGAATGTATAATTTCAATTGAGTTCTAGATAGAGAACTATATAAAATTCCTGAGTTCTGAGCTGAATATCTTACTCCAAGTGAATTTTAAATAAGAACTTAGATAGTTAGGCTTCCAAACGAATAATGTATCATATATGCATAGCCTCCCTTTTTGAATCCTGTCTTCATGTCTGTATAACCCCAGTCGATTAGGATTGGAAATTATAAGATTTTTCTCATAATTGTGCTCTGTGATGGTTTAGAGTCTCCGGTTCCTCTTATGAAGACCCGTCCGATTATTTCATAAGATTTCCCGATCGACTTATGTTCTCTGATGGTTTAGAGTCTCCGGTTCCTCCTATGAAGACCCGTCCGAGTTACTTCATAAGATTTTCCCAATCGACTTGTGTTCTCTGATGGTTTAGAGTCTCCGATTCCTCTTATGAAGACCCGTCCGAGTTACTTCATAAGATTTCCCGATCGACTTGTGTTCTATAATGGTTTAGAGTCTCCGGTTCCTCTTATGAAGACCCGTCCGAGTTACTTCATAAGATTTCCCGATCGACTTATTATCTCTGATGGTTTAGAGTCTCCGGTTCCTCCTATGAAGACCCGTCCGAGTTACTCCATAAGATTTCCTGATCGACTTGTGTTCTATGATGGTTTAGAGTCTCCGGTTCCTCCTATGAAGACCCATCCGAGTTACTTCATAAGATTTCCCGATCGACTTGTGTTCTCTGATGGTTTAGAGTCTCCGGTTCCTCCTATGAAGACCCGTCCGTGTTACTTCATAAGATTTCCCGATCGACTTATGTTCTCTGATGGTTTAGAGTCTCCGGTTCCTCCTATGAAAATTCGTCCAAGTTACTTCATAAGATTTCCTGATCGACTTGTGTTCTCTGATGGTTTAGAGTCTCCGGTTCCTCCTATGAAGACCCGTCTGAGTTACTTTATAAGATTTCCCGATCGACTTATGTTCTCTGATGGTTTAGAGTCTCCGATTCCTCCTATGAAGACTCGTCCGAGTTACTTCATAAGATTTCCTGATCGACATATGTTCTCTGATGGTTTAGAGTCTCCGGTTCCTCCTATGAAGACCCGTCCGAGTTACTTCATAAGATTTCCCGATCGACTTGTGTTCTCTAATGGTTTAGAGTCTCCGGTTCCTCTTATGAAGACCCGTCCGAGTTACTTCATAAGATTTCCCGATCGACTTATGTTCTCTGATGGTTTAGAGTCTCCGGTTCCTCCTATGAAGACCCGTCTGAGTTACTTCATAAGATTTCTCGATCGACTTATTATATGCAAAAATATAATATTTGTACTAACCTCGTGACGATTTAAAGTTTCTTGAGGAGAGCTGAATAGGCCTTTAGTATTTCCCCCTGTTGATTGCTTGACATAGAAAAATGAAGGTTCTCTTGATATTAATCAATCTATATGAACCATATTTATTTCCTGTGGTCGTATTTGGCTTGCCTGGTTTTCATTAAAAGAAGTGAAGTACATAAACTGCAGGTATCTCAGTTCAACAGGGACTTCAAATAATTGTGAACACATTTTTAAATATTACGATCTAGTCAAGTTCGATAAGGCTGTAAATGATTAGCGCTCCAAGGGCTCTCCAAAATTCTCCCTTTAGTGTCCTGGAGGTAATATGAGCTTGATGCGAGCTTTTCTACCACTTTATAAGGTCCTCCCCATTGTGGCGCCAACTTACTGACATCTCCCACAGGCTTAACTCGCTTCCATACCAAATCCCCCACTTGGAAAAATCTGGGGATGACTCTTTTGTTATAGTTTTGTCTCATCCGTTGTCGATATGATATAAGACGAGCAGCAGCTTTATCTCTTACTTCCTCTATCAGGTCTAGCTCCATAAGTCGTCGATCTCTATTGTCCTCATCATACAATTGTCTTCTGTCAGATTCCACTCCCACCTCGATGGGAATTACTGCTTCTCCTCCGTAAACTAATTGAAAAGGATTGATGCCTGTAGCTTCTCGAGGTGTTGTACGATATACCCAAAGAACACTGGGTAATTCATCTACCCAGCTGCCTCCGACATGATCCAATTTGGTCTTTAAACCTCTTATAATTTCCCTATTGGTTACTTCTGCTTGACCATTACTTTGTGGATAAGCCACAGAGGTGAAGGCCTGAGTAATGCCGTAGCTATTGCACCAGCCTAAAATCCTATCCCCTTGGAATTGCCTTCCATTATCAGAGACCAATTTATGAGGAATGCCAAATCTGCAGATTATATTTTTCCATAAAAATTTAATAACTGCATCTTCAGTAATTCGAGCAAGTGGTTCTGCCTCCACCCATTTAGAAAAATAATCCACCGCTACCAACAAGAACCTTCTTTGCGCAGCTGCCATAGGAAATGGACCTACTATGTCCATGCCCCACTGATCAAAGGGACATGTGACTATAGAGGTTCTCAATAACTGC
Source organism: Zingiber officinale (assembly GCF_018446385.1). NCBI lineage: Eukaryota > Viridiplantae > Streptophyta > Magnoliopsida > Zingiberales > Zingiberaceae > Zingiber > Zingiber officinale. Next base: position 68,881,543 of record NC_056002.1, read on the forward strand.
GTAGGATGATGTGAGATATTCTGATGTTTTTGACAAGAAATACAAGTTCTTACCAACTTGTTAGCATCTTCATGCAGAGTAGGCCAGAAATATCCTGCTAATAGAATTTTGCGAGCCAAAGATCTCCCTCCTATATGACTACCACATGAACCTTGATGGACTTCTTGTAGAATAAACTGTATATCTTCTGTGCTAATACACTTGAGCAAAGGTCTAGAAAAAGCTCTTTTATATAACTGCTCTCCTACCATAGTGTATTGAGCAACTCTTTTCTTGAATACCCTTGCCTGTTCTATATCGCTTGGGAGAATACCTTGTTGTAGATATAATATAATTTGAGCTCTCCAGTCACCTTGAATTTCTACGTCAATTTGTCTTTCAATACAGGATACCAGCAGGGTTTGTTCTACTGGCCGATCCAGACTCCATGGCACTATAGCAGAGGCCAGCTTAGCTAATTCATCGGCTACCTGATTCTCAGATCGAGGAATTTTTTGTATATTCACATCTTGAAATTGAGACTTCAACTTATCGAATGCTTCAGCATATAACTTAAACCTGTCGTTATTGATTTCAAAATTACCTGATAATTGTTGGGCTGCTAATTGAGAATCAGAATAGATAAGGACTCGAGCTGTCCCTATATGCCGAGCAGCTTGCAAGCCGGCTATTAGGGCTTCATACTCTGCTTCATTATTGGTAGCTCTGTAATTCAACCTGATGGAGAGTTGAAGTCTGTCTTCCCTTGGAGATATAAGAAGAACACCAATTCCGCTGCCTTGTCTAGTTGAAGAGCCATCTACATAGACTTTCCAGGTGTTTTCTTCTTCAGGGCCTTGAACTTCTATGAGGAAGTCTGCTAGAGCTTGTGCCTTGATGGCCGAGCGAGGTTGATATTGGATGTCATATTCCCCAAGTTCAGTTGTCCATTTAATTAACCGTCCTAATGCCTCTGGGTTGAGTAACACCCGTCCAAGAGTACTGTTAGTTAATACAATAATCTCATGTGATAAGAAATATTGGCGCAACCTCCGAGCAGTCAATACTAGGGCATAAGCTAATTTTTTTTGTGTAGTGTATCTACACTCAGCTCCTTTTAATAAATGGCTAGAAAAATATACAGGTTGTTGCTCCTTTCCTTCTTGTCTGACTAATACAGAGCCTACGACGTTTTCATTAGCCGACAAATATACCCACAGAGTCTCTCCTACTATAGGTTTAGCCAACACAGGGAGAGTAGCCAAATAATCTTTCAATTCTTGGAAAGCCTTATCACATTCTTCATTCCATTGAAATTTACTGGCCTTTCTGAGTATTTTAAAGAAATGAAAACTACGATCGACCGATCTAGAAATGAATTTAGACAAGGCTGTGATTCGGCCTGTCAGTCTTTGAGCTTCCCTCATGTTGCGTGGTGGCTCCATGTTCTGCAACGCCTTGACCTTGCTCGGATTGGCCTCTATCCCCCGTTCGGACACCATATATCCCAGGAATTTTCCTCCCCTGGCGCCGAACAAGCATTTGCTCGGATTTAACTTGAGCCCATATTGTCTTAACGTCTTGCACGTTTCCTCTATATCCCTGCACAGATCAGCAGCTTGAAGAGACTTAATTAAGATGTCATCAACATATACTTTCATATTTCTACCAATCTGCTTTTGGAAGACCTTATTCATAAGTCTTTGATAAGTTGCTCCTGTATTTTTTAGTTCGAATGGCATAACATTATAACAATAAGTACCTTCAGATGTTATAAAACTGACCTTTTCTTGATCCTCTTTAGCCAAGGGAACTTGATGATAGCCTTGATAAGCGTCCAACATAGAGATATATTCGCATCCAGCAGTGGAGTCGACAAGTTGATCAATCCTGGGTAATGGATAATAGTCCTTCGGGCAAGCTTTGTTGAGATCCCGAAAGTCAATGCATACTCGCCATTTATTTCCTAGTTTAGAGACTAACACTACATTAGCCAACCAGCTTGGAAATTGTACTTCCCTGATGTATCCAGCCTCCATAAGTTTGGTTATTTCCTCTTTGATGATCTGGTTTTGCTCCGCGCTAAAACTCCTTTTTCTTTGCATGACTGGGCGGGCATCTGGGAAGACATGCAAGGAATGTTCCATGACGGTAGGAGAAATGCCCGAGACTTCTTTGGGAGTCCAGGCAAATACATCATTATTCCTCTTCAAGCATTGCACCAATTCGGCTTTAAGGTCAGGATCAAGATCGGCCGCAACATAGGTGGTAGCTTCAGGCCGACCGGCTTGGATCTGAACTTCTTCCTTTTCCTCATAAATCAGGACGGGCTGCTTCTCCCGAATAGCATTAACCTCCATCCTCTGGATCTTTCGGGCTATGTTAGCTTCAGTCCGAATTATCTCTATATAACATTTCCGGTGTAAAGCCCGAAAAATTCCCAAATTTATTTTAGAATTATTCTATGATTTTTCTGGAATTATTAGATATTTTTCCGGAATTTTCCGAGTAGCGGAAGTAGCAAAAACAAATAGGTCGCAAAATAGCTTAGGCGGGAATCGAACCCGAGACCTATGGTGTAAGGGATAATGTTAGTAACCAGTTGAACCCAGCAGGGCCGTGCTGAAAGGAAGGAGAACCAAATATATTTATATTAGAGTTGGGTTCATTAAACCACTTAATATAAATAATAAACTTAAGTGGGGTTTGGTTTATTTTGGTTCGGCACCTCTTCACCTCACGACACTTTCTCTTCCAAAACCTCACCGCCGCCTCTCCCTTCTTCTCCTCTTCCTCACGCACGGCACACCAAGGCAAGGGTCCATAGGATCATCTTCCGGCGACGACTCCAACACGAAAGGGGCTCTTCTCCGCGAGAGGAACGCGAAGACGTAAGCGGTTCGTCGAGCGGACAGTTTTCCGGAAACCTAGCGAATAGAATCGTAAGAAAACCTTACGATTGAGGTAAGAAACCCTCACCTGCAGTATAATTGCTCTCGCTTGTTAGTTTTGGCGTTAGTTCAGTAATTTTATAGTTTTCAGTTTTAGGGCGTGCTTTTAGTGCACGCCAAGCATTCGGTAGAAGGATGTACCAATAGGCGTCCTAACAGCATATAAAATGTAATAGAAACATTTTATTCAGTTTATTATTAGTTATTACAGCTATATGGATCAGATATCCATTGGGTGGGCTCCCACAGTAGCCTCTAGGTTCAGATAACCTAGCTCTAGGTTCAGATAACCTAGAACAGCAAAGTAAAATTAAACAGTATTCAGTATTTTACTTTTATTCAGTTGGCATCGTGCTTGGATCAGATATCCATGGGCTGGACTCCCACAGTCGTCCCTAGGTTCAGATAACCTAGTAACCCTGCTGGATTCGGAACTTGCAATCCCGGGTCTCGTAGGGATGCGCGCACAGTAAGCACAGTTGCCAGGGCCCCAGCAGCATGTTTAGTATTTTCATCTATTATATGTATAGTTTTCAAATTTGAAACCAGTGATGAAAACACTAATTTAGCTTCCAGTTCAGTTTAGGTTCAGTTTACATGATTTGAGTTCATGTACAGATTTAGACATATGCATGACTAGTTCAGTTTCATGCTCAGTTTATATGTTATGCCATGTTTCAGTTCCAGTTTATGCTTTGTTTGATATGCCATGCCATGCTTGCATGTTCAGTATGTTTTTTTCAAACAACATGATTTAAAATCATAATTGCATCGTATGCATGATTTAGTGAGGTAGATGGTTTCTTACTAAGCTTTAAGCTTACAGGTACTACTTTTCTTATACTGCAGATACAGGTAAAAGAAAAGTGGACTAGCGGAGGCTGGAGGGCGATGCTACAATGATGTGTGTGTGCAAGGGGTCTGGAATAAAGATCCTAGGGATCTAAACAGCTTAAATTTCAGCATTTAGGTTTCAGTTTGCTTAATGTTCACTTTTGAGCTCGTTAAATGTTTTAATCCAATAAAACTATGCACTATTCAGTTTGTCAAGTTTAGAATGCATGTAGGTTCATGTTAGAATGTTTTTCATGTATTTAAAATTCATATCTCGTGAGTTGTGGCACGCTTTAGTGCCGGGAAAGTCCTGAAATCGTAAACTCGATTTCATATCAGAGTTGATCGTCTCCGACCGATCCGCTGATATCAGATCCAGATCGGTCACCGATCGATCCGCAGGCATACAAGATACCATCAGATGCTATCCGATCGGTCGTCCGATCGATCCAAAGACCGAATGTAGAGTTCGGGACGAAATCTGCGATCGTGACGGTCGGCCGACCGATCGATGAGCACCGGATCGGTCACCGGCGCCACCCGCAGCGAACGAAACATAAGAGTGCATCGATCGGTTCACCGACCGATCAGGTGCTTCAGATCGGCGATGAAGCCGATCCAGCCAGAACGAACGCAGGCAGGCTAAGCGGAGGCTCACCGATCGGTCTCCCGATCGATCAGGGTGCTCCTGGATGGAACGATCTGTGAATCGTTCCGAAGGCTCAATCGACTTACGGATCGGTTGAAATGTCTGATTACAGCTAGCAGGACCTTCAAGAGGCATAGATTGTCTCTCCTAGTATGTGTACAACACTTAGGTACTCTTAGAATGTCAAGTTGAGACTTTACAGTAATTAGTTTAGCAAATTTCAAATTTGCTCAGTTTTCCGCACAGCATTTTCAGTAGTTAATGTAGCGATCTGGCTCACAGCCTAGTACCCAGGAGTTGGGTCGTTACAGAGTGGTATCAGAGCAGGGTTCCTTACTTCCTACACACACATCAGCATTGTGCCTACAGCTTCCAAGTAAGAACATCTCTCACTCAGTTTGTTTTCAGCTTTCATATCAGTTATGTGTGCTTCCATGTTTGCTCTCATGTTGGTAGTTAATTAATTCATGTTTACAGTGATAGTATTTAACATGTTACTAGTAGTTAACTATAACATGATAGCCTAGTTACAAATATGTGTTCTCTGCTATTTAGAAAATGGTACGAGGACGTCCAGCTAAGAATGCATCAGCGGCTGAGCCCCAGCATGAGGTAGGCAGTTCAGTGCCTCCCCCAGACCTTACAGCACTAGTGGCTCAGCTACAGCAGCAGCTAGCTGAACAGCAACAAGAGATAGCCTCCTTAAAGGCTAACCAACAGACTACTCCCCCAGTCACTCCAGTACCGAACCTCACGACTCCAGTAATCACAGAGGTAGTACCAGCTCAGCCTGCAGTACCAGTCCCAGTGGCCCCAGTAGCAGGGCCTAAGAGAGAAGCTTACCTTATCCAGTGGCAGAGAATTAAGCCCGAGAACTTCTCAGGCACCAGCGAACCATGGGATGCTCAGGCATGGTTTAAAACACTGGAAAGCACGATGGAGCTTCTAGACTGGCCAGAGCACGAAAAGGTGAAGTGTGCCTCCTTCTGTTTAACAGGAGATGCACGCATGTGGTGGGAGCAGATTAAATCGAAGTGGCCAGTAAACCAGATGACATGGGCCAACTTCGAGAAAGAATTCTTCGAGGAATTCTTTCATATGCAAGTCACAAACCGACACTATGACGAGTTTACAGAATTTCGTCAGGGCAACCTATCAGTTCAGGAGGCCGTGAAGAAATTCAACAGGTTGGCCCGTCTGTGTCCAGAACTAGTCAGCTCAGAGAAGGAACGAGTACGCTTGATGCTGAAGATGCTCAGACCAGAGATCGCAATGAATGTGGCTGGTGGTGTTCATAGGCCACAAACCACAGAGGAGCTAGTGAGTAGTGCTCTGATCACCGAGCACTATCAGCACAATATCACCCAGCAGAAGCAGGTTTCCACAGAGCCCAAGGGACAAACTAGCTCAGGTACTCAACAGAAACAACAGGGACATAGCTCCAACTGGAAGGGGAAACGCAAGGCAAGTAGTGACCCAAAAGGAGGACCAGCTGGAAAACATTCCAGACATCCCAAGTGTGCTACTTGTGGGAAACATCATCCAGGAGTTTGCCGCAAGGGTACGCGAGGTTGTTTGAATGTGGACGTGAAGGGCACATGGCTAAGCAAAGGTTCCGAACAAGAATAGCCTTCCTCCGCCTCACCGATACAAGGTATGGAGCTCACCACCACACCGGATGTATGTTTGTCTTAGATGGTCCACGATCGGTCGAGGCATTAGAAGCCCCCCACGCCTACCACAAATGCGAGATTTTCTCACCCGACCGAGAGGACGTAGCAAATGCCTCGACGGTTGTCACGAGTCGATCAAGATTTTTCAGATAATGCAACCTGTCTTATTCGACATCGGGCAACCCACTCTTATGTATCCAGGGCATTTGCCGAGAAATTAGCAACACATGCAGAGGTACTCAATAGTCAGTTTCTGACAACGCTACCCTCAGGAGACATTATGGCATCTATGCACTGGCTCAGAGCAGTGCCAGTCATTATAGCAGACAGAGAACTTTTTGGTGATCTGATAGTGCTAGAAATGACTGACTACGATGTCATCTTTGGAATGGATTTTCTGATCAGATACGGCGCTTCTATAGAGTGCCGTAAACAGAAGGTCATATTCCAACCTGAAGCAGGAGTACAGTTTGAGTACACGGGGAAGCCAAAGAGGAAAGCCAGGAAGTTTCTCTCAGCATTGAAAGCACAGCAGCTATTGGATTCAGGATGCGTGGGATTTTTAGCAAATGTAGTCAACACCAGCCAGGACAAGAACCAACAGCTATCAGAGGTTCGAGTCGTTTGTGACTACCCAGCAGTCTTCCCTGAAGAGCTACCAGGCTTAGCACCAGACAGGGAGATTGAATTTGAGATAGAGCTCATTCCCGGCACAAATCCAATTTCCAAGGCACCATATCGCATGGCTCCAGCAGAACTGAAGGAACTTCAGGAGCAATTACAGGAGCTTCTTGACAAGGGTTTCATACGCCCTAGTCACTCACCATGGGGAGCACCTGTGTTGTTCGTGAAGAAGAAGGATGGAAGCATGCGCCTATGCATAGACTACCGTGCCTTGAACCAGGTCACAATTAAAAACAGGTACCCTCTCCCCAGGATAGATGACCTATTTGACCAGCTAAAGGGAGCCACAGTGTTCTCTAAAATTGACCTCAGATCAGGATATCACCAGGTTAGAGTCAAGGAAGGTGATATACCTAAAACGGCTTTCAGGACCAGATACGGACACTATGAGTTCGTAGTCATGCCTTTCGGCGTGACAAATGCTCCAGCTACTTTCATGGACCTCATGAACAGAGTATTCAGAGAATACTTAGACAAGTTTGTCATCGTGTTCATCGATGACATTCTTATCTATTCAGGCACTCAGGAGGACCATGCAGAGCATCTGAAGACAGTTTTGCAGATCCTTCAGCAGAATCAGCTGTACGCCAAATTCACGAAATGTGAATTCTGGCTAGACCAGGTAGCCTTTCTCGGTCACATCATCTCCAAAGATGGTGTTATGGTAGATCCCAGCAAAATAGAAGCAGTAAGTAACTGGAAGAGACCCAGGAACGCCAGTGAAATCAGAAGCTTTCTGGGATTAGCAGGCTACTACAGGAAATTCGTAGAGGACTTCTCCAGGATAGCCTCCCCACTGACAGCTCTCACCAGGAAGAACAAGAAATTTCAGTGGACAGAGGACTGCGAGAACAGCTTTAGCGAACTAAAACGGAGATTGACCAGTGCTCCTATTTTAGCTATACCAGAAAACATAGACAGCTTCGACATCTACAGTGACGCCTCTAAATTGGGATTAGGAGCAGTACTGATGCAGCAGGGCAAGGTGATCGCCTATGCCTCCAGACAACTCAAGGATTATGAGAGGAACTATCCTACTCACGACCTTGAGCTTGCAGCAGTGGTGTTCGCTCTCAAGATTTGGAGACATTATTTGTATGAGCTGAAGAGTGTATACAGATCATCAAAGTCTGAAGTATTTCTTTACTCAGAAGGATCTGAATATGCGACAGCGTAGATGGTTAGAACTAGTCAAAGATTATGACATAGATATCCTCTACCATCCAGGAAAAGCTAATAAGGTAGCAGACGCACTCAGCAGGAAGTCCAGTGCTACCTTATTATCTTTAGCAGCTATGTCACCACCCCTAAGGAAGGAGATTACGGCCTTTAGTCTCGAGCTTATAGTCGGACAACTTTCCACTATGACCTTAGAGTCTACCTTGCTTGGTGATATTCAGTCAGCTCAGGATCAGGACCCTGAAATTCAGAAAATCAAGCAAGGGCTAGCAGAATCGGAAAGTGGAGAATTCAGAGTGTCCGACAGCGGGGTGTTGTATTTTGGCGACAGACTCTGTGTTCCAGATCAGGAGGAGCTACGGAGACAGATTTTAGACGAGGCTCACAGGACTCCCTACGCGATGCATCCAGGCTCCACCAAAATGTATCAAGACCTGAAGAAACGCTTTTGGTGGCCCGGGATGAAGCGAGACATCGCCAGATATGTTAGCATCTGCCTCACCTGTCAGAGGGTCAAGGCAGAACATCAGCGACCAGGAGGAGTTCTGCAGCCTATACAGATTCCAGAATGGAAGTGGGAGGATATCTCCATGGATTTCATAGTGGGACTACCCAGAACCACGAATGGTTTTGATGCCATCTGGGTAATAGTCGACAGGTTGACTAAATCAGCCCACTTTTTAGCTATCAAGATATCCTACTCTATGGAGAAGCTAGCTCGGTTGTATCTCCGGAGATTGTCGATTGCATGGAGTCCCACGAACCATTATATCAGATAGAGACGAGTTTACATCACACTCGGAAGTGTGTACACGACCATGGGCACCCGCTAAAATTACCTGCCTTCCATCCCGATGGATGGTCGACGGAGCGAGTGAATCGTGCTCAAGATATGCTCCCGAGCTTGTGCCCTAGATTTCAAGGAAGTTGGTGCAAATATCCGAGTCTAGCGGAATTTGCATACAACAACAGTTATCAGGCCACTATCGGCATGGCACCTTATGAGGCACTCTATGGGCGGAGGTGCAGATCACCAATCTGCTGGTATGAGAGTGGTGAACAGAAGGAACTAGAACTTCAGACAGATCTAGTAGCAGATACCACAGCAGCCATACAGCAGATTCGCCAGAGGATAGAGACAGCACAGAGCCGTCAGAAGAGCTATGCCGATACACGACGCAGACCCCTAGAGTTTTCAGTTGGGGATATAGTTTTCCTCAGAGTAGCTCCCATGAAGGGAGTCATGCGTTTTGGGAAGAAGGGCAAGCTAGCTCCCAGATATGTGGGACCATACCTTATCACGAAGAGAGTGGGCAAGGTAGCATATGAGCTAGAGCTACCTCAGGAGATGTCAGCTGTCCACAACGTATTTCATGTCTCCATGCTGAAGAAGCATATTCCAGACGCCACCCAGGTGATTGAGCCCCAGTTGGTACAGGTCCGTGATGATCTCAGCTATGACAGTCGGCCTATTCAGATAATAGACCGAGCAGTAAAGAAATTACGGAACAAGGAAGTACCATTAGTTAAAGTCAGCTGGCAAAATCACACAGCAGCAGAGGCGACTTGGGAGACAGAGGCCAGCATGAGACAGAAGTACCCAGAATTGTTTTAAGTTCGGGGACGAACTTTTTATAAGGTATGGGGGATTGTAAAGCCCGAAAAATTCCCAAATTTATTTTAGAATTATTCTATGATTTTTCTGGAATTATTAGATATTTTTCCGGAATTTTCCGAGTAGCGGAAGTAGCAAAAACAAATAGGTCGCAAAATAGCTTAGGCGGGAATCGAACCCGAGACCTATGGTGTAAGGGATAATGTTAGTAACCAGTTGAACCCAGCAGGGCCGTGCTGAAAGGAAGGAGAACCAAATATATTTATATTAGAGTTGGGTTCATTAAACCACTTAATATAAATAATAAACTTAAGTGGGGTTTGGTTTATTTTGGTTCGGCACCTCTTCACCTCACGACACTTTCTCTTCCAAAACCTCACCGCCGCCTCTCCCTTCTTCTCCTCTTCCTCACGCACGGCACACCAAGGCAAGGGTCCATAGGATCATCTTCCGGCGACGACTCCAACACGAAAGAGGAACGCGAAGACGTAAGCGGTTCGTCGAGCGGACAGTTTTCCGGAAACCCCTAGCGAATAGAATCGTAAGAAAACCTTACGATTGAGGTAAGAAACCCCTCACCTGCAGTATAATTGCTCTCGCTTGTTAGTTTTGGCGTTAGTTCAGTAATTTTATAGTTTTCAGTTTTAGGGCATGCTTTTAGTGCACGCCAAGCATTCGGTAGAATGCCCAGTTCAGAAGGATGTACCAATAGGCGTCCTAACAGCATATAAAATGTAATAGAAACATTTTATTCAGTTTATTATTAGTTATTACAGCTATATGGATCAGATATCCATTTGGGTGGGCTCCCACAGTAGCCTCTAGGTTCAGATAACCTAGCTCTAGGTTCAGATAACCTAGAACAGCAAAGTAAAATTAAACAGTATTCAGTATTTTACTTTTATTCAGTTGGCTCTGTGCTTGGATCAGATATCCATGGGCTGGACTCCCACAGTCGTCCCTAGGTTCAGATAACCTAGTAACCTCGCTGGATTCGGAACTTGCAATCCCGGGTCTCGTAGGGATGCGCGCACAGTAAGTACAGTTGCTAGGGCCCCAGAAGCATGTTTAGTATTTTCATCTATTATATGTATAGTTTTCAAATTTGAAACCAGTGATGAAAACACTAATTTAGCTTCCAGTTCAGTTCAGGTTCAATTTACATGATTTGAGTTCATGTACAGATTTAGACATATGCATGACTAGTTCAGTTTCATGCTCAGTTTATATGTTATGCCATGTTTCAGTTCCAGTTTATGCTTGGTTTGATATGCCATGCCATGCTTGCATGTTCAGTATGTTTTTTCAAACAACATGATTTAAAATCATAATTGCATCGTATGCATGATTTAGTGAGGTAGATGGTTTCTTACTAAGCTTTAAGCTTACAGGTACTACTTTTCTTATACTGCAGATACAGGTAAAAGAAAAGTGGACTAGCGGAGGCTGGAGGGCGATGCTACAATGATGTGTGTGTGCAAGGGGTCTGGAATAAAGATCCTAGGGATCTAAACAGCTTAAATTTCAGCATTTAGGTTTCAGTTTGCTTAATGTTCACTTTTGAGCTCGTTAAATGTTTTAATCCAATAAAACTATGCACTATTCAGTTTGTCAAGTTTAGAATGCATGTAGGTTCATGTTAGAATGTTTTTCATGTATTTAAAATTCATATCTGTGAGTTGTGGCACGTTTTAGTGCCGGAAAGTCCTGAAATCGATCATGTATGCTGATCGGTCTGCACGACCGATCCGCTGATATCAGATCCAGATCGGCCACCGATCGACCTCCGAGGCATATACTCAGATGCTATCCGATCGTCCGTCCGATCGATCCAAAGACCGACGAGAGTTCGGGACGAAATCTAGCGATCGCTGATCGGTCCGGCCGACCGATCAAGCCGATCGACGGCGCATCACCCGAGGCGACGTAAACATAAGAGGCACCGATCGCCCACCGACCGATCAGAATGCTTCGATCGGCGAGACCGATCCGCCAGAATGTAAAACGCAGCAGGCACGAGGCTCACCGATCGGTCTCCGACCGATCCGCAGGGTGCCTCCGTGCGATCACCGAACGATCTGTGAATCGTTCCGAAGGCTCAATCGACTTACGGATCGGTTGAAATGTCTGATTACAGCTAGCAGGACCTTCAAGAGGCATAGATTGTCTCTCCTAGTATGTGTACAACACTTAGGTACTCTTAGAATGTCAAGTTGAGACTTTACAGTAATTAGTTTAGCAAATTTCAAATTTGCTCAGTTTTTCGCACAGCATTTTCAGTAGTTAATGTAGCGATCTGGCTCACAGCCTAGTACCCAGGAGTTGGGTCGTTACATCCGGGCTGTCTTCTGATCACCCCACACCTCCCCGACTTGATCATCCTCCGGAAATTTAATCTTCTGACAAAAAGTAGAAACGACCGCCCTTAACTCGTTTAAGGCAGGTCGACCCAGTATCACATTATAAGAGGATGGAGCGTCTACCACCATAAAATAAGATCTCCTGGTTCTCATCAGAGGCTCTTCTCCCAGGGAAATGACCAACTTTATTTGACCTAACGGTTGTACTTCATTGCCCGTGAATCCATACAGAGGAGTAACAATTTGTTGAAGTTCACTTGGATCAATTTGTAGTTGATCGAAAGCCTTCTTGAATATGATATTGACGGAACTGCCCGTGTCTATGAAGGTACGAGCAATGGCGTAATTGGTATCACAGCTTTGATGATCAGGGCATCATCATGAGGTATTTCTACCCCCTCAAGATCTCTGGGCCCGAAACTTATTTCAGGACCAGCTGCTCGTTCCATACTGCACCCTATTGCATGAATCTCCAATCTTCGGGCATGTGCTTTTCTAGCTCTATTAGAATCCCCATCAGTGGGTCCGCTTGTAATCATATTGATACTGCCTCGAGCGGCATTACTTCTATTTTCTGCCTGCCGAGTCGTTACAGCTTCTGAGGGTGCTTTCTCTAACACTTGACTAGTACCGGCTGGGACCGGTATTGCTTCCTGCCGAGGCTCGACCGAGCGATATTTCAGTTTGAGTGGACTTTGCTGCCTGGGGTACTACTGTCGGTAATAGTTTTGCCTCTGATAACGCTCCCTATTAGCTCGCTTATTTCTTAACACAAAGCAATCTTCAGTATGATGACTGCTAGTTTTATGATAAGTGCACCATCTCCTTGGTGCCTCTGGCTGTATCTCCACATGTTGTACGGCTTGTGGACGATACTCCGGTTGTCTATGGGGTGGATGAGTTGTTCTAGGACCCCTTGGTGGGGGCACAGGGGCCGGAGCTTTCTCCTTAATCTGGGTAGGAGAAGAGGTGACACCCTCTTTTCTACGAGCCGCTTGAGCTTCCTCCACATTGATGAACTCAGTGGCGCGCTCAATTAAGGAATCAAAATTAATAGGAGGATTCCTTACTAAGTCTTTAAAGAAATCATTATCATTTAAACCTTGAAAGAAAGCGCTGACTAATATTTCAGTGGTAGCATTAGGTACGTCAATAGCTACCTAATTAAATCTTTTGATGTATACTCGGATAGATTCTTTAGATGCTTGCTTAATTGAAAACAAACTCCAAGGAGTCTTATGATACCTTTTATTGCTGGAGAAATGGTGTAGAAAGACTTTCTTGAAATCTTTAAATCTTCGAATAGATTTCTCGGGTAATCTCTTGAACCAGCGCTGCGCAGCTCCTCCGAGGGTAGTAAGAAACATCCGACACTTTACCCCATCAGAGAATTGTTGTAATAATGCTACGTTCTCGAATTTCAACAGATGATCTTCTGGATCTGTTGTTCCAGTATATTCTCCGATCTGAAGATTTCGATACCGCTTAGGAAGCGGATCATCCAGTACACTTTGAGAGAACGGGGAAATGACCTTCTCTGGTGAGCTATCACTGGTTATCATTTTGATCTTATGCTTTTCTCTATCCGGTGCTTCGCCGGAGGATTCTTGGAACACAGGCTTCTTCCCCCCTTGATCCATGGGAGTGCGAAGAAAAGCTCGTGGACGCCTTGTCGGAGAAACAGCAACTGGAGGAAAATACGCATGTTCCTCTTCTTCCAACTCCTTTCCTTTCTGATGCTCAGTAGTCGATATTGCTGGATGATGAGCCGTTGGTAGAGTAGCTCCGGTGTGAGCTTGCTGTTGTTGTTGCTGCTGTTGTAATGCTTTTTGTACATGAGAATTGATGAGAAAATCCAGGTCCTCACGACTAATGGTAAGTAGGTTTGATTTTCCGGCATCTTCCATCTTGTAGTCTCAGATTCAGGTGAAGTTCCCACAGACAGAGCCAAATTTGATCCTGTTTGAGAAGCTGAACAAGGCGGAGATCCGGAAAAAGGAAACCCACTACGCTGATGAAGAATAATACTCGTAGAACGCTGATCCGAGAAACCCAAAGCGGATCGGGAGAAAATAGAGTCACCGAAGGTCCTCCTACACGAAGACTCGATAACGAAGAGGAAATCCAAATCTGAAGAGAAAAAACCCAGGTCCGAAGCTTCCGAGACTTCCTGTGCACAAGAGACCAACCAACACTACCGTCAGTGACCTAAGACCATGGTGGGAATCCCTGTCTAGTCCCTCCGACGCTCAAGTCAGTGATCTCTCTCGGTGTGGAAGAAGGAGGAAGAATATGAACAGTAGTTGAAAAATTAGGGTTATGAATGTGCATAATGATGTGAACTTACCTCGCCAACGGAGAGGATTCCCCTTTTTATACCACTTCATATAACCTCCATAGTCATGAAGTGGACCCCGGTTTGTTAGAGTTCGTTATGAGATGACGTCAGCGGCGTACTTGTGGTAAATGACTTTTAATGAATCTTTTTTGTACCCCAGATGTACCTTCTTTATCGTTTAGTACTTGTAAAATAATCTGGGAGCATATTTCCCGCCAAAATATATAACACCTGTCATGCATTTACATATTACAGATATCCTCGTTAATTATCTTCTTTGAAATATTCATTTAAGATCCTTTCCCATGCAGCTTCATGCAGTTTCTATTTGCGTCCTTTTTATAATAATAAACTGCATTTTATCCAGTATCTTTCCAAGGTATTGATCGACCGACCCGTACTGGCTCTCCCCTTGAAGGTATGTCCCGTCCGATATTAGCCTACTCCATTTAGAGTATATATATCTTTCCCTTGGGAGGCGTATTTCGGTCGATATAGGCTTACCTCCTATCGGGGTATGTCCCGACCGATATTATCCTACCTTCGTCCTGAAGGTATGTCCCGACCGATATTAGCCTACTCCCTTTAGAGTATATATATCTTTCCCTTGGGAGGCGTATTTCGGTCGATATAGGCTTACCTCCTATCGAGGTATGTCCCGACCGATATTAGCCTACCTTCGTCCAGAAGGTATGTGCCGGCCGATATTAGCCTACTCCCTTTAAAGTATATATATCATTCCCTTGGGAGGCGTATTTCGGTCGATATAGGCTTACCTCCTATCGAGGTATGTCCCGGCCGATATTAGCCTACCTTCGTCCTGAAGGTATGTCCCGGCCGATATTAGTCTACTCCCTTTAGAGTATATATATCTTTCCCTTGGGAGACGTATTTCGGTCGATATAGGCTTACCTCCTATCGTGGTATGTCCCGGCCGATATTAGCCTACCTTCGTCCTGAAGGTATGTCCCGGCCGATATTAGCCTACTCCCTTTAGAGTATATACATCTTTCCCTTGGGAGGCGTATTTCGGTCAATATAGGCTTACCTCCTATCGAGGTATGTCCCGACCGATATTAGCCTACCTTTGTCCTGAAGGTATGTCCCGGCCGATATTAGCCTATCTCTTTTGCTTTTCCTTCCTCCTTTTCTTTCCTCATCGGGAGACCCACAATACCTAACCCATATCAGTTATAAATTCAATTAAATATTAATTTCCAAAATTGACTTCCAGGTTACACTTGGTGAGGCACTAGGCTTCTTGGATATGGGAGCAACCACCACTTCCTAGACAAAGCCTTTTAAGGAAAGCTAATATTTAATTTCCTTATATAACTCTAGGTTTAACCAAAAAGAACAATCGAATCACAAATTCGAAAAATAAAACAAAAGAAATACAAATTCAAAACAAATCCGAAACTCTAGAATCATATGCCTCTTGTGTTTGGTATTTCCAAAAATAACTATATAAAGAAAACTAGTATGATGCGGAAAACAATTACTAGTTATATCTTTCTTTGTAAGCAAATAACCTCTTGATCTTCTACCGTATTCCTCTTCTAATCTCGGAAGTTGTGTGGGCAACGATCTTCCGAGATGAGAACCACCCAAGTCCTTCTTCTTCCTCCTTGCAAGTTTCGGCCAATCCAAGACTCCTCCAAGGATGTAGAATTTCAGCCACCACCACCAAGCTCCAAGGGATGCAAGAAACAAAGCCTCCTTTCTCTCCTTCTTCTCCTAGCTAGAACCGGCCACCAACAAGAGCTCCAAGAGACGGTTGAAAACCGGCCACTAAAGAAGAAGAGATGAGGAGAAGAAGAAGCTCTAGGGTCGACCACAACCAAGGAAGAGAGGGAGGAAAAATAGAATAGAGTTATTAGCCATGAAGGCACCCTTACCCTCCCTTTTATAATCCTTGGTCTTGGCAAATAAGGAATAATTAAATAAAATCTTCCTTATTTTCTTTGCCATGAAAAGGAAAATTTAATTAATTAAAGTCAAATTCCTTTTCTTAGATCATATGTCCGGCCACCTCACAATCCCAAACAAGAAAAGTTTTAACAAGAATTAAAACTTCCTAATTTGTTTCGAGAAATTTTAAAATAAAAATTTCTCTAATAATTTATCCCTTCATGGTTTATAAAAGGAATTATATAAATTAAAAATTTCTCTATTAAAATATGTGGATGATTTCCAAAAAGAAAAGTTATCTTTAAAATTAAAATCTCCTTACAATCTACAAATAAGGAAAGATATCAAATCTTTTCTTAATCTTTTATAGAAACTTATAAAAAGAAATATTTAATTTTAAACTCTCTTTTTAAATCATGAACATGGTTACAAAAAAGGAAAGTTTTATCAAAATTAAAATCTTCCTCTCAATCTACAAAAAAAGGAAAGATATCAAATCTTTTCTTACTTTTTTGTAAAAGGAAAATTTTAAATTTTAAACTATCTTTTTAAAACCATGGAATCCACATAAGAAAAATTTTAAAATAAAAATCCTTTTATTTTTCTTAGAGCCGGCTACACCATGCTTGGGCTCCAAGCATTGGCTGGCCCCTACTTGGCTCAATCTTTGGGTTTTGGCCGGCCCTAGCTTGGGCTCCAAGCTAGCTTGGCCAACCACCAAAGAGTGGGTAAGAAGATGGGTATAGGTGGGTATAATTCTCTACATACAAGAAGTTACGATAGGGACCGAGAGGAGGAATTGGTTTTGGTCTCCCGATGAAATTAAGCTTCCCGTGTTCGCCCCGAATACCCAACTTAATTTCATCAATAATAATTTATAACACTAAAGAATTATTATTGAACTACCGCACCAATCCCAAATTACATTTTGGGCTCCTTCTTATTATGAGTGTGTTAGTCTCCCTGTGTTTAAGATGTCGAATGTCCACTAATTAAATGAGTTACCGACAACTCTCTTTAATTAATATCTTAGTCCAAGAGTAGTATCACTCAACCTTATCGTCATGTCAGACTAAGCCCAATTGTAGGGTTTAACATGACAATCCTTATGAGCTCCTCTTGGGGACATTATCAACCTAGATTAGTAGGACACAATTTCCTTCTATAATCAACAACACACACTATAAGTAATATCATTTCCCAACTTATCGGCCCTTTTGTTTATCGAGCTAAATCTCACCTTTTGTTAGGTTAAAGAAATGAATACTAAATATATGTGCTTGTTATTATATTAGGATTAAGAGCACACACTTCCATAATAACTAAGGTCTTGTTCTTTTATTAAGTCAGAATAAAAAGAACTTTCCTTAAATGGTCCTACTCAATACACTTAGAGTGTACTAGTATAATTTATTAGTTAAGATAAACTAATACCTAATTACACTACGACTATTCCAATGGTTTGTTCCTTTCCATCTTAGCCGTGAGCTACTTTTTATAATTTATAAAGAACTGATAGCACGATCTCCTATGTGTGACACCACACACCGTGTTATCTACAATATAAATTAATTGAACGACTACACTCAATATATATAAATGTAGATATTTGACCAATGTGATTCTTATTTCTAAATAAATGTTTATACAAAAGCTAGGCTTTTAGTATATACTCTAACAATCTCCCACTTATACTAAAAGACTATGCTGCCATAAATGCTGTCATACATCTGATTCCCAACCCTTCAACATGCTCATCAAAAGTTCTTGCCTTAAGGACCTTAGTGAAAGGATCTACAAGTTATCACCTGATGCAGTCTAGGCGGCAACAACTTCTCCTCGTTATACGATGTCTCGTATTGGGTGGTACTTGCGCTCTATTGTGTTTACTTGCCTTATGGACTCATGGTTTCTTCGAGTTTACAGTAGCACCACTATTATCACAATAAATTGTAATAATTTTTGGACAAACTAGAAATCATATCTAAGTCTATCATGAAGTTCCTGAGCCATACAACTTCTATGGCTGCCTCAGAGGCTGCCACATGACTTAGCTTCCATAGTGGAGTCTGAAAAAGAACCTATGCTTAACACTCCTCTATAGTTATGACTTCACCTCCTAAAGTAAACACAAAAACCTGAGGTTGACTTACTATTGTCCCTATCTGATTAGAAGTCAAATCCGTGTAACCTACAGGGATCAAATTATCTGCCTTGTAAACTAGCATATAATCTCTAGTCTCTCTAAGGTACTTTAATATATGCTTTACGGCAGTCTAGTGTCCCGATCCTAGGTTACTTCGATATCTGCTAACTATGTCTTGGGTAAAATAGATATCCTGTCTCGTGCACAACATAGCATACATTAGCCTTCCTACAGCCGAAGCATAAGGAACTATCTTCATGTCCTCTTTCTCCTTTGATATCTTTTGAGACATCTCTTTAGATAAAGCTACACCATGCCTGAAAGGTAGAAACCCTTTCTTGGAGTCTTGCACGCTAAAATGAGCTAAGATAGTATTGGTATATGCAGCTCAGAATAAGCACAACATTCTTTTCTTGTGATACTTTTGATCCCGAGAATATGTGCGCATCCTCCCAAGTCCTTCATATCGAATTGTTTGGACAACCATACCCTTACTTCCAACAACATTTTGATATTGTTTCCAACTACCAAAAATGGCATCTATGTATAGTACAAGAAATACCACCACGCTTCCATCACACTTCTTATATACACAAGACTCATCTGGACATTGAATAAATCCATAGGTCTGGATTACTTCATTAAACCGAATGTACCAAGACCTTGAAGCTTTGCTTCAGTCCATAGACCGATTGAGCTTACATACTAGATGTTCTTTGCCCTTTGCAATGAACCTCTCTGGTTGTTTTATATGGATGCTTTCTTCAAGACTTCCATTAAGGAAAGCTGTCTTGACATACACTTACCTAATCTCATGATCCATATGAGCAACAATAGATAAAATAATCCGAATAGACTTAAGCATGGCTACTGGTAAAAGGTTTCCCTTTTTCAACAAGCCTTGCTTTGAAAGTTTCCACCTTCCCGTCTATCCCTCTTTTCTATTGTAGACTTATTTTGATCCAATAGCTTTTACACCATTTGGTGGTTCTATAAGCTCCCAGAATTTATTAGAATATATAAATTCTATTTCTATATTCATCGCTCTTTGCCAAGATGTTGCATCTTTATCTTGGAGTGCTTCGTCATCAGTCTGGGGATTGGGTTCATGTTGACCAGGGATCAAGTCTAAAGACTCTCCAAAACATGAATCTTTCAGGTTGCCTAACAACCCTCCCACTACAATAAGGCACTGTCTACAATTGTGTATCATTTGTGATACATGTTACAGTTTCTTGTGATATTCCATATTGTACAGTTAGTACTAGATTAGACGTGCCCTTTATTATTTCCTTAAGAACAAATTTACTTATGGGCTTGTGGTTCATTACATAATCCTCTTCTAAAATCGGGCATTGATGCTTACAATGACCTTCTAATTTTTAAGGACTATAAACCTCCTTTCATTTCTCTAGGATAACCCACAAACAAGTGAACTCTTGTCCAACTTATCAGTGTCTCCCTTCAGCACATGTGTTGGACTACCCCAAATCTGAATATGCTTCAGACTGGCTTACGCCCATTCTACAATTCTATGGGAGTAGAGGGTTCTGACTTTAGAAGGTACTATGTTCACTTCCATTTCCAGAGTATATCCTCAAAACGAATTTAGTAATTCTAAATAACTCATCATCGATCTAACCATTTCCATAAGAGTACTATTCCTTCGTTCTACTACACCATCCTGTTGGGGTGTACCAGGTGCAATCAGTTGGGATTGAATCCCGACTTCTGATAAGTGACTCCTAAACTCTCCTAAGAGGTACTCACCACTACGATCTCACCGTAGTGTCTTGATACTTTTACCTTGGCATTACTCCACATCAGCCTAGCACTCTTTGAACTTATCAAAGCACTTAGACTTGTGGCGCATCAAGTAAATGTACCCGTATCTTGAATAGTTGTCTATAAAATAGATGAAATATTTGAAACCACCTCTTGCCGGGATAGTCATAGATTCATATAAATCAGAATGAACCAATTCCAACACATCTTTAGCTCTATACCCCTTAGACTTAAAAAGCTTCTTGGTTATTTTGCCTTCCAAGCAAGACTCGCAGGTTGGAAAGATTTCCACTACCAATGAACCCAAAAGCTCATCGGCTATTATCCTTTAAATCCTACTCAAGTTAATATAACCTAGCCTTAGATGCCAAAGATATAATTGGTTCATTTTCGAAGATTGCTTTCTCTTATTAGAGATAGAAGATATGTTATTAATTTCCATTCATTGCATCGTGGAATTTATAAATTGCCAACCAACGTACCAGAATAGATAACATTCCTCTTTTCCTTGATAACAACTTTGTTATCAAAAGAGACAAAATATCAAGTTCTTTGAATAGTTTAGAAACTGAAATCAAGTTCTTTCTAAACTTGGTACATAAAGACAATTTCTCAAAGTCCATGTTTTATTCCTATCATGAGGATAAACATCTCCCACTGCAACAGCTGCTACTTTTGTAGTAGTGCCCATATAGACGGTGATTTATATAGTTGTTGGGTTTCCTGGAACCCCTGCAATGAATTGAAGATATGATCAGTGGTTCATGTATCTACACACCAGATATCGGTAGATAACAACACTAAATATGTTTCAACAACTAATAAAATACACCGTGATTGTTCTCAGTTCTGAGAGGATAGTCTACCTTAATGTACAAGTTCTCCAATCATTATAATTGGGACTACTAAGTCTATTATATAGTATAACAACTAGGGGATTGACTAACATTTGAAATTCTAAGAATCACAAAAATATTTGGTCAAGACCAACACCTCAAAATCCCCATGAACTTTGTATGTCACGATAGTGTAGACGTATATAAGTTCAAAAAGAAGATTTTATCCATTAATTTTATTTTGTCAACCTAACTTTATGACAAATAAAATTAATAGTTGGTCTGTCTCTGATCAAATATTTGGTCAAAACTTTGAATTTAAAATAATATTGATTCCTCAAAATAATATCATTTAAATTCACCAACACCTCAAACACCATGAATTTTGCATGCCACGTTAGTGTGGACATATACAAATTCAACATTTGTAAGAGGAGGGTTTTACCCATTAATTTTATTATTTTGTCATCCTAACTTTATGACAAATAAAATTAATAGTTGATTTTCCTTTAGTCATACAAAACAATAGCAGTGACTCCGTTGGGGAGGATACTATTGAATGTGTCTAAGTGTATACCATTACTTGATACTTAGTCCATTAAATAGGATTGTACCCCTTCAGTTGGAGAAGATCACACACTCCTAAATAATTTCCTATAACCATCCATAAAGGAAGTTTGATCTAGTGATCCGCAACAAACTCATCCGTTGTGGAGGGAGGCACTCAGAGACAACACGCAAGCTTGTTGCATCACTTATAAACCAGCAATGGAGACCGTGAAATTTATTTAAAAAATCTCTCTCCTCTTAGTTATTTAAGATGAGGAATTTTAACCTATGCTAGCATACATCACATGCACACACACATTACAGTAAATAAAAGCAATAAATTTGGAAATTAATTTTCCAACTATTATGGCTTCTTCCATCACTATCCTTCGCGTGCTGCCATCCCTAGGGATCATGCCATCGGGTCCATCGAGCTTCCTTTTCCACTGTGCTTCTGGTCCTCCAATGGTACCACACCTCGCAAGGATACGATCCGCGACAAAAATAGAATTTTACATATATTGATCCTATATTCCACAAAGCAATGCACATATAATCTAGATCGAAACAAAAAAAATAAAATCCTAATAACTAATACAGCTCCTGCTGTATTTAATATTACAACCATGCACACACAATAAAATGCCCTTGACATGTCCAAGGGTCCAATCACACACAATATCTATAAGCCATAATAGTTGGAGCCTACAATCACAAAGTTAGCACATCCTACTATTATCCTGCCTAAATTATGTATGACATGTGCATAATTAAACTGAAAAACACACAGAGGCAAACCCTAGCTCTGATACCAATTGTTGGTTGGTCCTAGGAAGATCGTACCGGTTCCACTGTACAAAAATTTTGTACAAGTGTCGAACCTTTCCTAAACAACCTATTGTGTTCTTTAGAAATTAGATTAGGAATCACAAACGGAACTTAACATTATTGTTTCCAAATTTAATTTATCTATTCTTAATGGTTTAGACTTGGATCGCAAGCGGAACTTAGCACTATTGATCCAAATCCACCTATATTATAAATTTAATTAAATATTAATTTCCAAAATTGGATTCCAGGTTAAACATGGCGAGGCACTAGGCCTTCTAGAATATGGGAGCAACCACCACTTCCTTGACAAAGCCTTTTAAGGAAAGCTAATATTTAATTTCCTTATATAACTCTAGGTTTAACCAAAAAGAACAATCGAATCACAAATTTGAAAAACAAAACAAAAGAAACACAAATTCAAAACAAATCCGAAACTCTAGAATCATATGCCTCTTGTGTTTGGTATTTCCAAAAATAACTATACAAAGAAAACTATTATGATGCGGAAAACAATTACTAGTTATACCTTTCTTTGTAAGTAAATAACCTCTTGATCTTCTACCGTATTCCTCTTCTAATCTCGGACGTTGTGTGGGAAACGATCTTCCGAGATGAGAACCACCCAAGCCCTTCTTCTTCCTCCTTGCAAGTTTCGGCCAAACCAAGACTCCTCCAAGGATGTAGAATTTCGGCTACCACCACCAAGCTCCAAGGGATGAAAGAAACAAATCCTCCTTTCTCTCATTCTTCTCCTAGGTAGAACTGGACACCAACAAGAGCTCCAAGAGAGGGTTGAAAACCGGCCACTAAAGAAGAAGAGAAGAGGAGAAGAAGAAGCTCTAGGGCCGACCACAACCAAGGAAGAGAGGGAGGAAAAATAGAATAGAGTTATTAGTCATGAAGGCACCCCTACCCTCTCTTTTATAATCCTTGGTCTTGGCAAATAAGGAATAATTAAATAAAATCTTCCTTATTTTCTTTGCCATGAAAAGGAAAATTTAATTAATTAAAATCAAATTCCTTTTCTTAGATCATATGGTCGGCCACCTCACAATCCCAAACAAGAAAAGTTTTAACAAGAATTAAAACTTCCTAATTTATTACCAAAAATTTTAAAATAAAAATTTCTCTAATAATTTATCCCTTCATGGTTTATAAAAGGAATTATATAAATTAAAAATTTCTCTATTAAAACATGTGGATGATTTCCAAAAAGAAAAGTTATCTTTAAAATTAAAATCTCCTTACAATCTACAAATAAGAAAAGATATCAAATCTTTTCTTAATCTTTTGTAGAAACTTATAAAAGGAAATATTTAATTTTAAACTCTCTTTTTAAATCATGAACATGGTTACAAAAAGGAAAGTTTTATCAAAATTAAAATCTTCTCTTAATCTACAAATAAGGAAAGATATCAAATCTTTAATTACTCTTTTGTAGAAGGAAAATTTTAAATTTTAATCTCTCTTTTTAAAACCATGGAATCCACATAAGAAAAATTTTAAAATAA
The DNA here is from genome assembly GCF_018446385.1 of Zingiber officinale. Taxonomy (NCBI): domain Eukaryota; kingdom Viridiplantae; phylum Streptophyta; class Magnoliopsida; order Zingiberales; family Zingiberaceae; genus Zingiber; species Zingiber officinale. The sequence goes on from NC_056002.1 coordinate 68,905,374, forward strand.
AAATCCTTTTATTTTTCTTTGAGCCGGCCACACCATGCTTGGGCTCCAAGCATTGGTCGACCCCTACTTGGCTCAATCTTTGGGTTTTGGCCGGCCCTAGCTTGGGCTCCAAGCTAGCTTGGCCGGCCATCAAAGAGTGGGTAAGAAGGTGGGTATAGGTGGGTATAATTCTATATATACAAGAGGCTACGATAGGGGCTGAGAGGAGGAATTGGTTTTGGTCTCCCGATGAAATTAAGCTTCCCGTATTCGCCCCGAACACCCAACTTAATTTCATCAATAATAATTCATACCACTGAAGAATTATTATTGAATTACCGCACCAATCCCAAATTACATTTTTGGCTCCTTCTTATTATGAGTATGTTAGTCTTCCTGTGTTTAAGATGTCGAATGTCCACTAATTAAATGAGTTACCGACAACTCTCTTTAATTAATATCTTAGTCCAAGAGTAGTACCACTCAACCTTATCATCATGTCAGAGACTAAGTCTACCTGCAGGGTTTAACATGACAATCCTTATAAGCTCCTCTTGGGGACATTATCAACCTAGATTAGTAGGACACATTTTCCTTCTATAATCAACAACACACACTATAAGTAATATCATTTCCTAACTTATCGGGTCTTTTGATTTATTGAGCTAAATCTCACCCTTTGATAAGTTAAAGAAATGAATACTAAATATATGTGCTTATTATTATATTAGGATTAAGAGCACACACTTCCATAATAACTAAGGTCTTGTTCTTTTATTAAGTCAGAATAAAAAGAATTTTCCTTAAATGGTCTTGCTGAATACACTTTGAGTGTACTAGTGCAATTTATTAGTCAAGATAAACTAATACCTAATTACACTACGACTATTCCAATGGTTTGTTTCTTTCCATCTTAGTCGTGAGCTACTAATTATAATTTATAAAGAATCGATAACACGATCTCCTGTGTGTGACACCACACACCGTGTTATCTACAATATAAATTAATTGAATGAATACACTCAGTATATATAAATGTAGATATTTGACCAATGTGATTCTTATTTCTAAATAAATGTTTATACAAAAGCTAGGCTTTTAGTATATACTCTAACATGTGTGGCTGTTTGTCAAATGAGACCTGCTTTGTGCCCCATTTATCTATAATTAACTCCATCTTTATCTTTACTTTATAGTGTTCTTTGCATCCCCGTAGCAGCAATAGGCAAAGTTTTAACCATAATGGACTCGTTTAGATCTGCACTGCTTCATACTTTTCCTTGAGATCTAATTTATGATGTTGTCTTTTAGGGCCTGGAAGGAGGGTGGTATGATGGAGGAAGCATTTAATTAGCTTTGATGTTCTGCTTGTTATATTTCTTTACAGGTATGAATCTTCACTATTTTATTGACCTGACCTGATGTGTCAGACTTATGTCAACATTGGTATCTAGTATATTTACTTATTACCCCTATGCTTGTATTTGTAAGCATGGTGTCGATCTGCTATCAACATTGATATTTACTTATTGACATACTATGCTTGTATTTGCAAGCGGAACATTCTTTTAACTTTTGATTTGTTTCATCATGCCATTTTCCCGCTCTTTCTTTCTCAATAGGGTGGAAAAATCCAAATTTATATTTTCTGTGCTTTCTTGAAGTGGCTACATGGTTTGGAAAGATTCAAATGAGTAGGGATTATGACTAGTTTATGTGCATGTTCTGTTGTTGCCTCCTAATTATAGAATCTATTTTGAAAAATATGTTTCTTGAATTATATTTCGATATGTAAATTTGTGAAAAACATGTCCGTTTTTATGAAAATCTAATCTATTTGACGCTTTCACCATTTCAAATCCATTCTTTCTCATATAAAACTTACCAAATGAGATTCCGTATGATTTGAGTTTAGGATCTTTGATATTGGGATATGAATTGCTTTGCTCTTGAACCCAACTAGTTGATCATTTAATTCATTTTAAATTTTTTATTAAATATATTATAAATTGACTATTATGATATCATTTCAAATTTCATATATAATAATGGATTTTTTTAAAGGGATAGATTGCAATTATATTAATTTAGATGTTATTAGTGATGAGATTAATTTATGAAAATATTGTTTTGTGACTTGAGACTATCAAGTTTAATTACTATTTTCATAATCTTAAGTTGGTCATTATTTTTTATGTGATTTTAATAATTAATTAATATCATCTTTATTATTTATGCTCATTTAATTTTATTAAGGAATATTTCAAAAAAAAATTAGATTATATCAAGACACATGTATTTTTTAACATAAATGCAAACATTAGATTAGATCAAGTGTTGAGATAATAACATGAAAAAATAAGTTGACATCCATTGTAACAACTGGGGTGAGGATTTGTTAGCCAATAATCTTTCCAACTGATTCTCTTATATATATATGTACACCCAGGATTTGTTAATATCACCATTTATTAATAAATAGTTCTCACAAAATCACACCGCACATATATATTTAAAATAAGTTTTGTTTCGACATAAAAATATATAATAATTTTTCACTAATATTATTTATATGCTGTGTATATAAAGAAGAGGGGGCACACTAATTGATGCTAAATGAACAAGCAAATACGTACATGCATGGTTGATTTTATAAATTTTATAACAATCAGTTTAAATATTCCTGAGCAGTCCTAGTTTGCTAAACTTCATTGTATAAAAAATTTTGTCCCAAACTTGTATTTCTATCCGGTTGGCTTATGTCGAGTATTATTCTATTATCTTGAATGTTTTATTATAGTATTTGGTACTTGAGATTGTGTTTTTGTAACGCCCGCCCTTACTCATACCCTTAAGCTACCGGACAAACGTTACTCTTTCCTGATTCATCTAAAGTTTTCAACATTCTTACCTGTTACAGGCTGCTTAGTCCATAGATCTATTCTAACCTATTAAGACTGGTAGGACTTGACTTGCAACCACGTAGGGCCGAAGGGAGTTGGAAGCTTCTAGTGGGTCTGGGCCGTGTGGCCCTGACAGGTGTTGTACTCTCAACTGACACAGAGCATGGCCGTGTGAGGGTTGCATGATCGTGACCCTTGGTAGAGGATGGAAGGGGCACGACCGTGTGACCCTCACACGGCCATGCCACTTCGGCAGAGAGAAGGAAAGACACGGTCGTGTGGAAATCACATGGTCGTGTAGCAATGGCCGAGAGGAGGAGGTGTCCGGCCGTGTGATCCCACACGGCCGTGTCACCTCGACTGTGAGGAAGAAGGGCACGGTCGTGTGGAATCACACGGCCGTGTCACCTTTGGCCGAGAGGAGGAAGGGCACGACTGTGTGCTTCTACATGGCCGTGTAGCCTTGGCCGAGAGGAGACAGCCCGAGGCCGTGCGGAGGCTCCCCCTTCGCTACCGAAAAAGCTTATTCTCCGCTTTTTCGCTTTCACTTGCCATCCAAAAATTCTGCCAAGCCGTCAATTCCTTCATAACCAACTTATGCCAGTATTTTATAAAATATGGAGAGAAGAAACAAACTAAAGTTCTACATGTTCCCAAAATTAACAATTCTCGGATCTCTTTCCATTGTTCCGCCACACACACACCCCCAAGCACTGCTCCTGCTGCCTCCTCCTACTCGAGCTTTGCTTTACCTTTATCTACAGTATAAGGAAATGCAATCTATAAGCAGATGCTTAGTAAGTACCAACTACTCACAAAAATGATACATTAAAAGAAGACATGCTTTTTAAACTGCTTAAAGAAAATGCAACATTGTAAACATGCTCTTGCCAGTAGTTCACACTAAAACCTTACTTCAGAAATATGTACATGACATGTATTTTCAAACCAGTTTATCATGCAAACCATCAACACAAAACCCATGCTAGTAACGGAATAAAATCAGTCATCTTGGCATATTATTGAGTTTATCACTACTGCACTACATAACTCAAATTCTCAACTTAGGAAACTTCCACTAGGCAACCCATGAAGTTTAAAACTTTATATTACATAATAGTGAAAATAATAATCACTTGCTTGGGCTCGGCATTGTATACTTTTGCGCGCATCCTTAATATGATCCGAGGTAGCTAATCTCAGACCCATTAAGGTACTACTAGGCGGTCTAGGAGCCTAGGGGTGATCTAGGAGCCCACCCAAGGACCTTGTGTCCAGTACACGCCTTTCTAAAGTAAAATACTTCTTTTAACTATTACTTTCTTGTACTTGCACTTGCTTGGCATTTAACCAAACACCTTATGTGCGCTTAATTGCCCCGCACTTATAGGGAAGCACTTTAGGCACTTGATTATACTTCTTATTCCCAAAACTTAATGGGAAACAAACCAAGATAACCCAAGCATGCTCTTAATCCCAAAGAGTTATAGGACATCTTACATCTCATAGCATCTATCTCCTTTAACATGCAATACATTTAAAATGTTTCGATCTCCTTAACATGCAACACATTTAAAACATATCATATCATGTATTAATAAAGCTACTCATACTGCAGGTGAGAGGTACTTACATATTTTCGCTAGATCTTACTACTATAAGATGTAGGGAAGACAATCCTCTCTCTTTTGCACGCCTTAATCTCCAAGCCACCCTTCGCCCGCACGTACCAATCCTTGTGAAAACTCTCCTCTTAGATCCTCCACTTGAAGAATTTAGAAGCTTGGACCTCGATCTCTTGATCTTGGCCGAAACTTGAAAGGAGGAAGGAGGAGTTTCGGCTAGAGGAGGAGAGGAGATGAAAATTAGGTTTTTAATCTCATCCATCCCCTTTTATACTAAGTGAAGGTTGGAGCATCTCTTCGTACATAATCCACATATAAGGAATTGTTTCATATTGCTCATGTGATGCTTTACCACCACCTAATGGCTACTTAAACAAATCTCAAGCAAGAGGTCTCAGGTTCAAATCCCAGCTCGGGTTATCACATAAATATGAGGTTGGGGTAGAGTCTTTCTTGCAGTTTGTATTGCGAAACGCTACCGATCTGAATGAAATACCTTGCCCATGTTCAAGATGTGGTAATCTGCAGAAGAGAAATGTTGACATTATAAGGGCACATTTGTGTTGTAATGGCATAGATTTAACATATCATAAATGGATTTGGCATGGTGAAAGATCTATGATCAATAAGTCAATGAAAGATGAACATAAATCTTTTGCCGAGAAACCTATTGATATGATACATGCTGCATTTGATAGTTATGCGGAGAATCTAAACCAATTTCATAAGCTACTTGAATATGCCGATAAACCTTTATATCTTGGGTGTACCAAATTTACAAAGTTATATGCACTTGTGAAATTGTATAACTTGAAGGAAAAATATAGTTGGAGTGATAAAAGTTTCACACATTTACTAAGTTTGTTTGAAGAAATTCTCCCTAATGAGAATGAATTGCCTTCATCATTGTATGATGCAAAGAAAAGCTTATGTGCATTAGGGATGAATTATGTGAAAATTCATGCTTGCCCTAATGATTGTATCTTATACTAGAAGGAGTACGAGAATTTGACTAATTGTCCTGTTTGTGGGATGCCAAGGCGGAAGTTGTGTAAAAAGGCGATGATAAATGGAGTTCCTACAAAGGTCCTTTGGTACTTCCTTCCTATTCCAAGATTTCAAAGATTGTTTCAGAACAAGGAGATATGTAAGGAGTTAACTTGGCATGTTGATAAAAGAGTACTTGACAGATACTTGCGTCATCTGGCTGATGCGCCCGCTTGGAAAGTAGTGGATCACAAGTGACCAGATTTTGCTGCTAAACCCAGAAATCTTAGATTGGCCTTATCAACAGATGAGATCAATACCCATAGTTTGATGAGTTCTGCATATAGTTGTTGGCTAGTTTTGATGATCACTTACAACCTTCCTCCATGGTTATGTATGAAGAGAAAATTTATGATGCTCACTTTGTTGATTTCTGGTCCTAAACAGCCGGGAAATGATATTGACATTTACTTAACACCTTTGATTGATGACTTGAAAAGATTATGGGATATTGGTGTTGATGCATATGATGCATGTCGAGAAGAAAATTTCTTACTTAGGGATGTCTTACTATGGGCAATGAATGATTTTTCTGCATATGGGAACATGTCAGGTTGTGTTGTGAAAGGATATTGAACATGTCCTATTTGTGGTGAAGAAACATATTCGACAAGGTTGAAGCATAGTAAAAAAATGAGTTATACAGGCCATAGAAGATTTCTTTCTACAAATCATCCTTATCGAAGGAAAAAAAGTATTTAATGGGAACCCGGAGCTTAACCCCGCACTGAAACCATTAACTAGGCATGAATTTTTGGATCGAGTTGAAAGAATTCATTATCGTTCGAGAAAAGTGAATGGTAAGCTTCAATTAAAGCAAGGCGAAGCTGTATCATGTTGGAAAAAGAAATCTATATTCTTTGAACTTGAGTATTGGAAACATCTATATGTTCAATATGTTCTTGATGTAATACACATTGAAAAAAATGTGTGTTAAAGTCTGATTAGTACTTTGCTTGACATTCCTGGAAAATCAAAGGATGGAGTAATTGTAAGACTAGAGCTTGTGGAGATGAATTTGAGGATTTATTTGGCACCAAAGATGGGGGAGAAGAGAACCTTTTTGTTGGTGGCTTGTTATACACTAAGTAAGGATAAAAAAGAAAACTTTGTAATTATTTGTTTGGAATAAAGGTCCCCATAGGATATTCATCCAATGTTAAAAATCTGTTGTCGATGAAAAACTTGAAACTTGTTGGCCTTAAGTCACACGACTATCACACTTTGATGCAACAATTACTTCCAGTCGCCATCTGTGGTGTCTTGCCTAAACATGTTAGAGATAATATCACTTGGTTTTGTGGCTTCTTCAACGTGCTACATAATAAAGTGATAGATATCTCGAAGTTGAATGATTTGCAAAGAGAGATTGTGACACTGTTGTGTTTGCTTGAAAAATATTTTCCCCCATCTTTTTTTGATATAATGATTCATTTAACAGTTCATCTTGTACAAGAGGTCAAATTGTTTGAACCAGTTTGGTATAGGAAAATGTGCCCATTTGAAAGATTCATGAAGATCTTGAAAGGGTATGTGCGAAATCACAATCGTCCTAAAGGGTGTATAGCCGAATGTTATATTGCTGAAGAGGCTATGGAATTTTGCTAGGATTACATGTCTAGTGTGCATACAATTAGGATCCCATCATGGCATTAGCAAGTCCAACTTACTAGGCCTCTATCTAGCTCACTAATACACTCAACTTGTCATGATGAGTTGCATCAAGCACATCGTTATGTCTTAAAAAATGAGGTTGACATTGATCCTTATATCAAGTAATTCTCTTACTTATTAATATTTTATTGCACTGTTCTTACATTCTACTAATTAACTTATTAGTATTCTATTAGTTAACTTATTCATAATCATTTCATTAGGGAGCACATAGAATTTTTGAACTCAAGCTTTTCTCATAAAGCCAAGTCCAAAAAGTGGCTACAAGATGAGCATAACCGGATATTTATTGGTCGGTTACGTGATCGTGTGAGAGCAATTGGCAATTCCACCTGTCAAATATCAGAAAGATTGAAGTGGATAGCGCGCGGACGTAGCAATCAAGTGTTGAAGTACTCTAGTTATTTGATTGATAGAGTTACTTATCATACAAAAGAGTGTGATGATACATGAGCTGTTCAAAACTCCAGAGTAAGCTTAGTTGTAAAGACAATGCAAGTTGCTAGTGTGAAGGACAAAAATCCAATTGTGTCGGACATGACTTTCTATGGAGTTATTCAAGAAATTTAGGAACTCGATTATCACAATTTTCAAGTTCCGATGATTAAATGTAATTGGGTTGAGAATAATAATGGTATTAAAGTTGATGAACTTGATTTCACATTGGTAAACCTCAACAGAATTGGATTTAAATCTGACTCTTTTATCTAGGGGAGTCAAGCAAAGCAGATATTCTACATTGAAGATCCTCAAGATCCTGCATGGCATGTTGTACTTGCCTCTCCTACTAGGGATTACATGGAATACATAAATGGTGATGAGTTGGAAAATACTATAATCCACTATCAAAGTTCTGCAAGAGGGTTTCTTTCAATGGAATTAATGGGCATTGACGGCATAGATGAAAATGAACCATCATACGTTCGCGAAGATTGTGATGGGACATGGATTGACAATAATTAAGTGTAATCTATTATTTTGATGGTGTGTAAATTTTGTTTGCTGATCTATTTTGTTATCACATTTTTTCTTATTGTTATATAACTGTCGTTTGTCTTCATTCTCGCTTTATTTTCTTTGTAATTCAAATGCCTAACAAGTTGCTGCCTTTCACAAGAAATGGGGCATCAAGGAGCTTGATAATATTCTAGAATTTAGGGTTCTCCTCATTTCTTGTGGACACTATGGCAGCTCATGCAAAGAGATTACTGAGGATTGAGAAGGCTAAAGAAAGTACTTCATATCTTGCCACTAACAATAGTTGTGAGGGTCAAACAACAATGGAATCTACAGCAACAGAGTCAACAAGAACATCGAGGGGGCATACACATTTGGATAGGCTTATTAGGCTAAGGGTCCAAGGAATTAAAAAGGATGTTAGCTTCAACAAAATTGGACAGCCAGTTGGAGAATTTACGAGTGAAATGTAAAGCTACATTGACGTTCTCATTTGAGAAAAGATCTCAATAGGTTATAAATCATGGAAGCAAGTGCCAAATGATGTTAAAGAGTTAATATGGGAATCGGTGAATGTATGTTAGAATGCTTTGAGAACTTAAATTAGCTCACAAATGGTTATGCTATATTTAATGTGCTTGTTAATTTTTTTATGTGTTTTTACAGCTAACATACAATATTGACCCAAGTTGGAAGAAGAGATGTTTACATTCAGAAAATAATAAATGGCATCAATATAAAGCTTTTCTCACTCAAAAGTTCATTTTCAGCAAGTTAGATAAACCTGATGAGTTGAAAGATCCAACGATTAGCTATGATATTTCACAAGATGATTGAAATTCCTTTGTAATAACTTGCATGACTGTCAACTTTAGGGTAAGATTCAAAATTTGATTTTAATTTTTAGAAGATAGTCCTAATGGTCCTTAACTGATGTTCTATAACTATCTTATAAAATTTTTCCCAACAAGTTAAAAATGTATTGGGTGTTGAATGACTGGGGGAAGTGTTGATATGAGCTTAAAGCAAGATGTTTTCATTCTATGTCCCACATATGTACTTGTATTCTCTGCCTTGAATGACATTTTTTTGTAAGCATGTGCATTGTAGAGAATTTGCATAAGTTTATTTAAATGAAGCTCGGTTTTCCCAACAGTAGATTAGAATAAACATCATGTTCATCACCCATGGACGCTGTATAATGGCAAGCAAAATCCTCAGAATCTGTTGAAGGGGCAACTATGATACTACTGATTGATAATGCCATTTTATCACTATAGTCTTATTTCTTTTATATGTATAAATCTTTCTCCTTTGAGGTTAGAGATGCATTCTAGCTTCAGCCTTCAAGATTGATGCTACTGCACTCTTTTCTTTTAAGAGCTCGAGAAAGCTTGCTATTTGAAAACTTTAAGGTTTGCATATATATATATATATTTGAATGTCGATAGTGAACTTAATTTATTTTAATTTTTAACTAGAGAGTAAGTGATGAACAAAAGAATAGAAGGCAGAACGTATACCCTCATCAGCTGTCCCGTAAAGAATATGCACGTTTCGTTGACAAAATTATAAGTATGTTGAAGCTGGTGGTTTATTATTGAATCTAATTTTGTAGGAACAGAGCATGATTCATATTTTTTGTAGGCATCTGATTTATGTGATGATGATGAGATAAATCAAGCTATTATTTGGAAGAGAGGACGGGTCAATAAGAAGGATGAATTTGAAGCCGATGATCTTAAAATGATAGTAAAAAAGATTATATGTGATACATGAAAGAATAGATATTTTTTATTAATTAATTTTATTGTTAGTAACTATTTTGTTTGTTTGGGGATGTCAAGATGATTATGTGCAACAAAAAAGGGAGGGGAAGCTGTAGTTTGAAGGGGCTAGGAAAGATATCATCACAAATGCACTAGATTATGAAAAACATGCTGGGAGTGTGAGGGGTGTTGGAGGTCATATCACTCCAACAATTTATTTTAATGTTGGCAGAATTTGGAATAGCCTTCTTAAAGATGGTGGCATAATCCTTCATCATCAAAAGGAGTTGTTAGAGGCAAAGAAGTTAATCTCAGAACAAAATGCACACATAGTAGATCAAGATGCACGCATATAGAAACTTGAAGAAATGTTCAAAAAGGGAGCATGCGACTTTGAGTTTGATGAGAAAGGTAGTTGCTCGGTGAAGTTGCCTACCACGAGTGAAGATAAGATAAAAACAAAGAAGAGTAACCCATATTATGAAATTTTGAATGATGATGACTGTTGGGTTCATTAGTGGTGGAAAACTTCCCAACCTACAAGTCTTGCTTGGAAGGGAAAATGACCAAAGAGACCTTTTAAAGCCAAGGGGTATAGAGCCAAAGATGTGTTAGAGTTGGTTCATTCTGATTTGTACCTATGACTATCAAGGCAAGAGGTGATTTCGAATATTTTGTCTCTTTTAGATGACTATTCGAGATACAGGTACATTTACTTGATGCGCCACAAGTCTAAGTGCTTTGATAAGTTCAAAGAGTATAAGGATGATGTGGAGAAACGTCATGATAAAAGTATCAAGAGTCTTATTTTAGAGGGAATTAAAAGTCCTATTTTTGATATACCAAATTCATTTTAGGGATATGCTCTGGAAACGAAAGTAAACATTCTAAACATGGTACCTTCTAAGTCAGTACCCTCTACTCCCATAGAATTGTGGAATGGGCATAAGCCTAGTTTGAAGCATATTCAGATTTGGGGTAGTCCAGCACATGTGCTGAAGGGAGATACTGATAATTTGGAATCATGAACAGAAGTTTGCTTGTTTGTGGGTTATCCTAAAGGAATAAAAGGCGATTTATTTTATAATCCTAAAGATCATAAGGTCATTGTTAGCACCAATGCCTGATTTTTAGAAGAGGACTATGTAATGAACCACAAACCCATGAGTAAAATTGTTCTTAAGGAAATTAGAGAAGACACGTCTAAACTAGTACCAACTATACAAGATGAGATACCACAAGAAACTGCAACACGTGTCACAAATGATGCACAATTACAAGCAGTGCCACGTTGTAGTGGGAGGGTTGTTCGGCAACCTGGTAGATTCATATTTTTGGGAGAGTCTTGGACTTGATCCCTGGTGAACATGAACCTGATTCCTGCATATATGGTGAAGCACTCCAAGATAAAGATGCAGCATCTTGGAAAAGTGTAATGAACTTTGAAATAGAATCTATGTATTCTAATAAGGTCTGGGAGCTTGTAGAACCACCAAATGGTGTAAAAATCATTGGGTGTAAATAAATCTACAAAAGAAAAAGAGGGATAGATGGGAAGGTGGAAACTTTCAAAGCAAGGCTTATTGTAAAAGGATATACTCAAAAAGAGGGAATCAATTATGAGGAAACCTTTTCACCGGTAGCTATGCTTAGTCTATCCGGATGCTTTTATCTATTGCTGCTCATATGGATTAAGAGGTTTGGTAAATGGATGTTAAGACAACTTTCCTTAATGGAAGTCTTGAAGAAAACATCCATATGAAGCAACCAGAGGGGTTTATTGAAAAAGGCAAAGAGATTCTTGTATGTAAGCTCAATCGGTCTATTTATGGACTGAAGCAAGCTTCAAGATCTTGGAATATCTGGTTTAATGAAGTAATCCAGTCTTATGGATTTATTCAGTGTCTCGATGAGTCTTGTGTATACAAGAAGTGTGATGGAAACATGGTGATATTTCTTGTACTATACGTATATGACATTTTGTTAGTTGGCAACAATATCAAAGTGTTATCAAAAGTAAGGGTATGGTTGTTAAAGTAATTCGATATGAAGGACTTGGGAGAATGCAGGCATATTCTTGGGATCAAAGTAATAAGGGATCGCAAGAAAAGAATATTATGCTTATCCTAAGCTTTATATATCGATACTATCCTATCTCGTTTTAGTATGCAAAACTCCAAGAAAGGTTTTCTACCTTTTCGACATAGAGTACCCTTATCCAAAGAGATGTCTCCTAAGACATCAAAAGAGATAGAGGAAATGAAGGTAGTTCCTTATGCTGTAGGAAGCCTAATGTATGCGATGCTATGTACAAGACCGGATATTTGTTTTGTCATGGACATGGTTAGCAGGTATCAAAGTAACCCAGGACCGGGACACTGGACTGCCATAAAACATATATTAAAGTACCTGAGAAGGACTAGAGATTATATGCTAGTTTACAAGGCAGATGATTTGCTCCCTGTGGGTTACACGGATTCGGACTTCCAATCTGATTGGGACAATAGTAAGTCAACCTCGGGCTTTTGCGTTTACTTTAGGAGGTGAAACCATAACTATGGAGGAGTGTTAAGCATAGATGCTTTTTCAGGACTCCACCATGGAAGATGAGTATATGGCAGCCTCTGAGGCAGCCATAGAAGCTATATGGCTCAAAAACTTCATGATGGGCTTAGATATGATTCCTGGTTTACCCAAAATTATTACAATTTATTGTGATAATAGTGGTGCAGTAGAAAACTCGAAGAAAACCATGAGTCCATAAGGCAAGTAAACACATTGAGCGCAAGTACCACCTAATACGAGACATCGTATAAATGAGAAGTTGTTGTCCTCTATATTGCATCAGATGATAACCTGGAAAGATCCTTTCACTAAGACTCTTAAGGCAAGAGCTTTTGATGGGCATGTTGAGGGATTGAGAATCAGATGTATGGCAGGGTTTATGGCAGCATAGTCTTTTAGTATAAGTGAGAGATTGTTGAAATGTATACTAAAAGTCTAGCTTTTTGTATAAACATTTATTTAGAAATAAGAATCACATTGGTCAAATATTTACATTTATGCTAAGTGTAGTTGTCCATATAATTTATATTGTAGATAACATAGTGTGAGGAGACACACAGAAGATCATGTTATCAGATCCTTATAAATTATAAATAGTAGCTCACAACCAAGATGGAATGGACAAACCATTGGAGCGGTTGTAGTGTAATTTGGTATTAGTTTATCTTGACTATAATATTACACTAGTATACTATGAGTGTATTGAACAAGACCATTTGAGGTAGTTCCTTTTTATACTGACTACATAAAAGAATAAAATCTCTATTATTATGGAAGTGTGTACTCTTAATCATGATATAATAACAAGCACGTATACTTAATATTTATTTTTTTAATTTATCAAAGGGTACGATTTAGTTCGTTAAATCAATAGGCCCGATAAGTTGGGAAATGATGTTGTTTATATGGTGTGTTATTGATTATAGAATGAAACTGCGTCCTAGTAATCTAGGTTGATGATGTCCCCTTGAGGAGCTCATAAGGATTGTCATGTAAACCCTGCAGGTGGACCTAGTCTGGCATGACAATGAAGTTGAGTGGTACTACTCTTGGAGGTAGATATTAATTAAGTGAGTTGTCAGTAACTCATTTAATTAGTGGGCACTCAACATCTTAAACACAAGGAGATTAATGCACTCATAATAAGAAAGAGCCCAAAATATAATTTGGGATTGGTGCGGTCGTTCAATAATAACTCTTTAGTGGTATGAGTTATTATTGATGAACTTGAGTTGGGTGTTCGGGGCAAACATAGGAAGCTCAAGCTCATCGGGAGACCAAAATCAATTTATCCTCTCGGTCCCTGTTGTAGCCTCTATAAATCCTTGTATCCACAAAGTCCACTTCTTACCCAAGTAATGGGCTGGACACATCCTTGTTTGGTGCAAGGGGCCGGCCAAGCATGAGCTTGGAAGCCAAGAGGTGGCCGACCAAAGCTTGGTGCCCAAGCTAAGGGTCTGCCACATGTAGAATAAAAGGAAAAGGAAGTTTTGTTTTGAAACAAAATTTTATTAAAATATTTCCATATTTGTAGTTATCTACAATGGTTAAAAAAGAGATTTTATTTTTTTAAAATCTTTCCCCTTTTGTAGTTATCTACAATGGATAAAAGAAAGATTTCAATTTCCTTTTATAGCCATCCTCATGGTTTTAAAAGAGAGTTTTAAAATTTTAATCTTTCCTTTTATAGCTATCTACAAAAGATTAAAGAGATATTTTAATTTTGTTAAAATCTTTCCTTATTTGTAGTTATCTATAATGTTTAAAAGAGATATTTTAATTTTTGATAAAACTTTCCTTTTTTGTAACCATGATTTAAAAAGAGAAGTTTTAATTAATCTTTCCTTTTTGTAGTTGTCTACATGTTTTAAAAGAGAGAGATTAATTTTAAAACTTTCCTTTATTGCCATGTATAATAGGAAATTTTAAAGAGAGAGATTTTAATTGTTATTAAAATTCCCTTTTTAAGGGAGGCCACAAATAATGAAGTTTTAATTATGTTTAAAACTTTCCTTTTTTGCCTTGACCAAGGATTATAAAAGAGAAGGAGAGGGTGCCTCATGAAGTAGACATAATTCTATTTTCCTCTTCTCTTTTCCTTGGGTGGTCGGCCACCTTTTCCTTCCTCTTCTCCCTTTGGTTTCTCCACTAGAGGCTGGTGGTAGTTGTCCTCCTTATTCAAGCTATCACCTGTGATACAAGAGAAGAAGCATTCCACCCTAGGGTCGGTGGAAAGAGAGGAGGCTTTCTTCCTAAGGACCAACGACAAGAGAGGAAGTTTATCTTGTTGTGGCTGGTCACTTGGAGGAGAAGAAGAAGAGAAGGTGTCACGCCCCAGAGGTGTCCCTGTCCGAGAAAATTTCGGCAGCATCTCCCCTGTACGGCGGACAATCTGAAACTTCTACATAACACATATACCTCAGCCACAGGTAGCTGGAATAATAAAAACAATAAAAAAATATAACCACACATTCCACGCAGTTTATATAACAAGTAAACAGAAAGGTAATACCCTGACTCGAAATCAACCCTACTCCACTACACTCGTAAAGCTCAAATCCGATGAACTCACCTCTTCTGCCGTCCAGGCAGGCATGTAGTAGAATAAATCCAAATCCAAATCCATCGACATAATAAAATCCATACAATGTCCATAAGTAAAATAATCCAAAACATAACAAGTTCAAAACAGTCTAAAACAGAAAAGAAACCAAAAGAAAAACCAATCATATCCTCGAGGTCTGCAGGGACCAGCAACTGGAACTCTCTCCTGACAGCATCAACCTGAAAATATCAACAATGGAGGCGGGGTGAGTCCAACACTCAGCAGGTACAACTGATATACAAAGTAAGGAAATAACACCTAGCACTAATCATGCGTACAGTCTCCTGATATAATAAAGGTAAATGCAAACTGAAATAACAGGAGTATACTGTACTAACCAGGACCTGGGTATAAAGACAAGCAGTCTGAGAGATATGGAAATCCTGTATGCATGTCAAACATAGGTATCCAAACAATATGCTGCATATAAATGCAGCAAACACAAACACAAACAATAAATGCATCATGCATATGATGCCAATGATGCGTCCTGGTCACCCCTGACGCCAGTCGATCATCTCACACAATAGTGAGGCCGAGTGGGTAAGGCTGTGACAACCGTGCACTCTGTCGTCACTACTCCTGATGAGTGACCGAGTGGACGGGATGCTGTCGGAGTACACCTATCCTCCTACCCCAAATCATAAATAGGGGAGCGCAATGCTCTCAACTCCCGGTACACGATGACGGGGAGGAATCCCTGTCGGACAACACGTTGTATCACACTACCCATGAGCGGACCAACGGTGCCTAACAGAGTCCCTGCTGCAACACACTCTGCCTGAATCGACCACTAACCCATGAGTGGTGGTGTGTGCAGATCCATGTAACTGGCGATGTGCTCAACAATAATGGAGCGGACTATCGCACAGAATGCAATCATGCAAATGGTGCATGGCAATAACCATAAAAACATCCTGACCTAATCTATATATATAGAAAAGTGCACCCTAGGTCAACGAATCCTATCGAATCAAAGGTACACAGAAGGTATAAAACCTAGGTCCTGAACATGGTGAAGCATGGTATATCACTACCCCCTATAAGCATGTATAAACAAATAAAGTATACATGGGATGCAAATCAAGCAATCAATCAATCATGTATCAGATATTGGGTAGTGACTTACCGAAACAAATAAAGGACATAATTAATGCAACTTGTTAAATTCACTACTATGTATATCAAATAACATAAGTCAAAAGTACCTGCCTCCGATAAGAAAAGTCCAAATCTGACTCCGAGATACCCATCTCGCGTCAAAGTCCTGTGTCACCAATAAAAATACATTTTTATTTAGCTAGAATACAAACAAACAGCTAAATAAATCCTAAATAGAAATTTAGGGATAAACCCTAAACCATTTCCCTCAACCTTTCTAACGGTTAATTAGGGTTAATTACCTTAACCCCAAACAACCCTTTTGATAAAAATCCAAAACCTAAATCCATATAACCTAATTATTCTACACAACCTAATGATGAATAAATTATCAATAGGTATCAAGATCATACCTAAACATGGATTAATCCAATATATTCCTAATCCAATACATGAATCTAACTCATCAACATGTAACAATTACTCTACTTCTTACCTTGATTCAAACCTCTGCTCTTGATCCAACCCACTGGTGATGCTGGTTTGAGTGCTGCCGGTAAGAAGATCACAGATCAAACATAATTTGTTAACATCCTACTACTAAAACAACCTACAAATCAAACCAACAGAACAGGAAACTGATCCGAGATCAATCAAGATCCTCAAATCCCTAACCTTCTCATCACTGCCTTACCTTAACCGTGACCTAATTCCACCACAACGAAGGATTGCTCAAGAACAGAGGAGAGGCGGCACAGTGAGGAGCGGCACTGCTCCGGGCGACGCCGGCTACTAGCAAGGGCACGGTGATGATCGGCACAAGAGGAAAAATTGGCAGCCAACAGTAGGGCAGAGGGACGGCGTTGCTGGAGATCGGGGCAGAGACTTGAGCCGAGTCCTCGGCGGCGTCGCTGTGGTGGCGGGAGAGGATGCTAGGGCGCAGCCTCGGCAGGAGGAAGCTCGGCTAGGGCACGGGGTGGCCGGCGGTGGCGCCGGCTCTGTGCAGTAGCGCTTGGCGTCACGGCGGCAGTGAGGAGGGGCGTCGGCGATTAGGGCAAGGAGTCGACGACAGGGAAGAAGGGGCGCGCGAACGGTTTCGGGGAGAAGAAACAGATTCGGGAAGAAGAAATAGAGGAAACGGCGAAAAGAAAATAAAGAAATGGCAAAATAAATAAAGAAAAGGAATTAAGAAATTCAACTTTTCCTCACTTAAATGGGGTAGCCTAAATAGGCTTTTCCGGACCCCGTTTTTATCCCCGTCAACTCGTCCGTACGAGCTCCGAAAAATTCCCGAAAAATTCCCAAAAATTTCAAAAAATTTCCTTATTAACATTCGCCTATTTTCGGTATTTTACATTCTCCCCCACTAATAAAAATTTGGTCCCCAAATTTCATTATCTACCATCAGCAAATACTAACAACATATATAAAGTATAAATGCTGAACGGTAAATAAATCACATACCTCAAGTGAAAAGATGGGGATATCGAGATCGGATAATATCCTCGAGCTCCCAAGTAGCCTCCTCGTCCGAATGATGCTGCCATCCGACTTTAACCAGCCGGATAGTCTTGTTCCGCAACTGACGCTCTTTCCGGTCGAGAATCTATACCGGAACCTCCTCATATGTAATGTCAGGCTGAACCGGAACTGGAATATCTGCCAACACATGCGTCGGGTCAGGTACATATCTCCTCAGCATGGATACATGAAATACATCGTGCACGCCTGACAGGGACGGTGGTAGTGCCAATCTATAAGTTACCGCTCCGATCCTCTCCAAGATCTCGAAAGGGCCACTGTAGCGCGGAGCTAGCTTACCTCTGAGGCCAAATCTCTTCACCCCTTTTGTGGGTGAAACTCGCAGAAACACATGGTCGCCAACAGAGAACTCCAGTGGTCTGCGTCTCCGATCAGCATAACTCTTCTGGCGGTCCTGCGCCTCTGACATCCTCCGTCTGATAGTACGGACCAACTCTGCATCCTGCTGAACTCTATGAGGTCCCAACAACTGGGCCTCTCCAACCTCATCCCAGAGGACGGGTGCCCGACAAGGTCTACCATACAACGCCTCAAATGGTGCCATCTGGATAGCCGAATGAAAGCTGTTGTTGTAGGCAAACTCTACCAGCGGCAGATGGTCCTCCCAACTGCCTCCGAAATCCATAACACTTGACCTCAGCAGGTCCTCTAAAGTCTGAATAGTCCGCTCTGACTGTCCATCTGTCTGTGGATGGAAGGCTGTACTAAAATGGAGCTGTGTGCCCAAGGCCTGCTGTAGACTCTGCCAGAATCGAGATGTGAACCGTGGATCTCTATCCGAAATGATACTCAACGGAACACCATGTAGTCTGATGATCTCTCGGCAATACAGATCTGTCAATCGATCCAAGGAATCAGTCCTCCGAATCGCTAAAAAGTGCGTGGATTTGGTTAATCGATCAACGATTACCCAAATCGCGTCATGGCATCGTCGTGTCCTCGGCAACCCTACCACAAAGTCCATGGTAATGTGATCCCACTTCCACTCAGGAATAGGAATCCGCCGAAGTAACCCTGCAGGTCTCTGGTGCTCAGCCTTCACCTGCTGACAGACAAGACATCTAGCTACAAAATCCGCGATGTCTTTCTTCATACCGTTCCACCAGTAGGAACTCCTCAAGTCTCGATACATACGGGTCTCGCCTGGATGGATCGCAAATCGAGAATGGTGAGCCTCCTGAAGTAGCTCCTGTAAGACCGGATGAGACTGAGGTACGCATAATCTACTTCGGAAGTATATAACACCCTCCTCGTCTCGTGTAAAATATGTCTGCTGCCCAGAAGCTATCTGACTGCTAATGAACTGCAAATGCTGATCACCAGCCTGGGCCTCTCGGATCCTCGTCCGGATCGATGACTGAGCAACCATGGTAACAAGAATACCCTGCTCTGTCGGTCCCTGCTCCTCAAGATCTAACTCAGAGAAACCCTGAATCAAGTCTGTAACTGAAACTCGGTGACAAGCCAAAGTCCCTCTGGACTTCCTGCTGAGTGCATCTGCAACCACATTAGCTTTCCCCGGGTGGTAGCTAATGGTACAATCGTAATCCTTCAGGAACTCCATCCATCTCCTCTGTCGGAGATTAAGCTCCTTCTGAGTGGAAATATATTTGAGACTCTTATGATTAGTGAGAATCTCAAATGTAATACCGTATAAATGATGACGCCAAATCTTCAATGCATAAATGATGGCGGCTAACTCCAAGTCATGAACTGGGTAGTTCTTCTCATGCTCCTTCAACTGACGAGAAGCATAAGAGACTACTCTACCGTGCTGCATCAGAACAGCGCCAAACCCTGTAGAGACGCGTCGGTGTAGAGTACAAATCCATCCTCTCCAGAAGGTAAAACCAAAACTGGAGCCAACACTAATCTCCGCTTCAGCTCCTGAAAGCTGGTCTCGCAATCCTTTGTCCACATGAACTTCACGACTTTCCTGGTAAGACGTGTCAATGGCATAGCAATACGCGAGAAACCCTCGACAAAACGTCGGTAATATCCAGCCAATCCCAGAAAACTGCGGATCTCCTGAACTGATTTCGGCTGCTCCCAACCGGTAACAGCCTCGATCTTCTGAGGATCAACTGAAATACCTCTGCTAGAGACCACGTGTCCCAGAAAACCGACCGAGGATAGCCAGAATGTACACTTGCTGAACTTCGCGTACAGCTGATGTCGTCTAAGAATCTCCAAGACTATACGAAGATGCTGTGCATACTCCTCCTCGGAATGCGAATAGACCAATATGTCATCAATGAAAACGATAACAAACTGATCCAGATACTCCAGAAAGATGTGGTTCATCAAGTCCATAAACACCGCTGGAGCATTGGTAAGCCCAAATGGCATTACCAAAAACTCATAATGATCGTATCTGGTACGGAACACTGTCTTCTGAATATCCGAGTCTCTGACTCTCAGCTGATGATATCCGGATCGCAGATCAATCTTAGAATACACTGAAGTACCTCTGAGCTGATCAAACAAATCCTCAATCCGTGGTAATGGATATTTATTTCTGATGGTCACTGAATTCAGCTGCTTGTAGTCAATACATAACCTCATGGTACCGTCTTTCTTCTTGACAAATAGAACTGGAGAACCCCATGGTGAAACACTAGGGTGTATAAATCCCCTATCCAAAAGCTCCTGGAGTTGAACCTTCAGCTCGTTCAACTCTTTCGGTGCCATACGATACGGAGCTTTTGATGTCGGTGAAGTTCCCAGAATCAGCTCAATAGTGAACTCCATTGGCCTTCTGGGAGGCAAACCAGGAAGCTCCTCAGGGAATACATCTGGATACTCTCGGACTACAGAAACGTCGGAGAGCTGCGAACTGCTGCTGTCTCCAGTACTAATCAGAGATAATAGAAAACCATGACAACCGTGAGACAGCAGCTTCTGCACCTGAATCGTTGAAATAATCGAGATGCCGTCATCTCTGATGCCAGTGAAACTCCACGAGGGTTGGTTCGGAGGCCGGAAGGTGACCACCCTCGTGTGGCAATCAACGATAGCATGATATACTGATAGCCAATCCATGCCAAGAATGATATCAAACTCGATCATCTCCAATACTAGAAGATCTACCGTAAGTGTCATGTTGCCAAAGTCTAACGGGCAACTTCTGACCTCTTGGGTGACGTCTAAAGTATCACCGGACGGTAAGGAGACAGTCAATCGCTGCAATTTAACAGTAGGTAATCTACCAATCTCCCGCATAAAGGTACGGGATATAAAAGAGTGCGAACTACCAGTATCAATCAAAATATCAGCAGAAAATGCATAAATGGAAAATCGTACCGCGGAAAACGGATCCGTCGGCCCGCTGAGCATCCTCTATGGTAATCGCATGAACACGACCAGTCTCTGGCGGAGGAGGAGGAGGTGGTAACGCTGCCAGCGGCTGCTGCGGCTGGGCAGAAGCCTGCCACTGAGGCGCTGCTGGACAATGTGCCAGAGAAGACTAAGAGGATGGTGACTGATATTGTGCAGCTGGCTGGGACTGAGTTTGGTACTACCCCTGAGTCGGATAATAAGGTCCTGGAACAAAACTCTGGGGTGCTACAGAAGCACTGGAGTACTCCTGTCCAAGCATGCCAAATGTTGCTGCTGAGGGAACTGCTCCCTGCTGACGCTGTGAGGAATGGGCTTTCTGCCCTCCTCGATATGCCCCTGACTCACTAGACTGTCCCCTCTGACCTGACCCTCCGGAAGCCGTGTGCTGAGCCTTCAATTGACAATCTCGGCTCTGGTGCCCAGGCAGTTTGCAATAAAAGCAAACTGGCTGTCCCAGAGAGCAAGCTGGGGTAAGGTGATCTCTGGATCCACATCGGAAACAGTGAGTATCGCTGGAAGATGGTTGCCGGTTCTGCTGAGAAAACCAGGAACGTCCCGAAGAACACCGCCCTGACTTCTGAGGCCTACGAGATACCCCAGAAGAACTCTGACCTGACCGTCTGTGACTACTCTGATGTTGTCCTGTCGCCTGTGTCTGCTGGATCTGCCCTGATGTCTGACCCATATGCTTCCTTTTCCTGTCCGGATATGCTGTCTGCTGAGCTAACTCTATCATCAAAGCTCGATCCAGTGCATCAGAGTAAGATGTGATCCCTAAACCGGCAAGCCGTACATGCAGATAACCATCCAGTCCCTGAATAAACTGCATCATGCGAGTTCTGTCCTCCGCAACTAACTCTGGACAAAACTTAGCCAACCGGTGGAATTCAGTATTATACTCGGTCACTGAGCGGTTGTTCTGCCTCAGACTCATAAAATCCTGTCGGCGAGCCATTTGATAAGACAGTGGAAAGAAGCGGCTCTCAAAAGCCTCTCTGAACCTGGTCCATGTGACGTTACGCTCACCAATAATAGTACGCTGAGTAATCCACCAGGCATTAGCTTTATCCCGTAAATGGTAGGCAGCCAGCTCTGCTTTCTCCCACTCGGAGCAAGCCATATAGAAGAAAGTCTGCTCCATAGTCTCTATCCATGACAGAGCCATACTCGGATTGAGATCTCCGCGGAAAAGAGTGAAACGAGTCTTCATCGACTCAGCCAATGCTGGAATCCAAGCTCGTGCAGCGACAATATCAGTGAGCTGTGTCGGGACGGCTGCAGGAACTGGCGAAAACACTGGTACCGCGGAATAAACCGGAGGAGGAACTCCCGGTGCTGCTGTATATACTGAAGTATAAGCCGTCAGCGGTACTGCCGGGTGAACAAAAGTGGCCGCAGCTGAAGGTACGGTAGGTAATGGTACCGGACATGGTGCATCTGCTGCTACTGTAGGCACTGGGGGCACAAGTGCCTCTGGTGTCGGGTACACTGTAGATCCAAGTGGTGGTGGTACTGAATACACTGTAGGCTGCGCTGGAGCAGATGTCAGGTACGCGAATGGTACCCCTGATGGTACCGGAACTACTGTAGGGATAGGTACGCTCGGCACAACCGAGGTAGGTACCTCTATAGGAGTCGTCGGGGTCTGAAAGCCCAACGTGCCCGCAGCATGCTGAGTCAGTCCTGACTGACAGGCTCACTAACAGTGGACATCTCTGCACATCCAGAGATCCCGTGGTCCTCGCACGTGGTCGTCCAGCACCACGTCTCGCAGCAATATGAGTAGATCGTTTCATATCTGTTAAATTAAATTACAGATATTACTACAAGTACAAAAATCATAAAATAAACATCATACCTATTTGCTGTCTGGAGATGTTCCGTTGCTGTCCTGTCCCCAACCTTTGACCTCAAAATTCTGAACGAGAAAAATCGCCGGAAATCCATATAAATCCGAAACGGAAATCCGAAACATAACCATAACGAAAATCTGAAAATGCCCAGTTTGACTCACAAACCTGGCTAACCCAAATATCCAGAATACCAACAACAGGCATCCGATAAATCTCCAGAACACCAAAAGCAGGTATCATAACCCTGCTCTGATACCAATAAATTGGTATCAGATAAATCTCAAAATCCAACACACGGAAACCAACCAAGTATCGCCAAATCTTGGTATCAGGTTATCCCAAATATCCAAAATACGAAAACAAAGATCGTAAAACCTCGCTCTGATACCATCTGTAAGGCCCCGGCTTGGGCAGGCCCCACCCGGACCGAACCAGGAACGACACCAGAATAACCTATCGGTTTGATGACTAGCTCCACAGACCACCGGAGGTCCTTTCAGCGTGCTTTGTCCTCACTCGCACGCACCCTGGAAAACTTCCAAGGAGGTCACCCATCCTCAGATTTCTCCAAGCCAAGCACGCTTAACTTTGGAGTTCTTAAGTTTGGGCTTCCGAAAAGGAAGGTGCACCTTGGTGATATAGATAGTACCATCTAACCTTTTAAGTCATACTTAACCAGAATCTCAGAACCGGGGTATTACAATCACCCCCACTTAAAGACACAACGTCCTCATTGTGTAACCACAAATCACACCACAAACAAATCCCAGATCCTCCCTCGCTAGGTGGTGCCTTGGGTGCTTCTACCACAGGCGCACCCACGGTCGCAAGGTCGCTCTGATACCACAAAATTGTCACGCCCCAGAGGAGTCCCTGTTCGAGAAAATTTCGACAGCATCTCCCCTGTACGGCGGACAATCTGAAACTTCTACATAACAAATATACCTCAGCCACAGGTAGCTGGAATAATAAAAACAATAAAAAAATATAACCACACATTCCACGCAGTTTATATAACAAGTAAACAGAAAGGTAATACCCTGACTCGAAATCAACCCTACTCCACTACACTCGTAAAGCTCAAATCCGATGAACTCACCTCTTCTGCCGTCCAGGCAAACATGTAGTAGAATAAATCCAAATCCAAATCCATCGACATAATAAAATCCATACAATGTCCATAAGTAAAATAATCCAAAACATAACAAGTTCAAAACAGTCTAGAACAGAAAAGAAACCAAAAGAAAAACCAATCATATCCTCGAGGTCTGCAGGGACCAGGAACTGGAACTCTCTCCTGACAGCATCAACATGAAAATATCAACAATGGAGGCGGGGTGAGTCCAACAATCAGCAGGTACAATTGATATACAAAGTAAGGAAATAACACCTAGCACTAATCATGCGTACAGTCTCCTGATGTAATAAAGGTAAATGCAAACTGAAATAACAGGAGTATACTGTACTAACCAGGACCTGGGTATAAAGACAAGCAGTTCGAGAGATATGGAAATCCTGTATGCATGTCAAACATAGGTATCCAAACAATATGCAGCATATAAATATAGCAAACACAAACACAAACAATAAATGCATCATGCACATGATGCCAATGATGCGTCCTGGTCACCCCTGACGCCAGTCGATCATCTCACATAATAGTGAGGCCGAGTGGGTAGGGCTGTGACAACCATGCACTCTGTCGTCACTACTCCTGATGAGTGACCGAGTGGACGGGATGCTATCGGAGTACACCTATCCTCCTACCCCAAATCATAAATGGGGGAGCGCAATGCTCTCAACTCCCGGTACACGATGACGGGGAGGAATCCCTGTCGGACAACACGTTGTATCACACTACCCATGAGCGGACCAACGGTGCCTAACAGAGTCCCTGCTACAACACACTCTGCCTGAATCGACCACTAACCCATGAGTGGTGGTGTGTGCAGATCCATGTAACTGGCGATGTGCTCAACAATAATGGAGCGGACTATCGCACAGCATGCAATCATGCAAATTGTGCATGGCAATAACCATAAAAACATCCTGACCAAATCTATATATATATAAAAGTGCACCCTAAGTCAACGAATCCTATCCAATCAAAGGTACACAGAAGGTATAAAACCTAGGTCCTGAACATGGTGAAGCATGGTATATCACTACCCCCTATAAGCATGTATAAACAAATAAAGTATACATGGCATGCAAATCAAGCAATCAATCAATCATGTATTAGATATTGGGTAGTGACTAACCGAAACAAATAAAGGACATAATTAATGCAACTTGTTAAATTCACTACTATGTATATCAAATGACATAAGTCAAAAGTACCCGCCTCCGATAAGAAAAGACCAAATCTGACTCCGAGATACCCGTCTCGCGTCAAAGTCCTGTGTCACCAATAAATATACATTTTTATTTAGCTAGAATACACACAAACAGCTAAATAAATCCTAAATAGAAATTTAGGGATAAACCCTAAACCATTTCCCTTAACCTTTCTAACTGTTAATTAGGGTTAATTACCTTAACCCCAAACAACCCTTTTGATAAAAATCCAAAACCTAAATCCATATAACCTAATTATTCTACACAACCTAATGATGAATAAATTATCAATAGGTATCAAGATCATACCTAAACATGGATTAATCCAATATATTCCTAATCCAATACATGAATCTAACTCATCAACATGTAACAATTACTCTACTTCTTACCTTGATTCAAACCTCTGCTCTTGATCCAACCCACTGGTGATACTGGTTTGAGTGCTGCTGGTAAGATGATCACAGATCAAACATAATTTATTAACATCCTACTACTAAAACAACCTACAAATCAAACCAACAGAACAGGACACTGATCCGAGATCAATCAAGATCCTCAAATCCCTAACCTTCTCATCACTGCCTTACCTTAACCGTGACCTAATTCCACCTCAACGAAGGATTGCTCAAGAACAGAGTAGAGGCGGCACAGTGAGGGGTGACACTGCTCCGGGCTACGCCGGCTACTAGCAAGGGCACGGTGATGATCGGCACAAGAGGAAAAATTGGCAGCCAACAGTAGGGCAGAGGGACGGCGTTGCTGGAGATCGGGGCAGAGACTTGAGCCGAGTCCTCGGCGGCGTCGCTGTGGTGGCGGGAGAGGATGCTAGGGCGCAGCCTCGGCAGGAGGAAGCTCGGCTAGGGCACAGGGTGGCCGGCGGTGGCGCCGGCTCTGTGCAGTAGCGCTTGGCGTCACGGCGGCAGTGAGGAGGGGCGTCGGCGATTAGGGCAAGGAGTCGGCGACAGGGAAGAAGGGGCGCGCGAACGGTTTCAGGGAGAAGAAACAGATTCGGGAAGAAGAAATAGAGGAAACGGCGAAAAGAAAATAAAGAAAAGGCAAAATAAATAAAGAAAAGGAATTAAGAAATTCAACTTTTCCTCACTTAAATGGGGTAGCCTAAATAGGCTTTTCCGGACCCCGGTTTTATCCCCGTCAACTCGTCGGTACGAGCTCTGAAAAATTCCTGAAAAATTTCTAAAAATTCTGGAAAATTCCCTTATTAATATTCGCCTATTTTCGGTATTTTACAGAAGGAGTTTCCTATTTTGGCATCCCTTGGTGGCTCAAGAGTTTTGGAGGAGGAGAAGTGGTTCAAGTGGATTCCATCTTGGTAGATCGTCGCCCACACGACGTTCAAGAGGAGGAGAGGAATACAACATAAGATCAAGAGGTCTTTAAGCTACAAATAAAGGTATAACTAGTTATTTGTTTTTGCATCATAACTAGTTCATGTTTTCATGTTCTTTGTATAGATCTTGAAAACCCAAACACAAGAGGCTATCGATTTTATGCTATCATTTTTATTATCGATTTATTTTTTGATTTCATATTTCGATATTGTGTTTCTATTGAGGTCTCTATAGTTAAATCTAGTTTACTGTAAGAAGTTAAATATCCGATTTCTTTGTGAGGCTTTGTCTAGGAAGTGGTGGATGATCCCATACCCAAGAAGGCCTAGTGCCTCGCCATGTTTAACCTTGAAGCCAATCTTTTAAATAGATATTTCATAACTTCTGTAATATGGTTTAACTTAGGAAGATCACATCGGTTGAACTTGGAGTAAGAATGTTAAGTTTCGTTCCCAATCCAAGTTTAACTTCTAAAGGGAAATTTGGATTAATAATGTTAAGCATCGTTTGCAATCCAAATTTAACTTTAGTAGAGCACAAGGGTAGTTAGGATTGTTCTATGCTTGTATAAATTTTTGTACAGGGGAACTAGGACGGTATTCTGAGTAGCAACCAATAGATGACATGCAAGTTTTAAGCAAGGTTGAGTATTTGCAGGTATATATGTATTTAATTGTGGATGCTTAATATTATTGCAATAATGAGTGCATCAATTTATGACATGATTGTGGATTGTTTGTCACTGGAATCAAAGTCCAACGTTGTGGCCTATGGTACGGTTGTTCATGTCAATGGGGATGGAAAATTACTTCATGGTGCCCTTTTACCCATGAATTGCATACGGGTCTAGATTGATGAGGTTGTGGAGAATTCAACAAGGTTGCTCTTTCCCATTCCAAATGAATGTGATACTATTGGTGACGCTATAGGGACCCATGTTGCTTGGCCTACACACTAGTAGTGATGAAAGATGAGGTAAATTTCCTACTCATTCAGGCACCATACTGTGCACACATTAATAAATCTTCATTAGGATTATTTGTAGACTCATTTTAGCAACCACAAATTTCTAGCTTCTGATTTGTTCAGTGTATGCTTTTCTGGTTTTTTTTCATTTACTTGGCATAGTTGTTTAGCTGGATTTTTCCAACCAAACCTTCTTAGATTTTGATTCAAGGATGTACATTTATTATTTGTTGGATAAAATTTAGTAATACAAGATATATAATAGCTAGCACACACATGTAATCTGTACTTTGAGGTTGCATGCATGAGCAAGAACATTGATGGAAATTGAAACCCAATTTAAGGGTTGTTCTGAAAGATGTTGCTCGAAGGATTTTTTGTTGACATAATTGAATTATATTATTACGAGTGCATTAGATGTTCTCGAATGAATTAGTGCGCATGGTGGAGACAAAAAGCTTCTGAAACAAAATTTTCATAATGAATTTTTGTAGAGGTGGAATTTGTTCAGGTACAAGCAGGACAAGGCGATTTCAGCATTGCCACATTTTGATTATGAAATGGGTTTGCATTATCAGAGGTCCTCATATCACGATCTATATGCTATCCACTCTCTTGTTTATCATGCATCCCAAGAGTTGGAAGCTCAACTTAGTTGTTTCAAGGACCCACCATTCCCATGGACTTTTATTTCATTGTGTACTGGAGCTTTGTTTGCTTTATTTCATATCTATGCCAAACGAGATATATTCTTCCAAATTAAACAAGAGGAAACAAGTTTGAAATTTTAAAATTATCATTCAGTGTATGATTAGATAGATAAAATGCTTGTATTTTTCTTATGTGGGTACAACATTCTCAAAAGTTATTTGTTTTGCATTCAATGAGCCCATTTTGTTCGATATACATAAGAGATAGAACTTTCCACAAACATGTTTATATTTTCAATTTGTAGAAGCCTCAAAGGAAGAAAAATGTCGAGAAAAGAAGTAATCATGTCTTGCTATCAAATGTGTCACAATCATTACATTTATTGTACTGTTACTCTAAGCATGTTTTGGACAGCACGGAAAAAAAATATATCAATTATTTTTTATCATGATTTCTTTGACAATGAGTGTGAACTACTTGTGAACCTTGAAGACATCACACTTTTGTATGAGTTGGAGCCAATATCTACTAATTGTCTGGTTGCTTACATGTGGTAAGTTTTCGCTTAACTTGAATTTTTTTTCCTTTTATTTGTTTAACATAGTAACATATTTTGCTTGAATGGAAGGTTTCTCTTCAAAAAGATGAAAAAAGAAAACAAGGTCAATAAATTTAGATTTGTGGATCTACAAACCCTCCCAGTAATGCCATATGTATCCAAACTTGACAAAAATGAAAATATTGAATACTTGAATAACTGGGCAAGTGTTTTGGCTGATAGGCTGAGTGGTATAGCAAGAAATCAACTAGTTTTGGCACCACACAATGTTGGGTAAATAAATATTAAAATTTCATTTTTAATAGATTTTTTTTTACAATTTTGCGAAATATATGCATTGACTATCTGTTTTGTGCATAGTTTTCATTGGATTTTGATTGTCATCAACCCTTATGTGGAGGTGGTTTATTTGTTCGATTCACTTAATCATCGCAATCATCATGAGGACTAAAAATATGTAGTGGACATGTGAGTACATATTTTTTTAATTAAGCATTTAATTTATTACTCATATGTCAAATCTTGTTGTGCGAAGGAGCTTGAAATTGTTCAATTCGAACAAGGAAAGGAAAGGGAAAAAGAAGCCTGTGTGGGAAGTCGTAAAGGTTTCTATATTATATATACACACATATGTCTACTTGTGATTAATTAAAAAAATATTTAAATGTGTATTATTTGTTGGAACCCCAAGGTGTTTTGATGTGATCAAACAAGTTAAGCTAGATCCTGTTTGTTTTAACCCTTGTGTCTAAGTGTGCAGGAGCTTAGGAGCACAAGAAATTGAGTGGAAGACGCGACTAATGAGAAGGGCGACACGGGAGAGAGCCGACGGGCTCGGTGCGTCCAAGGGACAAGGTGACCACGGAAGAGGACACCGGTGGATGAGAAGAACGTACGTGACATTCGAGGGAAGAGAAATCGGGAGGAAGGCTGCTCGAGGAGAAGGCCGGAACTTGGGTTCGAGTGAGCCCTATTCCGGATGGTTGAGATCACCGAAGCTAGCAGAGCTGGAGCGAAAGACCCAGACCGAGACGAGCTGAACTGGAGCAGAGGTCCCAGACCAAGAAAAGTCAATGCTGTTGACTTTCCTGCTCCAGGCGCCCTAAAAGAAGATTGCCCAGAATTAAAGAAGGGCATAGTCAAGATACCCAAGAAGCATAAGATTCTAAAAGCTACTTGGGACGATAGTTCATCATCTGAATCTGAGATACAAGAATATACTAGGTTAGCACTGATGGCAAGCTATGAAGGGCAAAGTACATCGGAGCCCAGCATCGATGAAGGGGAGCAACTTCAGATGAATGTAGCGAAACAGGGGGAGAGTCAGGCTTCAAGTCTGATATGGTAAGTGAGGTATGTCTTTTACCTCCTGATCAGCTTTATTTCGGTATTAAGGCTATGGCAAAATCCATGTATAAATTAAAAAGTAAAAATACTAAATTAAAAAATGAAAACTTAGAAATAAAAATACCTTAGCAAAATCTTGTTTGATAGAGGATTTTGATAAAAGTAAATTTGAAAATGGAAAATTAAAAGAAGAAATTGATAAAATTGAAAAATCATGCATGTTCAAATAAAACATATTTTAGAAAACACAACAATTTAAATTGGTATTTTAAATATTATAAGGGACAAATTAGGAACATTTCAAAAAGATATGTCCCTAAGAAATTTTTAGTTAATCTAGTAGGCTGGAACCTTTATTGGCTTCCAAAGTCATATCTAACTTGAACTTGAACTAATTAGATTTAGAGCTGTTAGCGAGAAAATTAGACATTAAAATTTCTTTATGAGGATTTGTCTAAGGAAGTGGTTGTTGCTCCAATAACCAAGAAGGTCTAATATCT
The DNA here is from genome assembly GCF_018446385.1 of Zingiber officinale. Lineage (NCBI taxonomy): Eukaryota > Viridiplantae > Streptophyta > Magnoliopsida > Zingiberales > Zingiberaceae > Zingiber > Zingiber officinale. The sequence goes on from NC_056002.1 coordinate 68,936,045, forward strand.
CGCCACGACCTGGAAGTCAAAATATTGGAATAAAATGTTTAATTAACTTTATGATAAAGCATTAAGGTTGAAATTTAATAATGCTTTAAAAAGTTTTTAAACATTTTTTTAAAAAAAAAATAAATAATATATATTTTTGTTAATTAGAAAAAATTTTCTTGCACAAAATTTCTACTTAGAAAATTTTTTTTAGAAAATATTTTTGTTATCAGAAAAAAAAATTTCAACACTTGTGAAAATTTCTTCTGTTGAAAATATGTTTCTAACTTAGAAATTTAATTTAGTTTTTTTTAGGTTACTTATTCCGTTGCACACAATTTATTTTTAACTTTGAAAATTAAATTTTCTTTTAACTTAGAATTTTTTTAAAGTTAACCTTAGACTTGTCAAAGAACCCCATTTATTATATGATCAAAGGGGGAAAAGAATGTTAAGTCTAGGGGGAGGTATAAATTTTTCTATTGAAGAATCTTTGCACTTATTTACAAAATTTTGTTTTTATATTATGTTGGTTTACCCTAGCATAACTTGGGTTGCTCACATCAAAAAGGGGGAGATTGTTGGAACCCCAAGGTGTTTTGATGTGATCAAACAAGTTAAACTAGGTCCTATTTGTTTTAACCCTTGTGTCTAAGTGTATAACGACCCGACCCTTCGGCCTCTTGGGCGGCCCTTGTGGTGGTCCACTGGTGGCCCTTGCGGCGGTCCACTGGTGGCCCTTGCGGCAGCCCACTGGCGGCCCTTATGTCATCGACCCATTTGGCGACCTCTATGTCATCGACAGATGACCGTGCCGTTACTCACTAGGACTTTCCACCCCTGGCCAGTGGATTTTTTTCACCCCACGATTCGAACTCTAGACCTCCAGGCTTAAGTACTAGAGTTTATGAATCCTGGTAGCCAAGTGAGGCGCTCACTTGGCTACCAGGATTCATAAACTCTAGTACTTAAGCCTGGCCAAGGGTGGAAAGTCCTAGTGAGTAACGGCACGACCAAGGGTCATCGGTCGATGACATGAGAGGTCACCAAATGGGCCGACGACATAAGGGCTGCCAGTTGGGCCGTCACAAGGGTTGCCCAAGAGGCCAAAGGGTCGGGTTGTTACAAAGTGTGCAAGAGCTTAGGAGCACATGAAGTCGAGCGGAAGACGCGACTAACGAGAAAGACAGCAAGGGAGAGAGCCGACGGGCTCGGTGAGCCCGAGGGACGAGGTGACCGCAGAAGAGTACACCGGTGGACGAGAAGAACGTACACGACGTTTGAGGGATGATAAACCAAGGAGGAAGGCTGCTCGAGGAGAAGGTCGGAACTTAGGTTTGGGTGAGCCCTATTCCGGATGGTCGAGATCACCCAAGCTAGCAGAGTTGGAGTGAAAGACCCAGACCGAGATGAGCTGAACCGGAGCAGAGGTCCCGTACCAAGAAAAGTTAATCCTGTTGACTTTCATGGTCTGAGCGCCTGGACCTGATATTTTGACGAGATCGAGTTTTGACTCGATCTGAACGTTGGGGGATAAAATTTATCCCCCCCCAGGGCGGCCATACCCTTCAGGCGCCCCGAACAGTGCTATAAATATAGCACTGATTTGCACAGTTAATTCAATTCACTTGTAATCCATTTCACTGTGCTTTACTTTTCTGTTTATGCTGACAACGTTGTAAAGTGGCTACTCTGCCCGAAGGAGATCGTCAGATAGTGAGCTACACTTTCCTTGGATTAGCAATCCTCTGATTACAAACCATGTAATTCTTTTGTGTCTGTTTCTTTTAGTCTCTTTCTGTTTTATTTACAAGTGCTAGTAACTTAGTTGAAAATTCGAGAAAGGTTGTTTTATTTTTGTAGGGTAATTCACCCCTCCCCTCTTGTCGGCCTCCAGAGGGACCAACATTATTCGTTGACAATTTTTTGTTAACATAGGGTCCTCGATAACCTGATGCGAAACAATGTGGGTTTTATGTGATGAAATTTATGAGAGAAATTATTGAAGGAAATGCTACCAGCGAGAATGATTCACTTTTCACAATGGTAATATTTGAGATATTCTCAATTTTCTTAAATAATTTTTTTATTTGATTTTGCTTCTTCATTATTGATTTTTTTGCTAATATAATCTGGGTTTGTTAATAGTTCATGAAAATAATTCACTCTAACGAATAAATTGATGAAGTGTGATCCGAATAGGTGGAATGTGTACTAGACTATATTCATTACTAGGTATAAATTACTAGACTTTATAATTGATTTTTTTTATTCACCGAGTTGTCAGTTTTGATACGACAAACATGGGATCCATTCAAGTTTTGAATTTCAAATAGTCAAGACTTGTTGGTTAATCTTGATTAAGACTGAAATCCATGCTCAAATTATAAGCTTCACCTTTGTTGTGTTAATTGTTGTTGTTGTACCACACTGGTGTATGGATGATGGTAGGGAAAAAATCAAGCAGAATGGATAATGTTGTTACTTCTATGCATTATAATTGTTAAATAAATCTAGAAGCCTAAATTAGGTCCTTAGAAACTTTTCTAATTTGTGGGTAAACAAATATATATTTCTCCAAAACATGATAGCAGGTAGGCAGCACCAGCTAAGGAGTTTTTCTTTCTTTCTTTCTTTATTTATTTTAAACCTCATGCACTGCTTATCATGTGTTCATATATTATGTGTCATTTTATTTTGTAGGTTCTATGGTTTCTGAGCGCTATGGAGAGAGTGATTTTAAGTAGGTTTTTGTTCAAAAGGTAGGAAATGGTGAGATTTTTTATTTTATATATTTAGTCTATTTTTTTTGTATTTATCATCTTGTTTTTACGGTATTTTTTGGGTGAGTTTGTTTTAAGATTTAGATGAGTTTGGTTAGAGATAAGCAAAGATCTTGATGTGTGAATTTAGCGTAGAAAATAAAACTGTATTGGTTTTAAAATGAATTTGGATTTTTTTGATCCTCTTGGATCTGGAAAATTTCCATTTTTTTTTATCCCCATCTTTTTTCTAGTATTCAAAAGTTTCAGTTATGGAGGAGAAGAAAAGAAACCTCCTCGTTTTCTCTAGTTACAGTTCATGCAGTTACTACAATTCTCTTTTCTCTTATATTTTATATTTTTCATTGATAAGTTTTGTTTAATTTTTCTCTCCTTCTTACTTTGTTTATGCATTAAATCAATAGTTTGAGTTTTAAGTATCGATTAATTGACTTTTCTCTTGTAGGTACGTAACTCAAATTCATTAATTGAGATTTTTAATGCAAGAAATGACTTGAAGACTGATGCGAAGAAGTCATTGCGAATGGAATGTGATTTATGCTATTGGATCATAGAAGTCGCTAGAGGGGGGGTGAATAGCGATCAAAAATTTGTTATCGAATTAGAGTAAGTAGTAGAAAAAGCATGAAACACAATGCTAACACGAACCAGTTTTACTTGGTTCGGAGCCTTCACTGACTCCTACTCCAAGGCCTATACTTGTCGAGTGCTTTCATTGGACAATTCACTAGCAGTTCGAAAAGTATTTACAAATGAAAGTATAAGAACTCGTTTAAAAAGAAAAAAATATACCGACAACAATTAAAAATAACTTGAGCCGCAAGTTGTCAGAGAAACGTCATTGCGTCGCAGGAGTAGAACACAATAGAGCAGTCATAGGAAACAATTATGTTATACGTAACTCTGGAGGAAGGCTCCTTTTATAGGAGTGCTCCAGGCACCCAGATCCCTTCTGAGCGCTCTGATCCCTTCCGGGCGCCTAGACTATGATGTTGGTCCAACCAATCAGCGCGCTCCACGTTGCGATGAGGAAGAGTTTTGCCTTCTGGGCGCCCGAACCAACTCGGGCGCATGGATCCCTTCCGAGCGCCCGGACCACCATTTTCCAAAAAACTCCTTTTCTTGCAAGAAAATGTTAGTCCAAGGCAAAATAAAAATTATACTACCCTGCAAAACAAAGTGTTAGTTCAATCACAGTCAAGAGTAGTTAGAGTAATTAGATTCTATCCCCTCGAGACCAGAATCTAGTCATGATCTCAACTTAGACTTTCGAAATAGATCTAAGTTGGATCGACGCCTAAGTTCCCTACCTGGGAACGCGTCCTCACCAAGTCACTCTCCTCTAGTGGCTTACCTTAACTTACCTGTCAGATGTCCGGTCAGCCCGTCGACCCATCTGGACTTCGTGCCAGCTATCAAGTCAACCCATCGACCTAGCTAGACTTCCTGTCAGACATCCGGTCAGCCCTTTGACCAGTCTGGACTTCGTGCCAGCTATCCGGTCAACCAATCGACCTAGCTGGGCTTCTCCTGCATACTTCGTCAAAGTGTTATCACTATGAAACTAACTTAACCTTATTTTGTCATTCGTCAAAACCTGAGTTAGACCATCAGGGTTAACCGCACCAACAATCTCCCCCTTTTTGATGCAATGACAACCTGGGTTAAGTTAGTGAAAAAATATGCAAAAACTTAAGCAAGTATAAGACATGGTTTTTAAGTTAGCTTTGTTTTATGTTTGATATTTTGTTACTAACAAAGTTAAATCACCTAACCCTCCCCCTTTGGCATTCATAAAAAAAATGCAAGCATAGACAATTTTTAGGTTGACAACAGAAAATGAGTTAACTTTGAAATAAAATTTAACACCAGAGAAGTATGATAATACAAAATATTGAGGTTGGCTTAGGGGAGTTAACTTAGAAAAAATAAGTTAAAGGAAAGTTCGAAAAAGTTGTTAAAAAGAGCATAAATAGTTTTCAACATCCTTTATCTTTTTCAAAATTGCTAAGTTTTTTAAATAGCTAACTTTTTATCAGAAATGCTAAGGGAAAAACCTACTAATATTGTAAATTTAAATAGGTTTGCAAAATTGAGGTAATTTTTAGAGTATCTTTTAAAAATGAATATTCAAACATAAGTCCAATTTTTAGAAATAAGTTTATGAAAGTCCTTTTCAAAAATAAGTTTTTGAAAGGTTATTTTCAAAAAAAAATTTTGAAAGCGATTTTTTAAAAATTAAATTTGTAAAATTAAAGCAATTTTCAAAAAAAAAATTCTAAAGTATTTTTTAAGGAAATGAAAAATACTTTTCAAAAGTAATTTTGCAAAATTATTTTCAAAAAGAAAAAAATGAAAACAATTAATCCTCCCCCTGAACCTGACATTAAAAACACTTCAACTGTCTAGCCATAAGTTACTTATTGACTATCAGAAAATAGCAGCTTTCACTTGGTTAGTCAGGTTAAGTTGATTGTATTCAGTTAATGTTTGACTAAGCTGAAATACTTAACCTGATTAATATTTGTTTGGGTTTTAATGCCCAGACTTATGATGATGCACTGTTATAAGCATCTTTTAAGTCCAAACAATCTGCCTATATAGCTCACCCCTTTCTAAGTTCAGAAATACACAAACAAATTAGCCCTAGTGTGTTGGTGAGATGCTCAAACCTTAGATCTATAGGAGCATGTTTTCTAAGGGATTGATCTATTCTAAGGCTAAAACTGATTTTCAAAAATTCTAAAAATAGGCAATTTTGAGAAATATAAAAAGTTTTACCCTAGAATTTTAAAGACATTTTTTTTTAAAAAAAATAATTTTACAATTTAATAATCCTAGTCTATTCATGACAAGGCAATATATGAAGTTAAAGTCAATAACTCAAAATGTACTACAGTCAATATACTATAGTCATGGCGAAAATACAATAATGCCTAGTCAGTCTACTGGGATGATGAAGGAGGTGGTTCGGTGCCCAAGGAGTGTAACAATGCCATCAACTTAGAGTGACGTGTCCGGTTATCCTCTCGAGAACTGGATAGGTCATGTTGAAGGTTGGAGATCTCCTGCCGCACATCCCGTCACAAGTCGAAGACCTCCTGTCGCATATCCCGTCGTAAGACGGAGACCTCCTGACGCATACCTCTGTGAAAATCAGAGACCTCCTGGCGGAGACTCGTCATAGATAGCTCTAGTCCGACAACTCAATCGCCTAGAGTGCGAGGAGTGGGACGTGGTGCTCATGCTGGGGGCGGTGCTGGGGCAGGAGCAACCTTGTCGAATAGTGCGATCATAAACTCATCCTGCTCTGCCTCCTCCTCTTGGGCATCTGGCTCTACATTTGGGTCTGACTGGTGTTGTGCCCCCCTCCGCCAGGACAAAATACTCTCATCATCGGTATGGATACCACCTAAAGAGAAATTCCTAGATCCTACAATGTCAAACTCAGTCAGAACTAGGACATCACCTCTGGTGAAGTCAATGTGTAAGGAGGCAATATATGCCGTCAAAATGTGACAATACGACATATGAACCTGCTCGCTGGCGGTGACTCTGGATGAATAGATAATGACATGAAAGATATGTAGGCTAATATCTATATCTAATCTATGGCAAAAGGCATAAAGGAGAAAAGAGTGAAATGGACGCATCATCACGACGTCGCGAGTGGTCAACGATAAAATACAGGAGACTAAAACTCCATATAGGACATAGTCCTAGACTTGAAGGGAAACTAACCTAAACATGGTAACAGTAGGTACTCGCTCTCCCCCAAAAAAGTATGAATAAATCGTATCAAGAGTAATATGCGAGTAAGGATCACCAAATGGTAGATCCCTAGGAGGGTAGCACTGAAAAGTGCATGTAGATGGTCGTAAACCTAAAAAGGTCTGGATGACAGCTGGGGATAGCGTGATATCAATACCAGCTATCCTAGTAGTGTGTCTAAGGTCATCTACTCTAACTAGGTTATTGTACAATTCAGAACATAAACTTATGTTAACTGAACTGGTACAGTAAACAAAATTCTGCAAGTTGTAGTAGTCAATGACCTCTATAGGTGGGATGCAAGAGCGCATAAAAAATGATCTATCTATACACCTAGTCCATATAGATAAATGGTAGAGTTAAACCTAATTCTAAGCTCTTCAATAGGGAACCTAGGATCGGTACTAGCAGTAGAGGGCCCAGCACCATATTAGCACGTTTCCTACTTTACCAAAGAAAAACTAGACTAAGCAATAAATTATAAAAAATACTTGTTTGAGAAAATTTAGTAGAGGAAAGAAAAAATACCGACGCATCGTGAAAGAAAATACTAGAAACGATGACCTCGGTTGATTTGTAGCGGCGTACTAATCGAAGAAGGAACAAATTTAAGATTTAATCCCTCTAGAGTTAAAGCTCGGTGAGAGCCTTTGCAAGAGTGGAAAGGGGAGGTACAAAGATTGGAGGCACCACTACCACCCTTTATATAGGGCACTCTGAGCGCCTGGAGCAGACTCTCGGGGTGGGGCGCCCGGAAGGCAATACCAGGGGCGGACACCCCTAATTTTATTTTTCTTTTTATTTTTATTATTAATATTTTTAAATGATTTTTTTAAGTTAAAATAATTTTTAAAGTAATTTTAAGTTAAAATAATTTTTAAAAGAATTTTTAAGTTAAAATAATTTTTAAAAGAATTTTTGAGTTAAAAGAATTTTTAAGCTAAAATGATTTTTTAAAAGAATTTTTAAGCTAAAATGATTTTTAAAAAGAATTTTTTAAGTTAAAATGATTTTAAAAGAATTTTTAAGTTAAAAGAATTTTTAAAAGAATTTTTAAGTTAAAATAATTTCTTTTAAGCTAAAATAATTTTTAAAATAAATTAAAATAATTTTTAAGTTAAATTAATTTTTTAAAATAATTTTAAGTTAAATTAATTTTTAAAATGATTTTTAAGTTAAATTAGTTTTTTTAAAAAAATAATTTTTAAAATAATTTTTAAAATGATTTGAGATTGAATTTTCAATTGAATTGAATTTGATTTGGTTTAATTTAATTTTATATTTAATTTAATTAGGTTTAATTTAATTAGATTTAATTTAATTTAAGTAGATTTAATTTAATTTTAATTAGATTTAATTTAATTTGGTTCGATTTGATTTGAAGTCATTAGTCATCTCACCCGATCTATGTTTTCAATCAGGGAAACATATAATTTTTGTGAGATGAAGTTAAGTTCAATTTTTTGGGTTTGGTTTAACTTTGTGTTAGATTCAAGTTTAGTTTTGGGCTCAACAAATAGACATTCTTTGGATAAAATTCTGGCTATGGTGAGTCACTTGCGCATCATTAGAGTAATCATACCTTCGAGGTTTTCCAAATGGTCCTATCCACTGAACTTAGTACAAAACCTTGGTCTAACTAGTTAGGATCCGTAAGGGGTAGCTTTAGTTAGTTCCACTCAGCCAAATGTACCAGGTCGAAGCCATATCTTCCTAGACATGCATAGACTGAGCTTTCCTAACCTACTATCATCCAAAACTTCACCAATACCGTGGGTCAAGTTAAACTAAGTCCCTTTTTGAACTAATCATAATTATCCTATCGGGTAGGTTAATTTTGGAGGTGCCAACTAGTTTCGAGCCTCCCCCTGAATTATTGATTTAGGTTAAATTTTAGTTTTGGGTTTATGTCGATTACTTTTATAATTATAATCAACTTACGATAATCTTGGTCTAAGTTGGTTTTATTGTGAGATCTCGGAAAAATTTAATTAATAGGGTTATTTGGAAAATAGCCTTATAGAATTTTTCCAGAATTTTTAGAAATTTTCTGGGAATTTTTCTGAACTCGTACAGAGAGTTTTTAAGGGATCATTCAGTAGGCGCGAAAAAGCCTGTTTGGGATACCCGTTTAAGTGAGGAAATGTCTTATTTATATAATTCCTTTTCTTCCTTTTCTTTTATTCCTTTCTCACTTAAAACGTCGATCCCTCACCCGAAACCTCCTTCCTTCCCCTCTGCTTGAAGCCGACCTCCCCTCTTCTTCTCTGTTCCCTCTCTCGCGGATCACTCGACGCCAAGGCCGGAGGAGACTCATCACCGGAGCTTGACGGTGCCGAGGAGCTGGATCTGATCGGGGGGTTCTGTCTGGCGGATTTGGAGGTCGATCGTCGAAGGCGCTGTGGCTAGGGCACGGTGAGAGACAGATCATGCATCGTCTCCCATCGGTAGACCATTCCTCTTCTCTCCTCATGCTGGACACAGTGTGATTACCCTTTTCGCTGGCCGGATTGGACCGAGCGGCATCACCTAGCAGTGATCTTGGAGGCAGGGCATCGCCGGATCGCGTCTCCTTCCACCATCGGCCACCGAAGCTTAGAGAGGTGCCCTAGTCCGGATTTGTGCCACTCGATCGTCTGCGAGGGTAAGCTAGACTTAACCGAAACCCATCTTGTCGATTTCCCTCTTGATTCATCATCGGATTCTTGTTGATTCACGGATTAATGCTCTGTTCTGGTTTGGGAAAGGAATTGGATCACGTTCTTGCTGTTCCCTTGATCAAATCTAATCCTCTTCTCTTTGTGGCTGAATTAGGTCACGAGATTGGGTGTGTTGAATTGTTGATCTCATCTCTTGTGATCGGATTGACTTCAAGGAAATGAGAATCTGTGATCGTGAAGTGGATTCAGCAAAGGTGTTCTGTAGACTGTGAGGTTCCTTGTTCTTGATTCCAGTAAGGTTGGGTGCTGTGGATTAACAAGCATGACTGTGTACTGTGGGTGTTGGTTCAACTCTACTTGTTCCAGCATCCAGTAGCAGAGATTGAGGTAAGGAACAGATAATGGATATATGATGTGTAGGGATTTTGATACATGTGGATTATGGTTGTATTACTTGATCGTGTGTAGAATTGAATTAGGTTTATGTGTAGATTTAGGTGTGATTTGGATTATATGATTACTAGATGGTTAGTGATTATGTTTAGATTTATTTGTTTATATTGATCTAATGGAATGATTAGGGTTAAGGTAATTAACCCTAGTCAACCGTTGGATTTCTAATCTAATTGGTGATTAGGGATTAGGTAACTAATCCTAATTAATCATTAGATTTAATTATGTAGATTGAGGTTGTGTGATTAGGGTTTTGCCCTAATTTAGGTTTAGGGATTTTATTTAGCTATTCATTTGAATTTAGCTAAATAAAATAAATATATTGTTTGTTTGACACAGGACTCTGATTCGAGACGGGCGTCTCGACTTTGGATCGCTTGATTGTACCTTCTATTTTAGGCGAGTACCCTTTGACTTATCTTTTGATACTGTCTTATGATATGTATAGTTTATATATAATTACTAGTGGTAGATGGTAGATTTATCTCTTCCTTGGTCTTAGCTTAGTTGATACCTATCACATGCTTCTTCTATTAGTTTCTTTACTTTAGAATTGGATGCTTTTATCTTTTGCCATGCATATATATGTTTATGGAGATGGATAGGTACATTTAGTGTTACTTTCCACTGGATTAGTTGTTGTAGGTACTTGTTTATGTTGTTGGATTTATGTTGCTTATATTATTCTGGTTATATATGTGTTTATCTTTTTGGCACCTACACATATGGAGGAGGATATGTCCAGGTATGACATACTGTAGCCGCATGCACCATATTGCATGCTGGGCGAATGACGACTCCATTATTGTTGAGCTCGTCGGCCGGCTACATGAGGGCCTGCACACAGCGTGACCACTGCATGGGTAGTGGCACAACACTCAGGGTGTGTATGGCAGGTTGCTCGGTGGTGCACCGCTGGGGTGCTCATGGGTAGCACGATACAGCGGGGTTGCAGCCGGGATCCCTCCCCGTCATTGTGTACCGGGAGATGAGAGCATTGCGCTCCCTCACTATGTTTGAGGCAGGAGGATAGGTGTACTCCGACAGCATCCCGTCCACTCGGTCACTCATCAGGAGTAGTGACGGCAGAGTACACGGTTGTCACAGCCCTACCCACTCGGTCTCGCCATTGTGTGTGAGACGGCTGAGCATGGCAGTAGGGGTGACCAGGACATGTCATTTGCATCATATGCACAGATTGCATTATTTATGATTGATGCATTTTGGTGATTGCATATGATTGACATGCATACAGGTTATATGCTTTTGCTCTGACTATTTTATCTGTGTATGTTCACAGTCAGTTGCACAAGCCTCGCAGGTGAGTACAGTTTATTTCAGTTATGCACTTCTTATTATTCTTGCAGTAGACTGTGTTACATGCTTATTGATGGTTACTGCAGTTTATTCAGTTATGCATACCTGTTATACTTAGGAGACTGTACTATATGTTATACTGTTAGGAGACTGTACCGTAGATTGTACTGTTAGGAAACTGTACTATAGATCCTATGGTTTAGGAGACTGTACCTTAGGATATTGCTAGTAGTTATATGTTGCTGTACATATCTATTGGATTACCTGCTGAGTTCTTCGAACTCACCCCGTTGTTACTATTTTTCAGGTTGAGGCCGTCAGGAGAGATTCCAGTCGCTAGCCCTTTTATCGCGAGGATTTCCTGTTGTCGGGATTTGTTTTGTTTTTGCACCTTATATACTTGTGATGTGGGTTTTGTATTGTGGACTTTATATCGAACACTTGGGTTTACTACTTTTGGTTTTCCGCTGCGGATATATTTTCATTACTTCGTGGATTTTGTCTTTCTTCGTTGTAGTGGAGTAGGATGTTTACATATATCTTCGAGGATTCTATATCGTTCTTTCTTTATATAACTGCGTGGATTGTTCATATTATATCTGTGTGGAAATGTTGAATATAACTACGTGGATTGTTTCTTATTTGTATTGTATTATTCCGCCCGTGTGTGGCCGAGGTATAGAGATATATGTATTCTAGATTCATATTGTCACCCGAACAGGGGAGATGCTGCCGAAATTTCTTCGGACAGGGACTACCTGGGGCGTGACAATTTATTTGGTATCAGAGCATGGGTTACGATGCTGTGTATTTTCTTTTTGTCTGATACCAATTTATTTGGTATCAGAGCTAGGCTCCGATTTTGGATTTTTGTGTCTTGTAGTTTACAAACGTATCTGGATTTCTTTGGGATTTTATCTGATACCAATTTATTTGGTAGCAGAGCCCTTCATATATTAGTGCTTACGAGTTTTGCGAGCTTATCTGGATATTTTCGGGTTGTACGGATTTCCGTCGATTTTATCGTTTCCGAATTCCAAGGTATTTTGACGAGGTTTTATTGGTTCTATTTGGGGCTAAGCAGCGACAGGACATCTCCAGACGGCAAATAGGTAAATGAGGTAATTTTATAGTTTTCATACTTGTAGTGATATCTGGATAACATTTTGTTTACAGATATGACACATACACGTATTCCGGTATCGAGACGTGGTTGTCCACGTAAGATGCCGATAGATTCTCCGGAGACAGAGTCTCCAGAGAGATTTGCTAGGGTCGAGCCTGTCCGTCAGGGACAGACTCGTCAGGATATTATAGGCACGTCGGATTATCAGACCCCGATAGTTCCGACTTCAGAGGCACATACCTCGACTGTGCCACCAGTGGTATCACCTTCAGTATACTCGGCACCTCCTCTAGTCGTGCCTACTACTGCGTACTTGAGGTACGAGATGAGGCAGAGATCTGGTGGGACACGTAGTGCTCGATTATAGGCGAGCAGCATATTACATGGGCGAGATTTAGAGAGGCATTCGAGAGTCAGTATTTTCCCCCGGCGTATCGGATGACACGTCGGTAGGTTTTTATGAGTCTTCGACAGAATAACCGCTCAGTGATGGAGTATAATTCCGAATTTAATAGGTTGGCCAGATTCTGTCCTGAGTTGGTTGCCGAGGACAGATCTCGTATGCTTCAGTTTGTCTAGGGACTAGACGGGCATCTTCAGGTGAAGATTTTCGGTTTTTTTTTTGTAGTTCATCATACACAGAGGCACTGGGTATAGCTCTTATGATTGAGTCTGCTCATCAGAAAGTGAAAGTAGACAAGAAGAGGAAGCAGACTGATCGGACTTCCGGACAGATCCAGCAACCACAGACTACGGGACAGCAGCAGAGCAGTCGAACTTAGATGGGTCAGGGTACTTCAGGGTCATCTAGCCGACCCCAGAAGTCAGGACGATCTTCATCAGGATGTTCCCGGTCTTCTCAGCAAAACCGGAAACTATCCACCTGTGACTCTCACTACACCCGATGGGGGTCCCAAGATCACATCATCTCTGCATGCATCCTAGGACAGTCAGTTTGCTATTATTGTAAACTGCTTGGGCACTAGAGCCGAGACTGTTCGCTGAAGGGTCAGCATGTTGCTTCCGGGGTTTTTGTTCCGGGAGGACAGGCTGGTCAGTCCGGGACTCAGCGAGGCGGGCCGAAAGCCCAATCTTTGCATCGTCAGCAGAGGACAGCTCCTCCTGCAGCAGCTGCATATGGCATGCACGAGCAGGAGCATTCCGATGTCCTTGTGGAGAACCCCACGGTATTCCACCTTAGTGTTCTCCAGTACTATTCGTCAAGAAGAAGGATGGTACTCTGAGGTTGTGCATCGATTATAGGCAGTTGAATGCAGTGACTATCAGGAATAAGTACCCCTTGCCATGGATTGAGGATTTATTTGATCAGCTCAGAGATACATCAGTGTATTCTAAGATTGATCGGCGGTCTGGATATCATCAGCTGAGAGTTAGAGATTCTGATATTCAGAAGACAACATTTCGCACCAGATACGGACATTACGAGTTTTTGGTAATGCCATTTGGGCTTACCAATGCTCCTGTAGTATTTATGGATCTGATGAACCGTATGTTTTTGGAGTATCTGGATCAGTTTGTGATTGTATTTATCGATGACATATTAATCTATTCACGTTCCGAGGAGGAACATGCGCATCACCTTCGCATAGTCTTGGAGACTCTTCGACGACATCATCTGTATGTGAAGTTCAGCAAGTGTGCATTTTGGCTTCCCTCAGTTGGTTTTCTAGGACATGTGGTTTCTAGTCGAGGTATTTCAGTAGATCCTCAGAAGATCGAGGCACTAGCGGGGAGCAGCCGAAGTCAGTCCAGGAGATTCGCAGTTTCTTGGGCTTGGCTGGATATTATCGACGATTCGTTGAGGGTTTCTCCAGCATTGCCATGCCGTTGACACGTCTGACCCGGAAAGGCGTGAAGTTCACGTGGTCAGAGGCTTGTGAGACCAGCTTCCAGGAGCTGAAGCGGAGATTAGTATCAGCACCAGTCTTGGTTTTACCTTCTGGTGATGACGGATTCGTACTGTACACAGACGCATCTCTTCAGGGCTTGGGCGCTGTATTGATGCAGCACGGTAAGGTAATCTCTTATGCTTCTTGTCAGTTGAAGGAGCATGAGAAGAACTACCCAATACATGATTTAGAGCTAGCCGCTATTATCTTTGCTTTGAAGATTTGGCGACATCATCTTTATGGTATTACTTTTGAGATTCTTACTGATCATTAGAGTCTCAAATATATTTTTACACAGAAGGAACTCAATCTCCGACAGAGGAGATGGATGGAGTTCCTGAAGGATTATGATTGTACTATTAGCTACCATCCGGGTAAAGCTAATGTGGTTGCTGATGCACTTAGCAGGAAGTCCAGAGGGACTTTAGCTTGTCACCGAGTTTTAGTCACGGACTTGATTCAGGGATTCTCCGAGTTGGGCCTTGAGGCGAGGGCGGACAGAGCGAGGTATTGCAGTTACCATGGTTTCTCAGTCGTCGATCGGGACGAGGATTCGAGAGGCCAAGGCCGGAGATCAGCATTTACAGTTCATTAGCAGCCATATAGCTTCCAGACAGCAAACCGAGTTTACACGAGATGATGAGGGGATTGTTTATTTCCAAGGTAGATTATGTGTACCTCAGTCTCACCTGGTCATGGAGGAGTTACTTCAGGAGGCTCATCGTTCTAGATTTGCTATCCACCCAGGTGGGACCTGTATGTATCGTGATTTGAGGCGTTCCTATTGGTGGAACGGTATGAAGAAAGACATCGCGGAGTTTGTTGCTAGATGTCTTATCTGTCAGCAGGTGAAGGCCGAGCACCAGAGACCTGCTGGATTACTTCAGAGGATCCCTATTCCAGAGTGGAAGTGGGAGCATATTACTATGGATTTTGTAGTAGGATTGCCTAGGACTCAACGAGGCCATGATGCAATTTGGGTAATCGTTGACCGATTAACCAAATCCACACACTTTTTAGCAATCCGGAAGACTGATTCTCTGGATCGATTAGCTGAATTATATTGTCGAGAGATTATCATATTGCATGGAGTTCTGTTGAGCATTAGATCTGATAGAGACTCACGGTTCACGTCCCGATTCTGGCAGAGTCTGCAGCAGGCCTTGGGCACACAGCTTCATTTCAGTACGGCATTCCATCCGCAGACAGATGGGCAGTCAGAGCGGACTATTCAGACATTGGAGGACTTACTGAGGTCTTGCGTTATGGATTTCGGAGACACTTGGGAGGACCACCTGCCATTAGTGGAGTTCGCCTACAACAACAGCTATCATTCGGCAATCCAGATGGCACCGTTTGAGGCGTTGTATGGTAGACCGTGTTGGACACCCATCCTTTGGGAGGAGGTTGGGGAGGCCCAGTTGCTAGGACCTCAGAGAGCTCAACAGGATGCAGAGTTGGTTCGTACTATTAAGCGGAGGATGTCAGAGGCTCAGGACCGTCAGAAGAGTTATGCTGATCGGCGACGGAGACCCCTGGAGTTCTCTATTGGTGATCATGTATTTTTGAGAGTTTCACCCACGAAAGGGGTGAAGAGATTTGGTCTTCGAGGTAAGTTAGCTCCACAATATATTGGGCCATTCCAGATCTTGGAGAGGATTGGAGCAGTAGCTTACTGTCTGACGCTACCACCATCTCTAGCTGGCATTCACGATGTATTCCATGTATCTATGCTGAGGAGATACGTATCCGATCCAGCACATGTTCTGTCAGATATATCTGATCCTATTCAGCCTGATGTTACTTACGAGGAGGTTCCGGTGCGGATTCTGTACCATAGAGAGCGTCAGCTGAGGAACAAGACTGTCCGATTGGTTAAAGTCGGATGGCAGCATCATTCTAACGAGGAGGCTACTTGGAAGCTGGAGGATACGATCGGAGCTCGATACCCCCATCTTTGGTATGTGGGTTAGAGTATCTTCAGCATTTATACTGCATGGTTATATTTCAGTGTTTGCTGTTGGTTATAGCGAAATTTGGGGACCAAATTTTTATTAGTAGGGGAGGATGTGAGATCTCGGAAAAATTTAATTAATAGGGTTATTTGGAAAATAGCCTTATAGAATTTTTCCAGAATGTTTAGAAATTTTCTGGGAATTTTTCTGAACTCGTACAGAGAGTTTTTAGGGGATCATTCAGTAGGCGCGGAAAAGCCTGTTTGGGATACCCGTTTAAGTGAGGAAATGTCTTATTTATATAATTCCTTTTCTTCCTTTTCTTTTATTCCTTTCTCACTTAAAACGTCGATCCCTCACCCGAAATCTCCTTCCTTCCCCTCTGCTTGAAGCCGACCTCCCCTCTTCTTCTCTGTTCCCTCTCTCGCGGATCACTCGACGCCAAGGCCGGAGGAGACTCATCACCGGAGCTTGACGGTGCCGAGGAGCTGGATCTGATCGGGGGGTTCTGTCCGGCGGATTTGGAGGCCGATCGTCGAAGGCGCTGTGGCTAGGGCACGGTGAGAGACAGATCATGCATCGTCTCCCATCGGTAGACCATTCCTCTTCTCTCCTCATGCTGGACACAGTGTGATTACCCTTTTCGCTGGCCGGATTGGACCGAGCGGCATCACCTAGCAGTGATCTTGGAGGCAGGGCATCGCCGGATCGCATCTCCTTCCACCCTCGGCCACCGAAGCTTAGAGAGGTGCCCTAGTCCGGATTTGTGCCATTCGATCGTCTGCGAGGGTAAGCTAGACTTAACCGAAACCCATCTTGTCGATTTCCCTCTTGATTCATCATCGGATTCTTGTTGATTCACGGATTAATGCTCTGTTCTGGTTTGGGAAAGGAATTGGATCACGTTCTTGCTGTTCCCTTGATCAAATCTGATCCTCTTCTCTTTGTGGCTGAATTAGTTCACAAGATTGGGTGTGTTGAATTGTTGATCTCATCTCTTGTGATCGGATTGACTTCAAGGAAATGAGAATCTGTGATCGTGAAGTGGATTCAGCAGAGGTGTTCTGTAGACTGTGAGGTTCCTTGTTCTTGATTCCAGTAAGGTTGGGTGCTGTGGATTAACAAGCATGACTGTGTACTGTGGGTGTTGGTTCAACTCTACTTGTTCCAGCATCCAGTAGATGAGATTGAGGTAAGGAACAGATAATGGATATATGATGTGTAGGGATTTTGATACATGTGGATTATGGTTGTATTACTTGATCGTGTGTAGAATTGAATTAGGTTTATGTGTAGATTTAGGTAGGATTTGGATTATATGATTACTAGATGGTTAGTGATTATGTTTAGATTTATTTGTTTATATTGATCTAATGGAATGATTAGGGTTAAGGTAATTAACCCTAGTCAACCGTTGGATTTCTAATCTAATTGGTGATTAGGGATTAGGTAACTAATACTAATTAATCATTAGATTTAATTATGTAGATTGAGGTTGTGTGATTAGGGTTTTGCCCTAATTTAGGTTTAGGGATTTTATTTAGCTATTCATTTGAATTTAGCTAAATAAAATAAATATATTGTTTGTTTGACACAGGACTCTGATTCAAGACGGGCGTCTCGACTTTGGATCGCTTGATTGTACCTTCTATTTTAGGCGAGTACCCTTTGACTTATCTTTTGATACTGTCTTATGATATGTATAGTTTATATATAATTACTAGTGGTAGATGGTAGATTTATCTCTTCCTTGGTCTTAGCTTAGTTGATACCTATCACATGCTTCTTCTATTAGTTGCTTTACTTTAGAATTGGATGCTTTTATCTTTTGCCATGCATATATATGTTTATGGAGATGGATAGGTACATTTAGAGTTACTTTCCACTGGATTAGTTGTTGTAGGTACTTGTTCATGTTGTTGGATTTATGTTGCTTATATTATTCTGGTTATATATGTGTTTATCTTTTTGGCACCTACACATATGGAGGAGGATATGTCCAGGTATGACATACTGTAGCTGCATGCACCATATTGCATGATTGCATGCTGGGTGATTGACAACTCCATTATTGTTGAGCTCGTTGGTCGGCTACATGAGGGCCTACACATGGCGTGACCACTGCATGGGTAGTGGCACAGCACTTAGGGTGTGTATGGCAAGTTGCTCAGTGGTGCACCGCCGGGGTGCTCATGGGTAGCACGATACAGCGGGGTTGCAGCCGGGATCCCTCCCCGTCATTGTGTACCGGGAGATGAGAGCATTGGCTCCCTCACTATGTTTGAGGTAGGAGGATAGGTGTACTCCGGCAGCATCCCGTCCACTCGGTCACTCATCAGGGGTAGTGACGGCAGAGTGCACAGCCCTACCCACTCGGTCTCGCCATTGTGTGTGAGACGGCTGAGCATGGCAGTAGGGGTGACCAGGACATGTCATTTGCATCATATGCACAGATTGCATTATTTGTGATTGATGCATTTTGGTGATTGCATATGATTGACATGCATAAAGGTTATATGCTTTTGCTCTGACTATTTTTTATCTGTGTATATTCACAGTCAGTTGCACAAGCCTCGCAGGTGAGTACAGTTTATTTCAGTTATGCACTTCTTATTATTCTTGCAGTAGACTGTATTACATACTTATTGATGGTTACTGCAGTTTATTTAGTTATGCATACCTGTTATACTTAGGAGACTGTACTATATGTTATACTGTTAGGAGACTGTACCGTAGATTGTACTGTTAGGAAACTGTACTATAGATCCTATGGTTTAGGAGACTGTACCTTAGGATATTGCAAGTAGTTATATGTTGTTGTACATATCTATTGGATTACCTGCTGAGTTCTTCGAACTCACCCCGTTGTTACTATTTTTCAGGTTGAGGCCGTCAGGAGAGATTCCAGTCGCTAGCCCTTTTATCGCGAGGATTTCCTGTTGTCGGGATTTGTTTTGTTTTTGCACCTTATATACTTGTGATGTGGGTTTTGTATTGTGGACTTTATATCGAACACTTGGGTTTACTACTTTTGGTTTTCCGTTGCGGATATATTTTCATTACTTCGTGGATTTTGTCTTTCTTCGTTGTAGTGGAGTAGGATGTTTACATATATCTTCGAGGATTCTATATCGTTCTTTCTTTATATAACTGCGTGGATTGTTCATATTATATCTGTGTGGAAATATTGAATATAACTGCGTGGATTGTTTCTTATTTGTATTGTATTATTTCGGCCGTGTGTGGCCGAGGTATAGAGATATATGTATTATGGATTCATATTGTCACCCGTACAGGGGAGATGCTGCCGAAATTTCTTCGGACAGGGACTACCTGGGGCGTGACAATTTATAGTTATTTCTATGGTTTGATTTAGGTTTAGTTGATTTATGTTTTTGCTTTGGTTTAATTGATTTCACATGATATATTTTATTTTTAGGTACATAGTATTGGTTTAATCCTACTTATGTATTTAGACACGCTTTCGGAACCCCAGCTTTAACTTGTAGTTTGTTTTGAGTTAGAGATATAAATGATTTATTAGAATTTGACTTGTATCCAAGTCCAGATTTATTGTAAACCGCCTTTTGACTATTTAAGATAAGGTCTAAATTTTTGGATCTATCTGTAAATTTTTCTAAAAGCCCTTTTAGTTTTATGATTTCAATTTTTAATGTTGAATTTTCCTCCTCAAGTGTTAAAACTTGATTTGGATTAGATTTGTAATTTGTTCCTTGAGGTGTTGGTTCTCCTCAAGGAGCATTTTATTTTGATTTTCAATTTCAGTTAACTTTATATCTAAACATGCAATAATTTTAAAAAAAAAATATTTAAACTAAGGTATACCTATTCGGGACCTTCGGAAACGAGTACGGACTCATGGCTCGATTCGGGTTCGAATCCGTCTTCCGATTCGTCCTCCGATTCTGACTCGCGAGCCATCAGTGCGAGGTGGCTTTGATGCCTCTGTTCTTCGGCTTCTGATTCTTCTAAAGATAAATCATCCCACATTGCTTTAAGTGCCTTCTTCTTGGTTATCTTTGACTTGTCGTTCTTCAATTTTGGGCACTCGTTCTTGTAGTGACCCTTCTTGTTTCATCCGAAGCATGTCACATTTCTTGGTTCAGTTGTGGAGTTGATCTTCTACAGGTCCTTTCTGCTGAAGTTCTTCTTTCTCTTGGTGAACATCTTCTTACCAAGTTCACCAGGTACTATTCATCTTCTGAATCTTGGTCAGACTCATCTTCAGGTTCAGGCTTGGCCTTCGTCTTTTCCTTGGAAGAACATGCAAACAAAGCGATTGTAAAATACCGAAAAAATGGCAAATAATGATAAGGGAATTTTCCAAAATTTTTAGAAATTTGTCGGGAATTTTTCGGAGCTCGTGTGAGCGAGTTTACGGGGATAAAAACGGGGCCCAGGAAAGCCTATTTAGGCTACCCCATTTAAGCGAGGAAAAGTTGAATTTATTTATTTCCTTGCTTTTCTTTTTTCTTTGTTTTTCGCTGAAACCTTCTTCCTTTCCCCCCGCGCCCAACACCACCGAACCCAAGGCCTAACCAGCGCCGTGGCGGTTCCTGCTCCCGATCCTTTTCTTCTTCTCTTCTCCTTCTTCCTCCCCGGAGCCTGCCCAAGCACCGACGAGCGCAAGCCACTGCCGATCGAGCCGTCGCCTGTGCCCTAACACCCTCTGCCGATCTTCCTTCTTTTCCGATGACACCACACAAGAGCCGACCACCTTGCTCCTCATGCGCGCCACCACCGTCCCGGTGCCACTTCCTCTTTCTCTGCCCTAGCCCTAGTTTCCGCTGCCGCCATTTGCCAGCCGAAGTTTATCTCCTCCTCTCCACTCTGTCCGGTGCCATAACCTAGTTCTGCAAGGTTGGCTGTGGTCGACCTACCAAATGGTGGCTTGTGTTATCTTGGATCAGAGCTGAGCACTAGTTTCGATCAAAGCACTAGTGATTCGGCAATGTGACAGCAAGGTGAGGCTTTAGATTTTTATCTTGTGTTATGTTCTAGTCCTATATCTATCGTGGATCATCACTAAATGTTGTTCTCCATTTATAGAGGGTTGCAGGTTTGATCAGTAGCATTGGTGCTCTACTGATTTCGGGCTGGCAAGTGCTGTGGGGTTGATCTTGATGCTGGCAGCAACCATTCTGGTTGTGGATCACAAGAGTAGTTTGGTAAAAAGACGGTAAGGTGCTCACGTTATCTTGGAAATTTGGTTATCGAATTGATAATGATTTCTTGAGTTCCATTTGGATTTAGTCTTTGGGTTAGAAACATTGATACGGTTGTGATGATATTTTTGATATAGAGCTTTTGGAAATTTCTGCAGAATCTTTTTGGCTGTGAATTGAGGATTTGGATTTGGGACGAGCACATCGACATAGAGGTTGATTAGCTCGATCTACATTGGAGGCGGGTACCTCTTGACTTATCTTTTATGATATTGTCAATTGGATATGCATAGTATTTTATAGCTACAAGCAATGATCATGTTTGCCTTTGGTATGCCACGGTTTGATACCCATAGCATGTTCTGTTTGTCGCTTGTTATGTATCCATGTTTATACCTCGTGAATATTGCCATGAGTACCTTAGTTCCTAGAGTAAGTGACATACCATACTTTACTGAGTTTAGGACTAGATTCTGGATTTTTATTATCTGGCATGTGTATCTATATTTTTATATCATACCTAATCTGTGTACCTAGACCTTCTGCTTTGATCCATGTATATTGTTGGTACATATTTATGGAGGTGGATATATTCAGGACCTAGGTTGTTATACCATAGAGGACCTGTATGCCCTAGATCTGTAGATTTGACTTACTTGTACTAGGGTACACATTTTTATATATATATGTGGATTTGGTTTAGGATATTGTCATGCTTAGTTTCATGCACCATTCGCATGATTGCATGCTGCGTGATAGGCTGCTCCATTATTGTAGAGCATATCGCCAGTTTCATCACTGTTCGGTGCTCCGTTGGTCCGTTTATGTGTAGCGTGACGTAGCGTGGTAGCACATCAGTTTTACTCTGTTCGATGCTTCATTGGTCCGCTCATGGGTAGTGTGACGCAGCGTGGTAGCACGTCAGGGACCCCTCCCCGTCATCGTGTACCGGGAGATGAGAGCATTGCGCTCCCCCATTTATGATTTGGGGTAGAAGTATGTGTGTACTCCAACAGCATCCCGTCCACTCGGTCACTCATCAGGGGTAGTGATGTCAGAGTGCACGGTTGTCACAGCCCTACCCACTCAGTCTCACCATTGTGTGTGAGATGACTGACTGGCGTCAAGGGTGACCATGTCATTGGCACCATATGCATTTATTGCATTTATTTGTTTGTGTTTGCTGCACTTATATGCTGCATTTTGGTGGATGCATTTGTTTGACATGCATACAGGAGGCATATTGCGTATCTGGTTTGACGATCCTTTTGTTCTGGATAGGAGTTCCTGGTGAGTACATCTTCCTCAGTTACCTGTCAGTCTTGCATTTTTCCTATATATGATTAGGAAGTTGTATTCCATGTTTATTGCTGTTAGATATATCTTACTAGGCATGTCTATTGGTATTCGCTGAGTTGTTGAACTCACCCCCGTGGACACTATCTTTTTCAAGTACCAGGTTGTTTATGGAGTCGCTTCGAGTATCTTGACTACCGGTCCCCACGTCACATTAGAAGACCAGTCTTCGCAGTTTATTTATGTTTATCGTGGTATATGGTATGTGTGTATTTGGCTTTGTGTTTCGGTTTTGTTTCCAGAGTATTGTGTTGTTGTGTGGTGTAAGCCTAGCCGGCTAGCAGTCTTGTATATTTGATTTTTTATCCTTTTCCGCTGCATTTTGGTTTTCGGTACAGCCGAGTGGGCTGCTTTACATATAACTACGTGGTTGTGTTGCATATTTTGTATCAGCCGAGTCGGCTATATTATAAACTGGGTGGTTGTGTGTATATTCCAGTCGTCTGTGGCTGATGTATATTATGTCTGTAGAAATGTTTCAGATTGTCACCCGTACAGGGGAGGTGCTGTCGAAATTTCTTCGGACAGGGACTCCCCCGGGGCGTGACAATTTAGTGGTATCAGAGCAGGTTTACGATACTTGCTATGTGTTCTGGATTTTTGAGATTTATCTGATACCAATTTATTTGGTATCATAGCTCGGCTTACGAGTCTTATTTTCCTGTGTTTCAGATTTCATGTTTTGGTCTTCTCAATGTGACTTTTCGAGTTTTGGGACCTGGCAGCAGCAGGACATCTCCAAGCTATAGGAGGTATGTTGGTATACTGTTATCCTACATTTTTGTTAGTATATGTATCATTGACTATTACAGTTTATGACATGTAATAGCACTTTGTATCTGGAATTTGTCTGATGTTGTAGCCATATTACATGTGATGGGTTAGCCACTGATGATGATCGACCTTAATAGAGGTTAAGGGTTATAATCTCTGGTGATTTTTCCATATCATATTATCAGTAGTTTACCTTCCGTTACTACTAGTTGGTTAGGAGATTGAGGCACATACCAACCTCTGTTATTATTAGTTGAGTAGTGGATAATATCTACATATTCATGTTAACTTAGCCAGTAGAATACCATGTTATCTTAGTTAATTTCGTCAGTAAATAATTGATTCACTCTTGTTAGATCGGTCAGTAGAAGTCTGATTTACACTTGTTGATTTGCGTAGTCATGGATTGATTACCTTAGTTGCTTGTAGAGGATTAATGTATTCTTGATTAGTTAGTAGATGACCGATTTAGTTATGTTGGTCTGATCAGTAGGGTACTGTCATACTCTATTTTTAGAGGTTCGAATATTGGGATTATTTGTGCTTAGTTAGGTATCTAGAGCACATTTGAGTACATGACTCGTATTGACGTGGAAAAGACTGAATTGACCGTATACCATTGTTGATTTGGGTCAGTCTATAGAGGATCGATGTATCCTATTCCATGTGGACTTTAATTTTAGACTGCATGTACCTAGTTGGATTGGCTATGATTGCGTTTTCCTGTATGATCTTTATGTTAGATTTTATTTAGTTATACCCCTAAACCATGAGAGTAGGTAGCATAGGGTTTGTGTGGTAGATTGGATTAAATATGCTGATTATACATACCTGTGTAGTTTATACACTTGATTATTATGTGTTGTAGGAGTTCTATGATAGACGGTCAAAATTGCATGTAGTGGGTGAATATTTGTCCAAATGATAATTATTGTGGGTTCTAGTAGATTATACCCGAGTGGTTAGGTGTATGTGTCTGATTGGTTTATTGGAGGTATTTTATCAATTTATTCTAAGTTGTGAGTATTTTTGGTGTGTACTAATTGGAGGATTATATTGATCATACATATGTTGTGTGTGCACATGTGCCCGGTGTATGATTGGTAGCATCATGATGATTCTACCTATGTTGAATGTAGAATATTGAGTGTCTACATTATGTTATTGGTTGTATTACCCGGTCAACTAATTCTCCTATTGGTGGGTGACCCACTAGGATGTTGATAGAGTGACGATGGATTTGATTTTGATTACTAGGTTATGATACCCCTAGCTTCCACAGTGATATGTAGTTGAGTGATCTCGTGCAGTCTTTAGTTGGATAGTTTGAGATCTTGTTCACATATTATGGATTATTTGTGGTGGAGCGTTGCTCCCACATATTGCGGATTGCTTGTAGCGGAGCATTGCTCCCATATTTATTGCGAATACATATTTCGGATTATTTATGGTGGAGCATTGCTCCCACATATGGAGGATTTCTTGTGGTAGAGCGTTGCTCCCACATATGTGGTATTTCGTGTGATGGAGCGTTGCTCTCACACTGGAGAATATATTCTTTGGTGATTTATATCGTTGGTGATCAGATTTCCTTACTTGTTGTCGGGAATCTTAGCGTTAGGAATGTCTGTGATACAGACATTATGTGTCTTGGTTTTACCATTAGGGCATGCGGAGCCTTAGATGTTTTCAGGGACTTGATGATTTTGGTATATCTAGGATGTTTGGATCGGTTTCCATTGTCTTTGTTGACGATGTTGTGATTTAATACGGATCCGAGGTGAGTCACGTACACCACCTTTGTATAGTTCTAGAGATGTTTCGATGGGAACATCTATATGTGAAGTTCGGTAGTGCGTATTTTGATTGTCTTCTGTGAGATATTTGAGACACACGGTCACCAGTAGGAGTATACTGTGGTTTCACAGAAGATAGAGGTTGTTACCGTTGGGAGTAGACAGAGTCTATATAGGAAGCTTGCAACTTCCTCTGTTTGGCTCGATATTTTCGGAGATACGTTGAGGGTTTCTCACGGATTGCTATGCAACTTACACACCTGACCAAGAAAGGCGTGAAGTTCACTTGGACTGAGGATTGCAAGACCAGCTTTTAGGAGCTGAAGCAGAGACTAGTGTCGGCTCCGATTTTGGTTTTACCTTCTGGAGAGGATGGATATGTCCTCTACACCGACGCATCTATTCAGGGTTTGAGCACTGTTCTGATGCAGCACGATAGAGTAGTCTCCTATGCTTCTCGTCGGTTGAAGGAGCATGAGAAGAACTACCCTGTACATGATCTGGAGCTAGTCGCCATTATTTTTGCCATGAAGATTTTGCGACATTATTTATATGGCGTTACATTTGAGATTCTCACTGACCATAAGAGTCTCAAATATCTGTTTACTTAGAAGGAACTTAATCTCCGACAGAGGAGATGGATGGAGTTCCTGAAGGACTATGATTGTACCATTAGTTATCACCCGGGGAGAGCTAATGTGGTTGCCGATGCACTTAGCAGGAAGTCCAGAGGGACTTTAGCTTGCCACCGAGTGGTGGTCACAGACTTGATTCAAGGTTTCTCCAAGTTGGGCCTTGAGGGGTAAGGACAGACAGAGCAGGGTACTCTAGTTACCATGGTTGCTCAATCGTCGATCAGGACGAGGATCCGAGAGCCCTAGGCTGCTGATCAGTATTTGCAGTTTATTTGCATTCAGATAGCTTCCGGGCAGCAGACCGAGTTCACACGAGACAAGGAGGGTGTTATACACTTCCGAGGCAGATTATGCGTACTTCAGTCTCATCCGGTCTTATAGGAGTTACTTCCGGAGGCTCATCGCTCATGATTTGCTGTCCACCCAAGCGGTACCCGTATGTACCAAGATTTGAGGTGTTTCTAATGGTGGAACGGAATGAAGAAAGACATTGCAGATTTTGTAGCTAGATGTCTTGTTTGTCAGCAGGCGAAGGCTGAACACCAGAGACCTGTCGAATTTCTACAGAGGATTCCTATTCCTGAGTAGAGATGGGAACATATTACCATGGATTTTGTGGTGGGTTTGCCTAGAACACGACAAGGCCATGACGCGATTTGGGTAATCGTTGATCGATTAACCAAATCCGCGCACTTCTTAGCGATCCGGAAGACTGATTTCCTAGATCGATTGGCAGATCAGAGATGTAGATCCCTGGAGTTCTCTACAGGCGACCATGTTTTTCTACGAGTATCACCCACGAAAGGGGTGGAGAGATTTGATCTCAGAGGTGAGCTAGCTCCACGATACATTGGCTCTTTCCAGATCTTGGAGAGGATTGGAGCAGTCGCTTACTGGCTGGCACTACCATTGTCCCGGATAGGCGTACACGACGTATTCCACGTATCTATGTTGAGGAGATACGTACCCGACCCGACACATGTACTGACAGATATCTCAGTTCTAGTTCAGCCTGACGTCACTTATGAGGAGATTCCGGTACGAATTCTAGACCGGAAAGAGCGTCAGTTGCGGAACAAGACTATCCGGCTGGTTAAAGTCGGATGGCGACAGCATTCTGACGAGGAGGCTACTTGGGAGCTCGAGGTGTTGGGTTCGTCGGGCCGCGAAAACTGCTTTTTCGCGTCGCGGAACCCCGAGTCACCCAAAGCCATGGATCTCGTGCAAAGATTCGGAAATAAAACTTTTCGAAAAACCTTTTTCTTGTACGAGTTTGTAAAAACTTTAGATCTACACTAAAGTTAAGATCATTACCCTTGATGCGCGCCCCACGCGAATCCCGCTCGTCCAAGACCGTCAAGCGTACGGTCCTCTAGAAGTATCCACACGGACACACTAGATGGAGGTGACCAAAAACCAAGGTGTGCTAGCACCTATGTGGTTCGGCCAAGGAAGGAGGAGAGGGAGAGAGCAAGAAGAACTCTCTAGGAGGAAGAAGAAGGAATGAATGATGGAATCATTTCCAAAATGAAAAATTATTCTCCTCATTCAAGTGGCCGGCCACCTTCTCATGAGTAACTCCCATTTCCACATTAAGTGCAATTAATGTGGAGCCATTAAAGAGTTGTAACTCCCATGAGGTGGCACACCATGATGATGTGGAACATCATCATTGGTCCACCTAATGCCAACTCACCAATGAGGTGGCAAAAGGTCAAGTCAAAATTGACCTTTGGTCTTCCTTCTCAAGTCAAGTCAAACTTGACCCAATCTCTACCATGGTTGATCTAATCCAACCATTTGATTCAAGCCAACTTAATATAATGAATCTAATTCATTAAATTAAATTGATTTAATAAGTCATAATCTAAATTAGACTCATTGAACACATGAATCAACTTGAGTCGAACTTAAGGTAGCCCAATTAGGATTACTCTTAATCCAATTTGATTCATCAAATGAATCTAATCCTCTTGGTTCATCATATGAACCTAATCTCCATCTAATTGTCCTAAGTGTGTGACCCTATAGGTTCTTGTAACATTGGCAATGCCCTAAACCCATTTAGGAGCATAAGTAATGAGCAGTATCTAGCAACGCATCATTACTACCCAAGTTACAAGAATGTCGAGATCCGACATCACCTTGTGACTACTAATTGTGACTCCTCACAATATATGAGACATTGTCCTTCTATCCTAGACATCTAGATTGATCAATATGAGGCATAGACCGTGTCATCCTCTAATCAATCTAAATCTTGAACTCCAAGTAGACTCACTCGATCAAATGAGCTCAACATCTAATGTTGACTCATTTGGGCATAGCCATGCACTTAGTGGTCTCACTCTATCAAGAATACCGATGTCGCTCCCGTCATATGGGAGGGATAGATCCCATCTACATCACTCACATCCCTCTACATAATTCGTTATATACCCAGTAATCGCCTTTATAGTCCACCCAGTTACGGGTGACGTTTGACGAAACCAAAGTACATAACTCCTTATGTAGGGATCCATGGTGACTTGAGGTCTAAGGACTAATAGTCATACTAATAGCCACATGAGAAAGTATATGACACTCATATAACGATCTATGATACTTTCTCATGGCGGGTCATTTAGTATACATTCTCTAATGCATACCCATGTGTCAGCTTGATATCTCTATATCCATGACTTGTGAGATCAAGTCATCGAGCTGACCTACATGCTAGTCTTATTGTATTAACATTGTCCCTGAATGTTAATACTCGACTAGGAATGATTTAGAGTAGTGTTCCCTATATCATCTCACTATCGATTCAACCAATCGATTGATATAGGTAAGAACCTTCTACTCAAGGACGCTATTATACTTAGTCTATTTGGCACTAATATAAATAAGTATAATAACCAAACAAATGCCTTTATTAATATACAAGAATATGATACAATGAGTCCATACAATCATCAAATGATTGGCTCTAGGGCTCTAACTAACACGAGGATATCATCCGAGCTTGATACCCCATCTTTTCACTTGAGGTATGTGATTTAATTTACCGTTTAGCATTTATACTCTTTACCTGTTGTTAGTACTTGCTGATGGTAGATAACGAAATTTGGGGACCAAATTTTTATTAGTGGGGGAGAATGTAAAATACCGAAAAAATGACAAATAATGATAAGGGAATTTTCCAGAATTTTTAGAAATTTTTCGAGAATTTTTCGGAGCTCGTATGAGCGAGTTTACAGGGATAAAAATGGGGCCAGGAAAGCCTAATTAGGCTACCCCATTTAAGCAACGAAAAGTTCAATTTATTTATTTCCATGCTTTTCTTTTTTCTTTGTTTTTCGCTGAAACCTTCTTCCTTTCCCCGCGCGCCCAACACCGCCGAACCCAAGCCCTAACCAGCGCCGCGGCGGTTCCTGCTCCCGATCCTTTTCTCCCCTTTTCTCGAGCCGTCGCCTGTGCCCTAACACCCTCTGCCGATCTTCCTTCTTTTCCGACGACACCACACGAGCGCCGACCACCTTGCTTCTCATGCGCGCCACCACCGTCCCGGCGCCACTTCCTCTTTCTCTGCCCTAGCCCTAGTTTCCGCTGCCGACAGTTGCCAGCCGAAGTTTATCTCCTCCTCTCCACTCTGTCCGGTGCCATAACCTAGTTCTGCTAGGTTGGCTGTGGTCGACCTACCAAATGGTGGCTTGTGTTATCTTGGATCAGAGAGGAAAACCTGTTGGGAGGCAAAGACTAGTTTCCTTGATCCATCAGCAGCAAATCTGTGACAGCAAGGTGAGGCTTTAGATTTTTATCTTGTGTTATGTTCTAGTCCTATATCTACCGTGGATCATCACTAAATGTTGTTCTCCATTTATAGAGGGTTGCAGGTTTGATCAGTAGCATTGCTGCTCTACTGATTTCGGGCTGGCAAGTGCTGTGGGGTTGCTCTTGATGCTGGCAGCAACCATTCTGGTTGTGGATCATAAGAGTAGTTTAGTAAAAAGAAGGTAAGGTGCTCACGTTATCTTGGAAATTTGGTTATCGAATTGATAATGATTTCTTGAGTTCCATTTGGATTTAGTCTTTGGGTTAGAAACATTGATACTGTTGTCATGATATTTTTGATATAGGGCTTTTGGAAATTTCTGCAGAATCTTTTTGACTGTGAATTGAGGATTTGGATTCGGGACGAGCACATCAACATAGAGGTTGATTAGCTCGATCTACATTGGAAGCGGGTACCTCTTGAGTTATCTTTTATGATATTGTCAATTGGATATGCATAGTATTTTATAGCTACAAGCAATGATCATGTTTGCCTTTGGTATGTCACGGTTTGATACCCATAGCATGTTCTGTTTGTCGCTTGTTATGTATCCATGTTTATACCACGTGAATATTGCCATGAGTACCTTAGTTCCTAGAGTAAGTGACATACCATGCTTTACTGAGTTTAGGACTAGATTCTGGATTTTTATTATCTAGCATGTGTATCTATATTTTTATATCATACCCGATCTGTGTACCTAGACCTTCTGCTTGGATCCATGTATATTGTTGGTACATATTTTATGGAGGTGGATATGCTCAGGACCTAGGTTGTTATACCATAGAGGACCTGTATACCCTAGATCTGTGGATTTGACTTACTTGTACTAGGGTACACTTTTTTATATATATATGTG
Source organism: Zingiber officinale (assembly GCF_018446385.1). Taxonomy (NCBI): domain Eukaryota; kingdom Viridiplantae; phylum Streptophyta; class Magnoliopsida; order Zingiberales; family Zingiberaceae; genus Zingiber; species Zingiber officinale. The sequence continues at coordinate 68,966,419 of NC_056002.1, forward strand.
GATTTGGTTCAGGATATTGTCATGCTTAGTTTCATGCACCATTCGCATGATTGCATGTTGCGTGATAGGCTGCTCCATTATTGTAGAGCATATCGCTAGTTTCATCACTGTTCGGTGCTCCGTTGGTCCGTTTATGGGTAGCGTGATGTAGCGTGGTAGCACGTCAGTTTTGCTCTGTTCGGTGCTCTGTTGGTCCGCTCATGGGTAGTGTGACGCAGCGTGGTAGCACGTCAGGGACCCCTCCCCGTCATGGTGTACCGGGAGATGAGAGCATTGCGCTCCCCCATTTATGATTTGGGGTAGGAGTGTGTGTGTACTCCGACAGCATCCCGTCCACTCGGTCACTCATCAAGGGTAGTGATGTCAGAGTGCACGGTTGTCACAGCCCTACCCACTCAGTCTCACCATTGTGTGTGAGATGACTGACTGACGTCAGGGGTGACCATGTCATTGGCACCATATGCATTTATTGCATTTATTTGTTTGTGTTTGCTGCACTTATATGCAGCATTTTGGTGGATGCATTTGTTTGACATACATACAGGAGGCATATTGTGTATCTGGTTTGACGATCCTTTTGTTCTGGATAGGAGTTCCTGGTGAGTACAGCTTTCTCAGTTACCTGTCAGTCTTGCATATTTCCTATATATGATTAGGAAGCTGTATTCCATGTTTATTGCTGTTAGATATATCTTACTAGGCATGTCTATTGGCATTCGCTGAGTTGTTGAACTCACCCTCGTGGACACTATCTTTTTCAGGTACTTGGTTGTTTATGGAGTCGCTTGGAGTATCCTGACTACCGGTCCCCACGTCACATTAGAAGACCAGTTTTCGCATTTTATTTATGTTTATCGTGGTATATGGTATGTGTGTATTTGGCTTTGTGTTCCGGTTTTGTTTCCAGAGTATTGTGTTGTTGTGTGGTGTAAGCCTAGCCGGCTAGCAGTCTTGTATATTTAGTTTTTTATACTTTTCCGCTGTATTTTGGTTTTTGGTACAGCCGAGTGGGCTGCTTTACATATAACTGCGTGGTTGTGTTGCATATTTTGTATCAGCCGAGTAGGCTGTATTATAAACTGTGTGGTTGTGTGTATATTCCAGCCGCCTGTGGCTGATGTATATTATGTCTGTAGAAATGCTTCAGATTATCACCCGTACAGGGGAGGTGCTGCTGAAATTTCTTCGGACAGGGACTCCCCCGGGGCGTGATAGCGATACCTTTCTCAGTTCGAGCGTTAGTTTGCTTGTGTAATTCGAGTTCACAAAATAGCTCATCTAACTTTAATTTAGAAAGATTCTTCGAAATCTTGTAGGCATCCACGATGGATGCCCACAATGCATTTCGAGGAAACTCATTTAGAGTGTACCTGATCAAGTCACGGTTCTCCATTTGGTGCCCGGTAGCTGAAGTCCGTTGAGGATATCCTTGATCCTCGCGTGAAGCTGACTCGCGGATTCTTCTTCCTACATCTTAATATTAAATAATTTATTTAAAAGGTCTCTCTTGGTTACCTTGGCGTCGCTAGTTCCTTCGTGAAGTTTGATGAGCTTATCCCATAGTTCTTTTGCATTCTGGTGTGGTCTCACTCGGTTCAGTTCTTCCTTCGTTAGCCCACATTACAGTGTGTTGAGCGCTTTGAAATCCGTCTGGGCTTTCTTCTTCATGTACGAATTCCATTGTTCCGGATCCAATGGATTTTCAGAGTTGTCGACAGGCGCCTTGTAGCCACGGGTGACGCTGAACCACTGGTCGAAGTCAGTCTTCAAGTAGACCTCCATGCATTTCTTCTAGTAGGGGAAGTCATCACCATTGAACAGAGGTGGACGAACTATGCTAAAACCTTCAATTTGAGACATAGATTCTGCACACAAGGAGAGAAAAGGAAAACAAATCCCAAGACTTGGCCTTGGATTAGTAGTGTGGGATTAAATTATAAAGAATAAAATCTGAATTGGTGTTGCACCAGTTCAGCTTACTTGTAACAAAAGAAAAACCAAAAAGGTAATGATACCAGTTTGGATTATATCGTAAAACTAAAAATCGAAAGAAAGAAAAAAAAATTTCACCCCCTTTGTCTGATTGGTGGTTGCACCAAATTAGAGTGGTACCTGCTCTGATACCACTTGTTGGATCGTGGAAGTCGCTAGAGGGGGTGGGGGGGTGAATAGCGATTGAAAATTCGTAGCAAGTTAGAGTAAGCAGCGGAAAAGTAAGAGCAAAACAATGCTAACACGAACCGGTTTTACTTGGTTCGGAGCCTTCGTCGACTCCTAGTCCAAGGTCCGCACTCGTCGATTGCTTTCATTGGGCAATCACTAATAGTTCGCAAAATCATATTACAAATGTAAGTACAAGAACTTTAGAGAGAAAATACCAACAACAATAAAAAAAAAAAAAACTTGAGCCACAAGTTGTCGGAGAAGCTTCACAGAGTCGCAGCATGGCAGAAGCACAGCGCAATAGAGCAGTCGTTAGAAGACATTGTTGTTGTTTTTGATGCTCCGTGGAGGCCTACTTTTATAGGCATGCTCCGGGTGCTCGGATCCCTTTCGAACGCCTGGACCGTGACGTCGGTCGTCCAATAAGCGCTCGCCTAGCTATCAAGATAACTTTTGCCTTCCGAGCGCCCGGACCAACTCCGGGCGCCCGGATCCCTTCCGAGCGCCCGGACCACCTTTCTCCAGAAAGTACTTTTCCTGCAAGAAAGTGTTAGTCCAAGACAAAAAATAAAAGATAAACTACCCTGCAAAATAGAAGTTAGCACAATTATAGTAAAAGAGTAGTAATTAGATTCCGTCTCACCGAGACCGAAATCTAGTCACGATCTCAATTTAGATTCCCGAAATAGTTCTAAGTTGGATCGACACCTATTGTTCCCTCGAACGGGTAATGCAACCTCACCAAGTCACTCCCCTCTAGTGACTTACCTTAACTTACCTGTCAAACGTCCGGTCAGCCCGTCGACCCGTCTGGACTTCGTGCCAACTATCAGGTCAGCCCATCGACCTAGCTGGACTTCGTGTTAGACATCCGGTCAGCCCGTCGACCAGTCTGGACTTCGTGCCAGCTATCCAATCAGCCCGTAGACCTAGCTAGGCTTCATGCCAACTATCCAGTTAGTCCATCGACCTAGCTGGACTTCTCCTGCACACTTCGTCAATTGTTAGACCACTATGAAACTAACTTAACCTTATTTTGTAATTTATCAAAACCTGAGTTAGACCGTCAGTGCTAACCGCACCAACACTAATTTATTTTTTTTAATTAATTGAATCATAAATTAATTAAATATATATTTATTAATTAATAATATATTTCTATATGTATATAATTAATTAATTAATATATTTAATTAAATTTAATCAAACATGCAAAATACTTGTTTTTTTATTTCTTTTATTTTTTTTCCTTTTAAATGTAATAAAATTAAAAAATTTCTCAAAACACAGCTTCATCATTTTAATCAATTAAACTATTATTTAAATCGATTAAAACTATTTTAATCAATTATTGTAATCGATTAAACTTCTTTTTCTCTGTCACGATCGTAACACTCTCTTCTCCTGCCGTGACAAACATGATTACCTCCATCGTCGATCGTTGGCCTCTCGACATGGTCACCGACACTCTCCGGCTAATGAACACTACAAAAAATAAGGCATTTTGGGACAAAATTGGGGACGAATTTTAAAAAAAAATTCGTTGCAAAAATTTTTGGGACAAAATTTGGGACGAAAATTTTTTCGTCCCAAAATAGTTGATGCCAACTTTTGGAACGAATTATGGATTGTTGCAAATTTAGGAACAAATTTGGGGACGAATTTGGCGACGAATAAAATTTTCGTCCCCAAATTCGTTGCAAAAAAGTATACGAATTTGCAACGAAAATTATTTTTGTTGCAAACTTAGGAACGAATTTGGGGACGAATTCACATAAAGTTTCCGCCAAATTTGTCTCTATTTTTGCAACAAATTTGGGGACGAATTCGGTGACAAATTATATTTTGTTGCCAAGTTTGTCCCTAATATTGCAACGAATTTGGGGACAAATTCGGTGACAAAATTTTTTTTGTTGCCATTTTTGTTCCTAAGTTTGCAACGAATAATAAATTTGTTGCAAAACTGGCAACGAATTTGGCAACAAAAACTTGCCAAATTCTTTGATATCATAAGATAAATTTTCGTCCCAGAATTCGTCCCAAATTCTGGGACGAAATTTGGGACGAATTTTGTGGATTCGTCCCAGAATTCGTCCCAGATTCTGGGACGAATTTTGGACGAATTTTGTGGATTCGTCCCAAAATTCGTCCCAGAATCTAGGACCAATTCTGGGACGAAAATAATTTTGTCTCATATTACAATAGAATTGGGACAAATCATTTTCGTTGCCAAATTCGTCCCTATATCAAATATTTTTTTCCAACTTCAATTTATTTCTAAAATACAATCCAAATACATAAAAACCAAATTCAAATAACAAATAATATGCATTCAACACATCCTAATTTAACATTCAACACATCAACTCATAATTCAAGAAATATAAAGATTTCAACAAAGTTTACAAGATCCATCTTGTTCAAGCTGCTAGAAAATATGATACAAAGTTCAACAACCCAATGTTTTATAAGTCCATCATCCATCCAACAACACTAAGAATACATATAGTCATCTTCGTGTGCCACAAAATGTTTGATCTCCATCAAATCTCCTTTGTCTACATAACAACAAACAAATAAACTAGATCATGTGTAACAAGAAAGATTGTAAATATTATACGATATGGCCATGTAAAAAGAATAATTGGAAATAAAATATAAATGTGAAATTCCTTAAACATTCTAATAAAAGCCCTAATTCTAAAAAAAGTCATATTTACCAATGATATGAATCATCCATGTCATAGCAACGGTAAATAAAATTATAAGAATTATTTTGAAGCTAAGTACATGTATCGTAACTATGATACAACCTAATATAATTGGCACATCATATAGAGAGAAAGAGAGAGAGATCTTGTGAAGTATGGTATTAGGGTTCAAATTTTCTCACTTAGTTAACTTTATTTTTCATTTTAATTTGCTGAATTTATAATTTTGTCTTTGGTTGGTATTTAATGTAAACTAAAGGATGTTTAAAATAATTGTTCCTTTCATTGTGTTAACTAGTTGATAATTTCATATGAATAACTTTGGCACATTTTTAACAACTCTTTGCAAAATATTAAGGTAGGAGGATGCATCGTTATCTAGTAAAGAATTTTAGAATAGTGTGATGTAATTCTAGATGAAATATAGAACTTTTATGTATCTATATAGTTTTGAGACTGTACATAGATCAAATTCAGAACTTTTATGCATCATTATCATTGAAGACAAAACAAGAAAGAGCAACTTATCAAAAAGAAGGAGCACAATTAAACAACTATTTAAAGCTAACTTTAACATAATTATTTAAACTTAACTTTATATAATTAAACAACTATAACATAATTATTTAAGTCAAGATCATTACATAAGCAATAAGTGAATTCAACATAGACTACTAATTTTTCTGGGAAAAAAAAAAAGAATTTACCTTGAGTATCCAATTGATGGCAACAGCACTGATGCAGCTGTATTTTTGGATACTCCTACAGAGTTTAACAGTGTCCGTGTTGTGAAAACACCCATGGCTCCACCAAAGAAATGCTGAACAACAAAAAGAAACACTAGTGAGGAAGTCAAAACAAAAAAGAAATAACAATTTCCTTCATTGCTATAAGAATAAAGTAACAAATGGATTCACACTACTTCAGATAAACTAGTATTTACCTTCAAAGCCCTCCATCTCATATATGGGACATAAGAAGGTGTCACACTGTCAGGAAAACCTTCAGGAAAACCTTCAGGCACTACATATGATCTTACGAATGACATCAACTCCTGCGTGTGAATGCGTATTTTAGCAATTCAGCATGGATCTACAATAGCCATCTTAAATACACAAAATATAAGTCGTCACTTGCCTTAGGAGTCACAGGAAAAAAATCGACAATACGTTCAGGAATTTAAGCATAAATAACTTATCTTGATCATCACAGAGGTACGTAGGTGAACAAGATGATCCACATTATAGGGGGCAAAAATGAACTAGGACAGCATGGTGAAAGACTAAGGGTAAGCTTCCTCATTTCACAGGATGCATATTGTTCAATATCCGATTTTAGTTTCTACAAAGCCAAGATATTGTTTTGACAAACATTTCTAGGGAAAGCAACCTTGAAAACATCTTCAGTATAATGATTTATGATCTGTCATCTTCCTTAACCTACTGAAGGCAGAGTCTTTCTTTAGAACATCAGAGAACAAGAGACAGTGCCATATAAAAGACATATATAGTCTTGCTTCGTTTCACCAAAAGAGATTAAAATCAATGCAGAGACGAATTGAAGCAAAAGAATGCTCAGAGATGTCACCTCCAAGGGATCCACGGGGCTCTGCATCGGGACGGCGCGCGGAGACGGTCCCTTCCGCGCCTTAGTTCCGGGCGGGAATTCCACGTCGTCCAGCACATAACTCCACCTCCTCCCGTCGATCTCCTCGCAGCAGAGGACCCTGAGCGCGGCGAGGGCGAGGTCGAGGCCGGGGTCGACGGTCGCCCCGAACTTGACCTCGGTCTGGATCCGGTCGTCCCGCAGCGGCAGAGCGGTGGGTGAGGCGAGGGTGGCGACAAGTTGGCGCGGACGGCGTCGCGGACGATGTCGCAGGCCTCGAGGCTGGGCGAGGGCTTCAATGGAACCGTAGCCATGGTCAGATCGAGGCGGCGGATTGGGCGCTGGAAGAGTGAGGAAGGGGGGATTTAGAGGGCGAGAGTAGAGGGGTCGCCTCGGTTGTGTCGCCGGCGATTTTGGGGACGAATTCCTGGATTCGTCCCTGATTTTGGGACGAATCCAAAATTCGTCCCAAAGTTTGGGACGAATCCAGGATTCGTCCCAGATTTAAGAAAAATTAAAATTAAAATAAAAATCATTCGGAAAGCCTAAATATTGATCTAACGATCTCGGAATTTCATGAAACAAGTTTCTTTGGGTTCCTAATTTTCTCATGATCTTAAAAATATCCTCATCCATAATTTTAATCTCGTATATTTAGTGTGGTGATTTTTTAACCCGAATTTGACCTAATTCAGGTAAAAAAAAAACACGAAACTCAATATATTATTTTAAAATTAAGGATGAGGATATATTTATGATTAAGGGGAAGTTAGAAACTTATAGACTCTTGTTTCATAAAATTCTGATATCTGTAGACTTATATTTTAAGTTTTAAACACATATTCAAACATGCCTTAAACGCTAACATATTTAATTAATATTAAACTATCTATGTTTCACTAAATATGGACCTAACGATCTACGGGTTCTTAATTTTCTCGTGATCTTAAAAATATCCTCATCCATAATTTTAACATATTATATTAAGTGCGGTAAATTTTTTATTACGAATTAGGTCATATTCATGTTAAAAAATCACCACACTCAATATATTAGGTTAAAATTTAAATTTAGGATATTTTTAAGATCACGAGAAAATTAGAAACCTATAGAAACTTGTTTCATGAAATTTGGAGATCGTTAGGTCCATATTTAGGCCTTCCGAATGATTTTAATTTTAATTTTAATTTTTTTTAAATCTGGGACGAATCCAGGATTTGTCCCAAATTTTGGGACGAATTCCTGGATTCGTCCCTGATTTGAAAAAAATTAAAATTAAAATCATTCGGAAGGCCTAAATATGGACCTAACGATCTCGAAATTTCATGAAATAAGTTTCTTTAGGTTCCTAATTTTCTCATGATCTTAAAAATATCCTCATCCATAATTTTAATATATTATATTCAGTGCGGTAAATTTTTTATTACGAATTAGGTCATATTCATGTTAAAAAATCACCACACTCAATATATTAGGTTAAAATTTAGATTTAGGATATTTTTAAGATCATGAGAAAATTAGGAACCCAAAAAAACTTATTTCATGAAATTCCGAGATCGTTAGGTCCATATTTAGGCCTTCCGAATGATTTTTATTTTAATTTTAATTTTTTTTAAATCTGGGACGAATCCAGGATTCGTCCCAAAGTTTGGGACGAATTCCTGGATTCGTCCCTGATTTTGGGACGAATCCAGGTTTCGTCCCAGATTTAAGAAAAATTAAAATTAAAATAAAAGTCATTCGGAAGGCCTAAATATGGACCTAACGATCTCGAAATTTCATGAAACAAGTTTCTTTGGGTTCCTAATTTTCTCATGATCTTAAAAATATCCTCATCCATAATTTTAATCTTATATATTTAGTGAGGTGATTTTTTAACCCGAATTTGACCTAATTCAGGTAAAAAAAACACGAAACTCAATATATTATTTTAAAATTAAGGATGAGGATATATTTATGATTAGGGGGAAGTTAGAAACTTATAAACTCTTGTTTCATGAAATTCTGACATCTGTAGACCTATATTTTAAGTTTTAAACACATATTCAAACATGCCTTAAACGCTAACATAGCTTAATTAATACTAAACTATCTATGTTTCACTAAATATGGACCTAACGATCTCGGAATTTCATGAAACAAGTTTCTACGGGTTTTAATTTTCTCATGATCCTAAAAATATCCTCATCCATAATTTTAACATATTATATTAAGTGCGGTAAATTTTTTATTATGAATTAGGTCATATTCATGTTAAAAAATCACCACACTCAATATATTAGGTTAAAATTTAGATTTAGGATATTTTTAAGATCACGAGAAAATTAGAAACCCATAGAAACTTGTTTCATGAAATTCGGAGATCGTTAGGTCCATATTTAGGCCTTCCGAATGATTTTTATTTTAATTTTAATTTTTTTTAAATCTGGGACGAATCCAGGATTCGTCCCAAATTTTGGGACGAATTCCTGGATTCGTCCCTGATTTTGGGACGAATCCAGGTTTCGTCCCAGATTTAAGAAAAATTAAAATTAAAATAAAAGTCATTCGGAAGGCCAAAATATGGACCTAACGATCTCGGAATTTCATGAAACAAGTTTCTTTGGGTTTCTAATTTTCTCATGATCTTAAAAATATCCTCATCCATAATTTTAATATATTATATTCAGTGCGGTAAATTTTTTATTACGAATTAGGTCATATTCATGTTAAAAAATCACCACACTCAATATATTAGGTTAAAATTTAGATTTAGGATATTTTTAAGATCATGAGAAAATTAGGAACCCAAAGAAACTTGTTTCATGAAATTCCGAGATCGTTAGGTCCATATTTAAGCCTTCCGAATGATTTTAATTTTAATTTTAATTTTTTTTAATCTAGGACGAATCCAGGATTCGTCCCAAAATTTGGGACGAATCCAGGTTTCGTCCCAGATTTAAGAAAAATTAAAATTAAAATAAAAGTAATTCGGAAGGCCTAAATATGGACCTAACGATCTCGAAATTTCATGAAACAAGTTTCTTTGGGTTCCTAATTTTCTCATGATCTTAAAAATATCCTCATCCATAATTTTAATATATTATATTCTGTGCGGTAAATTTTTTATTACGAATTAGGTCATATTCATGTTAAAAAATCACCACACTCAATATATTAGGTTAAAATTTAGATTTAGGATATTTTTAAGATCATGAGAAAATTAGGAACCCAAAGAAACTTGTTTCATGAAATTCCGAGATCGTTAGGTCCATATTTAGGCCTTCCGAATGATTTTAATTTTAATTTTAATTTTTTTTAAATCTGGGACGAATCCATGATTCGTCCCAAAGTTTGGGACGAAGTCATGGATTCGTCCCTGATTTTGGGACGAATCCAGGATTCGTCCCTGATTTAAGAAAAATTAAAATTAAAATAAAAGTCATTCGGAAGGCCTAAATATGGACCTAACGATCTCGGAATTTCATGAAACAAGTTTCTTTGGGTTCCTAATTTTCTCATGATCTTAAAAATATCCTCATCCATAATTTTAATATATTATATTCAGTGCGGTAAATTTTTTATTACGAATTAGGTCATATTCATGTTAAAAAATCACCACACTCAATATATTAGGTTAAAATTTAGATTTAGGATAGTTTTAAGATCATGAGAAAATTAGGAACCCAAAGAAACTTGTTTCATGAAATTCCGAGATCGTTAGGTCCATATTTAGGCCTTCCGAATGATTTTTATTTTTATTTTAATTTTTTTTAAATCTGGGACGAATCCAAGATTCGTCCCTGATTTTGGGATGAATCCAGGTTTCGTCCCAGATTTAAGAAAAATTAAAATTAAAATAAAAGTCATTCGGAAGGCCTAAATATGGACCTAACGATCTCGGAATTTCATGAAACAAGTTTCTTTGGGTTCCTAATTTTCTCATGATCTTAAAAATATCCTCATCCATAATTTTAATCTTATATATTTAGTGTGGTTATTTTTTAACCCGAATTTGACCTAATTCAGGTAAAAAAAACATGAAACTCAATATATTATTTTAAAATTAAGGATGAGGATATATTTATGATTAGGGGGAACTTAGAAACTTATGAACTCTTGTTTCATGAAATTCTGACATCTGTAGACCTATATTTTAAGTTTTAAACACATATTCAAACATGCCTTAAACACTAACATAGCTTAATTAATACTAAACTATCTATGTTTCACTAAATATGGACCTAACGATCTCGGAATTTCATGAAACAAGTTTTTATGGGTATTAATTTTCTCATGATCTTAAAAATATCCTCATCCATAATTTTAACATATTATATTAAGTGCGGTAAATTTTTTATTACGAATTAGGTCATATTCATGTTAAAATATCACCACACTCAATATATTAGGTTAAAATTTAGATTTAGGATATTTTTAAGATCATGAGAAAATTAGAAACCCATAGAAACTTGTTTCATGAAATTCGGAGATCGTTAGGTCCATATTTAGCCCTTCCGAATGATTTTTATTTTCTTTTTAATTTTTCTTAAATCTGGGATGAATCCAGGATTCGTCCCTGATTTTGGGACGAATCCTGGATTCGTCCCAAAATTTGGGTCGAATTTTGGGACGAATCCTGGATTCGTCCCAGATTTAAGAAAAATTAAAAAGAAAATAAAAATCATTCAGAAGGCCTAAATATGGACCTAACGATCTCAGAATTTCATGAAATAAGTTTCTTTGGGTTTCTAATTTTCTCATGATCTTAAAAATATCCTCATCCATAATTTTAATATATTATATTCAGTGCGGTAAATTTTTTATTACGAATTAGGTCATATTCATGTTAAAAAATCACCACACTCAATATATTAGGTTAAAATTTAGATTTAGGATATTTTTAAGATCATGAGAAAATTAGGAACCCAAAGAAACTTGTTTCATGAAATTCCGAGATCGTTAGGTCCATATTTAGGCCTTCCGAATGATTTTTATTTTAATTTTAATTTTTTTTAAATCTGGGACGAATCCAGGATTCGTCCCAAAGTTTGGGACAAATTCCTGGATTTGTCCCTGATTTTGGGACGAATCCAGGATTCATCCCTGATTTTGGGATGAATCCAGGTTTCGTCCCAGATTTAAGAAAAAATAAAATTAAAATAAAAGTCATTCGGAAGGCCTAAATATGGACCTAACGATCTCGGAATTTCATGAAACAAGTTTCTTTGGGTTCCTAATTTTCTCATGATCTTAAAAATATCCTCATCCATAATTTTAATCTCATATATTTAGTGTGGTGATTTTTTAACCCGAATTTGACCTAATTCAGGTAAAAAAAACACGAAACTCAATATGTTATTTTAAAATTAAGGTTGAGAATATATTTATGATTAAGGGGAAGTTAGAAACTTATAGACTCTTGTTTCATGAAATTATGACATCTGTAGACCTATATTTTAAGTTTTAAACACATATTCAAACATGCCTTAAACGCTATCATACTTAATTAATACTAAACTATCTATGTTTCATTAAATATGGACCTAACGATCTCAGAATTTCATGAAACAAGTTAATACGGGTTCCTAATTTTCTCATGATCTTAAAAATATCCTCATCCCTAATTTTAACATATTATATTAAGTGCGGTAAATTTTTTATTACGAATTAGGTCATATTCATATTAAAAAATCACCACACTCAATATATTAGGTTAAAATTTAGATTTAGGATATTTTTAAGATCATGAGAAAATTAGGAACACTTAGAAACTTGTTTCATGAAATTCGGAGATCGTTAGGTCCATATTTAGGCCTTCCGAATGATTTTTATTTTCTTTTTAATTTTTCTTAAATCTGGGACGAATCCATGATTCGTCCCAAAATTTGGGATGAATCCAGGATTCGTCCCAAAATTCGTCCCAAAATTTGGGACGAATCCTGGATTCATCCCAGATTTAAGAAAAATAAAAAATAAAATTAAAATCATTCAGAAGGCCTAATATGGACCTAACGATCTCAGAATTTTATGAAACAAGTTTTTTTGGGTTTCTAATTTTCTCGTGATCTTAAAAATATCCTCATCCATAATTTTAATATATTATATTCAGTGCGGTAAATTTTTTATTACGAATTAGGTCATATTCATGTTTAAAAATCACCACACTCAATATATTAAGTTAAAATTTAGATTTAGGATATTTTTAAGATCATGAAAAAATTAGGAACCCATAAAAACTTGTTTCATAAAATTCCGAGATCGTTAGGTACATATTTAGGCCTTCCGAATGATTTTTATTTTATTTTTTATTTTTCTTAAATTTGGGGCGAATCTTGGATTCGTCCCTAAATCTCAGACGAATCCAGAAATTCATCCCAAATTTTGGGACGAATTCCTGGATTTGTCCCAGAATTCGGGATGAATCCAAGATTCGTCCCAGAATTTGGGACGAATCCAGGATTCGTCCCAAATTTAAGAAAAATAAAAAATAAAAGAAAAATTATTTGGAAGGCCTAAATATGGACCTAACGATCTCGGAACTCTATGAAACAAGTTTCTATGGATTTCTAATTTTCTCATGATCTTAGAAATATCTTCATCCATAATTTTAACATACTATATAAAAGCAGTAAATTTTTTATTATGAATTAGGTCAACTTCGGGTTAAAAAATCACCCTAATAAATATATGAGGTTAAAATTATGGATGGAGATATTTTTAAGATCATGAGAAAATTAGAAACCCATAAAAACTTGTTTCATAAAATTCTGAGATCGTTAGACCTATATTTAGGCCTTCCAAATGATTTTTCTTTTATTTTTTATTTTTCTTAAATCTGGGACGAATCCTGGATTTGTCCCAAAATCTGGGAAGAATCCTGGATTCGTCCCAAAATCTGGGGCGAATCCTAGATTCGTCCCAAAATCTGGGACAAATCCTGAATTCGTTCCAAAATCTGGGACGAATTCTATATTCGTCCCAGATTTTGGTACGAATTTTGCAACGAAAATAATATTGTTGGAAATATGCGACGAAAATGTTTTGTTGCAGATTTCGTTTCTAATTTGGATCAAATTTTTTTTTTGTTGCAAAAATTGTTGCGATTTTGGGACGAAAATTTTTTGTCCCAAACTTTCGTCCCTAAATTATTATTTTTTTGTAGTGGAAATCGATAGCGAGCAACCTCTCAAGGCTCGACAACTACAGCAGATCGCGACTTGGTCGTGATCTTACCTGACGACGACAGCAGAGATTTTTTTTTCGACGCAGAGACAAGTTTATTAGAACTAAGACACTGCTCTAATACCATTGTTAGTTCTTACAACATGAAATACAGAACAAAGCATGTAAACAACGGTAAACACTTACAGTGATCTTCCGAGATAACATTGATCTCTGCTTGATGTTGGAAGCGCGATCATAGATGAAATCGAAAAACCCTTCGAGTTTCACGAGCCAAATCTCTTTCCACAGGATGTTCTTTTTTGCCTGAAATCACCTCTAATATCTCTCCTTTTTCCTTCTCGTGCACCTTGGATCTACATGGTTTGGACGCACTTATATAAGATGAGTGAAGAAGATGAAGGGGAAGGGATGCTCCTTCATCTCCTTGACATTTGCAGCAATGAGGGAGATGAAGGGGAAGCCACACCCCCTTCATCTCCTTAATGTCAAACAGTATTAACCCAGAAATTAACTTAATCAAATTTATTAATCAAATAAACCTCAATCTATTGTCTAAATCAAAATTTTCAACTAAAAAAAATATTCCTTCTACTAAATTGAATACTAGTGACAATTCATTAATCATGTTCCAAACAACTAATTAAACTGTTATATATGAAAAAAAAATATGTAACTTGTTCTAAGTTTTCTATTTTTTTTTTAAAAAAAAATACTACTGGATTTGTGAGGCTCTTTGAAGTAATTTCATACTAAACGCATCTTATTAATTTTGGCCGCGCAAGATCTTTATATATGATTTTGACAAAAGTATAATTAACAAAAATACTTGTGACTTTTTTCCAAAATATTATTAAAAAATGATTAATCAAGTTGCGTAACGTCAAGCCTAGGATGATCGATCCGATCACACGAAAATTTTGCATTGGCTATCAGGATAAATCGAAAAATGCTCGGAGTTGGCAGCCCAGGAATCTAATATCCTTTAGAAAGTACACCCAAGAGTTCATTGGTTTTCAAATTTAAATTTGACTAAAGATATAGATTTTCTTTTCAATCTCTTTATTTATTTATTTTATTTGTGGTAAATTATTTATTTTAGATAAATACTGATAAAAAAATAAAAATAATAAAAGGATCAAAAGTAGTTAAACGGCAAATTATCGAACCTCCAAAATATCTAAATCATTACTCTAATTTTAAAATTATCAAACTACTCAACTCATACCATTTTTGTCCCTATTAATGTTCTCAATCGATTGCTACAATATAGCAATCGATTTAGAATACAGTTCATCAGCTCAATAAAATCTCTAATCGATTGCACCAATGTAGCAATCGATTAAAAAACTTATTTTGTGTAAAAAATTATTATTCTCAATATAATAGGTCAAATTGATATTTGAAAACATGGACATAAAAAAGAAAACTAGATGAACACATAGAATTTAGCTTCATATCATTTCGAGTTCTCTAAGTAATACGAATCAAAATTTTTAATTATTAAAAAAAAGTAATTGATTGCTAGGGTGTAGCAATCCACTAAAATTATTCACATGAACGATTTAAAACCTTTTTTTAATAATTAAAAAAATTTGATTCATATTAAAAAAATTATTGCTCTCAATATATTATGTCAAATTGATATTTGAGGGTATAAATATAATCAGAAGAACCAGACAAACATATAGAACTTGGTTCCATATCATTCCGAGCTCTTTAGGTCCATCAGTCAATTTAAGCCAAATTTGGACCAAAATCGACTAATCGACCTAGAAAGTTTGGAATGATGTGAAATCAGATCATATGTGGTTGTATAGTTTTCTTGAATATATTAATACCTTCAAACATCAATTCGGCATAAATATTAAGAGCAATGATTTTTTAACACAAATCGAATCAATTCGTATTCAAAAAATTACTATTCTCAATATAGTGTGTCAAATTAATGTTTGAGAGCATGAATATAATTAAGAGAATTAAACGAACTGTAAAATACCGAAAATAGACAAAACTCCATAAGGGAATTTTTTGGAATTTTTGGAAATTTTCTGGGAATTTTTCAGAGACCGTATGGTGTAGGTTACGAGGATAAAATTTGGGCCCTGGGAAAGCCTGTTTGGGCTACCCCGATTTAAGTGAAGAAATGATGATTTTCTTTTTACATTCTTTTTTTTTTCTATTTGCTTTTCCTTTCCTCCATTTCTCTTCCCCCCGCGTGCCGTGCCCGAACCGCACAAGGCAGTTCCTTCTCCTGATATTTTTCGGAATTTTTCCTCTCTTCTTCTCCACGCCGTCCCTGTGCCCTAGCCGAGCCATCCTCTGCCCGCCACTTCTTCTTCTCTTCTTCTCTTCTTCTCTTCTCCCAAGCGTCGGTGACGCTTGCGCTAGCCGTGCCCTAGATCCACCGCCGGTCGCAACTCACAGTGCCGACCAACTCTTCTCCTCGCCGGCACTCGAGTCGTCGCCGGTGCCCTAGCCTCAGCCCGCGACACCCATCTCCTCGGGTCACCACCGTCAGCAGCGGCGTTGCCAGCCGAAGCCCTAGTGTCGATTCCTCTCTTCCTCTCTTCTCCTGAACGCCGGCAGACGACCTATTGCCTTTACCCTAGCTTGGATCGCGAGCCCTCTCCGCCCTTGAGATCAAGAACGCGCCGGCGACGCTCAAGCCACCGCCGGGACCCTCCTCTGTGCCCTAGCTCCCTGATTTGAGGAGTTTCCTCTTCTGCCATTGCCGAGAGCCGAGAGCCGTCGTCGCACAGAGCAGTGACGACCACCAGATCAGTTCCAACATGCCCGCATGCCCTAATTTTCAATCATCGATGGCTAGCATCTCAGGTGCCTGATAAAAATCCTCCTGTGCCCTAGATTGGTCTTCATCGCCGGCCTACCTTTCCTCCAGTGGATCGACGGTCGAGCAGGGGGTATTCGGTTGCTACATCTTAAGCGGATAGTGACCTAGGTTGGTTCCGGCTACCATTGCATCAGTAGCTTGTTGTTGACTCTGTCGATCCATGGCTCTTGGTAGCTTCTAAAGAGGAAGAGGTGGTGAGAACAGGTTATTACTGGAATTAGATTGTTGCTTGAATTAATGATCTCTATTCTTGTTCTGATCTGTGATCTTCTTGTTGATCTCATCTTGATCTGTGAGTAGGTAGGATTCGAGCCAAGTGTTGTGCGCTGTGGGGAAAACTTCATCAAGGAGGCCTTGTTGTGGTATACCTTGTTTCCAGCAGCAATCAGCTCACCTTGTTCTTTGTTCAACAGCGGTTGAGCTTGAGGTATGGTGTAGGAATTTGGATACATATTGTAGTTGGATGATGTGATTAGGGTTTTACCCTAAATCAGTCGTAGGGATTTTATTTAGCTATTTATTAAATTTTAGCTAAATAAAATGTGTATATAGGTGGCTTAGGGCTTTGACGCGAGACGAGCATCTCGACGGTGGATTTGGACCAAATTGGACTTTTCTTATTGGAGGCGGGTACTTTGACTTATGTCTTTTGATATGCATAATAATGTTTTTAACATATAGCAATGATTGTGTTTTCCATTTGTTTCGGTTGGTCACTACATGATCTGATTCATGCTTGCTTGTTTACTTATTATGCACTGCATGTTAGTACTTACCTGATCATACCTGCTTTTAGAGGTAGTGACACAACCATATTATACATTATGTTCAGGACCTAGGGTTTATTTGATACCCTATCTGATCTGTGTACCTTTCATTTGATACATTGTCCTGTGGTAGACATTTTATGGGTAGTGTGACGCAGCGTGGTAGCCGGCAGAGATTTCCTCCAAGTCATTGTGTACCGAGAGATGAGAGCATTGCGCTCCCCCATTTATGATTTGGGGTAGGTGTATGTGTGTACTCCGACAGCATCCCATCCACTCGGTCAATCATCAGGGGCAGTGATGTCAGAGTGCACGGTTGTCACAGCCCTACTCACTCGGACTCACCATTGTATATGAGATGGCTGACTGGCGTCAGGGGTGACCATGTCATTGGCATCATATGCATAATGCATTTATTGCTTGTGTTTGCTGCATTTACTTGCTGCATTTATAAGGATGCATATGATTGACATGCATACAGGATTATGACACTCTCGGTCTGACGACCCTGTTGTACTTGTACCTTGGTCCTGGTTAGTACAGTTTTCTCCTGTTTTATTTAAGTTGCATTTATCCTTCTTGTATCAGGAGATTGTACGCATGATTAGTGCTGCCTGTTATCTTCTTTATTATGCATATCAGTTGTACCTCCTAAGTGTTGGACTCACACCCTCCTCCATTGCTATTTTCAGGTTGATGCTGTCAGGAGAGAGTTCCAGTCGCTAGTCCCCTGTAGTCCACAAGGATGGTTATTTATCTTTTGGTGTTCTTTTCTAGACTATGTTTGGACTTGTTCCATTTTGGATACTTTGGATCTTGTATGGATTTGTTTTATTTGTTTAACTTGTGGATGACTTTTATTTGGATATGTTTTATTTGACTATGATGAAACCTTTTCTCTAGTAGCGATGTTTAAGTCCATTCAGATCATGTTTGCTATTGCAGCTTACCACGATTACGAGATCTGGTAGATGGACGTCAAAACTGCGTTTCTGAATGGAATCCTACTCGAGGATGTGTACATGACACAACCTGAGGGTTTTGTAGATCCACAGCATACTAGTAGAGTATGCAAGCTGCATAGGTCCATTTATGGACTAAAGCAAGCTTCTCGGAGCTGGAATCTTCGATTCGATGATGCAATCAAACAGTTTGGTTTCATCAAGAACGAAGATGAACCTTGTGTCTACAAGAAGGTTGTAGGGGACATAGTTGTCTTCCTCATATTGTATGTGGATGACATACTGCTCATTGGGAAGGACATCCCTATGATTCAGTCTGTCAAGACCTGGCTAGGGAGTTGCTTCTCAATGAAGGACTTAAGTGAGGCATCTCGCATTCTAGGGATATAGATCTATAGAGATAGATCTAAGAGATTGTTTGGCCTAAGTCAGAGTATATATATTGACAAGGAACTCCTTCAGTTTGCCATGCAGAACTCTAAGAAGGGATTTCTGCCGATGTCACATGGTGTGAGTCTTTCGAAAACTCAAGGTCCCTCTTCTAGAGAGGAGAGAGACCGCATGATGATCCCTTATGCCTTTTGGATCTATCATGTACGCCATGCTATGTACTCGACCTGATGTCTCGTATGCTTTGAGCATGACGAGCAGATACCAGTCAGATCCAGGTGAAAGTCACTAGATAGCGGTCAAGAATATTCTTAAATACTTAAGAAGGACTAAAGAATATTTCTTGATATATGGAGGCAATGATGAGCAAGCTATAAAGGGTTATAGTGATGCTAGCTTCCAGACCGACCAGGATGACTATAGATCGCAGTCAGGGTTCTTGTTTTGTATTAATGGTGGTGCTGTGAGCTGGAAGAGTTCGAAGCAGGACACAGTAGCTGATTCTACGACAGAGGCTGAGTATTTTGCTGCATCAGAGGCAACAAAGGAGACAGTTTGGATTCGTAAGTTCATCACTGAACTTGGGGTGGTTCCTAGCATTGCTGACCCTATTGAGCTCTATTGTGACAACAATAGAGCTATAGCACAGGCGAAGGAACCTCGCTCACACCAGCGGAGCAAACACATACTACGGCGCTTCCATCTCATTCGAGAGATCATCGAGAGAGGAGATGTGAAGATTTGCAGAGTACCTACAGAGGCTAACATCGTAAATCCCTTGACCAAGGCTTTGCCATAGAGGAAGCATGATGGTCACACTAGGTCATTTGGGCTTAGAGCCTACACTAATTGGCACTAGTGCTAGTGGGAGATTGTTAGCTAGAGCCCTAGAGCCAATCATTTGATGATTGTATTTTGGACTTGTTGTATCATATTCTATATATAAATAAAGGCATTTGGTTTTTGGTTATTATACGTACTTGTATTGGTGCCAAATAAACTAAGTATAATAACGTCCTTGAGTAGACGGTTCTCACCTATATCAATCGGTTAGTTGAACCGATAGTGAGATGATATAGGGAACACTACTCTTAATCATTCCTAGTCGAGTATTAACATTCAGGGACAATGTTAATGCAATAAGACTAGCATGTAGGTCAACTCGATGACTTGATCTCACAAGTCATGGATATAGAGATTTCAAGTTGACACATGGGTATGCATTGGAGAATGTATACTGATTGACCCGCCATGAGAAAGTATCATGGATCGTTATATGAGTGTCATATACTTTCTCATGTGGCTATTAGTATGACTACTAGTCCTTAGACCTGAAGTCACCATGGTTCCCTACATAAGGAGTTATGTACTTTGGTTTCGTCAAACGTCACCCGTAACTGGGTGGACTATAAAGGCGATTACTGGGTATGTAACAAATTATGCGGAGGGATGTGAGTGATATAGATGGGATCTATCCCTCCTATATGACGGGAGAGACATCGATATTCTTGATAGAGTGAGACCACGAAGTGCATGGCCATGCCAAAATGAGTCAATATGAGATATTGAGCTCATTTGATTTAGTGAGTCTACTTGGAGTTCAAGATTTAGATTGATTAGAGGATGACACGGTCTATGCCTCATATTGATCAATCTAGATGTCTAGGATAGAAGGACATTTGTCATATATTGTGAGGAGTCACAATTAGTGGTCACAAGGTGATGTTGGATCTCAACATTCTTGTAACTTGGGTAGTAATGATGTGTTGCTAGATACCGCTCATTACTTATGCTCCTAAATGGGTTAACGTTACAAGAACCTATAGGGTCACACACTAAAGACAATTAGATGGAGATTAGGTTCATATGATGAACCAAGAGGATTAGATTCATTTGATGAATCGAATTGGATTAAGAGTAATCCTTATTGGGCTAACTTGAGTTGGACTCAAGTTGATTCATGTGTTCAATGAGTCTTATTTAGATTATGACTCATTGAATCAATTTAATTAAATGAATTAGATTCATTATATTAAGTTGGCTTGAATCAAATGGTTAGATTAGATCAACCATGGAAGAGATTTGGTCAAGTTTGACTTGATTTGAGAGGAAGATAAAAGTCAAGTTTGACTTGACTTTATGCCATCTCATTGGTGAGTTGGCATTGATGTGGACTAATGATGTTACTCCACATCATCATGGGGTGCCACCTCATGGAAGTTACAAAGTCATTCTCTTTAATGGCTTCACATTAATTGTACTTAATGCAAAATTTGGGGGTTACATTTGGGAAGTGGCCGGCCACTTTTGAATGTGAAGAGAATTCATTTTTCTCATTCAAGTGCATTCACATCTTCTTCCTCTTGGGGCTCTTTCTTCTCCCTCTCCTCCTCTCTTGGGCTGAAGAAGAAAAGGTGTTAGCACAACTTTGTTTGGTCTTCTCCATCAAGGATTGTTCGCGTGGATACTTCTAGAGGACCGTACGCTTGACGGTCTAGAGATCTGGCACCTTGGACGAGCGGGATTCGCGAAGGGCGCGCTTCAAAGGTATAACCTTTTCTTCATGTAGATCTAGAAGTAGATCTAAGTAGAAACTCGTGCATGTAAATTTTTGAAATCTATCCTTCGCACGAGATCCAGTGGCATGGGTGATTCGGGGTTTCCGCGACGCGAAAACGCGGTTTTCGCGGCCCGAAAAACCCAACAGTGGTATCAGAGCCACGTGCGAAGGCGTGTACGAGTTTATTTTTGATTTTATGAAAAAAATAGCTTCTGTGATTTTCTGTAAATTTAGGTTTTTTATAGTTTTTATGGATAATTTTCTCGTAGAAGCGAAGCACAAGTGTTTCAGCACTTGTAGGCTTCCGCTACCGGGAAGATTTTTCCAAAACGGCTTGGTTTCGCCCCAAATATTTTTGGGACAGCGGGCTAAGGCGCTGTTAGATCGCAAAGGAACCCTCGCGATGGTTAGATCGCGGGTAGGGGCGCTCCCCCTGGCCCCGCAAGGGGATTCGTTCCGTGATTGCGCCCGAAAACCGCTAAACGGAACCGCCGGGAAATTGTACCCGCAAAAATTGTAAAATTATAAAAAAATTATAGAAAATTATAGAAATATATAATTTTTAATTATATATTAATTTTTTGATAGTCATGGCCCAAACGACCCAAATTGGATTTGAAAATGTGTTGTAATTTATAATACGGCATGCGTGCCGTTATGTGATGTGCGTGCTGTATTTATTTTTTATTTATTTTATTTTCACGACCTGCGCGTCGTGCCTTTCTCTTATATTATGGTTGTAAATTAGATTTAGACTCGAATGTAACTCGAGTTTCAAAAATTGCAATGTAATTTTGAAGCGGTGGAAGGTCCACACGAGACGGAGTTACGAGGAGGGCGCGAGCATCACAAGGTGGTCAAAGGAAGAAGCTTGAGAAGCTGTTGACCTTAGGTTGACCATCCGATCTTCTCATTGGCTTGAGAAGATCGTAGTAGGGCCATGACACAATCACAAAATAATTTAATTAATTGATTATATGTATGTGATGCATGTTTAATTAAGTAGTTAATTAGTGCCTAGCGATTAGATTAGATCTAAATCGTGCACATGATGCACCCCACGATTAGATTAGATCTAAATCAAGTATTTGATACGCATCATCATTTAGATTAGATCTAAATCACGTCAACTCGTAATGCCTACCATGTCGTGATACCTACCACTACCTCGATCGCATGTTGTTGTTGAATCTGCCAAAGCAGAGCAACACATACTATCTTGGTAGGGTACGGAGGGACAATTTTGGTCCCGCCTATCAACGCATGGGTGAGTACAACTCAATTAGATTGAGTAACTAGTTAACTCAATTGGATCGAGTTTAACTATAGACATTATCCAATGGTTGGTAGATAGGTCAAAATCACGTTTATATTAACTCTTGGGCGTATTAGCCAAAGCTAACTCGAGTTTTAATATAAATGCGGATTTTGATCCTATAAACAAGAGTTGCATAGAGATGTAATTGATAATAGTTACCTACCGATTATACTAAGTCTTGGGCGTATTAGACAAAGCTAACTCAAGGGTTAGTATGATGTGGATCTTGTCCCACATGAATTATAGAATTTAGTGGGAACATCATTTAGTTAAAGGCCTAATTAAATGATTAAGAATATGATATTTATTTCTGCTTTTATTTCTGTTGTTGATTACCATGACGTCGAACACGAACACCTTCTCCCTGCGATCTGTCCTCGAGAAGGACAAGCTCAACGGAGCAAACTTCCTGGACTGGTACATGAACCTGAGAATAGTTCTCACCCAAGAACGTAAACTGTACGTTATGGAGCAGTCCATTCCGGAGGCTCCTCCTGCCACTGCCCCGCGAGCTGACCGAGATGCTTTCAAGAAGCATCAAGATGACGCATTAGATGTGTCTTGTCTAATGCTCGTGACCATGAACTCTGAGCTTCAGAAGCAACACGAGTTAATGGGCGCTTACAATATGGTTGAACATCTTCATCAACTGTATCAAGGATAAGCGAGGCATGAGAGATTTGAGATCTCAAGGGCACTGTTTCAGTGCAAGATGTCATACGGGGCTCTAGTGGGCCCATATGTACTCAAAATGATTGGGTACATAGAGAACCTACAAAAGTTGAGGTTCCCTCTTGTCCAAGAGCTGGCTACTGACCTGATCTTGCAATCCTTATCGGATAGCTACAGTCAATTCGTTCTAAACTACAATATGAACGAGATTGACAAGCCACTGCCCGAGCTGCTTAGCATGATAAGAATGTTAAGCCCCACTCTGTTCTGATGGTTCAGAAACACAAGGGCAAGGGCAAACCCAAAGGTAAGGGAAAGTCCCAAACCAAGGGCAAAGACAAGGCACTGAAGCCTAAAGGAGGG
Source organism: Zingiber officinale (assembly GCF_018446385.1). NCBI lineage: Eukaryota > Viridiplantae > Streptophyta > Magnoliopsida > Zingiberales > Zingiberaceae > Zingiber > Zingiber officinale. The sequence continues at coordinate 68,989,948 of NC_056002.1, forward strand.
GTCGCCAAGGATGCTACCTGCTTCCACTGCGGTCAGACCGGGCACTGGAAGAGGAACTGCAAGGTATACTTGGAGGATCTTAAGAAGAAGCGAAGTGAGACTTCCACTTCAGGTATATATGTTATAGAAGTCAATCTATCTATTTCTACATCATGAGCATTAGATACTGGATGTGCTTCTCACATTTGTACTGACGTGCAGACGCTGAGAAATAGCAGGGCATTGACAAAGGGCGAGGTGGACCTACGAGTAGGCAATGGAGCACAGGTTGCTGCTGTTACTTTATCTCTGCCCTCTGGGCTTGTACTAGAGTTAGTCGATTGTTGTTATGTGCCTGCATTAACTAAGAACATTATATCAGTTTCTTGTTTGGACAAGAAAGGTTTCTCGTTTACAATAAAGAACAAATGTTGTTCCGTCTATTTAAACGATATGTTCTATTGTAGTGCACCTCTGATAAACGGACTCTATATTCTAGACCTTGAGAGCCCTATCTATAACATAAATACCAAGAGGTTCAAGTCAAATGACCTGAACCAAACCTATCTCTGGCACTGTCGCTTAGGTCATATAAATGACAAGCGCTTATCCCAGCTCCATAAGGATGGTTTGCTGGACTCATTTGATTTTGAATCATATGAGATATGCGAGTCATGCCTACGAGGCAAGATGACCAAGACTCCCTTTAGTGGGCACAGCGAAAGAGCGACTGATTTGTTAGGACTCATACATAGTGATGTATGTGGCCCTTTCAATGTCGCTGCTAGAGGCGGTTATAGGTACTTCATCACATTTACTGATGACTTCAGTAGATATGGTTATGTGTACTTGATGACACATAAGTCTGAATCCTTTGAAAAGTTCAAAGAATTCAAGAATGAAGTACAGAACCAGCTTGGCAAGAGTATTAAGATACTTCGATCCGATCGAGGTGGAGAATACCTTAGCCATGAGTTCCGTGACTATCTAGCTGAGTGTGGGATTCTATCCCAACTCACTCCTCCTGGAACACCACAGTGGAATGGTGTATCCGAAAGGAGGAATCATACCCTATTAGATATGGTATGATCGATGATGAGTCACACAGATCTTCCGATATACCTTTGGGGCTATGCTCTAGACACGGCAGCTTTTATACTCAACCAAGTTCCATCCAAGGCCGTGATAAAGATACCATATAGGATATGGACTGGGAAAGATGTCCAGGTGTCTTTCATGAGGATTTGGGGTTGTGAGGTTTACGTTCGACGTCAAGTCTCAGACAAGTTAGGACTCAAATCCGACAAGTGCTATTTTATTGGATATCCTCAGGAAACTAAGGGATATTACTTCTACATTCCCAGTCAGCACAAGGTAGTTGTGGAAAAGACTGGGGTCTTTCTAGAAAGGGACTTTGTTTCTAGAAAGACTAGTGGGAGCACGTTCGATCTTGAAGAAGTTCAAGATGCGAACAATAGCACTGATGCCTCGATGGAAATTGAACTGGAACCACAAAGTGTTGTGGATGATGTTGTTCCACAAGGAGTTGAGGAACAACAACCAATTCAAGTAGGCATACCTTTTCGCAGGTCTGATAGGGTACGTCGTCAGCTTGAGAGATACTCATTTCTCTTGTCTGACCATGATGACATTGTGCTCAAAGAGGATGAGCCCTCCACCTGTCAGGAAGTTGTGATGAGACCAGATTCCGAGAAATGGCTAAAAGCCATGAGATCCGAGATGGAATCCATATACACCAACCAAGTATGGACTTTGGTTGATCCACCTGAAGGAGTAAAACCCATTGGGTGTAAGTGGGTTTTTAAGAGAAAGACTGACATGGATGGACTTATCTATAAGGGTCGCTTGGTAGCTAAAGGTTTCAAGCAGATTCATGGTATTGACTATAATGAAACCTTTTCTCCAGTAGCGATGTTTAAGTCCATTCGGATCATGCTTGCTATTGCAGCTTACCACGATTACGAGATCTGGCAGATGGACGTCAAAACCGTGTTTCTGAATGGAAACCTACTCGAGGATGTGTAATGACACAACCTGAGGGTTTTGTAGATCCACAACATACTAGCAGAGTATGCAAGCTGCATAGGTCCATTTATGGACTAAAGCAAGCTTCTCGGAGCTGGAATCTTCGATTCGATGATGCAATCAAATAGTTTGGTTTTATCAAGAACGAAGATGAACCTTGTGTCTTCAAGAAGGTTGTAGGGGACATAGTTGTCTTCCTCATATTGTATGTGGATGACATACTGCTCATTGGGAAGGACATCCCTATGCTTCAGTCTGTCAAGACCTGGCTAGGGAGTTGCTTCTCAATGAAGGTCTTAGGTGAGGCATCTCGCATTCTAGGGATACAGATCTATAGAGATAGATCTAAGAGATTGCTTGGCCTAAGTCAGAGTACATATATTTGACAAGGTACTCCTTCGGTTTGCCATGCAGAACTCCAAGAAGGGATTTCTGCCGATGTCACATAGTGTGAGTCTTTCGAAGACTCAAGGTCCCTCTTCTAGAGAGGAGAGAGACCACATGGATCAGATCCCTTATGCCTCAGCCATAGGATCTATCATGTACGCCATGCTATGTACTCGACCTGATGTCTCGTATGCTTTGAGCATGACGAGCAGATACCAGTCAGATCCAGGTGAAAGTCACTGGATAGCGGTCAAGAATATTCTTAAATACTTAAGAAGGACTAAAGAATATTTCTTGATATATGGAGGCAATGATGAGCTAGTTGTAAAGGGTTACAGTGATGCTAGCTTCCAGACCGACCAGGATGACTATAGATCACAGTCAGGGTTCGTGTTTTGCATTAATGGTGGTGATGTGAGCTGGAAGAGTTCGAAGCAGGACACAGTAGCTGATTCTACAACAGAGGACGAGTATATTGCTGCATCAGAGGACGGGTATATTGCTGCATCAGAGGCAGCAAAGGAGGCAGTTTGGATTCGCAAGTTCATCACTGAACTTGGGGTGCTTCCTAGCATTGTTGACCCTATTGAGCTCTATTGTGACAACAATAGAGCTATAGCACAGGAGAAGGAACCTCGCTCACACCAGCGGACCAAACACATACTACGGCGCTTCCATCTCATTCGAGAAATCATCGAGAGAGGAGATGTGAAGATTTGTAGAGTACCTACAGAGGCTAACATCGCAGATCCCTTGACCAAGGCTTTGGCACAGAGGAAGCATGATGGTCACACTAGGTCATTTGGGCTTAGAGCCTACACTAATTGGCACTAGTGCTAGTGGGAGATTGTTAGCTAGAGCCCTAGAGCCAATCATTTGATGATAGTATTTTGGACTTGTTGTATCATATTCTATATATAAATAAAGGCATTTGGTTTTTGGTTATTATACTTACTTGTATTGGTGCCAAATAAACTAAGTATAATAACGTCCTTGAGTAGACGGTTCTCACCTATATCAATCAGTTAGTTGAACCGATAGTGAGATGATATAGGGAACACTACTCTTAATCATTCCTAGTCGAGTATTAACATTCAGGGACAATGTTAATGCAATAAGACTAGCATGTAGGTCAACTCGATGACTTGATCTCACAAGTCATGGATATAGAGATATCAAGTTGACACATGGGTATGCATTGGAGAATGTATACTGAATGACCCGCCATGAGAAAGTATCATGGATCGTTATATGAGTGTCATATACTTTCTCATGTGGCTATTAGTATGACTACTAGTCCTTAGACCTAAAGTCACCATGGTTCCCTACATAAGGAGTTATGTACTTTGGTTTCGTCAAACGTCACCCGACTATAAAGGCGATTACTGGGTATGTAACAAATTATGCGGAGGGATGTGAGTGATGTAGATGGGATCTATCCCTCCTATATGACGGGAGAGACATCGATATTCTTGATAGAGTGAGACCACGAAGTGCATGGCCATGCCCAAATGAGTCAATATGAGATATTGAGCTCATTTGATTTAGTGAGTCTACTTGGAGTTCAAGATTTAGATTGATTAGAGGATGACACGGTCTATGCCTCATATTGATCAATCTAGATGTCTAGGATAGAAGGACATTTGTCATATATTGTGAGGAGTCACAATTAGTAGTCACAAGGTGATGTTGGATCTCAACATTCTTGTAACTTGGGTAGTAATGATGTGGTTGCTAGATACCGCTCATTACTTATGCTCCTAAATGGGTTTAGGGTATTGCCAACGTTACAAGAACCTATAGGGTCACACACTAAGAACAATTAGATGGAGATTAGGTTCATATGATGAACCAAGAGGATTAGATTCATTTGATGAATCAAATTGGATTAAGAGTAATCCTAATTGGGCTAACTTGAGTTGGACTCAAGTGGATTCATGTATTCAATGAGTCTAATTTAGATTATGACTCATTAAATCAACTTAATTTAATGAATTAGATTCATTATATTAAGTTGGCTTGAATCAAATGGTTAGATTAGATCAACCATGAAAGAGATTTGGTCAAGTTTGACTTGACTTGAGAGGAAGATTAAAAGTCAAGTTTGACTTGACTTTATGTCACCTCATTGGTGAGTTGGCATTGATGTGGACTAATGATGTTACTCCACATCATCATGGGGTGTCACCTCATGGAAGTTACAAAGTCATTCTCTTTAATGGCTTCACATTAATTGTACTTAATGCAAAATTTGGGGGTTACACTTGGGAAGTGGCCGGCCACCTTTGACTGTGAAGAGAATTCATTTTTCTCATTCAAGTGCATTCACATCTTCTTCCTCTTGGAGCTCTTTCTTCTCCCTCTCCTCCTCTCTTGGGCCGAACAAGACAAGGTGCTAGCACACCTTTGTTTGGTCTTCTCCATCAAGGATTGTTCATGTGGATACTTCTAGAGGACTATACGCTTGACGGTCTAAAGATCTGGTACCTTGAACGAGCGGGATTCGCGAAGGGCGCGCTTCAAAGGTATAACCTTTTCTTCATGTAGATCTAAGTAGAAACTCGTACATGTAAATTTTTGAAATCTATCCTTCGCACGAGATCCAGTGGCATGGGTGATTCGGGGTTTTCGCGACGCGAAAACGTGATTTTCGCGGCCCGAAAAACCCAACATTTACTACATGCCTGCCTAGAGGGCAGAAGAGGTAAGTTCGTTGTGATTTGTGTTTATGAGTGTAGTGGAGTAGGACATCGATTTTGAGTTTTATGGGTGTAGTTGAGTAGGGTGGATTTTGAGTCTTCTTATCATTACTATTAAACTGCGTGGTTGTGTCAGCCAGAGGCTGAAATTGATATAAACTGCGTGGATGTATGTGTGATTGTTTGTCTACTGTTGTTATTATTCCAACCACATGTGGCTGAGGTATATGGTGATGTAGTAAAGTTTCATATTGTCCGCCGTACAGGGGAGATGCTGTCGAAATTTCTTCGGACAGGGACTCCTCCGGGGCGTGACAATTTAGTGGTATTATAGCGAGGTTTTACGATTCATTGTTTTCATATTTTGGATATTTGGGATAACTTGATACCAATTTATATGGTATCAGAGCGCCAAAGTTTGGCGATACTTGTTTGATTTCCGTGTGTTGGATTTTCGAGATTTATCTGATACCAATTTATTGGTATCAGAGCAGGGTGTGATACCTTCTTTTAGTATTCTGGATATTTTGTGCTAGCCCAAGTTTGCGAGTCAAACTGGGTAGTTATTTTGGTTGCACGGGTTTTCCATTACGTATATGTTTTGGACTTCTATTTCGGATTTATATGGATTTCTGGCGATTTTCTCGTTCAGAATTTTGAGGTCAATTTGGGGACTAGACAGCGACGGAACATCTCCAGACAACAATTAGGTATGATGTTATTTTGAAATTGTTTATACTTGTAGTAATATCTGTGATATAATTTAACAGATATGAGGAGATGGAGGCACATACCAGCCTCTGCTATTGTTAGCTGGGTAGTGGATGATACCTACATATTCCTGTTGACTTAGCCAGTAGAGTTTTTATACGCATATCTTTTGGATATTAGGGTACCCGATAAGATGAAAATTGGTCATTGGGGAGTTATCATGTTTGATCATTGTTGAGAATGGT